>NC_042618.1:237035052-237676366 GCF_901001135.1 Rhinatrema bivittatum | reverse complement strand
TTTCCTTTAGTTTTGCCACATTTAATTTGATAGACAGGAGTTTATAATTATCACCATCCAAATTGTGTTCCACTTTACAAACAGGTTTAACACTGGCCTTCTTCCAAACTTTTGGGATTCCTACCAGTTTCAAGTGACAAACTAAACCAGCTGATCAGGTAGGTGAAATTACTAGGTAGTATGCATATTACTGTTATATGTACATAATTTTTCTTTTAGCTGAAAATATATAATCTGTGTACTTATTGTAAAATTACAGAAAAATAACATCCGGAATGAATAACCTGGACTTCTCCAGTGTTTTCTTGCCCTTAGGATCATTGTCTTCTAACATACAAGGTTCATCTAGAGTCTGATCCATAACTATTATTTATTTATTTATTTATTTATTTATTTATTTATTTGAAACTTTTATATACTAACATTAGTGTGCAACATCATGCTGGTTTACATTAGAACTGAAAGATGGAAAGTACAATAAACAGGAGAGGGGGCGTGGGAGATACTAGTAATATTAGGTTTATACTGGTGATATTCTGCTGTACAGTTTTATTTACTTTCTTTTTACATTGATTTCCTTTCATGGTGAATTGGGTTGAAGACAGGAGCTCATTCCAGGTGATTTAAAACCAGAAAAGAGAATGATAGCCCTGGAGTTAATGGAGAGGCACCAGTTAGTCCCAGATGATTTAGCTCAAGTGGATTCAGAAACCATTAGTTCAATTCCCAGCTTATGTACATTTCCTCATATGTTATTGGAGTAAATCCTAGCAAATGTTAAATGCGCACCTGCAAACACATATTTCCCAAAAAATAATTAAGCTTTGAGTTAGTTGACTCTCTGCAGTTCAGTACACTTTTGAACACCTGAAGGATTTCACTCATTGAAGCTTATGTACTAAACCACACCTTTCTGTGCATATTTTCAAATTTTTCATGTGCTATTTTTCTACATATATAAATGAGCCCCCCGGAAAAGCAGTGTGCAAAATTTTGCTATGAAAAATTTTGTAAAATAAATTATTACATCTTATTGATTGTAATAATGTTTTTTATGATGATTAATTTTACTGTTAGAAATTGCTTTGTTTGATTAATTTATTTTAAATTGAGAAAACGGTTTATAAATTGTTTAAAATAAGATAAATAAAAATAACGAGGTGTAATAATGAACAAAGTTTTTCATCTTTGTAAATAGTAAAAATTTTGCATAGAATTTTCTGTGCGCAAACTTTTATTTAAATTAATAGTTAATGAACTGTTGTGGTGCCACATCATGCCAGACAGCTCATTAACTCTGGGCATATGACATATCAGGACTTTAAGGAGATACTTGATCATCCATTACTTCCTTAGCATATTCCTCCAATCATGATTCAACGCCTCACATCCTTCCCCTCTCCCTACTCCTCCTTCCCTCCATCCTTCAGCCAGATTCTCATTGCTACCCTATGCCTTAGGCCCCTGCCACGCCTTATCTATTATGCAGTCTCATAATGATACTCCATTAAACGTATTATTTGATGTTACGCCCACAGCCGCCCCAGTTGTTGTTGCTCTATATATTATGTTATTCATTGACGAATTATTTTACTGTTGTTTGTTATTGTTGACTTGTTCCATGTTCATTGCTCAATGTTCTATGTAACGCCATAGCCGCGACTGTTCTGTTTAAATGGAAACCGATATGATTTGATATTTTGTTCAAGAATGTCGGTATAGAAAAAAAAATTCTAAATAAATAAATAACTATTACATTCTGCATTTCACAACAAAATAACCACTACACTTCTGTGAAGCATTTCAAATTGTGTTCTGAACACTAAATGCAAAAATGGTGCATCTTATTATTACTGCAAACAGCATGCACTTTTTTTGACTTTAGTGCACAAAGCACCATTTGCAAAGTTGTTCATGTTTTAGCACCTGAGCATCATTAAAGTCAATACTGAGCAAGCAGGAGAGCAGGAAAGTTACATAAGTAACTTTTAGCCTGATATTCAGTTTAGTTTAGTTCAGTTTATTACACTAACATATTTTACCTCAGCTTCACTTTACATATCAAGGCAGTTTACAATGCCAAACTAATAAAGGCAAATGCAAACGTTTTAAAATATATTCAACCCAACTTAGCTGGGTTCTGCTGAATATGCCCAGCTAAACCTAACCAGGTAATAGGACAGTGATCTTTTTGAGCAGAGTCACTTGCATATGTTTGTCTGGTTAGCACTAAATATCGGCAATAGCTGACTAACCTTTAGCCAAGCTCCGGAATTGACTTAATAACAACCCCAGCTAACATTTCCCAGCTCAGAAGGGCGGGGTTAACCCGGGCAAACCCTTTTGACTATCCACCTCATTATGTTCTTCCTCTCAGTCTGTTCTTTCCTTGCTCACAGTATCATGGAGAGCATGGAGATTTCAGAGCTTCCTGAAAGTAGTGCTGTGAAGGACCAAAATGCAGAATCAAAACAAGAAGAGGATAAGGAAAGAGGCCAGTGGAACAACAGGGTGGAGTTTCTTCTGGCAATGCTCGGATCAATCGTTGGACTGGGGAATATCTGGAGGTTTCCTTATCTTTGCTACAAAAATGGTGGTGGTATGTTATAAATAGGACTTCTGATTTTAGGTATTTGTGAATTGTAAATGTGCGTGTTCATCTTGCCACTAATGAAGTGTTTTTCTAGGGTACTGAAATGAAAATTGGTCTCTATCGGTATTTTCCCAGCATGAACATTACTTCTAGGTGCATTTTTTAGGTTAATTTAATATAATAAAACTTTCATTGCTTTAAGTTTTTTTTCCTATGAGTCCCTGTTTGTGCTGCTGCTCCTCTTTCAGGTGGAAGTGTATACAGCAGGGAGGGGAGGAGCAGCAGAGCAGTGCCAGCCACAGGAACAATATGCATGGATATTTTCTGTCCCCCATCTTGCTCTTACTGTTGTCTGTAGCTTTCTGACTAGTGGCATGGTGACATTTTTTTTAATGTGGGCAGGCATTAGACAGAGCTTGTGTATGTGTGGGGGGTGAAATTATGAACTTTCACACACCCACCCACACACACACACACACACACACCCACACACACACACACACACTGTCCATCTACAGAAGACAAGGCAGGAAGTTGAAATAGATCCTGAGAATAATGTTGGGGATGCTGAGGACAAGTTTGGGATTGAGAGACTCAGCAGTCTGTTTCTCTCTTTCATTCCACACTCTGTCCCCAGCAGTCTCTCTCTCAATGCTACTCTTCCCCACCAGTCTCTCTCAACCCCCATCCTGTCCCTGCAGTCTCTGTTTCTCTCTCTCTCTCTTATCCATCATGCTGTTCTCAGCAGTGTCAGTAGTCTCTTTCTCTCCAGTCTTTCATTTCATCACCAACCTGGCCTATTCCCAGTGAGCAGTCTCTTTCTCTCTCATCCCCCATCTTGTTCTCAGGAGCAGTAAATATCTCTCTCTAGTCTTCTCCCAACTATGTCCTTAGCTGGAACTTCATTCTCAAACCTCCCCCTTTCCCTTTCCCCTTTAGTTTAGCCTCTATTAGTCTTTTACTGACCCTGATACCTCACAGAACATGCACCCCACCTCCACTGAGCTGTTGACACTGTGGCCGCTGCCTGGGATGTAGCTGATGACTCATAAGCAGGCCAACTTCGCTCTTTGGTTCATGGGGCCACTGACACTGCCACTTCTTTCCTTTTTGGAAGTTTGGCATTGGCCAAACCCAGTTTACATGTTTTATATAACCTCATATCAACTATAGTCAGACTGGTGAGTTTGGGCTTTATCCAGACACATAAAGCCCTATGTCTGGGTAAGAGGGAGAATATTCATAGGCATAGCTGGGATCTATGTGAATAATGCAATGAGTTATACACATAGAGTTTCTGAATCTGCATTAGTGGATTTTGACTAACCTGAAAATATGAGTATATTTTCACAATGCATAACCACATTGAAAAAGATGTTAAGGAGATGGGGGTGGGATAGGCATTATAGTGGCATGGTTATAAAGTGTATAATATATTTAAGTTTTTAAAAAGTATTTGCATAGGAGGTAAGCAAATAACACACGTTCTTTCAGCTGCATAAAAAGCCAATCTTCAAAAACAATGCATGCAAGTACGTTGAGGCAAATATTCAGTAGCAACTTATCCAGCTAAGTGGTGGCGGCTGAATATCCAGCTGTGATCAGTGGTAGCCACTTAGCTGGATAAGTGGTGGGCAAGATGTGGGTGGATTGGGAAGGAACTTCTTATCTTCTGATATTCAGACTTATTCAGTTAATTTAATTGGATGCTAAATTTGCTGAATAGCAGGCCTAAAGTTAGCCGAATAAGACTAATTAGCAACTTTTTCAGAGATATTCGACACCATAGCCTTGCTGCTGAATATCCCTTGTATATTAGCCAGATAAATCCGATAACCCCTTGTTTTGGAGAATTGTTTGCTCCTAAGGGCATACAACTAATTTATTGAAATTATCAGTTTTATTGGTTTTTCATACAATACAGCAATGCAAAAAGCATGGAGAAACATATATTAAGATATAACGGTCTTACATTGCTTCCCAACCCACCCTCACCCTCCCAGTAGAGTTCATAGTAGGATGATAAGCAATAAAATCAGGCCCATGGCCTATAGAATTATAAGACGAAAGCATAATCCCCAGCTTTCACAGTACATCAAAACCGCTTATAAGAAAAAAGGCCAAACTCTGGGTACAATATATATATATTAGATAAGGCATAAATAACCATGTAAGGCATTACACAAACTCTAGAGAACTCTAGGGAACAAAGTAGTGACAGGAAAAGCCGATATATATGGAAGAATTACCTGCTCCTGGTTAGTTAGGTTAAGGAAAGGTTTCCAAATTACATGAAAAGAAGACAACTTATTATAGCGTATAGCTGTCAAAGAGGCTAAGCGGCAATAAATATGAAGCTTATCCAGAACCTTTTGAAAAGAGGGCCTTCCTGTCTGTTTCCAACACATGACAATTATACTGTGTGCTGCAATAAAGACCTGCGAACAAAATCGCTGTTGGCATTTGTTCAGCCCTGGAATTGGCCAGTGTATTAAAACAAATCCTATTTCTAGGGTGATATCAGTGCTTAAAACAGTATTCAACCACCCATTAAGTTCTGGGTGGTTGAATACTGGCGGAACTATGGGCTAAAGCTGAATACTGGCGGAACTATGGGCTAAAGTTTCCCTTTAGCCCATAGTTCCGCCAACATAGGTCAGATTCCGTCGGATATAATCTATGCAGCTTCACAGGGTCTAGATGCCATCTATAAAGTAGCTTGAAATTATTCTCTTGCAATTGAGCTGAAATGGAGCACTTACTGATATTAGAATAGACCAAACTCCACTCATTTGGACTTAAAGAATGGCCCAAATCTGCTTCCCAATATTTAATATGAGAGAAGGATTCCTTCTCCGGGCCATGAAAGAGCATGTACATTTTCGAAGCAATATTCCAGATGGAGTCAGCTTGAGTGCAAACATTTTCAAAAAGCGACTTTCCACATCTCAGGGCTCCAAAACACAGCAAAGATTGTATAAAATGATGGACTCGAGCGAAAGTCAAAAAGTGTAATTGCTCTAGTAGGAGAATTTCTGCCAGTGCATTTGAATCTAACAAATTACCCTGCCTCATTAAGTGACCTTTGCTAAAGATCCTAGCGGATTTCCAAGGGAGGTACAAATTAGTTTGAAAACCAGCTGGGAAAAAGGTGTTGTAATAAAGGGAAGAGAGGTAGAAATAGGACGAATCCCCTACCAGTTTAGCTTTTCATGGTGCCTATACTTCTAGAGTAGTGTGGAAGACTGAAGACATACAACGCAGTGGCCTCCAGAAGGAACAAGGTTGCCAAGGTAAAATGGCTGGTGGTATCGAGCTGATAATCTCCTGCTCTATCAATGCCCACTGTTTGATAGATGAGGCCCTATTTAAGTCTACAAGTGCCCTTAACTGTGCAGCTGCATAGTACCAGGAAAGATTAGGAACTCCAAGGCCCCCATTACCCTTGGAATAAAAAAGAAAATGGAGGGCCACCCTCGGGGGACGACACCTCCAAATGAAATAAAAAATCCTCTTCTGCCACTGGCTAAGAAGGGCATTCAGTAAGAAGATGGGTAGGGTGGAGAACAAATATAAAAACCATGGTAACACATTCATTTTAACTATGGCTATATGCCCAAGCCATGAAAAAATTCCTCTTTGCCACTTCTGCAAATCTTTCTCTATAGCACAGAGGAGAGGAGTATAATTGAAATTAAATAATTCGGAAGTGTGAGCACCTAAATATTTGAGAGAAGATTTAAGCTATCAAAAAGAGAATCATTACTTGATAAAAGAAACATCCTGGACTGGTAAATTGATGTACAAAAGTTCTGACTTGTCCAGATTTACCTTGAAACCGGACACCGAGCTAAAATGTTCTAATTTGGATTCAACACCAGCCAAAGACAGGCAAGGATCTGTCAAGATAAAATATCATCTGCAAAGAGCGATAATTTATAATGATGGTCATCCAGACACCCCCCCTAAATCTGAGATGAACCTCGCACACTCATTGCAAAAGGTTCCAGGAATAATGTAAACAGCAATGGGGATAGAGGGTACACCTACCTGGTCCTTCTGCAAATGTTTTATTTATTTTATTTTATTATTTAGATTTATATTCCACTTTTCGCACTTTTTTCAGCATTCAGATACTGTAGGTATTAAATGTCAAAACTCGACCCGAAACCCCCAATTATTTTAACTTTCGCCCAGGGGAGCTCATAAAGTTTTTGTATCCATTGAAGGAAGATAGGTCTGAAATTCATTTGATGCAGAGTCTTAAACAGAAATGGCCAATGGACTAAATCAAAGGCCTTCTCCGCATCAATGGACAAGAGAACCATAGGGATATGCTCCAAGTGAACCCACCACAAAAGGTCAATAATTTTACAGACATCATTAAAAAATTATTTAAATGCAGGGCTAACACTTTAGCCAATATCTTCAGGTCCACATTAATTAGGGAAATGGGCCTATAAGACACACATAGCGAAGGATCCCTACCTGATTTGCTATTACTGAAATACCAGCTACATTAGAATGTTTAGGTAGGTACTCCCCGACGTAAAGAGAATTAAACATATTAGATAGAGGGGTGATGAGAATATGTGATAACTTGCGATAGTATCCACTTGGAAATCCATCCAAACCAGGGGCTTTACCGGGCTTGAGCATCTTGATGACCTGTGGAACTTCTTGAGGGGTAATTGGGCTATCAAGATACTTCTGCTGCTCAAGCATAAGCAAAGGTAAGGAAATGGACTGAATATATCTGTTGATATAAGCTTCATTGATATCAGAGTCCCTGCTATACAAAGATGCATAAAACTCAATGAAACAACCCCGTATTTCATTGACTATGGTATGAAACCTGCACAAAGAATCCTTTATTTTGGTGACAATACCTTGAGCAGTCTGGGCTTTCAACTGCTGGGCCAAATAGCGACTTGCTTATTTCCCCCTTCATAAAAGGCCTGATTGCCCTGATCTAACTGTTGGGCCAAACGCTTATCTTCCAGTCGTTGTAACTCAGACCGGTATCTAAAAGCTGTTGATAAATAATCCGAGACTGGGTGAGCATATGCTGAGATGCTAATGAATAAATCTTAATCAACAAGAAAGATCTTTTCTTTTCCCATTCCTTTTGCAGGCAACCACCTTAGAGATGAGAAAGCCTCTGGCTACAGCCTTAAAACACTCCCACAACATCCCTTGGGAAGTAGATGACTTAGAATTCAATTCAAAATATTCATGTAAACGGTCTCTGAAAAGGGTGACAAAAGTGTCATCTTTAAGTAATGCGTCATTCAATCCCCAACACTGCTGCCCCCGATCTAGGTCATTAAGTTGTTGCTCAAACCACACAGGAGCATGGTCGGACCAGGTAATTGATTCAATTCCAACTGAGTGTATCTACAGCTCCAAAATGTTGTCAATTAAGAAATAATCAATGCATGAGTATGAATCATGTGCTTGCAAATGAAAAGTATAAACATGGGAAGCAGGAAATCTCCATCTCCATATGTTCATCAGACTCCAATCAGAGGCAATGGAGGCCAAGTTCATCCTCGGCCCCTGGGCTGAGGAGCTCGTGAACCGCAAGTTATCCAAATTTGGGCGCAAAGTAAGGTTAAAATCCCCACCCATGATTAAGAACTCATCCCCATGGGACTCCAAAAGTATCCTGAGGGACTGAAAAAATGGGCCTTGATCCTGATTAGGTGCATACAAAGAAACTAAAGTAAAAACTTCAGTACGTAATCAGATTTTATTAAGGATATATCGACCATGAAAGTCTGGAGCTTGAAAAATCAGCTCAAAGGTTAAATAGGAGGAGATGAGAATACCTACTCTAGAGTATCTCGAGCCTTTTGAGCAAGCAGATAAGAATTTGTGTGGGAAATCTTTGAATGACAGTAGATTATCATATCTTTCCCGAAGATGTGTCTCCTGTAGGAAGCAATCATAACTTTCTGGGAGACTAGTTCTCGGAAGAAAAGATGATTCTTTCATGGGGAATTAAGTCCCTTAACATTAAGGGAGAGTACTTTCAATGCCATCATTGTTAAGAGATAAATAGTGCATGTTCATAAACGAAAACGACCAAGAAATTCGCTGGGAGAAATAAAAAACAAAGCACAAAAGTTGAGGAAAATGCTTGCGGGCATCAAAATGAGAGTAAATCCAAATCCCAGAAAATCCCTGATAACCCCCTAAACACCATCTGATCTGCTTATTCCAAGCAGCGGATCTGTTCCTTAGAGGCTGGTGCATTGACCAAGGAGAGCACACAACCAGACCCCCCCCCCCCCCCCCTGTAAAAAACATCCAACACCTCTGTCCCACTTTGCAACTGGAAGTATGTAAACAGAAAAAGCTAATGTAAACATGAGAAGCAAGTACAAAGGGAAAGTATGAGAAAGCCCCACCAATAAGATATCAGCTAGTAGGCTTTTCTGGCCTCCCGAAGGACCCCCTAGCAAACCTAGGTTAAAAGGTATAACAAAAAGTCAAACTGTGCTTATAAGTTCTCAGCCTTGATCCGATAGAATGCCTTGTGACTCCGCTGAATGGCATCTCAAATGCTTCTCTCCTTGCCCTGCACGACGCCATCTTGGACACATGTCTATCATTGCCAGGATCTCATCTGGGCAGGGAATAGAAAAGGTCACCCTTAGGTCTGCTTGACGAAAAACTGCTGCGGCTTTGGTGAGAGATCCCTTTGTGTTGAAATTGTAGAACGACTGGGAATGCCCAGTGGTAGCAAATTCCTTCTCGGTGTAGGGCTCTGGTAACCTCTCTCAGTTTGTAACACCAACGTAGCGTGGCTGGTGTGAAATCATTGAATAAAGATATCTCATGACCATCCCATCTCCAGTCCGCTTTTTTCCAGGCTATTGCCATGATGTCTTCCTTCTGGGAGAAACTTTGTAGGCAAAGAACTATGCCCCTGGGGTGGTTGTCACGCTAGGGGGCTAAGGCCCTGTGGGCCCATTCTATTTTGACAGAAAGTGCAGGATTGGGGGGGGGGGGGAGTCAATTGAGGCATCCACTTTGCTAGCAAGAATGAAAGCATATATCTTACTGGCGGTGGCAGCGCAATCTGCATAGTTTTCCATTTCAGGTAGGCCCCAGATGTGAATATTATTTTGCCTCGAACGAATCTCGAGGTCTTCCAATTTATCTGTTAGGGCTGCGACCTCGGTGGCTAGGGATTTAATTTGTGCATTTAGAATGTCAAGCGCAGCATTGTGGTTCTCAACATGTGTCAGCCCTCAGTTCTAAGAACCATTCTCGTAACTCCGATCAAGAAGGAAGTTCTGTGTGATCGCCTTCATGCACCAGAGAAGAGGAGTCAGACTCCAGCTCTGCACCGCCACAGTCTGCTGCCCCCTTTGCATCATGATCACAGGCCTCACCACTCAGCTCCGAAGCTTGTTTGTTAAAAGAAAATTGCTTAAGTCCATCGTTCTTTTTCGGGTAGTCATGCTAATAAATAGAAAATTTGCGATGCGGGGCTGAAAAAGAGTGAGGGGAGCTGATTTAAACAGGGAGCCTGTAGGAGCTCAGTGATCAAGTGTCCATCCCCAAGCATGCCGGTGTAGTGCCCCTCAGCACACAACTAATGTATATCTTCAGGGGCTACTATGGCTAACCATTCCATCCACACTGACTCTTAATGTCTTGCTTATTGGTGGTTCGAGATTTTTTATTGTTGTAATGGGTATGGCATCAATAGGGTGTTTAGCTGGGTTCATTTTTTTAATGATCATTTGGATTTCTAAGGAAGATGCTGTTTCAAAGTTGGACCAGGTTTTTGTTTGAATGTTCAGTAATTTCTGGTCTTGTGAGTCATTTTTTAGGTTGTTCTTTAAAAGGGTTTGGATTTTTTCGTTAAAGAAGTCTGCAAAGTCATTGCTATTGATCTTTGGTGTTGAAAGTGATTGATAGTCGAAAGATGATTTTGTTAGGCTTTTTACTATGTTGAAGAGCATCTTATGGTTTTGTTGGTATTTGGTTATTTTTTTGATGTAGAAGTCTTTTTTTGTTTTATGGATGAGTTTTTTGTATTCGGCTAGTTGTGTTCTGTATGCGTTTTGTAAGGTGGTTGTTTTGTTTTTTCTTCTTAATTTCTCTATTTTTCTGAGTTTCCTTTTGGCTGCTCTGATGTTTTTGTTGTACCAGAGATTCTGATTTTTTGGTTCTTTTATAATTTTTGTTATTATGGGATTTATCTTATTTGCTATTGTTTTCGTTATGGTGATCCAGGAAGATGTTGCATTTTCTGTGTTTGATAGATCTATATTTGTTAGTTCAGTTTGAAGATTTGCTTGAAGAGTTTCAATGCAGAAAAGTGGACGATAGGAGAAGGATTTGATTGTGTTTTTTCTTGTGGTGCGTTTTTAATTTGAAAATAGATTTGTGTGGATGATAGAGTGGTCTGACCATGGTATTTTTTATATCTTCGTTTGGTGGTTAGACCAAAAATTGGTATTGATGAAGATTAGGTCTAGTGTATGACCTGCTTTGTGCATAGGGCCTTTGATAATTTGATTGAGACCCAGTGATGATAGTGCATCGATGATTGAGGAGCAGGCAGGCAAGTAGGGGGTAGAGTCAATGTGTAAGTTGAAGTCACCAAGAATAATTATGGGTTTGTTAATAATTTGGTCAGTAAAAATTTAATAAGTGGTAAGCAGTTTTTTTCAAGAGTATTGGGGGGGGGGCAGTATACTAGGCAAATTTGTAAGTGTGGAGAATCAAATAGTGCAATTTCCAGTGGAGAGCAATTGCTTGTTGGAATTAGTTTCATCTGTAGGTTTTTTTTGGTGATGAGCATTAGGCCTCCGCCTTTCTTTTTAGGTCTGGGTAAAGAAAAAGTTCTATAGGAGGAATTGTTGATTTGGTTGATTATTACTGTGTCTGTGTTTTTTGCCCATGTTTCTATGATGGCTATAAAGTCTGGTTTTCATCTTGGAGAGTTTTGTTTTAGATTTTGTACCTTTTTCATTTCAGTTGTTGTCAGTGTTTGGTCCATTTCTGTTGTCCTTGCAGATTGTGGAGGGTTGATGGGTTGCCATTAAGGTTACTTAATAACCCTTCAGTTCATGTCAAAGAGGGAGGAATAGCCTAGTGGTTAGAACAGTGGGCCACAAGCCAGCAGACCAGGGTTTAAGTCCCACTATCACTCCTTGTGACCTTGCACAAGTCACTTTACCCTCTATTGCCTCAGGTACAAACTTAGATTATAAGCCCTCTGGGGGTAGGGTAGTACCTGAATATAAACCAATGTGATATCTCTAATCAAATGTTGGTATATAAATAAATAATATCTAGTTTCTTTCTATGGTGTCTAAGAACAGCCCCTGTTTTCTGGGCTGGCCTGTGATACCTTTCACTTAACTCACTTCTTTGTTGTCTTCTTATTTTTCTCTGTTGCACTGCAGGTGCATTCCTGATCCCCTTTATCATCTTCATGTGTGCCGCTGGGATTCCCCTGTTTTTCCTGGAAACAGTTCTTGGACAGTACACCAATCAAGGCGGGATCACTGCATGGGTGAAAATTTGCCCTGTCTTTAAAGGTGAGAGCTTTGTACTGCCGGAGGGAATGGAGGTAAGTTTATCCAGCTATATTTATCTGTGGAATTTGCCTTCCTTCCTACTCAATCCTTCCTGAATAGATTGTTGCCCGGTATAACTGTATCCCAGACTAGAGATGTGAATTGGAACTGGAATCGGTTTGGTTCCGGTTCCGATTCAAATCTTATAATTTTTATCATCCGGCCCGATTGTTTTTTTGTTTATCGATTGCGGCCTCAGAGGGAACTTTCCTTCCACCCCCCACCTTCCCCTCCCTTCCCCTACCTAACCCGCCTCCCAGCCCTACCTTAACCCCCCCTTACCTTTAACGTATAAGTTGCGCCTGCCTCCAGGCAGGCATAGGTTGCGTGCGCCTGCCACTGGCCGTCCAGCGATCCTGGGCACAGCGGAAAATAGCCGCTGTGCCTGGAGGCACTGGACCCGCTCCCAGACCGCCCCCGGACTGCCTCGCCCATGCCCCGCCCCCTTTTTCAAGCCCCGGGACATACGCGAATCCCGGGGCTTGCGCGCGTCACCGAACCTATGCAAAATAGGCTTGGCGTGCACAGGAGCAGGTTTTCGGCGTTACACGCATAATATACGCACGTAACCCTTTGAAAATCCACCCCATATGTTTCATCACATGCATGGTTTTTTTAATCCAGGGATCTGCATTCTTTCTATTATGCATTCTATTAAAGTACATACTCATATTGAAGAGTGGACCGAATTGGTCTTGTGGATGTATATGAGATGAATGGAGGGTTGATCCAGTGGAGGTTTTCATTTAGAATACTTTTGTGGATGAGGGATAAGGTTTTGTATAGGATTCTTGATTTTATTGGTAGCCAATGTAAGTCTATGAGTGTGGGTGTGATATGAGCTCTTTTTTTTTGAATTGATAAGGATATTGGCGGAGGCATTTTGTAAAAGTTGTAAGGGTTTGATGTGGGAGGAGGAGAGGCCATGGAAGAGAGAATTACAGTAATCAGTTTTGGAAAAAATAATAGCCTGTAGCACAGTGCGGAAATCTGTGAAATAAAGTAGAGGTCTGAGTTTTTTAATTGGTTGCAGCTTGAAGTAGCAGTCACTTAGGATAGATTTGATAAAAGGTTTAAGGTTGAGTTGGTTGTCAATCATGACGCCCAGGCTGCGTGTATGGGTGGGGAATGTGTAGGGCTGGGATGGGGGGATGGGGGTGGTAGGTTGTTTGTTGGTAATGATAAGTAGTTCTGTTTTTTGAGGATTGAGAGCTAAGTGCATGTTTGTGAGTAAATGGTTAATAGAGTTTAGGCATGATTCCCACTTTAGAAGGGCAGATTGCAGTGTGTCAGTAAAAGGGAGAAGGATTTGCACATCGTCTGCGTAGATGAAGTGCTTGATGTTAAGATTGTTGAGGAGGTTGGATAGAGGGAGCATATATATGTTAAATAAGGTTGAGGAGAGGGAGGAACCTTGGGGGACACCTCGGTCAAGGTTAATTGGGTCGGATTTATTATTATCAATGAGTACTGTGTAGTGCCTATTTTGAAGGTAGGACTTGATCCAGGATAGTGTAGTTCCTGATAGACCGATACTGATAAGAGTTTTGATAAGTATGTCGTGATTGACGGTGTCGAACGCTGCAGATATATCCAACATAGCTAGCAGATA
Organism: Rhinatrema bivittatum; assembly: GCF_901001135.1. Taxonomy (NCBI): domain Eukaryota; kingdom Metazoa; phylum Chordata; class Amphibia; order Gymnophiona; family Rhinatrematidae; genus Rhinatrema; species Rhinatrema bivittatum. The sequence goes on along the minus strand of NC_042618.1, from coordinate 237,662,556 downwards.
GGAGTTACCGGTATCCATGCCTTTGATTATAGTGTCAGTTGGAGACAATAGTAGGGTTTCTGTACTCCAGTGTTTCCGGAAACCATGTTGTGTGGTAGAGAGGATATTATGTTGTTCAAGGTAGTCGGAAAGGCGATTGTTGACAAGCTTTTCTAGGATTTTCGAGAGGAATGGGAGGTTTGAAATAGGTTGGTAATTAGATAAACTAGAAGGGTCAAGGTTGGGTTTTTTCAGAATGGGTTTTACTACTGCTTGTTTGAGTATGGAAGGTACTGTACCTTGTTCCAAAGAGAGGTTGAAGATGTTAGCAAGAGGTTTAGCAATTATTTTGGGAATAGAGAGGAGGAGTTTGGATGGGATTGTTTCAGAGGGATGCGATGAAGGTTTCATTTTTTTTTAGTATGTTTTCTATTTCTAGGGAGGAGGCAGAGTCAAAAGAAGAAAGTGTGGCTGACTTGTTGTTGGTAGGAGGAAGCACATTGTCAGAGTTGAGGGGAAATTGTGCAGAGAGAGAGGTGACTTTGTTTTGAAAAAAGTAGGCTAAGTTGATGATACGATATTAAGTAATTTTAGACCGGTATTGAACCTCCCATTTTTATCTAAGTGTTTGGAAAAGGTAGTGCAAAAGCAATTAGCTGATTATCTTGAAGATAGCAATGTTTTATATCCATCCCAATTTGGTTTTAGAACATTTTTTTAATACCGAGATGCTTTTGATAGCATTAACAGATACAATTTTCAGAGGTATGGATTCTGGCCAATCTTACCTATTGGTTATGCATTCGATATGGTTAATCACAGTATTTTGATTGACAGGTTTTCGTAAATTGGATTATCGGGAAAAACATTGTCTTGGTTTAATTCCTATCTGCATGAACATTCATACGTGGTTAAGATTGGGATTTCAAAATCTGATAAAGTACCTCTTGATTCAGGAGTACCTCAGGGTTCATTTTTTCAGCGACTTTATTTAATCTATATATGTTGCCGCTTTGCAAACTTTTAACTGGATTAGGGATAATGCATTACATTTATGCTGACAATATACAGATGCTTTTACTTGTAAAGGGTACTAATGAGATTACTTTGAAATTATTAGAAATATATATGTCCTCTATCAAACAATTGCTTGTACACATGAAACTAGCATTAAATCATCAAAAGACCGAAAAAGTGTTTCTAAGCAATAGACTAGAACATGATATATCTATGAACTACACAGTCGGTCAATCTAATTTTAATTTAGTTAATTCTGCTCAAGATCGAGGGGTATTTCTGGTCATAGAGTTGAATATGAAAATATCCATAAGTAATATGATTAGAGATAGTTTTAATAAACTTTACATATTAAAAAAACTTAAACCGCTTTTATATTTTAGTCATTTTAGAACCGTATTGCAGACTCTGATCTTTTCTAAGATGGGTTGCTTTAATACGCTCCTTTTAGGTCTTCCCAATAATACCCTGACCCCTCTTCAGCTATTACAGAATGCAGCTGCAAGAGTCCTAACTGGTATAAAAAAATATGATCATATTACTCCCACCTTACTAGAATTGCATTGGCTGCCGACAAAATCTAGAATAGAGTATAAGTCCTTTGTCTAATATACAAATCAATAAACATAACAATGAGAAAATAGAATGGTTAAATGCATCTTTGCGGATCCATACTCCGCAATGTAATCTATGATCAGCAAATAAAGGTTCTTTGACTATACTCTCGGTTAGGTCTGCCAATTTGAGCAAAGTTAGGGAAAGAGCAATATCTTTAATGGGGCCTAAATTATGGAATTCTCTTCCAATTGAGTTAAGACTACAGTCTAATTATCAAACTTTTAAAAAAGATTTTAAAACTTGGTTATTTAGACAAGCGTTTGGAAAGGAAGCAATTTAAAGGAGTTGTATTTTTATCAGAGCTGTTTTAATAATGAAAAGTAAGGCTTCTGCGTTGATGTTATCTTTTATGAACTTTTATTGTATATTGTTATCTGTTTTACTGAATTATTTGTATTTATACTTTGTCTCTAGGTTAGGATATATTTTATATTTTAATTGTAATATTGACAAGATTTTTTAATTTTTATGTTTTTATATGATTTAATTTATATTTATGTTGCAAACCATTATGATTGTTATCAGAATATTGGTATACAAAATAATATAAATAAGTAAAAAAATATGTGCGGTCTCCGCTTATGAAAATTCTTGTGTGTGTACTTTTAAACCTCAGTTAACACGCACTTCCACCAGTTTACTAGGCCCTCCAACTCTTCACCCTTTCCCCACAACTGAACCCAGACCTGGTATCCAAACACTGCAGACAAAAAAGTGTGATTTTATTTCTGTGATTCAATTAGCACATGTAAAATTGTGCATATACATTTGATAATGATTACTTGCACACCATCTACCAAATCCCGCCAGAATGCTCCTAAACTGCAATTTTTCGCTTACATTTTCATGCAACACTGTGCATTCTTCAGAATTTTACAAAATAACTATTTGAGAATGTACATGCTACTTAGATATTAGTAACTTTAAGTTTTACGCATTGAAACCTTTTGAAAATTACCCCTTTAAATTCAAAGAAAAGCGATTGTGCATAGGCATTTTCTCATGGAAAGGATACAGAAGTGCAACATAATGGTGGTGCTATAAAGGAACCCTGAAGATTAGCTGGAAAGGCTTAACTTCAAATGAAATTGTGTATAAGATGATGGGAGGTGAAGATCCTTGACAGAAGATCTGATCCTAAAGAAAATGAGATTTACCAGATTTATACTCCGAAGTTCTGGTAACAAACTATTTAATTTAGTACATGATAGAGGGCAAAAAAACAGAGATCATTCAGGGATGATGATATAAAAAATGAACAAGAACTGGAAACATGGCCATAGTAAAAAGAAGAAAGCTGAGCATTTTACCAAACTGACACACAACTGTTGCCAACCATCTTGTCAAAGATGTTCTCGACCTAATCAACTATCGACCAATTTCTTCTTTACCACTCTTGTCCAAAGCTATAGAAAAGTGTGTGTACTCAACTTCAAGACTACATCAAGGATAATAATGTGCTTCATCTATTCCAATTTGGCTTTTGCCCACGCAATAACACCAAATCTTTGCTGTTGGATAGCTTTGATGTCATTTGGCATTCATTTGATATGGGATCCTGTTTTCTACTAGTGTTATTAGACATATCTTCAGCCTTTGACACTATTAATCACAACTTACTATTTGTTCAATTGGATTCTCTGGGGATTTCATCCACTGTATCCTTTTGGTTTGCTTCCTTCCTGTCAGATCAGACATTTACAGTCAGAATCGGAGTCAGCTTTTCCAAATTATATTCTCTACCTACTGGCATGCCACAAGGGTCTTCTCTCTTCACAATACTGTTTAATATCTATTTGGCACCACTTTGCTCAGTATTGGGCTCTCTAGAGATTTCTTTTAAATTCTATGCTGGTGACATTTAGTTTTCTTTCCCATCTCTTCAGATTTCAGTTCATCACTGCAAAAATTAAAATTCTGCCTTTGAAAAGTCAAGAGCTGGCTGTCTAACAATATGCTTGCATTAAATATTAATAAGACCGAGGTGGTACTTCTGGCTAGGATGCCACTTGACAACTTTCATTCTACTTTCTTGTTTAACAATCTAACCATTCCAATTAAACATCAAGCATGCGATATGAGTATTCTACTGGTCTCTTCTGTGTTTCTGCCCACAGATAAGCTCTTTGGTTCAATTCTCTTACTTCAAATTGCATCTGTTACAATCTCTTAAATCTTTCCTTGGAAATTCAGATTTACAATTAGTCACCCAATCCCTGGTTCTTTCTGCACTGGATTATTGTAATGCCCTGTTTCTAGGCCTTCTGCATTCACATCTGAAAGTCTTGCAGTTGATTCCGAACTCTGCTTTGCAACTGATTTCTGGCTCCCCCTCATCTAAAAACATTTCCCCTGTTCTAATGTCCTTACTCTGGCTCCCTTTGGAGTGGAGGATCAGATGTAAGGTTCTATCATTTTAAAAGCCTCTCCACAACCTGTTTTCCCCTTGTCTCCATCTTGCTATCCATCACTACTCCCCTACACAATCCTCCCAGCATTTACTGGAAGTGCCGACTTTGGAGTTCCTCATTTAGCTCCTCGGGCAGTGCATTCTTTGGAATGCACTGCCCGAGGAGCTTAGAGCTGAAAATGACTTGCTTTGTTTTAGAAAACATCTTAAAACACATTTATTTGCTATGGCTTTCGCAGACAGACGTCACTGACTGCATTCAAGGTTTTCCCATGCCAGGTCATGCAGAGTCACAATGTTTTGCTTTGGTTCTTCTTTTGCTTTGTCTAATGTGATCATGCAATTTGTATCTGTTATTATTGCTGTCTGACTGGTTTTAATTATGTATGTATTTTTGTAACCCACTGAGATTTATGGTCAATAGGTTATAAATTGTATCAATAAAGAAAAATTGAAGATGATTTAGGTGGGGAAAAACCCTTTCCAAACATTGAAGTTTATGAAAATGTGTCATACTAATCATATATATATTATTTAATATTTATTCTCATCTTGCTCTTTATGAATTGGAAAGGGAGAGTAGTCACACAGAAAATATGGTTACTAATGTAGATTGGTGCTTTCATTAATGAGCTACCAATTTCCTATTAAGGAGCTCTTGTCAGGTCTGCTGCACTCAGTGAGCCACTCTGCATTCATGGAATGATAATATCAGAGCCCTAAGGATGTCTCTCCAGCACATCACTGGATGTTTTACCTAGTGTTACTCTACCTGTAGCTATCAGTGAGCCATGCTGGCCCACTTTCTGTACATCTCGACCTGGGGAGGGTAATTTTAAAACAGCCCGCATAGGGAAATAGTTCCCGCATACTTCAGAACGAATTTTCAAAGTGGATGTATGTGTAGAAGTTTGTTTTGAAAACTTGCAGGTGTCCGCATTCCTAGTACATGCACCAACATATGCGCAATAAGTTACACCAACTCCCAAGCAGGTTTAACTTCAGATGTGTTGATTTACATACAGACTTTCAAAAATCAAAAGCATGCACATAAATCCATTCTCTTCCCCCAAATCCACCCACAGAATGGCTCTTATGAGGGAGTATAGAAGTATGCACATAATTGAGTTATATGCATACTTTTGCACACACTGACCACCCAGCTGATTTTCAAAAGGCGATTTACTTGTATAACTCAGGTTTTAAAAACATACATCCCTTCGAAAATTAATCCCTTAGTAAACAAGCACTAAATGGAATTGCATTAAAATACAACTTTAAGGTTAAATCTTTGCCTAAAAGTCTTGCTTCCTCTCTCACAGGTATTGGATATGCTTCATATGTTGTCTCCTTCTACACTGCCATCTATTATATCATTATCCTGGCCTGGTCCTTATTCTACCTATTCAGCTCCTTTACCTCTCAACTCCCGTGGTCGCACTGCAATAACACTTGGAACACAGGTAAAATACTTCATCTAAGTTTTACAGGATTGGAAGGGAAATTTCTTCTTTCATCTTATTCACTGACCAGCCTATTTTTTCTTTTAGAATAGTTTAATTTATTCCCATTGCCATCATAGTACATTTCATTGTTTTGCTTGGAAGGCCTCCTTTTTGTAAAATTTTTAATACATCTCCCTTCCTCTCTGGATGCCTTTTACCCTATCTGTGGGGGTCTCCAAAATAAAAAAGTGGAAGGAATAACTCCATTTACTCCTGCCTTGCTGGGCCAGTTTTCAAAATGGCACTGGCTTCAGGATCAGGTGATGCCATTTTGAAATTGGAAACCAGAAGGAGAGAAGTGACTGGGGATCACTTCTGCCCCATTTTACTTTGGAGACCTCATTGAAGGGGTAAGAGACATCCAAGGAGGGGAAGATAGTGGATGGCCCGGGGGAGGGGGGGGGGGTGTTTAAATTTTCGGTGGCATTTGGGATTTTTGGCAATCTGTCTTTTCCTTTTCTTCCCCCTCACTCTTTTTTCTTTGGTGTTTATTTTGTTTCCAATGAATGCAATGAACCATAATAAACACCAAACAAAATGGAAAGTGAATTTAAAGAAAGAAAATTAAAATATTTTCCATGCACACCTCTCCCTAACCCTACTTATTGATCTAATTCATTTTAATCTGATATCATAGTCTACAAACCAGTCTTGGCATCTAGCAAGATCTCAGCTTTCTTCAGCTGCCTAATCCCAGATATAAGTAATTGGTAACATACAGGGATGAGAATGCTCAGTCCCAAACTTCACTGTAGTTACCTCCCTGATTATTTTATTAATCCTACGTATTAAGATTTGTATCCATACCCATGTTTTGCATATCCACTAAAGTCTGAAAATGTGATTACATTTTCCACCAGCAGTTTGCATGTGTAAGAAATTGAAGTCTAATTGGGAATTACTATGGCACGAGGCTATGCCTTACAGTCTCACCTCCGGTGCACAGTGTACTCTTGCCAAACATTTCTGGATGAATTAGCTTTTGGGAGTACCAAGGTCCCTTGAAATCATCTGGAACAGTAATGTTCTATCATGGTGTTAAGCAGCAGAATAGGGAGGATGAGGGGATGTAGAGGGTTTTAAATACTGGGAACATTGAATTTTATTGACATGTGTGAGTAATTATAATATTGATGAAGGTTAAGAGTTTACAACAGGCGTGGTCATCGTTTAAAAATACCATCTTGGAAGCCCAGTCCAGATGTATTCCATTCATTATAAAATGTGGAAGGAAGGCCAAATGACCACTGGCATGGTTAAAAGGTGAAGTGAGAGGCTATTTCATCCAAAAGAACGTCTTTCCAAAATTGAAAAAAGGATCCATCTGCAAAAAATTGGAGAAATCATAAGCATTGGCAAGTTAGATGTAAAACATTGACAAGGAGGACTAAAAAAGAAGCTGGCCGTAGAGGAAAAAATTTATAATAAAACCTTTTAAAAATATATCCAAAGCAGAAAGCCTGTGAAGGAGTCAATTAGACTCTTAGATGATCCAGATGTTAAAGGGCATTTAGGGAAGATAAGGCCATCACAGAAAAACTAAACGAATTCTATCCTTTGGTGTTTACTGAAGGGGATATTGGGGATATACCCATGCCAAAAATTGTATTCTATGGTGATAATTTAGAAGAACTGAAACAAATCATAATGAAGCTGGACCGACAAACTAAAGAGTAACAAATCATCCTGACCAGATGATATACACTCCAGAGTTAGGAAAAACCTCAAAATGAAATTGCAGACCTATTACTAGTAATTTCGAGCCTATCATTAAAATTGTCCATTGTACCCAAATATTGGAGGGTGATCTATGTAACCCCAATCTTTAAAAAGGGCTCCAGGAGTGATCCAGGACTGGTGAGCCTGACTTCAGTGCTGGGAAAAATCATGTAAACAAAATCAAAAAACATATAGAAAGACGTTGTTTAATGGGACATAGCATGGATTAACATAAAGGGAATCTTGCTTCACCGATCTGCTACATTCTTTTGAAGAGGTTGATAAACATGTGGATAATGGCGAGCTGGTGGATGTAGTGTATTTGGATTTTCAGAAGGTGTTTGACAAAATGCCCTATGAGAGACTCTTGAGAAAATTAAACAGTCACAGGATAGGAGGCAGTCTTACTGTGGATTGCAAATCGATTAAAAGATAATACTCAGAGACTAGGACTAAATGGTCAGTTTTCTCAGTGGAGAAGGGTAAACAGTAGAGTGCCTAAAAAAAAAAAAATCAGTACTTGGACCAGTGCTTTTTACTATATTAATACATGATCTAGAAAGGGAGACAAGGGAGGTGATCAAATTTGCAGATGAAACAAAATTATTCTGAGTTGTTAAATCACAAGTGGATTGTGAAAAATTGTAGGAAGACCTTGCGAGACTGGAAGACTGGGTATCCAAATTGCAGATGAAATTTAATGTGGACAAGTGCAAAGTGATGTACATGAGAAAACATAACCTACACTGTAATTACATGATGTTAGGTCCCATATTAGGAGTTAACACCTAAAAAAAAACAATCTGAGCATCATAGTGGAAAATACTTTGAAATCCTCAGCTCATTGTGCGGTGGCTGTCTAAAAAGCAAAAAGAATATTAAGAATTATTAGAAAACAAATGGAGAATAAAACAGATAATGTTATAATATCTCTGTATTATTCCATGGTGAGTCCACACCTGGAGTACTGAGTGCAGTTCTGGTCATGGCATCTCAAAAAAGATATAGTTGCACTGGAAAAGGTATAGAGAAGGGCAACCAAAATGATAAAGGGGCTGAAATGGCTCCCTGCAAGGAAAGGCTAGGGCTGATCTCCTTGGATAAGAGAAAGCTGATGGGGGATATGATAGAGGTCTATAAAATAATGAATGGAATAGAATGGATAAATGTAAATTGGTTCTTTACGCTTTCAAAGAAAAGACTAGGGAACACTCTGTGAAGTTAGTAAGTAGCACATTCAAAACAAATCAGAGAACATTTCTTTTTCACTCAACAAACAATTAAGCTCTAGAATTCCTTGCCTGGGGATATGTGAAAGCTGTTAGTGTAGCTCGGTATAAAAAAGGTTTGGACACGTTCCTGGAAGAAAAGTCCATAAACCATTATTAAAGTAGACTTGAAGAAATCTACTGCTTATCCCTGAGATAAGCAGCATGGAATCTATTTACCTTTTGGGATCCTACCAGATATTTGTGACCGAGATTGGCCACTGTTGGAAACAGGATACCGGGCTTAATCGATCCTCAGTCTGAACCAGTATGGCAAATTCTTATGCTTTTATGTTCTTATGATTTCTTTGTGATGAGTTTTGTACAATTAGGATGCTTTAATGTTGCACTTTTCCTCAAGTAGGTTATAGAAGTGGACAATAAATGGAAATAAATAATACATGCATACATACATTAATGCACACTCTCTTATAGCTAATTTCCTAGTTAATTTGAGGCAGAAAAAATTAATTCAGGCAACAGCTATTATGCATATGTAATTACACAACCTCTGTGCCTGGCTTATGAAGACAGATTGCCCCAAAAAGGAAACAGATACTTGACAATTTAAAATGTTTAAAGAAAAATAAAGACACAATTGAGAATGCATGCCTTCAGCTCTGTAATGCTCTGCTGGTGATTTAAAACTGTCAAGGGCCTACAGAAGCTAAAAACAGTATGAGATGAAGCAAATTTTCACCTCCACTTTCTTAAAATTATCAGTTATTAGGTCAGCTAAATAACTCCATGACAATGCTGCACATCGCCATATAGAGAGATGTGGGAGCAAGTCCTGACTCAGGTCCTGTATGTTGGTTGATAATGTGGAAGCAGCATTCACAGCCCCAGGAAAGGGGAGGGAGTCATAGTCATTGCAACATCCAACAGCAGGGTGAAGGGCCCATGGTTACAGGATTACAGAAGAATCTGAGGTGCATGAGCCTCAGCCAAGATCTGTCACTACAATGTAAATTTGGAGGGGATAAAATAACGGAAAAAAAATCTCTGGGCAGTTGCAAATCAAGGCTTATGCACCAGATCCCAACCCTGGTTTCAACTGAGCTGAAAGCCAAAAGAAAATGGAGGAAACAGCCAGGTCAAAATATTATATATATACATTGTTGCCATTGGACTGCACTTTGCATCTTAACATTTCATTCTATTTAAGCAGATTTTCTTTAATTCCAATCTAGAGAGCAATTTTTTAAGCCATTTTCTTTTTAAAATAAATAGCAATTTACCGCACAAATCATCAGTCTGAAAATTGCCCTCCTTTAATCCAGCTAAAAGTATGTGCTCTCCTCCCATCCCTCTCTATCTCGCTCCTCCCACCCTAGTGCTTTCACCTGCTTCCTCCCCCTGACACCAGTGCTCTCACCCAGGACTGCCACAAGAGGTGGGCAAGCAGAGCAACTACCCTGGGTGGCAGGTCCAGGGATGGGATGCCATGCTTCCCTTTTGAATCAGTCTGTGAGTATGCAAGCCCCAAACGGAAGGGGCGGCACCAAAAGCAACCCTTGTTCTTGGTGCCATTTTGTCTAGTGACTGCCCGGCTTTCACCCGTCCCCCACAGAATTCTCACCTCTGTCCCTCTCCCCAATGTTCTCACCCTTTGCTTCCCCCCCCCCCAATGGTCTCATCCTACACCCCCCCCCCACCCCCATCTCAGTGCTCTCACCCTTATCCCCACAATGCTTTCATTCCGCTCCCTTCCCACAGTACCCTTCTCCCCACTACCCTCAACCCTTCAGCCCTTGCTTTTCCCAAGGGCATGAAGAAGTACTGCTGAAAACAAGGCCCCTTATTCTGCCTCCTGCAGCTGATTTGTTCTTGGGAGCAGGATGGGCCAATCAGCCAGGGGAAGCGGGGAAGCATCAGCAGTTCAGAAGTGCTCCCTTTTCTGCCTCGTTATCACATGCCCAGAGCCAGAGGAGATGAGATAGCCTGCTATGAAGAGAGGAACGCCCTAATGGCACTGCTTCTCCTCCCTGTCCTTAGCCCCCAGGCAGGAACTGGCTCTACCCCGGCTGTTTCTCTTTCTGCTGGTGCCGGAGCTGGCTCTCCCTCTGCTGATTCTCCAGCCTGCCAGCTCTGCCCTGGCAACGTCTTGCTCATAGAAGGATCCCCTTTACTACATGGGCTCCGCTCTGGTGCAGCTGGACTGGCTGCATCACCAATACCTATGCCACTGATTCTAACTTATTTTTAATTTCCAATGTTTGTTTCTCCATAGTAATAATAATCTGGGCCTTACAACACTGTAGGTGGCAGAGTTCTTTTCCATGGTTAAAGTAGACAGGTCTGCAAACAAAAGACTATTAACATAGAGGTCAATATTCAGTAAGTTAGATTTAACCAAACATTCAGTGGAGCAAGTCTCCCACTGAATAATACCCAGCGAAAGTTACCCAGATAAAGTTATCTGGCTTACTTTAGCTGATCACCAATTTACTGAATATTTGGATAATAAAACAAAATTCGCAGGCCATAGCGGCTCAGTCCTCCCATTCCCAAGTTATAAAAAATGCAGCAGTTAGCAGACTTTCCTTCACCTTTTCCCATAAACATTGGCCACCCATCCCTTCCCAATACCCAAAAGAATGGCCTTTACTTTTGCTGGAGGAGACAACGCTCTTACCTTCCCTGCAGAGTGAATATCTAAGCTCCGAGCAAACAGGTACCAGTGTTTAGATATTCATTTATTTACGCCACTGTCTTTAGAATTGGTGAGCTTTGTTGAGTTCTGAATGAAGATTAGTCAGCTGTCGTGAAGCTGACCAATCCTGAAGAGAATAGAATGAATAAATTAATATCCAAGTGCCGGTTTCAGTGTATGGGCCTATAGCAGCCTAGCTTGTTCTATTTTCCTAATAGGAGGTGTGTTGGTGATTTGAGGCCTGGTGTAATATTTGCAATGGTGCCTTTTTATAGGTATGGTAGGTTTGTTGCTGTTTGAGTCCTGGCAGTTAGTGCTGTTTTGGTATGGGAAATTTACTATATTGTAATTGTAATTCAGTTTACTCATGGCTTTCTGCCGGCCAAGTTCACACCCAACACATTTTACAATACACCTAATATCATACAAATTCCAAGCAGTTTTTTTTGCAAGGTTTTCTGGTTGGTACCACAGCAATGCAAGTAAATATAACATACATGTTATAAATAATATTTTTTTATCACAGAACACTTTAATATCCTTTTTTATGTAAAATGTGTTATTATAAATTCCTAGAGGTCCATATTCAGTGCCACTTAGCCAGATAAGTTCTGAATTATCAAACTAAATAGCACGGTTTAAATATCTGGCCGCAATTAGCAGCCACCACTTGGCTGGAATAATATTAATTTGGTAAATATTTATCCTGATAAGTGGTGGGAGAAGAATGGGTATATCAGGAAGGAGCTGAGTTAGCCAAATAAGTTATCTGGTTAACTACAATACTCAGAGTTGGTTAGATAACTTGTCCAGCTAACTCTGGTTGGCCCATACATTTGTCCTAAAGATAACTGGATAAACTTATCCGGCTAACTTTAAGGTAGTTAGATATATGTAGAGGTACAACTGTGCTACTGAATATATGGGCTAAATTAGCCACATAAGTTTATCTGGCAAACTAGCTGAGCCACACTGCAGGTAAATATGGACTTTAGAATTTTTAATTGTGTGTGTGTGCGTGTGTGTGCGTGTGTGTGTATGTGTGTGTGTATGTGTCGGGGAGTGTGGAGGCGCAAGGTGGAATGGTTCACCTAAGGCACTTAATACCCTTGTACTAGTCCTAGTTGTCTGCTGTATTAAAAATGTACCCAATTTGTTTGATCCAGTAACAGGTAAGCTTCTCTAAAAAAGTAATTTCATATTTGACAAAAAGATTTCTGTAGTATAGCAATATTGGGGTTTTTAGTATGTGATTTTTAGTATGATGTGTTGTTCATGGGTCTTGCTAACCTGACTGAACAGGAAAATAAACTCATGTATGTGCAGCTCTCCCTGATCCAGAAATCCTATTTTCCTATTCCATAGAGCACTGTGTAGATTTCATAAACAAGTCAATGACCGGTAACGGATCGACTGCAGAGAATGGCACATCACCCGTCGATGAGTTCTGGGAGTATGTACCCTGTCTTCAAACTCTTGTTCACAATAATTTCTCTAATGTGAACATCAGTCTAATAAAATACAGTTCAGGCAAACAGGCACACACCAAAGATATATGAGATGAATATGTAGAAGTACGGTAATTTAATAAATATCCATGGATCATACTATCAACATACATTCATATAAAGCCACTTGTAGGACAGAGAGAACGAATCATATTTGCTAATCACTAATCAAAAATAAAACATCAAATAGCCATAGCTCAAATTATGGATCTAATATACTAAAGAACATAAGAAATGTCATAATGGATCAGAGCAAAGGTCCATCAAGCCCAACATCCTGTCCCCAACAGTGGCCAATCCTGGACATAAGTACCCGCTAGGATCTGAAAGAATAGGCCCAATCCTTCTTATTAATAACCGGGATAAGCAGTGGCTTCCTCAAGTCTACATGGCTAATAGTAGTTTATGGACTTTTCCTCCAGGAACTTATCCAAATTCTTTTTAAACTCAGCTACGCTAACAGCTTTCACCACATCCTCTGGCAACAAATTCCAAGGGTTTTTACCATAATGTATCTAGGAAAAAATGCTTACTGTGATAGGCCCATTGTGTCACACATATAGAGGATAAATAAATGCGCACAACGGCATATTCACGCTGTGAGCAGATCTACACAAGTATTTTATAACCCGGGTATATGATATATGAGTGTTTTATAAAATACGCATATCCCTATCCAGGCTAATGTGAGAATATATTCAGGGTATTGAAACTATCTATATAAATGCACTGAATGTGCGTACTTTTCCTGGCTATTTTATAAATATATGTATATATCTTTCATATGAAAGTAAAGTAGGACTTTTGCATAAGTCCATCAGTTGCCCATTCCTTCTCCAGGTCCATTGAGACCATCCTGGTACTTCACTCTGAAAACCCCCCCAGTTCACCCAGACCTCCCACCAGTGAGTACTACCCAATAAACATTTTAATGTCATTTATGCCAGATAATCAGCAGGTGTAAAAATATGGTGAGTAAGCTAGCAAATAGATTTGCATGTCTTTTAAAATAGCAACTTACATGTGTAATTGTCAGTCCCTTCCCGGGATGCTCCTAGACCACCCCTTGTTTTCACGTATATATATGCATGCAAAAGTGAAAATACACACGTATTTTCAACTTTTATAAAATACAGAATAGGGGAGTAGATGCTACTTATGTGTGAGTATATACAGAGTTTTACATATGAAATTTTTAAAAATTCACCCTACACTCTGTAAGACATAGGGTTATGAAAAACCGGAACAAAGAGTAAACTATCAGTAACACAAATAGCACAGTTTGGGTTACATTTATTTTCTAATGAAAACCAAAACATGATATCTATGAAAATTATGTCCTCTCTTGCAGTTAATCTTAATTTAGACATCTTTTGTAAAAGCCTTTCAAAACACTTTAGGACTGCTCAAATAGCTTTATCCTTAAAAACAAAACAAAAAAAAAGAAAAACCTTGAAACTTTCAAGTTTGGATAGATGCATAGAATGTTTTGCCTTCCTCATCCCAAGGCTTGATTGAACCATTGTCTTCAGTAAGTTATTTCTCTTTAAAACTGATAGGCGTCGGGTCCTGAAAATCACAGATGGCATTCACAATCTGGGCACTGTGAGATGGGAGCTGGCTCTGTGTCTCCTGCTGGCCTGGATTCTGTGCTACTTCTGTGTCTGGAAAGGAGTCAGTTCCACGGGCAAGGTGAGTGATGTTCTTAACTCCGTCCAAATTCCCTTTCAGGTTAACTAATGCCTAACCTCAAATATAATCTAACGAGACCTGGGAGCATACCTCATATACAGCATTGTGATGGGAGCAACGAAGTGTTGTGGTTTAATAAAAGCTGATGCAATTTTAAAATAAGTGGAAATGAATAATAAACATTATTTTTGCTGTCTGCATTATTAGAGCAGTACAATACAAGCTGTATAATAATTTAAAATAGAGAAAATAGAAATAATGCATCCACAGTAAGGAGAGGCAGGGGAAAGATTTTTGTTTTGGTTTGTTTTGGGGGGTTTTTTTGGGGGGGGTGATCATTTTGTAGGTGGAGGAGTTGAGGTTTCGGTTCATTTAATGTTTATTTCACTTGAACCAAAATAAAAATGAAATTTAAAAAACCCACAAAACTAAAAATACAAAAAAAGGCCTCCTTTTCCGCTCTCTCACAGCCAAAAGCAATATCACTGTAAAGCAATGCTACTATAAAACAATTTGATGCTGGTTTCAGGGCCAGCCAGCACCATTTTTCAACCAGAACCAGTGGGACTGGAACAATTGGGGATCACCCCTGCCCCTTTCTTCACTGGTTAGTCCACAAGCGGCCACAGAGGGGTAAGAAGGACTCTGGGTGAGGGGGAAGGTTCAGAAGTCCACTTTTTTAATAATGACAAATAGTGTGTGCTCTTTGCTAAAAGCACACACAATTTGCCAAACTGAAAATATCCAAACATTTTCGGATATTTGTGGATGAGTTGATAATTTAGCTGAGATACCACAAACCTATTAGTATTTGACCTTTATATGAGGGAATGTGAAAAAAGCTGGAAATAAATGTCCATACCCAGTGATAGAGATCTGAAGTAATAAAGAAATTCCCTTCAGCAAAGCCTAAAACATCTTGATGATTATATGTTTCATACTGTCTGTGCCCACTGCAGTTCCATGACTTGTTGGGCATTTTTAATTTCTGAAAGTGTTTCTTCTGACTGCAGGTTGTTTATTTCACTGCTACTTTCCCTTATGTAATGCTCATTGTCCTGCTGATCCGAGGAGTCACATTGCCCGGGGCCTATGAAGGGATTATGTTCTACCTGAAACCTAACATGACCAGGCTGCAAGACTCAGAGGTAGGTTCACTAACTGACAATTGCAAAGACAATGAACCACTCAATAAAGCTTATGATAAAGTCACATGCACCAAATAAGCAACTATAGCAGAGCTACTAAATAACCCAGTTTCTGAAGGGAAACTTTGGGCCATTCCAGAGTTTTAAATACACCCTCCATTCCATTGTGGTATTTGCAGTCCTGCTTCTTCCATTTTAGAGCAATATTACAGTTACCAAAATCTATCAAGACAGCATCTAAAAAAATAATAATAATAATGACTGGCCTTTAAAGTCTCCATCAGGAAACTGGATCACTTGGCAATGCTGTTAAAAGCAGGGCCCTCCACTTATAGGTGACATGGGTAAAATGCATTAAGAAAACGTTTTCTGAAAACAAGGCATTTCAATTTTTGTTCATTATAAGAAACTTGATAGGATATTTTGCCTATCAAATACTTTGCAAGTTTTGATGGACATTCTTAAAAGGGTTTTTTGAACATGAGAGGCTTGTACGAAAACTGAAAAGTCATGGGATAGGAGGCGATGTCCTTTTGTGGATTTCAAACTGGTTAAAAGACAGGAAACAAAGAGTAGGATTAAATGGTCAATTTTCTCAGTGGAAAAGGTAAACAGTGGAGTGCCTCAGGGATCTGTACTTGGACCGGTGCTTTTCAATATATATATATAAATGATCTGGAAAGGAATACGACGAGTGAGGTTATCAAATTTGCGGATGATACAAAATTATTCAGAGTGGTTAAATCACAAGCAGACTGTGATACATTACAGGAGGACCTTGCAAGACTGGAAGATTGGGCATCCAAATGGCAGATGAAATTTAATGTGGACAAGTGCAAGGTGTTGCATAAAGGGAAAAATAACCCTTGCTGTAGTTACACGATGTTAGGTTCCATATTAGGAGCTACCACCCAAGAAAAGGATCTAGGCATCATAGTGGATAATACTTTAAAATCGTCAGCTCAGTGTGCTGCAGCAGACAAAAAAGCAAACAGAATGTTAGGAATTATTAGGAAGGGAATGGTTAATAGAAAGGAAAATGTCATAATGCCTCTATATTGCTCCATGGTGAGACTGCACCTAAAATACTGTGTACAATTCTGGTTGCCGCATCTCAAAAAAGATATAGTTGCGATGGAGAATGTACAGAGAAGGGCGACCATAATGATAAAGGGGATGGAACAGCTCCCCTATGAGGAAAGGCTGAAGAGGTTAGGGCTGTTCAGCTTGGAGAAGAGACGTCTGAGGGGGGATATGATAGAGGTCTTTAAGATCATGAGAGGTCTTGAACGAGTAGATATGACTCGGTTATTTACACTTTTGAATAATAGAAGGACTAGAGGGCATTCCATGAAGTTAGCAAGTAGCACATTTATGACTAATCAGAGAAAATTCTTTTTCACTCAACGCACAATTAAGCTCTGGAATTTGTTGCCAGATTATGTGGTTAGTGTAGTTAGTGTAGCTGGGTTTAAAATAAGGTTTGGATAAGTTCTTGGAGGAGAAGTCCATTAACTGCTTTTAATCAAGTTGACTAAGGGAATGCCTCTGCTATTACTGGCATCAGTAACATGGGATCTTCTTAATGTTTGGGTACTTGCCAGGTTCTTGTGGCCTGGTTTGGCCTCTGTTGGAAACAGGATGCTGGGCTTGCTGGACCCTTGGTCTGACCCAGTATGACAATTTCTTATATTCTTATGTTCTTAATTAATGATGTGTGGTAGTAGCAATAGCTACTATCTGTTACATTTCTTACTCTTTCTGTGGGCACGCTTAAAGCACATAGGTGTAGGACACCTTGGGTGAACTGCATGCAGAAAGGACAGAGGCCAGGGTGATGAAGGCACAATCAGGTGGTTTAGCGTTAGAGTCCCTTGCTGGTCCATATGACAGCCATGACTTGTGGCCCCCTCAGAGGAGTAGCTGTCCTTTTGGCTTGTCTCATGTGGTGTTTGTCACTGTAATTGTTTGTGCTGAGCAAGGCAGGTGTTCTGAAAACTCAATCATCAGCTCAGTGTAGAGCATCCAGGCTCAAAAAGGTGTCATCTGCTAGGGCCCCCAGAACTTACAGTGCTGAATGTATAGGCTTACTGCTCCCAGAGTTCTCATGTGGTTGCCCTGATGACTTATATGCTTTCTATGTTGGTCTCTTGCAAGACACGCATTTAGTGCCACCTGAGGCCTTAAGGGGACCATGTCAGTACCTGAGACAAAGTATGTACCATATATGCTTTAGACAGATTTGTTTCTGGCATGCTGGTATCGATAAGGGTCTATGCCAAGTAATGATGCCAACTACTCATTATTGGTTAGGGTCCAGGCCACCACAGATATCACAGATGCTTGATTACAAACTGTCCAGGAACATACTCATTGGCCATGTGTAGGTGCATGAATTTCTGCTGGAAGTCAGCACACCACAGATATGTGTGTCAATGTGTGTATGGCTAAGTGATGTGTGGTGTTAGCCTCTGCCAAAATCTATGTATCGGGGGAGACATGGGCCTGGTAATTCCCTCCCTTATCTCAGCAATGCAAACCCCACAGCAGGCAGTGTGTGTGTGTATTCATTTTGGATACTGTCCTAGGCCAGCAGTAATCCAGTGCTTCCACTCATGACAAAGGTTATCTCAGAGATCTGATAGTATGGGCTGTTGTCAGAATGGCCTCATGCATAGTACTCTGACCTTACCCCTAGGCCTATCACTGGTAAGACCTTGTGTTGACAGGGTGAGGGTGTGGGAAGGGGTGTGACAATTGGCCACGTCACAACTCTGATATGCAGTCTGACAGACTGGTATGACTTGATATCTGCCTGTAGTGCATACCTCCCCCTCCCACCGGCAGCTCTTGTGCCTAATACTAGGAGTAGTCCTAATAGTCCTGTAAAATGGGGATGTGCAGAGTTCTCAGATGCTGTGCTGACAGGGAGGCCTAGCTGGTTTGGGAGGGGTGTGGTTGTTAAGAAGCTGTCCCCTGAATGTAGGGATGCAGGGATGGCTGGAACGCAGAGTGGGAATGGTCCCCTCATACAAGCAATGTTAGGCTTATTCTGAGAAATAGGTTGCTGGAGGGGCACAGTGCCAGCATGTTGCTGATACCTGTAGAGGGTGTGTGTGTGTGTGGGGAGGGGGGGGGGGGGTGCAGGTACCTGAGACCTACCAGCACTCATATTTGAGGGTCCCTTTTCCAGACAGTAACTCCTTAGCCTCCTCTTTGTTGATCCCCTGTACTGGCCTTGCCTGTGAATCTGTCTAATACCTGATAGCTAAGGATGAACTTACAGGAATTAGACAGATCCACAAGACAGGCCAATCCAGGGGTGGCAGCTGGTCTGTACCAGTCTGCCTGATCCCAAAAAGCAGCAGCCTTCTAGACCTTCTGCTCTTGGCCTGTGGCCATTCTCTACAAGAACAACTCCCTCACTCCTCCTCACTTATCACATAGCAGATGACGCCATGTTCCAACAGCCTGCAAGTTGATGACCTATTTAGTGTAATGTGAACCATAAAAAGGACTGGGTCCACATAGCATTTTAACTGTACTGAGGACACAAGTAAGGGAGCCCAATGTAAAGTTTTATGTGGTAATGACTGAAGTTTCCACAACACACACAAACTTGACATGTTCAAAACATACTCTCTGACCCTGGCCCCTGCAGCTGCACATTTCAGCTCACTACTGATGAACAAAACCTCAAACTTTAGTAACTGTTCAAGTAGGTCTCTGAGAAAAGAGTTATGTCATGACAGCATTTGGGCCCAGAGCCAGGGAGATGGCCCATTGTTAGGTCAGAGGTGTTATATCTTCACAATGGAAGAGGGCAATGGTTTGTTGTAGGTGTACTATAACGGGTAGAGATGTGAATTGGAACCAGTATTGGTTCCGATTCTGGTTCCGATTCACATCGTGAAAATGTTATCTTGTAGTCCAATCGGGTTTTTTTTATCGGCTGTGCCCGAGCCGATAACCAAAAAATACAGCAGACTCTTTAAAATGAGTTTGTTAGTATCCTTCCACCCTCCTGACCCTCCCCACCCCCCCAAATTTTTAAATACCTGGTGGTCAAGCGGGGGTCCCGGGAGCATTCTCCCGCGCTCGGGCCATCGGCTGCCAGTAAACAAAATGGCGCCGATGGCCCTTTGCTCTTAGCATGTGACAGGGTATCCGTGCCATTGGCCGGTCCCTGTCACATGGTAGGAGCAATGGATGGCCGGCGCCATCTTTAAAAATGGCGCGAGCCATCCAGTGCACCTACCATGTGACAGGGGCCGACCAATGGCACCGATAGCCACTGTCACATGGTAAGAGCAAAGGGCCATTGGCGCCATTTTGATTAGTGGCAGCCGACGGCCCGAGCACGGGAAAATGCTCCCGGGACCCCTGCTGGACCACCAGGTATTTAAAAAGTTGGGGGGGGTCTGGAGGGTGGGGGAATACTAACAAACTCATTTTAAAGGGTCAAGTTGTGTTTTTAGGTTGTCTTTCTTCCCCCCCCCCCCCCCCCCCATAACAATAAGAAAACCCACTAAATTAATCGTGGGGTTTTCTATCGCTATCGGGGACCCCCCGATATCTGACGATATTGAAAATATCAGACAATATTTTCAATCGTCAGATAAACGTTTCACATCCCTAATAACGGGCGCATAGCTACACCACCAATTGGGTCCCCAAAGAGTGAAGACATAGCTACTACACCTGTAGCCAAACATTTTGACACCAATTGTACCAGACAGCGTATGGAGCTGAACACTAGCTACCTAGCGGCCATCTCACATAAAGGCCCATGTACCCAAGACTTAGCTAACAGTATGCTGAGTGAAGAAGGCAGCTGGAGCCAAGAGTGAAGTTCCACAATAAGGAGCTTCAGTTTTAGCTCTTGCTGTCTTCCTTGGGAGCATACACTGAACTTTCAGTTGTAAGGCCTAGACCATATAGTCTTGCCTGCCAGATAAATGCCTAGTTGGAATGTGCAAGGGCATATTAGCATGCAAGGTCATTGGAGGCCACACCTTTGACTACTCCAACCCTTAAGACAAAAAAACACACAATGAAAAGACAAAACCAGAAAATGTATATTTCTAACCTGTGACCAGTTTATTACTGAACAAATCTAGGTAACAGTTTCAAAGCAAGTCAAGATCTTTGGTAATCACATTCTGCAAGGACAAGATAGTAAATAGCACATGACATTGTAAATGAACTGAACATCACATTGCATGTAGACCTGTACATACATTCAGGCTGATACAGTACAGTGCACTCTGTTAGCCTGTGATTGGCTGCGCGTTTTCGACGCGCTATTTTAACCCCTTGCTTATCCCTAGGTAGGGAAAAATCTTAGGGTTGGTCTCAGAAATGCAAAATCCTCTCTCTATAACAGGAAAGAGGCAAAATAGTAAAGGAATGAAGCATTCCTTACAGAAAGAAAGACCAAGCTCCTGTTCCTTTACCAATTTGGTGGGAAGAGGGTCCAATGGAAAAATAGTACAGCTTGACCGTAGTAAAACTTTCAGGTTCAAACTTGTCCTCACAGCGGGTTCACCCTTCTTCTGATTAAGGACATTACATGTAACTAAAATAACATGTAAAAATTTGTGCTGCAAAACTGTATGAAATTGTTACTGTAAAAAATGACTTTCATTGGCAGAGATTCTGGGGATGTATCCAGTGCATCTGTATTGGGGTCCAAGCACTGAAGTCTTCATCTTGATTGTTTGTCAGAGCAGCATTAGATGGCAGAAGAAGCAGCTAGGGAAGTGTCAGCTATTACACAAGGTTATTTTCAAGAGGAGAAGCAGCTGGGGCAAAGCTGGCTCCTACTTAGGCTGAGGAGCAAGCAGGAGGAGCAGTGCAATCAGGGCCTAATCCCTCCTCACAACAGCCTCTCTCCTCTCCTCTAGGTCAGGGCCAATGATGGAAAGCTTGAGAAGATGCACTTCTGAACTGCTGCTGTTTCCCCACGTCATCTGGCTGATTGGTTTTTGTGAGCAAAATGAGCCAATCAGCAGCAGAAGACAGAGAAGGAGCCCATGCTCAGCAGTGCCACTTCACAAACCTGGCTATTACATGTTTATAAACTGTCTATAAAGAGCAGCAAGGTGGTGGAAAGCACAGAGGGAAGAAAGAAGGTAATACAACTTGGGGGAAAGAGTGAGAGGTGAGAGCAGTGGGGAGAAGTGGGAATGGTGAGAGCACTGAAGGGGAGGAAGATGGAGATGGGTTACAGCTCTGAGAGAGGAGAGAGATTGATGAGATCCCGAGGAGAGAGTAACAAAATCATTGGAATGAGGGTGAGGGGTGGGAGACATATCTGGTGTGGCAAGAGAGGGGTCTACATTTCATAGCACTAGACCCCCACTCACTAATGACCAATATGATTATAAAATAACACTATGCATCTGTACTTATGTCTGGGATTTTGCAATATTTTAATCAATCCTGTCATTATTCAGGCCTAAACTAAGAGATCAGTTTAGCGCTAGAGAGAGAAAAAGAGAGAAAGAGGTTTGGATTGGTTTGAACTCACAAAATAAGCAAATACCTAATCCTGTGGGCTGACTGGTCTCATGGCTATCTGTTGGGAAAACTGGGTTTTAATGTCAACCTGTTTAGTTCTTCCTTGGATATAAGTGTAAGGGGATCACTAAAATGTTCCTTACTATACATATCAGAATCTTCACAGATGCTGGATTTATGATGTCAGAAAGAGTAGAAGTGTATAGTGTTTCCTGACATTCCCCAGTGGTAGGTGCCTTCTAAGGAGTGATTTCACAAAACTCATAAGCCCATTTTAGCTTGTGTTCTTTCATCCAGTCTTCCGTGCTGTAAAGATAGCTAAGGCCCTCTGTCAAATCACCTAGACCTTCCAGGAAGTAGGGAGTTTCTTGGGGTCTAAGAAGGATCCTGAGATTGAATCACTAGAGAAGCATTACTAACATATTCTCTGCATTTCACTGAAGATTTTTACTTAAGGTTTCAAGAGGGAATTTCTGGTTGAAGTCAGATTAAGGACCACCAGGCAGGGAGATTCACTTTCAGAATTGCTGTTTAAGAATAAAGAAAGAAAGCTCACACGTTCAGGAGAGTTTTCCAGTTCATATTACTGGACTATCAAGATTTGCACACTAGAAAGGGTTGAGCTCTGGAAGGGTCCTATCTCCAAATGGTACCTCAGATCTAGTGGGTAATGTGTGGGAAGATTTGCAGTGACTGTAACTATTTGAACTGTGTACTGCTTTTTGTTTCATTGTATGGATTGCACACTACTGAATGTGTTCATCTACATCAATACTCCAGTACAGGATCTATTTTTTACTAATGTCAGACTGTGAGGCAGTGTTATATTCTAACTGGAATGTATAAGACTTCCTAACAGTCTAAAGGCTTTGAAAGACTGAACTTCCCCCCTGTCAGGAAGGGTCAAAACTTGTCCCCAGCACTCCCACGTGAGCCCCTACATTAAGTCCCACTAACTGGAGTGATAGGAATATGTAAAAAAAGCTAGCAAAGGATAGATTCTTCACATTCAATCAGATTATTTGCATTTCCCCATTCCTTTAATAAATTAGAGCATATGAACATATGATTTGCCATACTGAGTCAGACCAAATATCCATCAAGCCTAACATTCTGTTTCCAACAGTGGCAAATCCAGGTCACAAATATCTGGCAGGATCCCAAATGGTTGCTGGATTCCATGCTGCTTATTCCAGGGATAAGCAGTGGATTTCCCCACCTTAATAATTGTTTATGGACTTTTTTCCTAGGAACTTGTCCAAACCATTTTTAAACCCAGCTACATTAACAGGTTTTACATCTTCCGGCAGTGAATTCCAGATTTAATTATGCATTAATTAAAAAACATTCTTCTGTTTGTCTAACATGTATTACCTAGTACATGTTAGACAAATGTTAGACACCTAGTAACTTCATACATGTCCCCTAGTTTGTGTACTTCTTGAAAGAGTAAACAAACCCTCCTTAATGTACAAGTCCGGTACGGATAGGCACATAAACTTATTTGTACTCTTCGGGCAGGAACCCAGGCTAGCAGTACTACTTTCCTTGGGGATGAAAGGAGTCCTCTTGGTTTCTAGTGCAGAGTGGCTAGCTCTTCTCTCCTGATTTCCTTGGATATATGTGATAATTAATGACACTGTGTGTGCTGAAAGTGCCAAAGAAGTCACTGGAGCCACTTTGCTAGCGTCCAAATAAATCTTTACTGTTGCAAATGGTTGTAAAATGGCACCACACTGATCCACAGCACCACTGAATATGTCCTTTACAGAATTCTCCTCAATCTGTGCAGGAATATCTATGTGCCAGCGCCAGGAAACTATTACTCTCCAGTGCTTGGAAAAATGGAGTGCAAGGTGCTGCAAGGTGTCCCTTTGATGGCCGGGTCACCCCTTCCTGATTACTGTCTCTGCACAACAAGATATATTTTCTCTCTCCCCAGGGTCTGAAGAATCACCGGATGGGTGTCCTTTTGAATGATAGGCTTTACTTTTACTCACTGTTAGATGATTCAAACCTTCTTTGTTCTTATGCAGTCCTTTTTGCTTTTATTCAAATCTCTGATGGGAGGGATCCCTGGAGTAGGACTTTCTGGGCTCCAGTCAGGAAGGAAGGGCAGTCAAACAACTTCTTCCTGGATGTTGAAAATCTTTACACAACTGAGAATAACATCAGGTGACTCCTTACAGCAGGTCACTGTCACCCCCTTCCTCACTGAGGCTATGAGGGCAGGTCTTCCCTAACCTCCTCAGGCCCAGACTCAGGATTCCCCAGTCCCTGGGCCCAGGAGCTGAACAGGCTCCAGTAGGGCCCCTACCACTTAAAAGATTAAAGTCCAAAAAATGCACTCAGAGGGCTAACTCCCACCAAACAGGTTGTGTCCTGGCTGGGCAGAAACATTATCGATCCTGGCCAGGATCACCAAACAACTCAAAGGACTGCTGCCCAAACTGTAGCAAGGATGTGGTTATATATTATTACAAGTGGGATAGCCATTCCATACTCCACAGATGGAGGGACTGCATTTGAATGGATCCTCCCATTATCCATTCTATCCTAGCTAGTGACTGAAACTAAACACCCAGGACTTACTGGTAACCCAAGAAGATGTCCAGGTTACACACATTTACCCATTCCACTCCACTCGTTATTTTATAGGCTTCTTTTGTATCTTCTGTCAGCTGTCTGTTCTCCAAGCTGAAGAGCCCTAGCATGTCCTCATAAGGGAATTGATACATCCGCTTTATCATTTTTGTTGCCCTTTTCTGTATCCTTTCTAATTCTGCAATATATTTTTTGAGACGCAGTGATCAGAATTGCACACATTGCTCAAGGTGTGGTTTCACCATGGAGTGATACAGAGGTATGATATTCTCTGTTTTATTCTCCATTCCTTTCCTAATACTTCTTAGCATTCTATTTGCTTTCTTGGCCACTGCTACACACTAAGCAGAGGATTACAACATATTATCCACAATGATGCCTAGATCCTTTTCCTGGGTGGAGACTCAATACTTGAATATTTCATGAGATGATGTCAGTGGAATGTCTAGGAAGTGGCTCTCATATCTGCCCTAGGCTAGTTGGTTTTTCAGGATATCCAAAGTGAATATGCACGAGCTAAATTTGCATACACCAGAAAAGCCCCTCATATGCAAATGTATTTCTTGGTTGTTTATTGTGAATATCCTGAAAACTATTGGGTCAACAGGACAGGTCTGGGAGCTTCATTCAAATTTCTTCCTGTGTTCCTTCATATAAACTCTTTTTTTATTGCATTCCAGGTTTGGTTGGATGCTGGATCCCAGATATTTTATTCCTATAGTATTTGCATGGGGATCAATATAGCATTTGGCAGCTATAACAAGTACCATTACAGATGTTACAGGTATGTTTCATGATCAGTATCTCTATCAGAGACTCCACGAAACTCATGCAGTTTTGGAAATATTCTGCAAAGTTATATGCCATAGACACTAATAACATAATTTCCAAGCAAAAAGTGGAAAATGGTGAAATATGACAGTATCATATTTATTTATATATTTAAGTTGGGGGTGAGACAAATTTGTAGATGCAACCAAAAAAACGATAATGTGATTTTATTTTGCCTGCTTTTGTAAAAAATGTTCATATTAAATTCTAGGTCAAAAGAATTGGTGGAGGCAAACATTTTTCACCAATTTAGTTGCAAAAGCAAAAAATGTTGGGTTTTTTTGCCATTGCCACTTACACTACAAACATTTTCAACCATGCCTACCAAAAATAAAAACTTTCCTGTTTTTTTACATTATCTAGTGTTTTGAATTCACTCCCTTCCTGTGTCTTTGTATCCCTTATATTCTATTCTTGCATCCCCTTCTTTATACAAGAAAACCATTAATGCAGGCATGGAAAACTCCAGTCCTCAAAATAGGTCTGGTTTTCAAGATATCCGCAATGAACATGTATGAGATAGATTTGCACGCACTGCTTCCATTGTATGCTAATCTATCTCATGAATATTCATTGCAGATATCCTGAAAACCAGGCTTGTTTGTGGCTCTTACAGATTGGAATTGGCCAACTCTGCCTTAGTGCATCTGCTGCTTTCTTTAGCATTGAGTCTCCAAATTTAAACTATCAGATTTCATGCTCAGTATAAGATGTGTAATTGCTTACACTGACATGCTAATCTGATACAATCTGCCCTTCAAAAATCATAGAAAAAAATCTAAGAAGAACATAGGACAGAGGTGGCCACTGGCCAACTCTGGTCCTCAAGAGCCACAAACAAGCCTGGTTTTCAGGATATCCTAATGAATATGCATGAGATATAGATTTGTATGCACTGCCTCCATTGTATGAAAATCTATCTCATGCATATTCATTGTGGATATCCTGAAAGCCTAACTGGCTAGGGGTCCTTCAGGACAGGTTTGGGAACCACTGAAGTAGAGTAAACCAATGAGATTATGCTTTAGACTGGATTGTAACCTGCAGCCTGATTAACTATCCTACCCAGATGTAGGCAACCTCCAGCCCTCGTGGACATTAAAGTGCTCAGATTTTCAGGATATCCCTAAGGAATATGCATGAGATAGATTTGCCGGCACACAGCTTCAATTGTATGTAAATCTATCTCATGCATATTCTTAGGGATATCCTGAAAACCCAAGTAGATTGATGTCCACAGGGACTGAAGATTGCCTACCCCCGTTCATGTCCAATGCAATGATGTAATTGTTTGTTTTTATGTATTGTGAAAGTTTTATTGCACCTCACCCTGAACTATGGAAGGGCAGGGAATATTTTATGTAAATAAATTCATGTCTTACCTATTTGACTATCTTTCTCAATAATAATGATAAACACAAGTGTAACATTGTTATTAAAACTCAAATATTTTATTTATTTAATAAGATTTTATGAACCGCCTCGTTTCTGCATGATCTTTAAGTGACCTACAAAACACATACATGCAATTATTTTCACTTTTGCTTCCTAAGGAGAATATCAGTAGAAAATTAAGCAAATAACCAAAATCTTAGGTCAGAGGTGAGAGCAGGGAAGGCTGGAAGCAGCTGGATTAAAAGTATTTAATAAAAGAAGCTAAAAATTGAGTCAGCAGATAGCAGAGAGACAGCTGCTGGAAACAGATAAAGAAAGAATGAAGTGAGAAAGCAGGCATTGTGGTAGAGTTGCTTCCTTGCCTTGGATCAATCAAACAGGCTTCGTCCTGGCTTTGCTCCATTGCATCCATGGATTTGTAGTTCTGATTTTCTTAGGGATTTTAAAGAAAAAAATCAGAACCCATTTCATGCAATGGGGCAAAGCCAGGACTCTAAAGCCTATTTGGTTGACCTGGGGTGAACTGGCAATCCTCTGCTGCTGTAAAATGAACCACAATCCTACTCATTTTGTACGCTATTTGTCGGCATGTCTAAGACACTCTTTAGTTGTTTTTTTTTGACATACATTGACATAGATAATGGAAAACAGAGTGCATCACTACTAATCATATTTCACACCTATTGAGCCATTTGTTGCAGAAAGGCAATTTTCAGAAAGTGACTTTTAAATGTTCTCTTCATTTCGTTATAAAATATAACCATACTCCATATAGTTAGCTGGTTTCCTTTACATTGTTTTATTTTTGGCAGGCTAATATGGTGTTCCCTTCCTACTTACCATTAGATCCATTTGATTCGGCACTCTTTTATAAATTATGTGATATGAAATACACTGAGCAGGGTTACTGTAGGTCTTGGTTTGCTTGGACATGTCCTTTGTTTTGGTTCCCTAATAGTAGCCATCTGGAAGGATTTTTGAAATTTGAGCAAATGTCAGGGGATTTTGCCTCGTCGTAGTAGATAAACACACCCAGGCTGCTGTGGCTGCAGTCCCCACCACCATGAGTTATTGAGTCCCGTCCTTGGTTCAATTTCCCACAGCCTCTCTGACAGCTGCTGCTTCTGCCTCCACCTGGCTCTCTCGGGGAGTTTGAGTCGTGCGGCACCCGTGCTGCACTCTCAGGAGAATAGCATGGAAGTGCATGCACCACACGGCTCAAACTCATTGAGTCACATGGAAGCAAAAGTGACAGCAGCTGTACTAGGGCAGCACCGGCGGCAGGAAATCAAGCGGCAGAGCATTTGGGCGGGGGGGGGGGATTTTTGAGAAATTGGTGGTGTTGGACTTAAGGGAGAGTTTAAGAGGGTGTTGGTGACAAGCTAGACTGGGAAATATAGTAGTGGGGAAGAGTTGGGGGGAGAGAAAGTGGTGGAGCTGGGTAGGAAGAGAGAAAATAGGGAAAGGATGGGCTAGGGTGGGGGTTTTGTTTAAAAAAAAAAGTCACTTTTAAGAATATAACAAGTTCAAAATTAGTAAGTACTGCTTCCCCACATATCTAGCAAACTTTATAAAAAAAAAACAAACTGTACTGTAGGAATTGTCCCCCTCTGCTTCTCTTCCCGCCTCATTGGGAATTAAAAATATGATAACCATAACTGTGAGCTCTGAACCTCATGAGACCCTAGAAGGAATCATTTGGTTGAGTTTCACTGCAGTTCAACATTTTCCCCCTCTGATCTTTTCTTGTACCTAGAGACTGCATTGGCCTTTGTGTGGTAAACAGCTTGACAAGCTTTGCTGCTGGTTTTGCCATCTTCTCAGTGCTGGGCTTCATGTCCCAAGAGCGAGGAATTCCCATTTCAGAAGTGGCAGAATCAGGTAGGTTCCTTGTGACTGAATGGCCAGCTATTTAAAGTGGCATTATACCTTTTGCTTCATCTTTCCCATTTGTGTCTACAGTAAGTTGCTTTTCCTTTTATTTACATATAGTGTATGTTATCATCTATCTGCCTTTTTATATAAAAAAAAAGAGACATTAGGCATGAGAGATGATGAAACAGAAATATTTTTATTTATTTTGATTTGTTACAAACTTTTTGGAATACATGATTTTCCCAAAGTAATTTACAATATATTAGAATAGCAGCATATGATAAAGGTAATTTGTAGGTTTACACTATTACATGTCTACTAGTTTAAATAGTAATAATCACAATTTACTTTACAATTCACAAGTGCACCTTAGGACTAAGGGGGGGGTCATTTATCAAAATGCGCTAAGGCGATTTTGCATGCGTTAAGGGCTTATCACATGCGAAAAGCCCCATTAATGCATGCGATAGCACCATATCGTATGGTGTGATGCAAATTTGAAAAAGAGGAGGAGTTAGGGGTGGGCTTGCCAGTCTGTGAAGTGCTATTGCACAGATGTAACTATACCTTTTTTCAGTAGTGTTAAACTGTGTTGCAGGGCAGTAAGGTTTTATCACATTTTGTGATGTCTCCTGAAAGGCCTGGTTTAGTAGATTTGAAGCTCCTGGAGCACCAGCCTAGCCATCTGGGGGAGGGGGAGTGAGAGAGAGAGAGAGAGAGAGAGAGAGAGAGAGAGAGAGAGAGAGCACACCTAGCCATAATGTCCTTGCCCTAGATATGTTTTTGTATCCCTATGGGTGGCCCACCTAGTGACTTGAGGTGAGGTTTAGGTATTAGTGTAGGGCAGGGGTCAGGAACCTTTTTGGCTGAGAGAGCCATAAACACCACATATTTTAAAATGTAATTCCATGAGAGCCATACAATATGTTTAAAACTAAATACAAGTAAATGTGTGCATTTTATGTAAGATCACACTTTTAAAGTACAATAAGTCTCTGAAAATATTACACCAGGCCTTAAGACACCAATACATCTCCTATTAGGAAAACGGACCAAGTCAGGCTGCTATAGAGTCCTACACAGAAACTACACGCCAGCAGAAAACCTCACCTGAATCACATGCTGTCCCTCACCTAACATAGAATAAAGAGACCAAAACGCATAACAAGAAGCATGCAGAAAAAACTGAATTGGAAACTGCAACAAGCCAGAGTCTCTGTATGCAGTGTAACAAAGGAAAAAAGAAACATCACCCATCCTTATAAAACAAATCAAGAAATATAAAATCATCAGCAGTAAAACTGTACTAACAAAAAGAACATATTTCGAAACAGCTGATGAGTGGAATATCCAATAATTAAAAACTCATATAAAACATTTCCAGATACCAACAAAATATTTCAAAATAGCAGACACAAAGACCCAGTAATGAAAAATAATAAGGATACAAAAATTTTTTTGCTCTGCATACCTGGGAACGTTTGATATCCAAGTGTCCTGAGATTGTTCTGAATTAGCAGGAGGCGGGGTGGTTTGCTTGGAACTTTCTCCTCTCTAAGTCACATACCAGCGCTCTCTCTCACACTGGCTCTCAATGACACACCTATACACACATGCTCTCAGTACGCACATATACACATGTTTTTTCTCTCTCACATATATAGGCTCTTAATTACACATTTACACACATGCTGTCTATCTTTTCACGCTTACACACACACACAGGCTTTCATTCACATAAATACATGCTGTCTTTTTCTCTCATTCACATGCTTACAAACATGTCCTCTCTTTCTCTCATTTACACACAGGCTCTCAATCACATACTCAGATGCTCCCTCACCTAAACCAGCTCTCAATCACACACAGACACACATGATCTCTCTTACTTATACACACAGGCTCTTAATCATACATACACATGATTTCTCTCACACACAAAGGATCTCAATCATACACACATACTCTTTCACTCAAACAGGTTTTCAATCACAAACTTACACATACAGGTTCCCAGTGGTAAACTTACATTCATGCTCGCTCTCTCACAGGCAGGCTCTCAATCACAGACACATACTCTCTTTCACATGTACAGGCTCTCAATCATTCACATACATGCAATCTCTCACTCACACACACAGGATCTCAAACACACACACACACACACCCCCCCCCCCCGCGGCCCGGAAGAGGAAGTGGAGAGTATCGGGTGCATGTGCGGCAAGAAGAGGCCACGCTAGTGCGCTCGGCATCGGCCCGAAGAAAAGAAGACTGCAGCTCGGAGGAAAATTAAGAGCTTCAACCGCGGCCGATGGGACTCCGCGAGGGCTGAAAATGAAGAGGTTAGCGTTGGGAGGAGGCTGCTGCTGCCGCGAGTTCCCGGGGTGGGGGTGAGAGAGAGTGAATGAGCGAGCAAGCTGTGTTTGCTCGCTCATTCACTCTCTCTCTCCCCCACCCCGGGAACTCGCGGCAGCAGCAGCCTCCTCCCAATGCTAACCTCTTCATTTTCAGCCCTCGCGGAGGCGGAGTCCCATCGGCCGCGGTTGAAGCTCTTAATTTTCCTCCGAGCCACGCTGCAGTCTTCTTTTCTTCGGGCCGATGCCAAGCGCACTAGCGTGGCCTCTTCTTGCCGTGCACGCACCCGATACTCTCCACTTCCTCTTCCGGGCCGCGGGGGTGGGGGGGCGGGAAGAAGAGAGCACGCCGGTGCCGCTGACTCCAGCTGTCCTGCCGCGTTCCGCCCGGGCTGACAGCATTTTAAGCCCGGGCGGAGGAGGACCGGGGAACAGTTGGGTCAGCGGGAAAGTGTGGCGACTGTCTGCGAGCCAGATGCAGCTCTCAAAAGAGCCATATCTGGCTCGCGAGCCATGGGTTCCCGACCCCTGGTGTAGGGGGTTAGGGGCCACTTTGACATTCAACGTGAGACGTACGAACATAACAGTGGTCTCTTGAGAAGATTTGATGACCTACGGAGTGAGGAAACTCACTCCAAGATGATATTTGTGCAAGGTTCTCTCAACCTAGCTTGATGGACTCTCTACCTTGGTAACATCAAGCTAGGTGGAGAGAACATTGCACAAATATCACCTTGAAGTGAGTTTCCTCACTCCGTAGGTCATCAAATGTTCACAAGAGACCACTGTTCTGTTCGTACGTCTCACGTTGAATGTCAAAGTGGCCCCTAACCCCCTACACTAATACCTAAACCTCACCTCGAGTTACTAGATGGGCCACCCATAGGGATACAAATACCTATCTAGGGAGAGGATATTGCAGCTAGGTTCTCTCTCTCTCTCTCTCTCTCTCTCTCTCTCTCTCTCTCTCTCTCTCTCTCTCTTCCTTCCTTAATAATGGTCCCCCAGTGGTTGATTGCAGGAAATACAACAGGTCTAGCACTTATTGCACAATCTGAAAATGTTATCACAATTTGTGCTAACTTAGCTCTTCACAAAGGTAATTAGCATAAAACACACCCCTTTTGCTATCGCATGCGATACTTATCGCATTTCAATAAATCTAGGCCTAAGTTTTATATTAAGAAACACTAATTACACTATACAGAAGAGAAATAGTAATGATTTACTCAAAAATAACTATTATGGCAATAATGTTTGTTCAGCAACATATTTAAAGCATTTGAGGTAGTAACATTGCAGCAGAAAAAGACCATACAGCCTACAGTCTGCCCATCCTCACCAAATATTCATCTTTAGAATTCCTATCACTC
This sequence comes from Rhinatrema bivittatum, assembly GCF_901001135.1. Classification (NCBI taxonomy): domain Eukaryota; kingdom Metazoa; phylum Chordata; class Amphibia; order Gymnophiona; family Rhinatrematidae; genus Rhinatrema; species Rhinatrema bivittatum. Next base: position 237,630,082 of record NC_042618.1, on the reverse strand, counting down.
CTTCAAAATCCTGGGACCAATATTCAGTGCCACTAAGCCAGATAAGTTCTGGCTAAATGGCGGGGGCTAAATATCTGTCCACATTCAGAAGCCACCCGCTGCCTGCTCAAGGTGAGGGATGAGATAACGGCCCCCTCCCATCCAAGGCACGGCACAGGTCAAATCATCAAGAGGGCCAAGGGGGAGGGGGGGGGGGGTCCCCTTGGAGTCCAGCCCTTTCAGTGATTTGAAATACTGCAAAAGGGATAAAGGATGGGTCAGAGTGTCCAGAGACGCGTAAATAAATGCACAATTAAAAATGATGCATTTATAATAACAGATTTTGCATAAAAAATGGCATTCATAGTCTTCTGAGGTAAAAGTATCACAGCATATTATTTTTACATGCACTGCTGAGGTGCCAACCAGAAAACCCTGCAAAAAAAGATATTTGGAACGCATATGGTATTAAGCTATTGTAAAGGATGTTCAATGTGGGCTTGGCCCTCAGAAAGCCAAACTGAATTACAATTGCAATATAGTAAACCTCTCATATCAAAACAGCACTAAGTGACAGCATTCAGATTGCAGCACTGCAAATATTACACCAGGCCCTAACACATCAATACACATCCTACTAGGAAAACAGAACAAGCCAGACTGTTATAGAATGCTATACAGAAACTACATGCCAGCAGAATACCTCAACTCAGTCAAAATTGTAGAACACAAACCAAATACAAAATTAAAACTCCATAAAGTATAAACATTCAGACAAAAACTGAACTGGAAACCATAAGAAGTCAAACTCTGTATGCAGTGCAACAATGCAAAAACAGAAACACCATGAGTCCTCATAAACAATAACAAAATCAAGAAATATAACATTTTGATCATAATAGTGAAAATATACTAAAAGAATATTTCCAAGCAGCCTACAAAAAGAACATCATTCAATAATTAAATTCAAGAAAAATGTTAAAAAGCTCTCAAAAACTAATAAAATATTTCAAAACAACAAACACATCAAATAACACTAGACAAAACAAATAAGAATGAAAGAACTCACCACTCTCCATACCTGGCACCTGCCGAGGCCCCCTACCCCCTAGATCCCATTCTTCTTTTGTAATAAGAAGGATTTCCCCCCATACTGCCGCCTAAATGCATACCTCTGTATATTTTAGCATTACATCCTAACTGCCAGATTCTAGACCATTTCTTCAGCTTCACTAAATGTTTTCCACACCTTCTTGGCCATCTACTCTGTTACAGATTTTGGCATCATCTGCAAAAAACAAACCTTTCCCAACAATTCTTTGCTGTGTCACTTCCAAAAATATTCAAAAGACCAATCCAAGAACCAATCCCTGCAGCACACCACATGGAATCTTTGGTGAATTAGAAAGTGCTCATCACATACACTCACTTTATTTCTACTTTAAAATAAGCTGGATCTCTAGGAAAATATTTTGGCACTCATAAATTAGATTCTAAAGTCTGAATTTTTGCAGTAGGAGCAACAGCTAGACCATTAAATTAACCCCTTAGTTAAAATTAAATTGTTTCATGCAGAGTCTGTCTCCCTAGAACGTAAAGGAAAAATATTTGGCAAAACAATCAGTAATCTTCCTTTCTGCTGAATTTAGAAACATCTTCCTGTCTGGGAGTATATTATCTCCAGCTGGAGGAGCTGAAGCTGATACCAGAAACCATGGCAGCTGGCCACAAGAGGGCTCAGTAAGAACTCAGCAGACTTGCTGAATCAACCTCCATCCCTCTCAGAAAAACTAGTTATAAAGGGTAGATCAGGAACATCAACATAATCAACAGCAAAAAAAAAAACAACATACATATATGAAAATGTTAAAAAAAAGTTGGATATACAAGAGTTCACCTTAGAGACCAAAGGAACAAAGAAAGACAACTTTAGCCCAAAGCCTGAAACCAAGTCCAAAAGCCATGAGGAAAAGGTAGAGGACCAATTAATCAAGGCCAACAGGGAGGCCTTCTCTCTCTGTGACTCCAGGAAGAATCAACGTAATAAAACATGACATTTATATGGATCTTGGAATAATCATCAAAGTCCTTATCAAATCATAGAGGCTAAAAAAGGAGCCATGTCCCAGGAAGTATGAACCGTATTCTGTCCACAACTCAGTTTATGCTACATGACTATAGAGATAGCTAATCTCTTGTTCAGCTTCCTACATGAACACAAGTCAATTCTTAAACATTAAAAATACAAACTGGAAACATAGGACCTTCCTGGAATATCAAATGGAGACAAAAGAAACTGGAACAAAGTCTTTGAACTGCTTCACAATTTATTAAAGCATTCTTTGAATATAGTAACATAGTAATGACGGCAGAAAAAGACCAAAATGGTCCATCTAGTCTGCCCAGCAAGCTTCCCAAGATAGTAACTGCCGCTCCTTGCAGATTACCCCCACATTTTTCTTAAGGATAGTAACTGCCGCTCCGTGCAGGTTACCCCCATGTTTCTCTTAAGGGTAGTAATTGCCACTCCATGCAGGTTACCCCATGTTTCTCTTAAGGATAGTAACTGCTACCCTGTGCAGGTTACCCCCATGTTTCTCTTAAGGGTAGTAACTGCCGCTCCGTGCAGGTTACCCCCATGTTTCTCTTAAGGGTAGTAACTGCCACTCTGTGCAGGTTACCCCCATGTTTCTCTTAAGGGTAGTAACTGCCACTCCGTGCAGGTTACCCCCATGTTTCTCTTAAGGGTAGTAACTGCCACTCCGTGCAGGTTACCCCCATGTTTCTCTTAAGGATAGTAACTGCCGCTCCGTGCAGGTTACCCCCATGTTTCTCTTAAGGATAGTAACTGCCGCTCCGTGCAGGTTACCCCCATGTTTCTCTTAAGGATAGTAACTGCCGCTCCGTGCAGGTTACCTCCATGTTTCTCTTAAGGATAGTAACTGCCGCTCCGTGCAGGTTACCTCCATGTTTCTCTTAAGGATAGTAACTGCCGCTCTGTGCAGGTTACCTCCTGTTTCTCTTAAGGGTAGTAACTGCCGCTCCGTGCAGGTTACCCCCATGTTTCTCTTAAGGGTAGTAACTGCCGCTTCGTGCAGGTTACCCCCATGTTTCTCTTAAGGATAGTAACTGCCGCTCCGTGCAGGTTATCCCCATGTTTCTCTTAAGGGTAGTAACTGCCGCTCCGTGCAGGTTACCCCCATGTTTCTCTTAAGGGTAGTAACTGCCACTCTGTGCAGGTTACCCCCATGTTTCTCTTAAGGGTAGTAACTGCCGCACAGTGCAGGTTAGCCCCATGTTTCTGTTAAGGGTAGTAATTGCCACTCCATGGAGGTTACCCCATGTTTCTCTTAAGGGTAAGGTAAAAAAGCAATTCTGTGTGGTCTCAGTGACAGAGGAAATAAGGAGCTGCATGTTTAGCTGAAAGTCGCTGACTGAACATGGTAGATTCTCACATAATGAAGTCAGCACTCCCACAATGCTCAGCTTTGTGCCCTAGGCTTAGAGAAAAGGTTGCAAATATCTGCAAAACAAACATATAGTAACTTTCAATATTTAATGCAACCATTGGGTGACAACATAACACACAGATCCAAGAATAACTGTGTATACAAAACATTCCCTGGCTAGTATCAATAAATACCACTATTATTTACTGTATATTAATCCAAAACCAAAATGCAGTGATTGCATAATGTTCATACATCACTGTTTCAGTGATAAATCTGATGAAGATTTTCACTGTCACTTGTCTCACATGGCACTGATTTGTTGATCTTCAATCCCAACTGGGTCATTCTTGCTGATGAGGAATTTATATTCCAAAAGATGCTGTCCTTAGGAATATTTCTTTTTTTTTTTTTGTTGTTGATGCATTCAATCTCTTGCTGAATATAGTGGAAGATGATTCTCTTTCCTTGCAAGAGTTCATCAACTTAGTTTTGTGCAGAAATGCCAATGGTAGCAACTATTTGATCTGGTATCTGATGAAAAGAATGAATGATATAAATGAAACATTGTGCTGCTTCTTCCTGAGACATAGGTGTAATGCAGGTAAACAGGGCAGTCACTTGAGGATGGATTTCTGTACACAATTCAGAATCCATACGTTCAAGAGTTTCTGAAACCTGGCAATATCTCATGGTTCAAGAGGAATTCTTGCCCTAATAGCCATGTTCACTGCACAAGGTAAGCTGCAGGGACTGACCTTTTAACATGATCCATGGGGTCGTACTGGTTAGTGGGAGCATAATCCCACTGCTCAGACAGTGTTTGTAATGCCTGTTGGAGAAGTAGACTCCTAGTGCCTAGGGATGGTTGACACTGTCTACTGAGCAAGCCAAGCCCATTAGGCCCACCCCTTCGACTAGTGGAGTAAACATGTGGCAAGACCAACTGGAGCGTAAACTATACCAGCCCCATTCCCCGCAGGTTGAGCCCTTGGGTTCCAGGGGCCGTAAGGACTTAGGTGGGTCCCCAGGGCAATCCAAGAGAAGAGTCCAGACAATCATGGGGCAGGCAGCAGACAGCAGAACAGGTAACAAGTCAGAGGTCAGGAAAGGCAGCAGATAGCAGAAGGATGGAGACCAGGCCAGGATCAGGATCCAGGAAGTCAGTCCAAGACAAACAAAACAGAGAAGACAAACAGGACCAACAGGATAAGCAAAAAAAGGAACAAGCAGGAACTGGAACAAGAGCGGACAGGAAAGGAACTGGACAATAAACAAAGCACAGAAGAACAAGGGACAAGGCAAGGAACCATGACAAAGAACACAGAACAAGGTACAAGGCAGTGACAAGAGAAGGATAGCAGCACACACTGGAACACAAAGACACCAGGAGACCTGTTGCTGAGGCGCTGGCTAGTTGCAAGAGACTTCCTTATATACTCCTGGAGGATGTGACATCATGAGCCAGCACCACAGAAAATCCTGGCTAGGGGACATATAACGACAGTCCAGAGTTGAAGGAAATTATATCACAGATCCTTGGAACAGCATGCAGACGGAGGCTATGCCGAAGTCGCTTCAGATTAGAGGCGAGGGGCGGAACAATACCTCTTCTCCAAAGCCCTTTCCCTGGTCTTGTGGGTCTGGGCTTGTTGGGGAACCTTTTGTGGAAGTCCTTTAAGAAGTTGGGGCACTTGCAGGTTGGAAGCAGGCTCCCAAGAATTCTCTTCAGACCTATAGCCCTTCCAGGCGATGAGATATATGATGTTTTAGTCCCTGCGGGAGTCAAGAATTTCCTGCACCTTGACTTGGGTATCGTCTTCAATGAGAAGTTCAGGTTTTTGAGGCCGTGATAGGCCAGGCCATGAGAGGACTGCAGGTTTCAAGAGGGAGACATGGAAGACATCATGTATGTGTAGGGATGCTGACAACCTGAGTTTATATGCGACTGGGCCCACCTGTCGCAAAATGGGAAAAGGTCCCACAAATCGAGGGGCAAATTCAATAGAAGATGTTTTCAGCCTCAGGTTCTTGGTACTAATCCATACCAAAGTACTAGGTTGAAGGTCAGGTGCAGGGCACCTTTTCTTGTCCACTTGAATTTTGGCTTGGCAATCAGCTAGGTCTAGGAGGGCCTGCCCTACCCGAGTGGCTGCTGAACAGGTATCAGATATGGGGATTGGTGTCGGGGTATGTGGATGGCATCCAAAGACAATGTAAAATGGTGAGGATCCAGTGGCACTGCTGATGTGATTATTATGGGCAAACTCTTGTCTCTGGTTCACATAGGAGCGAAGAAATGCCTTGAAGCCCTGGTTGACTCGCTCGGTCTGGCCTTTATTTTGGGGGTGGTAAGCTGAGGTGAAATCAAGGATGATGCCAAAATTCCAGCATAGACCCTTCCAGTATTTGGCCATGATTTTGTCCCCCCACCTTGCTGGTGGCTGAAAGGAATCAGTAAGTTCTGCTTGGGACATTTTTTAAAAGTATTGGGGAGAAGTAAACTATTGGGGTAAATTATTTAGTGTGTTTGTGTGTTTGTGCTTTAAATAGTCAGTAAGGTAGATAATAAACAGAAGTTAATGTGTTTGTATTTCCCAGCCCTCCCACCCACCCCTAGCTCATTCTTTAATTTAGAGGTAGGTGCCACTTTCACACTAAAAAAAAAAAAAAAAATCTGCCTTTTAATTTCACTTCACGAATTTCCCATACCTTATTGAGAGTTTGATCATTTCCTTGTAGGCCACTACCAGATATGTAGTGAATACACTAATACATTTAAAGGACCCTAATTAGACACATTCCTAGTCCCATACGGGCTAATACAGAATAGTGCGCTCAGCTGAGCGCACCGTTAGCCCCCGTTTGAATGCACGTTTTTGACATGCTATTATTACCCTTTATATAGTAAGGGGTAATAGCGCGTGGAAAATGCACGGCCAACGCCCCCAAAACTAATAGCGCTTATCACATGCAAATGAATGTTGATGAGCCTATTAGGTATTCACCCGCAATACAGAAAACAAAATGTGCGGCCGCACATACAGAAAACAAAATGTGCGGCCGCACATTTTACTCTCAGAAATTAATTCCTGCCAAAGCCACCAGGCAAGTGTACCGAAAAGCAGAAAAAGGCCCCAAAAATAAAAAAAAATAAAAATCTTATAAAAATAAATAAAAATAAAAATCTGCCCGCGGCCCGCAGGTTGGAAAACGGACGCTCAGTTTTGCCGGCATCCGTTTTCCAAACCCATGGCTGTCAGCGGGTTCGACAACCGACGCCAGTAAAATTAAACTTCAGCTGTCAGACCCACTGACAGCCACCACCTCCTTATTAGCGCGGGCCCTAATTTAAATACTGAATCGCGCGCCCAGGAGAGGTGCCTGGGTGCACATTGGGAGAGTGGTGCTCGCCTCGGAGCGCCGGCTCTCCCACGCAGTTTACTGTATGGGCCTGATAGCAAATTAAAACTTAACAAGGAACTGAACAAATTTTAGATGAAGGCAGCAGTCCAGCATTCAGAGTGGAACCTCCCAGTTTTTTGCATCGAGTGTCACATGTATGATTTTTTACCCACTGGTGAGAAATTGTACATGTGCATGCGATGCAAAGAGCTCCTGTCTCACAGAGAACGAGTCCGATATCTGGAGGCTAGAATGGCAGACTTGGAGGAGCTGAGGCAGACAGAGAGGTATATAGATGAGACCTTCAAGGACATAGTAGCCAATTTCAGACTGGCAGCCCTGGTGCTGCCTTGGAGGAAAAAGTTCTCATGATCGGAGAGCATCAACCTGGTGCAGCAGGAAAGGATCCTGTAGCAAGGACCTGCTCTCCAGGTGGTGCATTGTTCTATCGCACCAGCCGAGGACGAAAAAGTTAGGGCAGCCGTCATAGTTGGTGATCCGATTATTAGGAATCACCAACTATTGGCTGGTAGGTGAGAGGATCGTCTGGTAACATGCCCACCTCGTGCGAATGTGGTGGACCTCACGTGTCACCTAGTTAGGATTTTAGATGTGCTGGGAAGAAGCCAGCTGTTGTGGTACATGTGGGCACCAACGACATAGGAAAATGTGAGAGGGAGGGTTCTGGAAGCAAAATTTAGGCTCTTAAGTAGAAAGCTGAAAAGCAGAACCTCCAGGGTAGCATTCCTTGAAATGCTCCCTGTTCCACGCGCAGATCACCAGAGGCAGGCAGAGCTCCGGAGTCTCAATGAGTGGATGAGATGATGGTGCAAGGAAGAGGGATTCAGTTTTGTAAGGAACTGGGGAACCTTTTGGGGAAGGGGAGTCTTTTCTGAAGGGATTGGCTCCACCTTAACTAGGGTGGGACCAGGCTGCTGGCGCTAACCTTTAAAAAGAGATATAGCTTTTAAACTAGAATAAAGGGAAAAGTTGACAGTCACTCAGCAGCGCATGGTTCGGAGAGATGTATCTTTAAAGGATACTAATGATGCATTAGAAATAAGGCATCCCAACAGTGAAGTTCCAATAATAAGAAACATAATCCAAGTGCCTGTAATTAAAATCTCACCTGAGCTTAATGATTACAATTTATCCCTATCAATTAAAAAGCAGAATGAAAATACAACAAAAAACACACTTTGAAATGTTTGTATACTAATGCCAGAAGTCTAAGAAGTAAGATGGGAGAATTAGACGGGCGGATTTTAAAAGCCCTGCTCGCGTAAATCCGCTTGGATTTACGCGAGCAGGGCCTTGCGCGCCGGCGCGCCTATTTTCCATAGGCTGCCGGCGCGCGCAGAACCCCGGGACGCGCGTAGGTCCCGGGGTTTTTGGAAGGGGGCGTTTGGGGGCGTTCGGGGGCGGGGCCGAACGACGCGGTGTTTTGGGGGTGGGGCGCGGCGTTCGGGGGCGGGACCGGGGGCGTGGCGCCGGCCCGGGGCGTTTGGGGGGCGTGGCCACACCCTCCGGAACCGCTCCTGGGTCGGGTCTTGGCGCGCCAGCAGCCCGCTGGCGCGCGTGGATTTACATCTCCTTCCGGGAGGCGTAAATCCGTGGATAAAGGTAAGGGGGGGGGGTTTAGATAGGGCCGGGGGGTGGGTTAGGTAGGGGAAGGGAGGGGAAGGTGAGGGGAGGGCGAAAGAAAGTTCCCTCCGAGGCCGCTCCGATTTCGGAGCGGCCTCGGAGGGAACGGAGACAGGCTGCGCGGCTCGGCGCGCGCCGGCTGCCCAAAATCAGCAGCCTTGCGCGCGCCGATCCAGGATTTTAGAAGATATGCGTGGCTACGCGCGTATCTTATAAAATCCAGCGTAATTTTGTTTGCGCCTGCTGCGCAAACAAAAGTACGCGAACGCGCTTTTTTAAAAAATCTACCCCAGAATGTATAGCAGTGAATTATGACCTAGACTTAATTGGCATCTCAGAGACATGGTGGAAGGAGGATAATCAATTGGACAGTGCTATACAGGGGTACAAATTGTATCGCAATGAAAGAGAAGAGCATCTGAGAGGCGGGGTGGCAGGCTTTATGTCCGGGATGGCATAGAGTCCAACAGGATAAAGATCCTGCATGAGACTAAATGTACAATCGAATCTTTATGGGTAGAAATCCCTTGTGTGTTGGAGAAGAGAATAGTGATAGGAGTATACTACAGTCCACCTGGCCAAGATGGTGAGACGGACAGTGAAATGCTAAGAGAAATTAAGGAAGCTAACCAAATTGGTAGTGCAGTAATAATGGGAGATTTCAATTACCCAAAAAAAACCCCAAAAAATTATCCCAATATTGACTGAGTAAATGTAACATCAGGACATGCTAGAGAGATAAAGTTAATGGATGAAATTGATGACAGTTTTATGGAGCAATTGGTTCAGGAACCGACGTGAGAGGGAGCAATTTTAGATCGAATTCTCAATGGAGCACAGGATTTGGTGAGAGAGGTAATGGTGGTGAGACCGCTTGGCAATAGTGATCTTAATGGGCTGGATTTTAAAATATCTACGTGCGTAAATCCAGTGGATTTATGCGCACCAGGCCTATTTTATAAAGCCCCGGGACTTAGACACATTCTGGGGCGTAAAGCCCCAGAATGTGTCTAAATCCCGGGGCTTTACTAAAGGGGCGGGGCGGGGCCAGAGGCCTCCGACATAGCGGCTATTTGTTGCTGTGTTGGAGGATCGCGTGCCAGCAGATAAGAAATTGGGGTTAGAGTAGGGCTGGGGGGGGGGGAAGTTTAGGGGAAGGGGTGGGTGGGAAGGTTAGTTAAGGGGGAAGGGAATGGGGGAAGGCAGCGTAGCTCGACACGTGCAAGGTGCACAATTGTGCACCCCCTTGCAGGCGCCGACCCCTGATTGCGCGCGCATGTTATAAAATCGGGCATACATGAGTGCACGCCGGGTAGTGTGTGCACATGTACGCCCACGCGCAGGTCTTAAAATTTACCCTAATATGATCAAATTTGAATTAATGATTGGAAGGGGAACAGTAAGCAAATCCGTGGCTCTAGTGCTAAACTTCCAAAAGGGAAACTTTGATAAAATGAGAAAAATAGAAAAAAACTGAAAGGAGCAGCTACAAAGGTAAAAAGTGTACTTAAAAAAAGATTGGATAAGTTCTTGGAGGAGAAGTCCATTACCTGCTATTGATCAAGATGACTTAGAGAATAGCCACTGCCATTAGCAATGGTTACATGGAATAGACTTAGTTTTTGGGTACTTGCCAGGTTCTTATGGCCTGGATTGGCCACTGTTGGAAACAGGATGCTGGGCTTGATGGACCCTTGGTCTGACCCAGTGTGGCAATTTCTTTTGTTTCTTATGTTTTTTGGGGCATACAAATAGCTTGGCTGATGGGATTCTGGGCAAGGGTACAAAATAACCCATATAGTGGTGTGGCCGCTGGAAAGGGGCAGGTCACAGATAAAATCTGTGGCCACATAGGTCCAAGGTTCTTTGGGAGCCTGCAGTAGCTGTAACATCCCACATGGCCTTGCATGGTCAGACTTCTGCATAGCACATGTAGAGCAGGGACTCACATAACACTGCACGTCTGTCTTCAAGTAAGGCCACCAGTAGTGATGCTCATCAATTCCAGAGTGTGGGCAACTTTGGGATATCCAGGCAGGTGGGACTCATGAGCCCATTCAAGAATCTTTTGCCGTAGGCCCCAGGGAACCACCGTCTGACCAGGAGGGACTGTGAGGGTGGCTGCCTCTACAATCCACCGCAGCAGCACCAAAGGAAGCAGGGAAGCCTACCTGGCCTCACTGTGACACCCTTCCACCAGCACCAGGGGGTAGAGAGAGGGATGCACTGAGGACCTCCCCCCTGTGAAAAAAGGAGGTGAAGAGTGAGCTGTGGCGCCCAGGAGACCAGCCCACCCAGAGCCCGCTCACTGCCCACCCACCGACTCCTCTAAAACCACTGCAGTGACACCGAAGGTGCTTGTGCCATGAAGTGAAGTGGATTAACTCAGAGATCCCTGAATCTAAAACTACAATCATGGATCAGATGTGCTTCATTTAACCCATATTAGGGCGGGGCCTGAATGGAAACCTAAGGAGTTCCTCAAGTAAGTTGCAAAGAAGAATCACAAACAATCTACCCAATGATAAGTACTAATGCTTCCAGTATCTCATCATGTCTAATGTTTACTCTGCTCTATTGAATGTTCAGTCTATGTAAAAAAAAATCCCTTTGATTAACGATCTGCTAGAAGATTTACAATCAAATATATTCTGCATTACTGAAACCTGGCTGACTAACAAAGATAATGTACTGCTAAACTAAATTGTCCATCCTAACTATGAGGTAATGGTATTTCACTTCCCTAGACATAAACGAAAAGGTGGACGTTTATTAATAATCTGTAAAAAAGAACTCAAACTTGTACTGTACAAAGTAGAGATTGACCCTCCCTGTAAAGTGGCAATTCTAAAATCTCATCAGCTAAAGATAGGTCTGGTCTACTGTCCACCTGATTTATTTCAAAATGTCCGCTCATCATTGAATGAATTAGTCACTAAAGTGTTCCCATCTACACTAATTGTAGGAGACCTACAGGTGGACAAAAGACCAAGAACTGTAGCCTGTGAAATGTTTTTAGAAGCAATGGAAGCCCTGGGATAGTCACAATTTGTCTTGGAAGCCACACATAAAGCGGGTCATACTCTAGACCTAATATTTGCTAATACAAATAATTGCCTAACCAAATCTCTCATACGATATTGCCTTGGTCTGATCACCAATTAATAAAAGCAGATATAGCCTTCACCAGCCAAACCCATATTAGTATAGATAATAAACTTACATTCACCTTCAGAAGAAAAATAGAGATAGAAGTACTTGCTGAAGCAATTGAAAATAAGATCCATGATCTAAATCAAAACAATTCCACATCGGACTTTCATTAATGGAATAAGATAGTCAATGATATAGTTGAAGACCTTAGCCCTGTCCAGACAAAAACTATTAACAAAGAAAGGAATAACTCCAAAAATAAGAAGCCCTGGTACAATGATGAATTGAGAAGCACTAAACAGAACTTAGAAAATTAGAGAATCAATGGCGGAAACGTCCATCTGCTGAATCCCTAGGAAAATATAAATCTTTCCTTACAAAATACCATACATTAACCAACAAAGCAAAAAAAGATTACTATGCAAAACAAATTCCCAGGGTTATATTTAATTCAAAACTGCTATTTGAGACTTTTAAAAACTTAATTGAAGACCCATCATCTGACACCTCGAGAAACTACAAATTCACAAAGGCCTCATGCAATGAATATGCCACCGCACTTGTAGACAAAATCAATCAATATTAGAGATAAGCTTCGTTTTTTTCTACCGGGTCGTTTTTTGAGTCGGACGTTTTGGGGTAAAGTTCGTTTTTCCTCGGTTAGTTTTTTGGAAAAACGAACAAAAATCTAAACGGGGAAAAATGAAACGGGCCCAAAAAATGACGTGGGAAAACGAAGCTCAAAAAAACCCATCCCAAGCACTACAATTTACAATAATACATTAAATTCAACCCCCCTCACCATCCTGATCCCTCCCCAAGACTTACTAACATCCCTGGTGGTCCAGTGGGGTCCCGCAAGTGATTCATTGGCTGTTTTAAAATATTTTTTCTTTTTATTAGTATAGTTTTATTAGTCTGAATAATTTATATTTTGTTTTATTGTTTTATGAGGAATAGTGGTGATTTCTGTTTTTTCCATTGTTGCACTTCATAATACAGTCAGGCTCGTTGCAGTTTCCAGTTCACTTTTTGTCTATACATTTCTAGTTATACTTTACAGTCTCTTTATTGTATATCTGTCTGTGCTCTTTATTGTATATCTGTCTGTGCTCTTCATGTGTGAGGTATTCTGCTAGCGCAAGAGTAGTCAACTGAAGTCTTGTGCACTGAATGCACCATGAGTCTCCTGGAGAGTATGGGTGTTGAGAAAGAGTGGGAATGGAAATAGAGGATGCTGCTGCAGGCTGTAGAAGAGCTAGCAGCAAGCAAGAACTTTATATAATATGGCAGTACTAGGGCAGGGGGCACTCATTGCGTGAGCACATAAACAGCAGCACAACAGCAGTATGTGTATGTATGTGTCTTTGTGTCTGAGAAAGTGTGTGTGAGTCTGTGTCTTTGTGTCTGTGTCTGAATGAGAGAGTTGGCCTTTTGGGTAGGGATGGGCATCTCTCTTTCCCCTCTTCCCCTCTCCCCCCATTAATAAGCTAATTGTTGTGTGTGCTGGCCCTCTCACCTTTCTTTGCCAAATCCAGTGTCTAGTTCCACGTCTCTGTGGCAGTGGGCTGCTGGCTCCGTCCTCAGGCCACCCCCAGTGCTCCAGCTACTACTACAGGCCTCTGTGCTCTGCGACGGGCCACTCCGCGTGGCCCACGGAGAAATGCCACCGTTCAGTGCCACGCCCCTCCCAAGGCGAATGCGTGCACATCACTGCTGCTTTTGATTTTCTCCTGGACCCGACCTCTGCTTCGTCTGACCACGCCATTGTCTTCTCCTGGACTCAACCTCTGCTTCGCCTGACTATGCTACTGAACGTCTCCAAGCCCAGACCTCTGCTTTACCCAGGGGCGGATTGACCTATCGGGGGATAGGGCTTCCCCCGGTGGGCCGGTCACTCCTGTCACGTGATTTTTTTTTTAAATTATAAAGTTTCCAGCCAAAGTATTAGGGGGCGCAGCGATCAGTGGTATCCCGAGGGCAGCCAATGCCCCCGGGCGCAGGGAGGCTCATGCGGCCGCCAGTGACAAGCATGTAGGAGGCAGATTGGCAGGGCCGTGGTGGAGCTCACGTCACCACGGCCCGAAGAAAAAGGTTGCATTTAAACGCGCTGATGCTCCACCTCCTTCCTGCCCGCACGGTCCCGGAAGTAAACGTTGCCAGAGCTGCGTGGGCAGGAAGGAGGAGAAGCATCAGTGCGTGTAGAAGAGGAGCAGCACTTGCGCTTACGGGCCACCGCGAATCATCTCAGCAGCCGGAGAAGAGGAAGAGGCCCGCTGAGGCCCGAGAAGAGGAAGAGGCCCGGTAGCAGGGCCACTGTGGCCAGAGAAGAGGAAGAGGCCCGGTAGCAGGGCCGCTGCAGAGCCCATCCTGCAGCGACCCGCGAAGAAGAGGCCCAGAGGTGAGAGAGAGGCTGAGGGTCTGTAGAGGGTGTGTATGTGTGCGTGTATGAGATGAGTTGAGAGACTGTGTGTGGGAGTGAGGACCTGAATGTTTGCAGAGACAGCATGTAAGAGCCTCTATGTGTGTGAGAGAGACAGCTTGTGACAGGGAGAGCCTGTGCTTGAGCAAGACAGCATGTGGGAGTGAGAGAGAGCCTGTGTGTGTGTGTGTGTGTGTGTGTGTGTGAGAGAGAGACAGCATGTGAGAGCCTCTGTGTGTGTGAGAGAGTCAGCATGTGACAGTGAGAGCCTGTGTGTATGAATGATTGTATGAGAGAGAGCATGTGACAGTAAGAGCCTGTGCTTGAGCAAGACAGCATGTGGGAGTGAGAGAGAGCCTGTGTGTGTGAGAGTCAGATATACAGCATGTGCCAGTGAGAGACTGTGTGTATGAATGATTGTATGAGAGAGAGCATGTGACAGTGAGAGCCTGTGTGTGTGTGTGAGAGAGAGAAATGCATGTGAGAATGAGAACCTGAATGTGTGTTTGAGGGAAGAAGATGGAGAGAAAAAAAGATAAAATAAAAGGAACTGGAAAAGAAATAAGAAAGGGAAGGTGGGAAAAAAAAGCCTGTGACCAACCAATTAGAAAACTAAGATCAGACAGCAAAGGTAAAATTTTTAAAAAAGTACTTTTTAGTGATTGGCACATGTAATCTTTGGGAATGTGCAAGAATAGCACTTTCTCTATGAGGATCTCACAATGTACGAGATCCGCATGGAGAAAGTGGAAGCCCACGGGGCCTGTACAGAGGAGGCAGCAGGATGGGCTTCAGTGTCAGTAGCAGCAATCGGCACCTCCCCAATAGCCATGTGGCAGCAGTGACAGTGGCAGCAGAGGAACGAGAGAGGTTCTGAGGTTGCTGGCAAGAGAAAGAGAGGGGGATTTGCCTTAAGTGTGTACATGTGTATGAATGGGACTCTGCCTGGGAGTGTATGTGTGCGAATGCATGGGTGCCTGCCTGGGGGGTCTGTGTGTGTGAGAATGAATGTGTGCATGCCTGGGGGATGGGGAGGGAGTGTGAGAAAATGAATGGGAGCCTGTCTGGAGGGGTGTGTGTGTGTGTGTGTGTGGGTGTGTGTGAGCCAGTGAGTGTGAGAGCATGAGTGTGTATGATAAAAATCCAAGGGAGTAAGAGTTTGTGTGTGGGGGGGTTTGTGTTTGGAGGGGGAGAGAGTGCCTTAGAGCCTGTCAGTGAGAGCGAGAGGTTATGGTGGATATAAGAGCATGAATGTGTATGTATGTGACAGTGTATGTGTGAGAGAGAATGTACATGTGAGTAAGTGTGTGAGAGAGAGAGGATAACCTCCTAATTCTCGACAATATCAGGGTGACTGGAAATCAAGAGCTCCCACAGTAGGGGACTGCAGGGGCTTTTTAAAATCCTTATTAGTTTTAATTATTGAATGTTATTTGATATATGTGTTGTTTTGAAATGTTTTATTAGTGTTTGTGATATTGTAAAAAATGTATATGATTTTAATTAATAGAAATTCTGTTTATCAGTAATTTTAAAATATTCTTTTATTATGGTTTTATTATTATAACTGATGCTTTGTTTCTTGATTTTATTTGTTTTATGAGGAATGGTGGTTCTATTTTTCTATTGTTAATACACAGAGTCTGGCTTCTTGGAGTTTCCATTTCAGTTTTTGTCATTTGTGCTCCTTCATTTTGTATTCTGTATTTGGTGAGAGTTTGTGTTCTGCATGCAAAGACTGAGATGAAGCATTCTTTTAGCATGTGGTTTCTCTGTAGGGATCTGTGTAGTAGTAGCTTGGCCTGTTCTGTTTCCTGATAGGAGGTGTATTGATATTTTAGATTCTGGTGTAATATTTGTGGTATTCTTTTTCATAGGTGGGGTTGTTATTCCTTGTATGTTGGCAAATAGTACTGTGTTGATATGGGAGGACCATGCCAAAATATAGGGGTGTGTACATATATATGTAAATTATATTTGTAAATTATATTGTATGTAATTGGGTACCCATGGGCCAGTATGGAGAAAAATCCCCCGGGCCACTATTTTCCCTCAATCCGGCCCTGGCTTTGCCTGACTATGCTACTGAACTTCTCCAAGCCCAGACCTCTGCTTTGCCTGACTATGCTACTGATCTTCTCCAAGCCCTGACCTCTGCTTTGCCTGACTACACAACTGATCTTCTCCTTGCTCTGACCTCAGCCTTGCCTTGCTACTGCTTCTTGATTGCTGCCGGCCCTGATTCCAGCTTGCTCTACGACGCCTCTACAGTCTACATCCTGGACTTGGCCTATTCAGGTTTCGGCCTTTTCTTGCTCAGGCGCCCCCTGTCTGACTTTGATTCTATTGGTGCCTGGGTTTCCAGGACTCCGCCTCGTCCAGTACAGACTTCCAGCTTTTGCTGTTGCTGCCTCTGGGCTGACTTCTCTATCCTTCCATCGATGACAACATATGGAGGCCCACCTAAGCCCAGCTGACCCCAGTACCCAAAGGCTCAACCCGCAGGGAACGAGGGCTGGTATTGGTGAAGCGCCAGTCGGCCTCCGTCCATCAGTCCATTCCTCCAGCCGACAGTGGGGACCCAGAGGATCCTTCCTATGGGTAGCGTCAACCCCACTTCAGCCCAAGGGTCCACCTCCGGCACATCACTCATAAAAAGCATGGCAGCTCTCTGCCTCTGTAAATTCTGGTTTTGTGGCTCTTTACATGTGAAAGATTGTCCACCCCTGGTATTTGCTAAAGATTTAAAAATACTAATATTCACCTTCTTTCAGTGGTGGAGCTGGCTCTGTACTGTCAGTTATCAAATATGTTTTTCAGGACAATCACAAATTAAACTTTGTCTCTGATTTTCTTTCCAAGGTTTGACACAGTGAAGCAAGCCAGGAGGGGCCTATTCTCTATTACTGGGAAATTAATGTCCAAGTGTAGAAAATGAGAGTAAAGACAGCCAGCAATTTGATTAATTTTTTTTACAATTCTTTATTCGTTTTTTTCAGAAATGTTGTTTTTCATTGATAGAACTGGTTTATTTTTATCCTTTATAGTCTATAATACTATAGTCCCAAGACCCTTATCTCACTTCTCTAATGTTAAGATGTCCAGATAGATCTAAGAAGCATGATTGGGTTATTCTCTGCAGCCAGGCATCTTTTTAATGAAAAAGTAATTAGGACGTGACTTGAAAATGATGGGAGTCCAAGGATACTAATAGTGAAAGCATGGCCTCTGTCTACTGGCTAGCTTGCATGCTCTGTCAATGCAGACATCACTTACTATCAGCTACCATCAGGTCCAATGCACTGCTGGTGATCCTTGTATAGCCTCAGCATGTTTCTGCCAAGCAGAAGTAGAATCTGAGTATTTTGGTCCAAAGCTGGGATACAATTGACTATAGACCACTGAATATCCTGGCTAATTAGCTCAGCCAGATAGTAGCTGATATAGTGCTAAATATGACCTCCAAAAGCCCAATTTTAATGAGCCTGCATAAGTAAAAAAATGTGTATATAAGTGGGCCTTCAGAGATTTACGCTAGCATTTTATAAACCGCATGGCAAAAGCCACATAGTTTATCAAATACTGTGGCCTCAATATTCAAAACTGGCTATCTAATTAAGTTAACCAGATAAGACTTATTCAGCATGGCTATGCTGCTGAATATCCAGCAAGAAATTGCTAATTACTAATAAATCTGGCTAAGTTTAATCTGGCTAAGTTAGACTTGCTTTATGGCGATCCTCCCCTTTTCAGTAGCCGACTTACAGGTGAAAGTTGTAAACTTACAACTTCAACCCACAAGCTGGCTGTTGAGCAGGGGAAGGCTCATAGAATCCAGTAGGCAGACAACACAGTCGGCGGTAGAGTATTATTTGAAAATTGACTCCTATATCTCTTCTTATGGGCAGGGCCTGGCTTGGCATTCATTGTTTACCCAAAGTCTGTGACAATGATGCCAGTATCTCCACTCTGGTCCTGTCTTTTTTTCTTCATGTTGGTCATCCTGGGCCTGGACAGTGAGGTAAGCAAATATGTTACTTTTTCCTGCCTGCAGGATTGTGTGTTGTCTCCTCCCAGTCTACCCCTTCAAGACCGCTGCTAATTTATATAGTGCATCTCATAACCAGCTTGATTAATGAATATTTATTCATAACATCTTGGGCTTTGATCAATATTTGCCAAGGTTAGAAACTTATGTTTACTAACCCAAAATAACGGGCATGGAATGGTTCCCTTATGAAGAAAGGCTAAAGAGTTTAGGGCTGTACAGCTAGGAGAAGAGAAGGCTGAAGGGGGATATGATAGAGGTCTACAAAATCATGAAAGGATTTGAACAGGATAAAATGAATTGGTTATTTACTCTCTCAGATAATAGAAGGACTAGGGGGCAAAGCATGAACTTAGCAAGTAGATCATTTAAAACAAATTGGAGAAAATTATTTTTCACTCATTGTTAAGTTCTGGAATTCATTGCCAGATGATGTGGTTACAGCAGTTAATATAACTAAGTTTAAAAAAGGTTTGGATAAGTTCCTAGAGGAGAAGCCCATTAACTACTATTAGTCAATAAGGAATAGTAGCTTGGGAGCTGTAATCCAACTACATGCTGTTTGGCTCCATGTCCGTTATATTTGATAAGAAATCTCCCAGATTATCAGTTGGTAGGGTTGTAGTCAATAGTTAATAGGTCCCTGAATATGAGAGTTTCCCAGGGCTGTTGAAAAAGACAATAATATACCCTTTTTAAAAAAAGGTAGGGGTGGACAGGGAACCGGTCAGGGAACCGGTGGTAAATTATTAACCAGTGGCCAACAGTTCTTTTTGACAAAAGTGCTATAAAAAGTAGTTAGAATTCAGTTGATATGATATTTGGAGGAGAATCATATTTTAGATGAATGTCTGTCAGGTTTTCGTACTGTTTACAGTACGGTAGCAGTATTGATAGTACTGAATGATCTCATTTGCCAGAATTTGAATAAGAGTGAATCCTTTGGTCTAGTTTTATTAGATCTGACAAGTGCTTTTGACCTGGTAGATTACTGGATCTTAATTGATAGATATAGGGATTTGGGGTTTTCAGGTGAAATTTTAGATTGGATTTCCTCCTTTTTGCAAAACAGATTGCTAGAGATGCATATAAGGGGCGAGAGGGCTGAGGCCTATAATTTGAACTGTGGGGCTCCATAAGGCTCCCCTTTATCTCATGTAACTGCTGGGATGCCTGACCTGCATCCTGGGTTTTAGGGGGTATATTTATACTGGTGATATACAAATTGTGGGCCCATTAGGGAAAGATCTAGAGGTATCTAAATGTAAGATTCAAGAGGGATTACAATTTTGGGGGAATTGGTTACGGGAGAACAAATAACTTTTGAATGAGGCTAAAACAGAGTGGATAGTTTTCACTAATATAACCCCTGAGAGAATTTTGGGGTTGAAGGTTGGTAAGATTTGTAGTAATAGTTTGGAGGTTTGGAATCTGGGAGTGCAATGTGATGACAAATTAACGTTTGGATCTCATATTTCTTTGTTAGTGAGGAGAATATTCTAAAAGTTGAGATGAATGAGGAAAATAAGGAGACAAAGTGAGTTTTGAGGTATTCAGAATGATAAAACAGGCGTTGGTTATGCCAATTTTTGATTATTGTAATGGAATATTAGGAGTTACCATGAAGAATTTACAATACCTCCAGGTGACGCAAAATATAGCAGCCAGACTGGGGTTTGGCTGCTTGAGACCAACCAGTGCTAAACCATTGCTGGTGGAGTTGCATTGGTTACCTATTAAGGAGAGGATCATGTTTAAGATCATGACATTAATGTTTAAGGTCAATCAGGCCAAGGGTTCAAGTTATTTAACAAACAGAGTTGAGAGATATGTGCCAAAGCAGACTTTGCATTCATCAGAAGGTCCATTGTTTATGGTCCCTGGAGTGAGGCAAGTGAAAAAGGAAGGTTCAAGGAAGAAGATGTTTTCAGTGTTTGGGCCAGAATGTTGGAATTCAGTGCTGGTAAATATTAGATTGGAGGCAAATTATTTGATTTTTAGAAAGAAATTGAAGGCATGGTTATTTCCATGTTTTAATTAGATTTATAGATTTTATATGATTGTTCTGTTTTTAATTGTATTGTATTTATTGTTGTAAACCGCCTTTGTCAGCTTGCTGTTTGTGCAGTATAGAAGATTCGAGAAATAAAAAAATAAATAAAGCAAGTGCAAAATATACAAGTACATCTATGCCTGCATTACATTTGCAAATTTTAAAAAGGAAACTACCCTGGTAGGTTTTTGTTTTTTTTTTAAACTTACTTACATTATAAGAGTACAAAAGTACCAATGCATTTTATTGCTAAACAGATCATGAAAACTACTGTGTTTTACTGGGCCATTAACCACTCCTCCAATATGCAGCCTTCCTTCCTTCTGTTGCCCAACAATGCTGTGGATGCCTTGTTCAACTGGGGATGCTAAATATTCTGCTTTTGCAGGAGTTTCCCATATCTCTTTCGGAAAGGAGTAAATCAAAT
The DNA here is from genome assembly GCF_901001135.1 of Rhinatrema bivittatum. Taxonomy (NCBI): domain Eukaryota; kingdom Metazoa; phylum Chordata; class Amphibia; order Gymnophiona; family Rhinatrematidae; genus Rhinatrema; species Rhinatrema bivittatum. The sequence continues at coordinate 237,609,502 of NC_042618.1, read as the reverse complement.
GGTCAGGGTTCAACCAAGCCATAGATGGCTACCTACCTGAATTGTAACTGGCCTGGAGTTTGGATTTGGAAAAAGTGAGTAATTAAATCTAAATCCTAAAAATACAAAAAGATCCCAGAACTAGGTTCCACTGGCGTACCTACAGTATTTGGCTCCTGGGGCAGATACTTCCTTTGGGACCTCCCCTCCCCCTCCCTTAGCCAATAACATATTTCAAAACAGCAGACATATCAAATAACACCCAGTAATTACAACTATTAAGGATTTTAAAAATCTCCCACTCTCCTCATCTATCATCCTAAGATAATTGTAGACTGAAGGCACACATACACACATGTGAGAGACAGAGGGATCATATGTGTGTGTGTGAGCGAGAAAGAGAGGCATACACACACACACACACACTTCCTCTGTGACTCTTTTACACACTAACAAACATGCTTCCCCTGTGTCTCTCACATACTAACACATACACAAACACGTCCTCTGTGTCTCTCTCCTTCACACACACACACACACACACACACACACACACACAAACGCAAAGCACCATAATGAAAGATAAACAGAACTTATATGGGTTATTTCTAAGCCAATTTTGCACTTAGTAATTATTCAATGCCAAATTAATAACCCAGCTGAAAGGAAATTAAGCCAGTTTTCTCATTATTATTTATAGAGGAGGCTGTTGGAGCGATAACCATGCTGGAAATGGTACTTAATGGTGATGATGGTTTTTAATGGTGAAACTAATCACAGTGAATCTGGAGGATGTAATAGAGCAAATTGGCAAACTAAAGTGTAGCAAATCACCTGGACCAAATGGTATATGCCCCAGAGTTTTGAAAAAGGAACTAAAAATGAAATTGAAGACCTATTACTAGTAATTTATAATCTATTAATAATTACAAATTGCTCCAATATCTCCTGAATGATATTGATGAGGAAGTACTGGAAGGAACTTGATGTATTACAAAGCTCAAAAGGCATTATATTCAAAATTCTCACAATGGGTTCTGAATACCATTTTCCACTCATCATCTTTCTTAATTCACAATAAGTTATTAGGGTAATTTTCAAAATTACTTCTGAGGTGCTGTTTTAATTGCAGAAATTGTCCTTTAGAAAATTACATGACCTATATATACATCCTTTTATGTGCATATGGGTAAGATTTACATGTATACTTTTTATTTTATATAGTAGTATGCACATAAATTCTCTCAGCAAAACTAGGTATAATAAATATCTGTTGCAATTGTATATATTAAGTTTTGCCAGGATAATTTTTTAAGCGGACTTATGCACGGAAGTCTGTTTTAAAAAATTGGAATAACATATTTGACAGATAATTTACGCACAATGTTACAAATTTACACCATATTTGTTTTATTTATTTATATTCTACTTTTCATGTCCCTGAGAAATCTAGTTTCATAAAATTTCATAGAAGTTTGAATGATTAATAAATCAAGAACCATGGGTATCGATATTGGATAGTGATCACATTGAAGGCATGATAAAATAACACTAAAAATATAGGTGTACCCACAGGAGATCACTTCTCTGATAAATTCTTTGGCTACATTTTCTATTACATATTCCTGTATTATCTCTAATTTTTCTTGGACTGTGCATAGATCTTACCAAAGGGAACTTTCAGGCTATCTTTCCTTACTAATTTTAGGAAAGGAAATAGAACCAAAAAGTTACTTAAAAGGGACAAGAGTAACAGATAAGTATGAAAAAATAAGTGTGAAAGCTTACTGGGCAGACTGGATGGACCGTTTGGTCTTCTTCTGCCGTCATTTCTATGTTTCTATAAATAATTTTCAAACTATCTGACTTAGAATGAAGTCTGTGCATGATTTTTACCCATGGGCTTTGTACCAGTTTTTAAAGGGAACACACATGTACTTTCATTTTGAAAATTCCTATAGGAACCTACTTTTTCTATCAGTTAAATTTTATTGGAAAACGATGTGCGAAGAATTGAAAATGCCACCAACGCATGTACTTTTCCTCCCTTGACCCTAAATATGCCTCCAAGAATGCAGACTTCCATGCAGCTAAAAGAGCACATGTTATAGAAATTTGCATTCAGAGAAGACAATTTTCAAATAGCCAAATAATATCAGTAAAATGCTTTTTACCTACATAAAATGCTTGGAAAATTGCCATCTCCAGTTTGATTACAGTCTTATAATGCTATATGCTTTGTATGTAAGGTTTCATCTGACCTCTCTTTTCATTATTTCAAAGGCCCTCTTTTTTGGTGTAATTTTTCTTTATCTTCTTAACAGTATCACAAGGGATTTCCCTTTTTTGTATCTATTTACCAAAGATATAGGCATTCCTCAGCAAATTTGCAAAATCTCTTGAAATACCACCGGGTTCTTTTTTTCCAATAAATTCTACTCCCAGTTAATATAGTCAACAAGCTTGTGCATCAGCTTAAACTTGGGCCCTTTTAAATGTAGTATCTTAACCTTATGCTTTTTATCCTGATTTCAAATTATCACACAATATTCTATGACTTACCAATCCTCTCAATCCCCTACTGATTGTAAAGACCACCAGATCCAAAACCTCACCAAGTCTGATGTGGGGTTGCCACTTGCTCAAAAATGTAACTACCATTATGAAAGATACAACAACATATGGGGGTCAAACCCATAAGTTGTGCCGTACTCTAGCCATGCAATCCTTATTAAAAAAAAAACTAGTAGAGAAGTAAAACGTGAGAGATAATGGAAGGTACAGAAGCATGGATTAAGAATGTGAATTTTTTTCTGCAGTTTTGTCGCTGTCGAGACCCTGGCGACGGCTATGTTGGACTTGTTCCCAAGTTTATCCCAAAAGCGTTATAGCCGAGAGCTCCTGATACTGGCACTGTGTATCGTATGTTTTCTGTTAGGGCTGCTCTTAATCACAGAGGTAAGGAGCTTATATATTTTTTTCTATATTGGTTTGCAATACTCACAGACACACTGAGAATTTTGGCATTATTCTCTCTTTATATACATAAAAATGCAAAAACAATATACATAAAAGGGATATTTTAAATAAGATTTAGCTTCTCTAGCATTATATCATCTGTCATCAGGTACGTGAAAAAAGTTAAAGTAGGTCAGTAATTTGAAAGCCGTTTACCAAGGTAACATCGTGTTTTACACGTGGAAAAAGGCTTTTTGGGTTAGGTAGGGGAAGGGAGGGGAAGGTGAGGGGAGGGAATGGGGGTAGGCTGCGCGGCTCGGCGCGCGCCGGCTATACAAAATCCATAGCCTTGCGCGCGTATCTACTAAAATCCAGCGTACTTTTGTTTGCGCCTGGAGCGCAAACAAAAGTAGGCTATTCGCGCGCCTTTTAAAATCCGCCCCAATAAGTGCAGGATAACTCGTTGGATCCAAAAGTTCATTTAATTTGTAACAATTCAAATGGCAACTCCACTGTCAAATTTTACGTATGATTCCAATCACAGGTAGGGGTCCCCCGACACGGACCCCATGTTTTGCCCGCTGGCTGCGTCGGGAGGGACAACACCATTTAATCACAGAATCTTAAAGAGTTTCAGCAACAGGTTAACAGGGAGTGTTAACAGTGTTAACAGGGAGTGTTACAATTTGAATTGTTACAAATTAAATGAACTTTTGGATCCAACCAGTTATCCTGCACTTGTTGTGTTTTAGATTTCAATTACCCCAATATTGACTGGATAAATGTAACATCAGGACTTGCTAGAGACATAAAGTTCCTGGATGTAATAAATGACTGCTTCATGGAGCAATTGGTTCAGGAACCAACAAGAGAGGGAGCTATTTTAGATTTAATTCTTAGTGGAACGTAGGATTTGGTGAGAGAGGTAACGGTGGTGGGGCCACTTGGCAACAGTGATCATAACATGATCAAATTTAAACTAATAACTGGGAGGGGGACAATAAGTAAATCTTCAGCTCTAACTCTAAATTTTCAAACGGGAAACTTTGATAAAATGAGGAAAATAGTTAGAAACAAACTGAAAGGTGCTGCTGCAAAGGTTAAAAGTGTTCAACAGGTATGGACATTGTTTAAAAATATAAACCTTGCCAGATTCTTGTGGCCTGGTTTTGGCCTCTGTTGGAAACAGGATGCTGGGCTTGATGGACCCTTGGTCTGACCCAGCATGGCAAGTTCTTATGTTCTTATGAGTTAACTGATTTTAAAAAGCTCCCAAATACAGGTGCAAATGCCAATGTACTAATATCTTACTTCAAACCAAAAGGGTGTGGTTAGGTCGTGATGTGAGTGGGGCATGGGCATTCCAGAGCAGGGCCAAGAGATGTACACGAAAGTACTTACGCAACTGGGTGTGCTCCTAGGACTAGTGCTGCATAACTGTACTTCTGCTATTGAGGAGGTTAAAATCTACAAAAAACTGTTTGAAGGCATCGCACAGGTATTTGAAGGGTCTGGGTTAACTGGCAGGATGCAGGCTTACAAACGAGGGGGGTTTGGAGGACTTAGCTGTAGACTTGTCAGACTGGTAGACAAACTGGTGAAACTGGTCATGGTGTGGGTGTGTACCTGTTATAAAAGTCCCCTACTTGTGCGCATCAAACCTGACTTTATGCAGCTGTGAATGCCGGGCATATTTACAACATATGAGTGTATGTGCGCATATATGTGTATGTGCGCATGTTATAAAATGGCCACGTACCTAGGCACGTACCGACGCACACGCGTATATGTGCACCTGTGCATCTCTTTGAAAGTTACCATCTTAGCTACTTAAGCTCTGTTTTTTTTATATCTCCACTAAATTGACCTCCATAATTTTCTTGAGAAAATGGTTTTAATGCCTTCCTTCTCTCACTATACAAATAAAACTTTATCAAGACAGATTTTAAATTAACCTACAGCTAATTTCAGCTCACGGCCTTCTTTTTTTGCCCCTCACAGGGAGGGATGTACGTCTTCCAGCTCTTTGATAATTATGCAGTGAGCGGCTCATGCCTTTTTTTTGTGGGAACATTTGAAACCATCTGCGTTGGCTGGGTATATGGTAAGTAGATCTCACTGTAGTGATCAGCTGAACTAGTGTCTAAGAAGTCCTGGACTGTAGCAGAAGCCTAACTCAGATGTACATCACTCCTCACCCAGCCACAGTGAAGTGCCAAAAATATGCTCCTGGATAACTTTAACTTTACCTGGGATTTTCAAAGAATGTCATTAGTTAAGCAGCGAATGCAAAAGAAAGAAAAAGTGTGTGGGGGCCTCATGGCCTGATTCCTCTCACCCCCACTATCACCGCAGTGAAAACAAAGGCACTACTGCCAGTCCATCCTCTCTTCCCCCAAGCCTCTCAAAATATGTATGCAATTGTGCAGGCGTTTATACCCAAAAAGCAACCCTCCACCCCAAATGTCCAGATATTAATAAAGGGAAGATCTGCTACAGAAACTTATCCTCTCCCTTCTCCATCACCCAATCAAATCTTCCCTAACCCTCTCACCCACTAGAAATCCCCCTCAAATCTTGTATGGTGACTGGGAGCTCAGAACTATCATTCTGTCCCCAGTGTGTCCAGTGTTGCTCTGACAGTAACACTGGTTGCAAAAGCTACCAACATTGCTGTTAGAGCATTGCTTTGACAGCAATGTCGGTAGCTTTATTTATTTAGCTCACACTTTTTTATTGGTAGCTAAAGACAAGTTATATTCAGATATTGAAGGTAGTTCCTTATCCCTAGAAGGCTTACAATCTAAGGAGTACATATATATATATTATTTACAATCATTTATATTTCATGTAATCTAAAATATTCAAACACGGATTACAATAAAACATTCATAAAATATTCACAATATACAATACTAAGCTGTGATACTAAGCTATGATAAGGGTATTCTCTGAAGATAAGCAAGATGGTAGTCCTCACAATGGGTGACATCATCAGATGGAGCCCCAAGATGGAAAATCTACCTTGCGTCCACTCAGGGTCCCTCTTCTTTTTTGCAGAGCTGCTGCATTGTGGTTGTTGAGCCTCGTATTTTGGGTCTTCTGGCCTATTTTTGGAAAACTCTTCCACACTTTTTTTTGCGGTCCTTGGTAATTGCTCTGCCAGCGATCGATGCTGGGTCCTTCTTGGTCCTCCCTCTAGCATCTTAGTTAGGGTTTTCAACATTTTGATAAGTTTCCTTTTGTGTCATTACCCCCGAGGTGGTGGTGTGGTCGGTGCCCATCGGCCATTGATAGCCATCACCATCAAGTTTGATTTAGCATCCCTTTTATTTTGACTTGTCCGGGTTTAAGCAATGTCCTTGGTGCCCAAGGACCATGTCCATCATAGACCCCATGAGGAATGTGTCCTCTGCCTGGGGACAATGCATGACATCCAGGGTTGCCGCAGGTGCACCCAGATGACACCGAAAAGATGTTCACTTCGACACAATAAGATGGAGTGCCTCTTCGGGTCAAAGAAGTCCGAGCCATCGGCATCAGCATTGGAGGCATTGTCATCGAAGGACCACGGAGCCACACTGACACCAAGCCATCTACATCGGCGGAGCTGTCGGTTCCGTTGGTGTGGTCAGCTGATAGGGCACCAGAGGCCAACCATCATTGAGCTCCTCTAGGCCGAGGGCATCAGGTTCCTCGGCATCAGCCTCAGTACAGGGAAGGACTGTGATGAACATCAAGAGAAGCCGAAGATGCATCAGCTTCGATCCTCATTGATGCACAGGTGCCGGGCATGAGGATGCACCAGCTCATGCTGTGATGCTGCAAAGTCACCCTGTGTTGAGGATAGACAGACCTATACTGATATCGGAGGTACACTATGGACTCCATCGGTCCTGGTGCCTGCCACCGATCCTCCTCTTGGTTCTGAAGAGGATATGGTCACACCTCCTCCCTCCCAATTGGTTTTGGTATCAGCAATGTTTGAGGTGGATCTTGAGAGGCGTGTGCTTGATGATGCGATGGTGCCGATGCTGGCACCATTCATCTTGGATCCGCTGCTAGAATCTCTACATGAGCTCATTGGCATGTTAATGATCCAGCCAGCGTCGATTCCTGGGATGGCGCTAATGCCCGTTGGGGTACTCCAAACTTCCCTCCTCCCAGACTGGCTGAGCCACTGAGACCTGCAGCCCCCCGTCCATTGCCATTGGTGTCTGCACCGCTGGCCAAAGGCTGAGTGCCCAGGGCCCTATCCCCGGTCGATGACAGTGAGGATGAGGAGGCTTATGACTCTTGGGGGGATTTCTCAGCAGAGGTCCCTGGCAATGTCTCCAATGGTCTCCCTTCAGACCCATCTCCTCTGGAGGAGTGATGAAAGTCCCCACCTGAGGACCTTACCTTCGTAGGTTTGTCTGGTTGATGGCAGAGGCCATCCCCTTTCAGTTGTTAACTAAAAAGGATGCCAAGCAAAAATGCTTGAGATCCTCCAGTTTGTGGAGCCTCCTAAGGTGGTCATGGCGTTCCTGGTGCATGACATCCTTAAGGAGCTGCTGTTCTCTTTCACAGTGCCTCCCATTAATAAAAAGGTTGACATAGTTTATCTCATTCAGAAGGCTGCCTGATTTGACAAGCATCAGCTGTTCCACCCATTGGTGATAGTCGAATCTGCTCTCAAGAGAGCCAAGTATTCTTGGACCCATTCCTTGGAGCCTCTGGGAAAGGATGGATGCTCTTGGTAGGAAGGCTTTTTAGGGAGCTATGCTCATAGCCCGCATAGGTTCCTACCAGCTCTACATGAGCCAGTACTCACAGGACTTCTGTAAGCAGGTGCAGGAGGTGGCTGAGTAGCTGCCTCAGTAGTAGCAGGATACCCTCATTTCACTGGTGCATAAGGGCCTGGAGTGTGGAAGGTATCTGCAGTAGGAATCAGCACCCACAAAATGGCATGGCTGTGAGCTTCGTATCTCTGACCATAGGTACAGGAAAGACTTGCCAATGTGCTGTGTACTGGAGAGAATCTCTTCAGAGTGAAGATAAATTTTGCAGCCTCCAGCTCCAGGACCACCATGAGACCTTCCAGCAACTCTATGCCAGCATTATGGACCTGTCCTCCTCATCTGGGAGATCTGCCAGATTGGGGCAGAAGAAGCCTTTCTTTCTCAGGAGGAGGTACTATCCTCTGCCCTCTCACTTCCATCCACCGCATCAGAACTCTTGCAGCTATCTCAGGCAGAAAAAAGCTCCAAAGGCCCAGCCAATGCCTCAGTCAACTCCAGGGATGGGGTTTTGACTGGGTCGTAGGGAGTACAGCCCAGTCACTCATAGCTGGGGTGATGAATCCCCAGTCAGGGAAGGCTATGGTTCTTGGTGAACCAATGGCCCAGTATAAACCTCAGACCAGTGGAATTCTTTCCATCATCCATCAAGGAGTACCGATATAAACATTTTGGATGCCCCGCCAAGTCCATATTGGGGTCTGATACCACATCCGGAGGTACTGTTCACAGAGCTCTCCTCCCTCTTAACAGCCAGAGCAGTTGAGCCCGTTCCACCAGGGCAAAGAAGGCGAGGATTTTACTCCAGGAACTTCCTGATTCCAAAAAAAACAGGAGGACTCTGTCCCATCCTAGACCTGAGGGCCTTCAACAAATTTCTCCAAAAAGAAAAGTTCAAGATGGTTTCCCTGGGCACCTTGATCCCTTTTCTGCATAGCTCCTTCAGGTCGAGGGGCTATGCTCCCTCGACCTGAAGGACGAGTGCACTCACATCGAGATCTTCCCCAGGAAGTATCTCAGATTCGTAGTGGGAAGAGAGCACTTCCAGTATCACGTGTCGCTATTTGGGCTCACGTCAGCCCCACATATTTTTGCAAAATGCCTGGCCAAGATGGCAGTGCACCTGCATAGGGTGGGAGTGCATACTTTTCCTTATCTGAACAATCAGATGTTCAAGAGAACTTCTCAGGCAGGGGCCATCAGATCCATGCGCTTCACCATCCAGGTGCTGGAGTAATTGGGGTTCATCATCAACTAATTGGTCTTCATAGGAGCCCTGCTAGATATGGCTCAGGCCAAGGTCTTCCTACTTCATCAAACTGATGACTGTTGTAGCAGATATTCATCAGAACCAGCAGGTGTCGGCTTGACACATGTTGAGGTTGTTGGGCCACTTGGCTGCAACAGTTCACGTCACTCCCTTTGCATGCTTGTACATGTGGAGAGCTCAATTGACTCTGAAGTCACAGTGGTATCAAGCCATGCTGAGCCTCAGGACTGCATCAAAGTAACCCCACCTCTCTCAGATGCTATGTCCTGGTGGCAGGTAATTTCAAATCTGGATCTCTTTTCAAAGCCCTCCTATCCAAATTGTCCTAACCACTGATGCACCCGCCCTGGGTTGAGGAACTCATGTAGATGGGCTCAGCACTCATGGGTATCTGGTCTTCCCATGAATGCTGGTGCCAAATCAATTTCCTGGAGCTCTAGATGATCAGGTATGCACTATGGGCTTCCAAAGATTGGCTGTCCAACAAAATTGTCCTGATTCAAACTGACAACCAAGTAGCGATGTGGTATGTCAACAAGCAGGGAGGTTTGGGGACATACCTTCTGTATCAGGAGGCAGTTCAGATGTGGTCCTGGGCCTTCTCTCATGGGATGGTGCTCAGGGCCATGTACCTGGCTGAAACTGAGAATGTGTTAGTGGAAAGACTGAGCCAGGCCTTCAAACCCCATGAATGGTCTCTGCACCAAGGGTTTGTGAATTGAATCTTCAGCCTCTTGGGGAAGCCCAGATGTGGATCTATTCACAGTGCCTTTGAACAGGAAGCTTCCTCAGTTCTGCTCCCTGAATATGGCATGTGACAAACCAGCCTTGGATACCCTCATGCAATATTGGGGCGAGGGTCTCCTGTAAGCATATTCTCAGACTCCACTGATAATGAAAACTCTCTTGAAGCTTTGTGAGGACAAAGAGACTATGATCCTTATAGTCCCTCATTAGCCGAGACAGGTCTGGTTTCCACTCTTGCGGGTTGCCATCTGGAGACTGATCAGTCTGGGGACTTCCCCAGATCTCACTATACAGGATCGAAGCAGGGTGCAACATCACAACCTCCAGGCCATGTTGCTCACAGCCTGGATGTTGAAAAGTAAATTCTGCAACCACTCAGTCTCTCAGAGATGTGTCTTGGGTTCTGATGGCTTCTAGAAAGCCATCCACTAGAAAGTCCTATAGACTGAAATAGAAGAGGTTTTCCATGTTGTGTGAGCAGAAGGCCCTAGATTCTTTCTCCTGCTCCACGCAAAAACTGCTTGATTACCTTCTACACTTATCAGAAGCTGGCTTGAAGACCAACTCCATTAGAATCAATGTGAGTGCAAATGGCGCATACCACTATGGTGTAGATGGTACGCCCATCTTGTACAGCCTATAGTTGCAGACTTCATGCAGGACTTGCTTCAGTTGAAGCCCCCCTAAGACCTCACGCTGTGTCATGGGACCTTAACGTGATGCTAGCTTAGCTGATGAAAGCTTCTTTTGAGCTGCTGCACTACTGTGACCTAACTTGCAGGCCAATACAGTAAAGTGCGGCCACAGTTACCCCGCTTCTAACCCACTTTCTACTCACATTTGGCCGCGTTTTAGTCCAACCTGTGATTCACTATCCCTTTTAACCCATCCTTACCGCCTCTTAAATCAACGGGTAACCCTTTCCGCCCGCGGCATGTTTATGAGATGAAAACGATCGGGATTAGCTATTCCCTCCCATACAGTAACGGGGCTGCCCCGATTATCGCTTTTTTTAAAACCTGCAGTTTTGCCGCACGTTTAACCTGCTAATTTACCGCCTACCCCTACCCCTGCGTTAGTGTGGAGCGTCAGGCAAGCCGAGACGAAATTTCACGGGCCACGAAGCAGCCTCAGCCAGCCCCGCTTCACTGCCTGACCTCCTCACTCCCCGGGACAAGACCAAAGTGAATCGGGCAAACTTTCCACCAGCCCCCGCTCACCTGCCCTGGCCGCGCCCATCTCCCGCGCTGACAGCTCCGGAGCAGCCCCAGCCAGCCCCGCTTCACTGCCTGACCCCCTAACTCCCCGGGACAAGACCAAAGTAAATCGGGCAAACTTTCCACCAGCCCCCGCTCACCTGCCCTGGCCGTGTCCATCTCCCGCGCTGACAGCTCTGGAGCAGCCCCAGTCCTCTCTCCCCTCCTCCCGGGGACAGCCGGCAGCGAGAGTGGGCGCTCCCCATGGCTCCCTATTCTCTAAAAGGTAATGAGTGCACACCGTGACCTGGTCTTGTCCCGGGGAGTTAGGGGGTCAGGCAGTGAAGCGGGGCTGGCTGGGGCAGCTCCGGAGCTGTCAGCGCGGGAGATGGACGCGACCAGGGCAGGTGAGCGGGGGCTGGCGGAAAGTTTGGGGGGAGTTAGGGGGTCAGTTAGGGGGTCAGTCAGCCCTTCTCCTGTTATCCACTTCGCTGGTACCTGTCATTTCAAATGTCATTTGAAATGACAGGTACCAGCGCACCCAGGATACTGTATGTTATGGCTGCCGGCCGCGGTCTGCCGCGCGGCCGGGACCGGCAACTCACCCACAATGTCAAGGGAACCCGGAGGGCCCTGCTGGTGCAGGGAGTTCCCTCAGAAGTTCTTCTCGCGGCCTCGGCCGCTGCCCGGGTCAGCCGTGGAGCCCAGCAGGGCTGAGATGACTCCGACTCCTCCTTCCTGGCTGCTTAGGGCCGTGCTCGCAGCTGAAGATTAGATTTAAAGGGGCCACGACAAGAAATGTCGTGGCTCCCTTCTGAGGCTGCTTCCTCCTTTTTCGGGTATTTAAGGCAAGGTCTGCCTCTCAGACCTTGCCTTGGTATTGAGGCTCAGTTCCTGGTTTCCTGGTTGGTGTGCTGGATTCGCTTCTTCGTCCCGCTTCTGCTCTTCTCCCCGTTGGATTGATTCTGTGGCTCCTGACCTTGGACTGGTGGTGGTGACTTCTCTGGCTTCAACGTGGACTGGCTCTGGACCCTTCTCCCTCTTGTTCCTGGATTGGCTTCGGACCATTCTCCCGTCTGCTCCTGGACCGGCTGCCGATCTTTCTCCGGACTTCGACCCTTGGATTGGACTGGGACTATTCTTTAAGCATACTCCCCAACCTCTCACGACCTGCTAGAGGCGCCAGCCGTCTGGAAACCACGACCTGCAGGAGGCGCCTACATCCAGACCATCTTCATTCTTCAGGGAGTCTCCTAAGTCCCCAGCGACCGTGCCCCTACGGGCTCCTCCTGGGGGGGTCATGAGCTTCCAGGGTGAAGTCTTCAGCTCCACCTCTTCAACCGGCCTAGCCCTCCGACAGTAGAGACCGAGAAGGGTTTACTCCCTTCACGGCAGTGCTGACTCTACTTCGGAACAGGGGTCCACTTTCCAGATCACAACACTGTATAGGCGCTGTATAGCACCTATACAGTAAAATGGATTGCGCTTCATGGACGTGCGTTTGACGCGTGTTGGAACGCAGCTTGCATTTGCATGCCATTTAAATACAGTATCGCGTGGTATGTGATCCAGACTGTGCGTGCGGCAAACGCGGGTGCGCCCCGGCACTACACACCTCTTTCTACCGCAACCTTACTGTATCGGCCTGTTGGAAAGTCATATTTTTTGTGGCATCACTTCAGCGCAGGGTCAGCAAGCTGCAGGCCTTAGTGACTTATACACCTTACACTGTTTTTCCATGATAGGGTGGTCTTGTGTACACAACACCCTAAGTTCCTGCCTAAGGTGGTGATGGACTTACATCTTAACTAATCCATCATCCTGCCAACATTCTTTCCCAGGCCCATTCACACCCAGGCGAACAATACTTGCACAATATGGACTGCAAGAGAGCCTTAGCCTTCTATCTGGAGTGGACAAAAGCCATAGTCTACCCAACTTTTTGTTTCTTAGATAGGTATAAGTTGCATATTACTGTTGCCAAACTGACAATCCAATTGGCTAGCAGACTGCATCTCCTTGTGTTATGCCCAGACGGGACTGCATCTTGGGATCCATGAGAAGGCTCACTCTGTTCAAGCCATGGCAGCATTGGTGGCCCACTTCAGTTCTCCTGTCCCATAGAGAACTGCAGATCTATGACATGAAGTTCTCTTCACACATTCATATCTCACTATTTTTTGAATAGCGATGGCTAATGCGATAGTAGTCTTAGCCAGTCTGTCCTTCGGAACTTGTTTAAGGTGATAGAACCCAACTCTTTCTGCCAGGACCCATTATTTTAGTTCAGGCTTTCTCCCCCTCTTGTTACCAACAACACCATTGATGTTGTGCCCATTGGCAACTGGTTTATGTATCTGTTGGATCCCTTTTATGTTGGGGAACAGGCTGTAGCTAGGGATTCACCCATGGGTGAGGACTTCCATTCTACTTGTCCTCGGAAGAAGCAGAATTGCTTGCCTGTAACAGGTGTTCTCCAAGGACAGTAGGATGTTAATCTCATGAAACCCGCCCACCACCCCCATGGAGTTGGGTTTCTCCTGTTTTTGTTTTATGATTAATTCTATTAATTCTGCGTATAAAACAGCAGTTATCGCGCTACATACCCATATTGCGGTGACCCCGTGCAATATTCACAATATTGCATGTTTGTTTCACAAAAATCCACCTAGTTAAATTTGCTGTTTCGCATGCATTTACATTGCATACATTTTTCAAATGCATGCAAAGCAACTAATGCATAAATAATTCTAAGCTAATAAAATAATTCAGCTTGCCAGAAAAAGAGAAGTTACATTATATTAACACAAATCGTGGAGGTGTAGATATTTTGCCACGGGCGTATTGGGACACTCGCACATGTCTCAAAGCTCCCTTGGCAACATTTAAAGGGACACTTAGCCTGAAAAACAACCTGCCCAAAGTGAAAAAAATTCTTCCAGGGTCTTGGCAGATCCCCCGCTCCCACCCCTCATTGCCTCTAGAGGCAGCCCAGCAGGCAGAAAGGTTTTAAAAAATTTGTGGCAATGCCCACCTTCTTCCCAAACCCCTCCCCTTTCCAAAATTATTGCCTCCCTCAGTTCAACCCCCCTACCCCTGTTCCTCCCCTTCTCCCACAGCCTCAAACTCCTCCGTCCCCGGCTCCACCCTATTCCATAGCTCAAGACCCTAGTGGTTCCCTAGTCCCAGACCCCCCTTATGTAAAAATAAGTCCTGGATAGACTAATGGTCCACCCCCTCACTCCCTTGACCCCCTCCAAAGTTTTTGAAGACAACCCAGGAGGTATCCCAGGATGCCCCCTTACTGTTGTAACTGGACATTGCACTATCTGGTTGATCAGTGGAAGGGTATAAACTCAGGAGGTGGACGTTGCACTACTGCCTTCGAGTGGCCCATGCAGATATTGCGTCAATTCCTTTGCACAGATACAGAATGAAGGCAGAGGAGAGGTGCATGTAGCAGTAGTTTAATCTACATGGAGTCGAAGGAGGAGATTCGGGGTTGGTGGAGATGAGAGGGGGTCAGGGGATGGTAAAGAGCAGGAGAAGGGTGCTCAGTGGGTGGGGGAAAGAATGCTAAGAGGGTTCAGGAAGATAATGGGCAGAGGAAGCTCTGGGGTATGGTGGGCAGAGGGCAGGAATTGGTAAATGGTAGAGAAGAGAGCAGCTTAGAGGCATAGTGGACAGAGGATGGGGGGAGAATGGAGCCTTGGAGATAGCTTGGGTGGGACAGGAGGGGGGAGGGGGATGGGGTTGCTTGTCAATCAAGAAGGATTAGAGTGTAGGAGATCTTCTGGGGTATGAGGAGGAGGTACCTTTGGGATGTGCATGTATGTGGGGCTTGCATACGCACACCAAATTTTAGTTTCAACAATTTTTTATTATAAACATCAAAATTAAACAATCTGCCAGATCCAGGTGCAGGGACACTGATGCACTCCGGCTAGCCATGAAGTTTCATTTATACAACAAATCGTAACAACTTCCCCAACGTACAGTTTAAAGATAATCACCCCCCCCCCCCCGTCTCTCCTCCCCCCGTCCTCTCCTCCCCCCCACCTCCCTTCCCCAGATGTGACAGTCTATTGTTCTTTGTCCCATATATAGTGTCATTAGGCTGCTAGTAAAGAGAATCCATTAGGTAAAAGGAGGACCAGGACAATCAGGCATTGAGGATAAGGCTCCTGGAACGATGAGGCAGGGCTTGCATGTAACAATCCCAAATACGCAAAAACTTCCGTCGATGCTGGGGAGACTTCTTCAAAGCCAGGTTCTCCATCTGCAGTAAACGATGTAAACCATTGCGCCACATCCAAAATGGTGGTGCCATGCTTTCTCTCCAGACAAGAAGGATCATACGCTTCCCCACCAAACAAGCCTTCTGCAGGAACAGGCGAGCTGCCCAGATACACATGCATCTCCTGCTGTGTGCACATCTCAATGGATTTCAAAAAGGGGTGTAGTGTGGGCATGGTCTGGATGTTCAGGGCATGAACAAGAGATGTGCACATAAATACATGCGTGCCCTGCCGCATGCCCAGCCCTTTGCCATATAACTTTACTTCTGCTATGGGGGAGGTGTAACAAAAAAATAGCCCATTTCTGATGGGTTTTAAAGGGTCTGGGTAAATGGGGGGAGTGCAAGCTTTTAAACCAGGGGATTTGGAGAACCTAACTCTAGACTGGCAACTGGAGGATAAACTGGTGAAACTGGTCATGGCATAGATGCGTGCTAATATTAAAATACTCCCACTTACATGGTAGAAAGTAAAAACCCAATTTATGTGACTGGCTGTACACTAGAGATGTGTATATATATATATATTTTTTATTTCATGGTTCAGTTCGGGCCCCCTGCAGGTAATTTCATTTTTTCCGTGGTTCGGGATTTTTTTTTTGTGGTTCCTGAATCTCGTGTTAGTCTTTGTTTTTTCTTTGATTTTGTTTATTTTCTTCATGGTTAAATTTCTAGTGCTTTATTGCTTTCATGCTGTTTCTGTGTAGTTTGTTCTTTGTATAATATTTGGAAACTTAATAAATATATATTATTAAAAAAAAAGATTTAAATGACTGTAGTAAAAAAATTATTATCTGTTAAGTGGCATAGTGTTAAAAAAAATGAAGCCCAAGCTGCAGCTCAATCCCCACCCTCCACCCAATATTTAACAAATGGCCCTGCTAGATCAAACACCACCTTTTCCCAGTTCCATAGATACTGTCCCTAAGTGACCATCCTCTTCCTCCGCCCATCCCAACTCTACCCTCCTACTCACCCAGTTTCCCTTAGAAATTCTGACCTGTGCAAAGATTGCGGTTTTCTAATAACTGATATTCAATCACTTTCTAGCTGCATAAGTTAGCCAGATAAACTTACTCAGCTAACTTTACGATAGTCAAGTATATTCAACAGTGCTGCCTTACCACTGAATATCTCAGCCAAGTTAGCCAAATAAGTTTATCTGTTTAACTTAGGCAGCTGGATGGCGACTGAATATCGACCCATAATATTTAACCAGACCCTGATTGCAGGAATGAAACTTGGTTAGAAGTCTACGCAGAATATACATGAAAAGTCTGTAGACTGAAGATATCACCAAACCTATTGAAATGCCAAGTTTCTAGGGTGAAATGTTAGGAAAGGTATGGTATACTTTGGCCACACTTAGTACTTGCACTGCTAGCTGAAATGGAAGAAGCAGGACTATAAATGAAACAATGCATGGAATGTAAATAAAAAAATATAAATAATCAAGGCATACTCTGGCAACTGGGTCACCATGGCACTCTGCACCTACTCTATATAAACTAAGCTTTAAAACTAAAATCTTTCCTTCTCGTTGTCATGGTCCAGGTGTGAATCGTTTCTATGACATATTGAAGACATGTTTGGCTACAGCCCATGGCCTCTGATGAAGATTTTGTTGGTTCTTTATCACTCCTATTACATGCGCAGTAAGTATAGTATAGGCAGGAATGTGCACAGAAAAAAAATTGTTTTGGTCTGTTAATTCATTTTGTATGCCTCCAAAATATATTTTGCTCATTTCAATTGAAAACATAATTTTATTTTTTTTTTGTCATTTGTTCATTTATTTCCCATTAAAATCAATGAGGGAACAATGCATCCTATTTTGAGCTCCAAAATTGGGGTTTTCTATTCAGGTTTAGTGAAACTTGCAGGCAGACATCAGCAGCAAAGGGAAGGATACTCTAAAACACCAAGAGTAAAGTGAATTGGTACCAAGAGTGGTATGAATAGCCCAAGGCACTGTGAAAGGGCAAAATGGCCCAAACAGAGCCATCAATAGCCCAAGGCACTGTGAGAGGAAGAAAGCAGCACAAGAGTGTCAAGAACATATCAAGGCTCCAAAAGAGGAGCAAAGAGCAACAAAAACAGTGGAACAAGGATTCCAAGGGACCATGAGAGGTACAGCAAGTATGCAAAGCATCATATTGGCATGACAAGACCAATAGTCAGTAAGTACCATAAGGAAATTTGAAAATAATTTTGAAGACAGCAGGGTAGGGTTTAAGGGAACGGTGTGCTTAGGGGGTCGGAGCTGTCAGAGGGATATAATGAAGAGGACAATTCTTGAATCAGAGTGGTAGTGTGTAAGGCATGAACTGTAATGATGGAAGGGGTGAGGTAGAGAAGTGGGAGAGGAAATGAGTAGGATGCCTTGCGAAAAGGGGTTGGTACGAGTGGTTCATGTATAAGCCTGCTTGAATAGCCAGTTCTTTAAGTTCTGTTTAAATTGTTTTGGGCAAAGTTCTTGACGTAGATCGGTAGGCATGGTATTCCATAGGGTAGATCCTGCAATGGAAAGTGCACGATCTTTGGTGGAGGTGAGGTTTGTGAGTTTGGGTGATGGGGTGTGTAGTTTTGCCAAGTATTGATTTCTGGTGGGTCTTGTGGGGGTATGAAATAGTAAAGGCTCATTGAACGATCATTGTATGATGGCAAGGGTCTTGTATAAGATCCAGGATGAGACTGGCAGCCAGTGCAGTTCTTTGAGGAAAGGGGGTGATATGTTCATTTCTGTGGGTATTGGTGAGAATGCGGGCAGCAGCATTTTGGAGCATTTGTAGGGTTGGGTTGTGTTTTAGGAAGGCCTAGGAGAATGGCGTTGCAGTAGTCAATTTTCGATAAGATAGTAGATTGGAATACTGTACAAAAATCATTGAGGTATAGTAGGGGTTTTAGTTTTTTTAGGGTGTGAAGTTTGAAGAAGCAGTCTTTTAAAGTGGAGTTAATGAATTTTTTTTAAGTTAATTTGTTTGTCTAGTGCAGGGGTCAGGAACCTTTTTGGCTGAGAGAGCCATAAACGCCACATATTTTAAAATGTAATTCCATGAGAGCCATACAATATGTTTAAAACTAAATACAAGTAAATGTGTGCATTTTATGTAAGATCACACTTTTAAAGTACAATAAGTCTCTGAAAATATTACACCAGGCCTTAAGACACCAATACATCTCCTATTAGGAAAACGGACCAAGTCAGGCTGCTATAGAGTCCTACACAGAAACTACACGCCAGCAGAAAACCTCACCTGAATCACGTGCTGTCCCTCACCTAACATAGAATAAAGAGACCAAAACGCATAACAAGAAGCATGCAGACAAAAACTGAATTGGAAACTGCAACAAGCCAGAGTCTCTGTATGCAGTGTAACAAAGGAAAAAAGAAACATCACACATCCTTATAAAACAAATCAAGAAATATAAAATCATCAGCAGTAAAACTGTACTAACAAAAAGAACATATTTCGAAAACAGCAGATGAGTGGAATATCCAATAATTAAAAACTCATATAAAACATTTCCAGATACCAACAAAATATTTCAAAATAGCAGACACAAAGATCCAGTAATGAAAAATAATAAGGATACAAAAATTTTTTTGCTCTGCATACCTGGGAACGTTTGATATCCAGGTGTCCTGAGATTGTTCTGAATTAGCAGGAGGTGGGGTGGTTTGCTTGGAACTTTCTCCTCTCTCAGTCACATACCAGCGCTCTCTCTCACACTGGCTCTCAATGACACACCTATACACACATGCTCTCAGTCACTCACATATACAAATGTTTTTTCTCTCTCACTTATATAGGCTCTTAATTACACATTTACACACATGCTGTCTATCTTTTCACGCTTACACACACACAGGCTTTCAATCACATAAATACATGCTGTCTTTTTCTCTCACACAGACTCTCATTCACATGCTTACAAACATGTCCTCTCTTTCTCTCATTTACACACAGGCTCTCAATCACATACTCACATGCTCCCTCACCTAAATCAGCTCTCAATCACACAGACACACATGGTCTCTCTCTCTCATTTAAACACAGGCTCTCAATCACATACTCACATGCTCCCTCACCTAAATCAGCTCTCAATCACACAGACACACATGGTCTCTCTCTCTCATTTAAACACAGGCTCTCAATCACATACTCACATGCTCCATCACCTAAACCAGCTGTCAATCAGACACAGACACACATGATCTCTCTCTTACTTATACACACAGGCTCTTAATCATACATACACATGATCTCTCTCACACACAAAGGATCTCAATCATACACACATACTCTTTCAAACAAACAGGTTTTCAATTACAAACTTACACATACAGGTTCCCAATGGTAAACTTACATTCATGCTCTCTCTCTCACAGGCAGGATCTCAATCACAGACATACTCTCTTTCACATATACAGGCTCTCAATCATTCACATACATGCAATCTCTCACTCACACACACAGGATCTCAAACACACATGCTTTGCTCGCTCGCTCATTCTCTCTCATCGGGTGCCTGCGCGGAAGAAGAGACCACGCTAGTGTGGTCTCTTCTTCCCGCGCAGGCACCCGATGCTCTCCACTTCCTCTTCCGGGCCGGGGGGGGGGAGGAGAAGAGAGCACGCCGGTGCCGCTGACTCCAGCTGTCCTGCCGCGTTCCGCCCGGGCTGACAGCATTTTAAGCCTGGGCGGCGGAGGACCGGGGAGCAGCTGGGTCAGCGGGGAACCGCGAAGTATGGCGACACTTGTCTGCGAGCCAGATGCAGCCCTCAAAAGAGCCATATCTGGCTCACGAGCCATGGGTTCCCGACCCCTGTCTAGTGTAATGCCTAGGTGTGTACATGTTGTGAAAGTGGGTTTGGGACTGTGCCAAGTGAGATAGATCTGTTAATAATGTTAGATATAGGTTGGGAAATTATATTAGGGATGGTCAGGAGAGCTTTGGTGGAGATGGTGGCTTAAGGGTGAGAAGATGGTCTCATTTTCTTTAGGATAGATTCTATTTCTGTAGAAGCAGTGATCTCAAAAATATTTAGTACGGTGGTCGGGTGTTAATTGCTTGGGTTCTGGTGGGCACAGGGGTTGATGAAAAGCATAACATAAGTTTGGCGATTTTATCGTGGAAAAATAAAGCAAGGTCTTCACATTTGGTTTTGGCATCAATGTCAGGTGTGGGAGTGGGGATGTTTTAGTTAGGGTTGCAACATATTCATAAAAGGGCTTGGCATTAAATTGAAGTTGATGGATTCTTGGGCATAGAAGTCCCATTTGGTTTTGTTTATGGTTTCTCTTTAGATGTGAAGGTAGGATTTGAATTTGCTAGTTGTGTAGGAGATGATTCTTTACGCCAAATGTTTTCTTGTTTTCTTAGGTTGTGTTTCATGGTTTTTAATTCAGAGGTGTACCAGGATTTTTTTGCGTTGTTTAGGGGATTAATTTCTCTAGATTGTACCGGGCAAATTTTGTTGGCAACAATGCTAGTGAGGAGATTCTATGTGGAGATGGCAGAATCAGAGTCGGACAAGTCTAGTTTGCCAAGTTCATTAGAGAGGGTTGTGATTAAGTCATCCCTTTTGCATGGTTTTCTGAAATGTATGGTCTTTTTGGTGTACGTAGGAGTGGAGGTATTTTTTTATGGAACAGGTGGCTCTAATGAGGAAGTGGTCAGACCAGGGGATGGGTGTACCTGTTGGGGGGCCTGGATGGAGTAGGGAGTTAGTAAAGATGAGATCTAGGGAGTGGCCTACTTTATGTGTAGGGTTGGTTATTATCTGTTTAAAGCCTAAGGTGCTGAATGAAGCTAGAAGGGCATCGTAGGAGGGTCATAGTGGTACAGTATCAACGAGGAGATTGAAGTCTCCGAGGATAACGGTTGGAGAATCTCTGTTTATGTTTTTGGTGATGAATTCAATAAGAGGGGATGGGTTACTGTCTAGTTGTTCTGGAGGGGAGTATATTAAGCAGATTTGGAGTTTAGGCGATTTGAAGAGACCGATTTTAAGTTTGTGAGAAGGGGAGATAGATTGGAGAGATAATTTAAATTCTTTTTTCGCTGCAAGAAGGAGGCCTCCTCCTCTTTTTTTGTGTCTTGGTATAGAGAAAATATCGTATGAGTTGGTTGGGAGTTGATTTAGTAATACAGTATCAGTATCCTTTAACCAAGTCTTAGTTATAGCACAACTGTCAGGGTTATCATCCAGGAGGATATTATTGAGTAATGGTGTTTTTTTAACTATTGATTGTGCGTTGAAGAGAATGATGGTGAAAGCAGCGAGGCTGATTAGTTGGGTAAAAGGAGTAAGCATGATAGGGAGAAGTGTTCTGGGGTCTGCGCAATGGTGGTAAAGTTGGGGAGCAAAATGCTTGGGAAAGTGGTGCTTGAGTATGCGTATTGGGTGAGGCTGCATGATTTTGGTAGGGTGCCTATATTATGTTTGTTGAAAGCTGGTATGGCTGGTATTTGGTGATCTGTCAAGCTATTGTTGAGGGGTGGGGTGATGTATTGTAGAAGTGGGGGTAGGATTAAGGTCTGAGGCGTAGTGTTTCTTGGAGGGGGGGAGAACTGCAGGTAGACCTGGAAGGCTGGTGCCAGTTGCAGGGGGGGCAATTAGGTGGGTGCCAGTTGAAGGGGGGAATTAGGGGGAGAAAAGAGGACAGTGTGAAAGAAATGGGAATCTACTTGTGGAAAGTGCTGTACTGTGAGGATATTAGAGTCATTTTTCAGTGTCCATTTGTTTGATGAGAAGGTTTGGAGACTAAGCTGTGGTGGCACGGAGGGTACAGCACGAAGGGGCACACTAAGGTGCAAGCCCCTTAGTCGTGCTCCTTCATTGCGAGATGCACGTTGCAAAATGCTGGAGGCCTGTCTTCTACCTTTAAAATCCCTCCTGCGCCAGAAATGATGCTCACAGTAGGTGGTCCTAGGGAGGCGTGGAGCGGCGAATCAGGGCCAGAGAGGTAGGCCGAAGCCTCGGCTCGGGTTCAGGCTTGTACCCCGGTGGGTCTCCAATGCCGATTGCATTGTCTTTTGCGTTGCCGTGAAGTCGGGAGGGTTCAGGCTTGGCGCAAAGGAAGGGACAGGAGGCCTGCCTTCTACCTTTAAAGTCCCTCCTGTGCTGGAAATGATACTCACGGTAGTTGGTCTGAGGGAGGCATAGAGTGGCGAATCAGGGCCTGAGAGGTAGGCCGAAGCCTTGGGCTTGGGTTTGGGCTCGGACCCCGGTGGGTATCCAACGCCAATTGCGTCGAGCCGGTCGCGTTGCCGTCGAGTCGGGAGGGTTCAGTCTCAGGTTCAGCGCGAAGGCAATATGGTGATGGGGTGGGGTGTTGTGATATGAACAGCAGGGGGGGCGATAAAGGGGTCGGCCCCTGTGACATAGTGAGGGCAAAGGTAGCGCCGGCGCCATTTTGAATACTGGCAATACGGCCCAAGTGCAGGAGGTCGCTCCCGGACCCCCGCTGGACTTTTGGCAAGTCTTGTGGGGGTCAGGAGGTCCCCCAAGCTGGCCAAAAGTCCCTGGGGGTCCAGCGGGGGTCCGGGAGCGATCTCCTGCACTCATGCCGTCGGGTGCCAGGAACCAAAATGGCACTGATAGCCTTGCCCTTACTATGTCACAGGGGCTACCGGTGCCATTGGTCAGCCCCGTCACATGGCAGGAGTACAAGATGGCGCCAATGGCCATGTGACAGGGGCTGACCAATGGCACCGGTAGCCCCTGTGACATAGTAGGGCAAAGGCTATCGGTGCCATTTTGAACTGGTACCGAGGGTGTGAAAGTGCTCCCGGACCCCCGCTGGACCACCAGGGAGTTTTGGTAAGTCTTGGGGTGGTCAGGAGGTTGGGGGGTTGTAGTAAATTTAATTTTAGCTGGGTAACAAATAGGATTAGACGTATAACCGTATCGGGACACCATACGGATGTATGCAACGTATCTGCCCCCCGACGAATACGTATCCCGAATGCAACGTATGGTGTACCTCTGCACATCCCTACAATTTGATCCTTTAGCTATTCCTTTATTACCATAAAGGGAAGGCATTTCTTGTGATTCTTTCTCTCTAGTTTCTATTACTGAGACACTGAGATTCTCCAAAGAATCAATAAGTTCAATGTCATTATGCCCACTTTACCCTTGTTCAGCTGCTGTGGTGAACGCATTTAAAGAGGGCCTAGCCCCTTATATTTAATATATTATCAACTTTTCTCTCTCTAAAGTTCAGCTATCTCCATTCCTAAAACCAGCATCGATTCGCCTGCTATTAAATAAACGAATCACAGACCTGATGTTGCTATCAAATTACTGCTTAATTATGTCGCTGCCATTGTTATTAAAGGTTACTGAAAAAATAGTATTCTCCCAGCTATCCGATTTCCTTGAAGATCACTCTGTTCTTCATCACCAACAGTTCAGTTTCAGGAAGCATTTTAGTTCCGAAATTCTTCTCTTATCTAGTTTTAATTTTAATACCATTTGTAGAGACTTTGATTCCACCACTCAATATGTGATGGTATTATTAGACATTTCATCTGCTTTCGATACCATAAATCATCAGATTTTACTATGCAGACTCTCAGAAATTGGGATAGCTGGGACAGTGCTTGCATGGTTCAGTTCCTATCTCAGGGAGCACAGCCAGTAAATCAGGATGAAGGATGGTCATCCATAAGGTATCAAATACCCACAAGAGTTCAGCTCTTTCAGCGTCCTTTTTAATATCTACTTGTACCGATCTATAGACTCCTGGCTGGTCTAGGCCTGAATTATAAGATATATGCTGATGATTTATTGTTTTTTCTTCCTACATTGTCATCTTGGTCGGCCACCTTTGATTTTGTATGCGTTTTTCTATCAGTTATTAATCACTGTTTTGCACATAATAGACTTGTTAAAACTGATATTATTCTGATAGGCTTTCAATTTATAAGGCACCATAATTTTTTGAATCTGAAGGTCGTAAAATTCCTATATTCACACAGGTAAGAAATCTTGGCGTGATTCTAGATGAGCAGCTTTCACTCAGCCCACAGATTAAAGCAGCAGTTATTAGGGATGTGCAGAGGGATGCCATACGTTGCATTCGGGATTCGGATTCGTCAGGGAGCAGATACGTTGCATTCGGCAAGGGGGCCCCCCAATACGTTTATACGTTAATTCTTATTCATTTCCTGGCTAAATTAAATTAATTACAACCCCCCACCCTCCTAACCCCCCCAAGACTTACCAAAACTCCCTGGTGGTCCAGCGGGGGGTCCGAGAGCCATCTCCTGCACTCACACCCTTGGTGCCGGCATTCAAAATGGCGTGGATAGCCTTTGACCTACTATGTCACAGGGGCTACCGGTGTCATTGGTCAGCCCCTGTCACATGATAGGAGCAATGGATGGCTGGCACTATCTTGTGCTCCTACCAAGTGACAGGGGCTGACCAATGGCACCAATAGCCCCTGTGACATAGTAAGGGCAAAGGCTATCGGCGTCATTTTGATTACTGGCAGCCGACGGCCCGAGTGCAGGAGATCGCTCCTGGACCCCTGCTGGACCACCAGGGACTTTTGGCAAGTCTTGGGGGACCCTCCTGACCCGCAAAAGACTTGGCAAAAGTCCAGCGGGGGTCCAGGAGTGATCTCCTGCACTCAGGCCGTTGGCTGCCAGTAATCAAAATGGCGCCAATAGCCTTTGCCCTTACTATGTCACAGGGGCTACTGGTGCCATTGGTCAGCCCCTGTCACATGTCAGGAGTACAAGATGGCACCGATGGCCATGTGACAGGGGCTGACCAATGGCACCGGTGGCCCCTGTGACATGGTAGGTCAAAGGCTATCTGCACCATTTTGAATGCCGGCACCTAGTTTTCCCCGTTACTCCCTTTCAATCATCTGCTCACACTCATATCCCTGCCCAGCATTCCTGACCTCCCTCATCCTCTTCTCTGTGTTCCTTCTTGCCTCTGCTTGACTCTCCCTACCCTCTTCGTTCCATCTTCCTGCCTGCCCCTGTTTCCCACCTCTTCCCACCCAGGCTGATAGGAGGCAGCCATCTGTTGGCCCTGCGACATTCCTCCCAGGACCTCGTGACACACCAGCGTGTCCTGACATACCTGTTGAGAACCACTGTATTACACAGTTGCACTGTGCATCATCTCCAAAACATTTCAGCAGAGAGTTTTTGTATCTTTTTGCTGACCTGATGAAGAAAGAATAATTCTTGAAAGCTTCTCACTGAGGTATTGTTAGTCCAATAAAAAGGTATCATCCACAACTTATTTTGTTCTGTATATTAATTCTGAATATAGGGGCAGATTTTTAAAGCCCTACACACGTAAATCCAGGAGGATTCACGTGCGTAAGGGGGTTACACACGCCGGGCCTATTTTCAAAAGGCCTAGCGGCACGTATAAAGCCCTGGGATGCGCGTATGTCCTGGGGCCTTTCTGAATGGGTGGGCAGGTGTTATAGTTATTGATGTTTGGGTGGATCCTTGGACACTGTGGCAGCTGACCATGCCCACAGGGGGCAGTCCCGTGAGGGACCACAGTGTCAGGCTAGACTCTGGACACACAAACACAGATTTGAATCTTTTATTAAACAGTTTTGGAAGCCACCAGAAGTGGCAGCAGTGAGTAGTGGATGTTGAGCCCGGCTGGGCGCGTCTCTCACAGAACGCTGGAACAGCGAGTCCTCTGCTAGGCAGTGCTGTAGTGGAAAGAGACTGAGAGTTATGAGTACACAATAAGAAGCATTCAGAGTCCCAGGAAGAATTAGGAGAAGCTCCGAGACAGGGAGAGCAGGCCCTCGAGGAGCGAGTACCTGATCCCTTAGAGCAGAGAGACTCAGTTGTATTGTACTCACGTAGCAGTAACAGAGATTCGACTAGACGAGAGGTCTGGCACTGGAACAGAGGGCAGGCCCTCGAGGAGCGAGTACCTGGTTCCAGGGAAGCAGTACTGTGGAATAGATGGTAGTTGTACTCACAGATGGAAACTGTTAGTGAAGTCTTCCAAGTAGAAAGATTTGAAGATGCAGGCTGCCACTCAGGGAACATGGGCCCTCGAGGAGCAAGTACTGGTTTCCTGATAGCATCTGAAAGAAGCAGAAGAGGCCCCCGAGGAGCGGGTACCCCGTTAGCAAACCCCGAAAGGTGTAAGAGTTCCAGATAGTGCTGACGTGGCAGAGCAGCTTCGGTACAGAGAGCGAATACCATCCGTAGTGTTACTGTTACTAACTCGATGAGCTAGCAAATACTCTAGGCTTAAATATCTGGGCAGCGTGACGTCATATCAGGGGGACGCCCCTGAGGTTCGCGCCAACGTGGAAATAAAGATGAGGGCAGCGCGCACCCCCTAAGGTACCTTGGAAGAGCATGGCGGGAGGCAGCACCAGAGCCGGTCTGAGGACGCCGGAGAGGACGGCAAACAGATGCCGTGGCAGCCAGTAGTCCGAGGTGAGCGGGAGGAGCCGCAAGTAGTGAGAGGTAGGCGGGGCGAAGCCGTTGAAGACTGACAGTCGCAACAGCAGGGGGCGGGGCAGAAGGTCCAGTGGCGTGGCCGAGGACTCTGGCACAGCGGCCCTTTACCGTTGTGCCAGGGGATCGCGCGCCAGCACTTGGCTGGCATGCGCAAGTAACGTCTGCCTCTGGCAGGCTTAACTTCCATAACAAAGGTCCGGGGGGGGGGCGGGACAGATAGGGGAAGGGAAGGCAAGGTGGGGGGGAAAGGAAAGTTCCCTCCGAGGCCGCTCCGATTTCGGAGCGGCCTCGGAGGGAACAGGGAAAGCCAGCTGGTCTCCCTGAGGGCTTGGCGCGCGCAGGGTGCACTAGTGTGCACCCCCTTGCGCGTGCCAACCCCTGGTTTTATAACATGTGTGCGGCTGTGCACGCATGTTATAAAATCGGGCGTGCATTTGTGCACGCCGGGTAGCGCGCATAAATTAGGCCACAGGCGTAACTTTAAAAATCTGCCCCATAATGTTTTGCCAATCTCTAATGATTATCTTATTATTCTTCTGTACATGTGAACAAACTGTCATTACACTCTGCATTGTTTGAAAGACGAGTTTTTTTCAGAAGTTGTTCCCTGCAAACACATAAACAAAACAAACTCTAAAATGACTGAGAGAGCTTTACCGAAGTTTGTCAGGAGAAAAAAAATCACAGATCTTGCACATCTTGGGAAAGATCACTCAGGAACTGGTAAACTTTCTCCTTAAGCAGTGTCCGGTGGAGACGTAAACATGAAATCATCATTGAACCAATATTTTCCCATAAATGGATTCTTTCCTTCCAATTTTGGTCACAAACATCATCAGCTGAAATTCTTAACTGCATTATCACTATGGTTATCTTTCATGAGTGCTCTAAATTTTGTTAAGGGAAATATAAATGACATGGCATGTTTAGTTCCATGAGATTTTTACCCCCTAGAAAACTGGATGATCAAAATTCAAACCAGCTCTTAGATCTGTTTTTAAATTCTAATCCTCCATTTTTCCTGATTTAATTCTGATGATTTTTCTTCTTCTTCTTCAGGCAATTTTCTTGCTTTCAGTGATCAATTACGTTCCATTAGAATACAACAACTGGTATATATACCCTACATGGGGATATGCTATTGGCTGGCTTTTAGCAATTTCATCAATAATTTGGATTCCGGTCTATGCCATCTACATTTTTCTGAGAACTAAAGGATCATGTAAGCAGGTAAGAGGTCACAATCAGGAACAAGGATAGAAAACAGCCTGTCCTGAAGCTCACAACAAATGTTACAGAAACTGGACGTTCCCTTCCAGAGACTGAGTCCCAGTTGCTGTATCATGGCACTTTTGTATCCTAATCAAGTAATCAGTGTTACAGAAACATGCCAATAGTCTCCTGGTTAACTAGTTTTATAGTTCTTGTTGACTACTTTTATGACTGAATCTCAAGAGACTAGTTAGGTTGTCCAAGTATAGCTCCAGTGAAATTCTGAAGCATAGAAGCTTCCAGTGTCTGCTCAATTTCTTATCAAGATGCTCTTGTCAGCTAAATTCACCAAGTGGAGCCTATGCAATAAAACTAGCACTAAAAAAGTTTAATATGCAAATCAGTAAACATTTTATGTGCATAGTAAACACTATTTAATGTGATATATGGTTTGTTTTATTAAATGAAGGTTACCTTTTTTGCAACACTAGTGTGGCCAGGATATTAACATGCACAGTAACCAAAAACTACTGTGCATGCTAGCTATCTTCTGAAATCCCTCGTTCTAACTGGCCCTTTCACTTTCGCACAAGAGATTTTCTGTCATCCTCACCTTTACGAACCACAGCATCAGCCCTCACCTTGCAGCACCCTCCCCCCCCCCCCCCGATGGCAAAAAGTATGCATGTTGTGAAGGTACAAATGTACTTTTTTAGCATGTGTCAAATATCAGATTTAGCCACTTAGAGGTCCATAATCAGTCACTGGCCAGACTGGAAAGTTAGCAAGCTAACTTTGGTGGGATATTTAGTGGGTTAGCCGCACTATTGAATATAGACAGTATTTTAAAGATAGCCGGCTATATGGCTAATTTTAGCTCTATGGCACAACCAGAGTTAGCTGGATATGTTATTCAGCTAACCTAACCACTCCCAGAAACGCCCACCGAAATGCCAGATAATGAGATATGTGCCAGATATGTGTCCAAAATATTCAAAAGTCAGTATTTACCTGGATAATTTGTGAGGCTAAATGTCTCTGAATGTGGATGTCTTCATTCTTAAAGTTAGGTGGCTGGATCCACTAGAAAATTGCTGACAGTAATTTAATTATCATCGATTTTGTTGCCTGTCTTTCCTCAGAGGTTACATCAAATCATTACCCCATCAGATGATCTCCCACAGCCAAAGAACCAGCCGCCTGCTTCACCTCTGCCAGAGAACAACTCACATCCAGATTTCAGTCCTTCAGATTTCAATACTGCGCCATACTTCATCACATTACCTAATGAAATGGTTTTCACACCCAAGAACGAGCCTCCCCTCTAATCCTCATACGACTGTAGAAAAATGTTATTCTGGAGATATTTCATCTTGTACACTGCGAATAAACTGTTTCACAACTGCAGCTATTGTTCACTCAGGGAAAAGATTTCTGCACATCTGAGATTGTAACCTTCATCCCTCTGGTCATAAGAACAAGATATGCCATACTGGGTCAGACCAAGGATCCAACAAGCCCATTATTCTGTCTCCAGCAATGGCCAAGCCAAGTCACAAGTACCTAGCAAGTACCCAAACAGTGCTCCATCCACACCTTGAATATGTCCTCCACAGACAACTTAACTTTACATCTACAGTATTATCCCTATCAGAGCTGTAACAGCATTCCTTACACACACATGGATAATTTCTAATATCAATACCAAGGCAATGCTGATAAGATACATGGATAATTTTCAATATGAGAGTGTACTGGAATCAGTGCTTATTACTAGAGATGTGCCAAAAATTCATGGCAACCTAAAAGGAACAAGACTCAAATGTGTTCAATAATAAAACATGAAATAACTTGCAAATCACTACATTCTAACGCTTGTTCCCTTTGTAAATCTTGTATCATTCTGTAAAATACTCAGAAACCATGCAGTAGGTGATAAAACCTAAAAAGAAGATATAAAAAACCTGGCCGGCTAGGGAAGATAGCCAGATAAACTTATTTGGCTAACTTAGCCAGGATATTCAGCAGCTCAGCCACAAAGCGGAATATATCCGGATAACTTTCAAGTTAGACAGATAAATGTATCCAGCTAATTTAGGCCTAGATTTATTAAGCCGTGATAAGGTGATATCGTGTGTTAAACAGTGTTTATTGTGCAATAGCAACATATCGCAGCACTATCATGTGATATCGCAGATTATTTTAATGTTTCTTCCCCTTAATGAAATGAGCTGCTTTGCATGCATTTATATGCAAAACTCAGTCTAATGCATGTAACAGCTCATTAATCAGCAATCCCATGCAAATAAAATAATGCAGCTGACAGAAAAAAAAATCAGCCCCATCGTTTCAGCACTTTCTGAGAAGATGTAGATAAAATAGTGCAAAGGCATCAGGATGCTAATGCTCATCCCGATGCCCCTGAGCTGTTTCTTAAAGAGCCAATCAACCCAAAACTACTCCCCCCCCCAGGAATGTACTTAAATCCCCCAGAGGGTCTTTTGAGGCTACTATCCCCCACTGCAGCAGTGACCCCCCCCCCAAAAAAAAGAATAAATGCTCATATGATGATGCCCTTGCCCCCTTCCCTAACTGCTTCCCTTTTACAAAAATGACAACACCCCCCCCCCCCAGGCTTCACCAACCCCCCTTTCAAATAATACCCAGCCCCTCTGTCCCCCTTTGCCAAAACATCCCTGGGGTCTAGTGGTCCTTCCCCACAACCAAAAAAGAAAGTTTTTGTGGTGAAGTGTGGACTCCTGGACCCCCAAAGCCCTACACCCTGAGCTCCCTGTACCTCAAAGTATCAGCAGCACTGGTGTTCAGTGGCCAGTTGACACCATTTTGGAAAATGGCTTCAACCTGACTTTACCTCTACTTTTAGGGATAGCCTGAAAACAAGACCAGTTTGTGACACTGGAGGACCAGAGGTTGTAAATAATAACAACAATAATAATAACATCACTTTTATCCTGTTGAATTCCAAGATATCAGCTCTTGGCAGCAAAGTATAAAACTTCTGTTATATAGTAAAAGACAGAGGAAAAGATTATGTTACATGTTGAGGTCCATGTTCAGCCAACGTGCAGTTCTGCTAGTTAGCCAGTTTTACTTAACCAGTTAATAACTATTAGTACTGTGTGTATTCAGTAGCACAGCGGCTCTGCTGAATATACCCAGCTATCTTAAAGTTAGCCAGTTTTGTATAACCGGCTAACTTTAGGACAGCCTTTTGGCCCAGCCAGAGTTGGATAAATCAGTTGGCTAACTCTGAATATCGTTAGCCAGTTAATTTATCCAGCCAACTCGATTTCTCCCCGATCGGCACATTCCCCACCCCTATCTTAGCGGGGTAGCCAGATGAGCCACTTATCTGATTTAAGTGGCACTTGCTGACTATAGCCGCACCATTATTCAGCAGCATCATTTAGCTAAGTGGCGCTTAGCCAGCTAAGGCTAGATTTTCCTATGTCGCAGGGCTCCCTGAATCGCACGCTAATGGGGGGCGGGGGGTGATCGCTGCCGGCTTTCGCACCCAATAGCGCCATCATAAAAGGTGGTGCTATTGGGCGTGAAATAGGCAGTGAAAAGGGTTCTCGCCTTTTCGCTGACCGCAATGTCCTCGCAAAGTCCACCCTGGTGTCGTCCCGACTCCTCCTGTTCCGACCTTGATGCTGCCCCCATTTAGTGATCGCATGCAAAATCGGACTTTTCGCGTGCGATTGCTTTGGAAAATAACTCCCTAAGTGTCGTTTTCAATATCCCGCTTGTGTATTTATATAGGGGGCACTTACCAACTGAAGTAACGCACGCTCTCTTGGCGACTCTCTTGCTATACTATCATATATTTTGATAATTTTTGGTTCCTTAGTTAATTTCAGCTCTGTTGTTACATGTGCGATGTGTGCACTGAATAGGAATGTGTAGCCAAAAGATTTTTGCTTTTTTTTTTTTTGGGCCAGTTTTGGGGATGTGCTTTCAGAAACCCCCTTTCATTTTAATTAATTTTCAGAAGTTATGCTTGTAAATACTGTTTATGTGCATAAAATTTGACTTTATACACATGTAAGTGTAAAATCTCAGGTCAGTGGAGACTCCCACTGCATAGTGCCAAAGGTTTAGTTGGGGCTAGAGGTTCCAAGTTGTCCCTATGGCACCTGGAGAAGGCCGGTCTGGTTAGGAGAATTGGACGCTCAATTTTAACAGCGTCCTTTTTCCTAATCGATGGCTGTCAGTGGGTTCGGAAAACCGATGCTCGTAAAATTGAGCGTCTGTTTCCTGAACCCGCTGACAGAGCCACTTCTCCTGGACCAAGGAGGCGCTAGGGGCGCGTAATTGTCTCTAGCGCCTCTCCTCCTCTAGCTGACCTTCTTCCCAGTGCTCCCTTCTCTACAGCACGGCTCCAGTCCCTGCCTGGGCTGCCACTGCTGTGAAGAGAGCACCTCTACCAGGTCCAAACCTCCATGTGTTTCGTTTTTTGCCTTTCTATTCAGCCACTGCAGCATATTCTGTTTAACTCCTGACTGCCTGCTTGAGGAGTAAGTAGTGCAAATATTTATTGTAGCCCCAAGCTACATAAATTTTATGTGCACAATCAGATTTTATAGATGCAAAATAATATATGTGCAGAAACCTTCGAAAACAAATTGAACAAACACACATCCTTATCACTGACTGGGCTGTTTCCTGCTGAAGCAAATAAAGGAGACTATTTACTAAACCAGGCAGTGCAGACATGGAGAAGATTCATATGGTCAAAAGAAGAGCTAGGGAAGCACTGAAAGTTCCACTAGTCTCTCTCTCTCTCAAATTTTATGGTTCAAATCTTTTTATTAATATCTTATCAAATGCAGAAACAAAATGCAAAGCAAGGAAACCAGTAGCACAAGACACCGGATGACCCTTCCCGGCATCCCCTTAGGACTCTTGTCTGAAAGACTTACATTTCATTTTTTGCCATTGAAACTCCAGTTCAGTATTGTGTATGCAGCTATAGTCAAATTCCTGTACTTGCTCTGAACGCATTGGGGCGGATTTTCAGAGCCCTGCTCGCGTAAATCCGCCCGGTTTTGGGCGGATTTATGCGAGCAGGGCCCTGCGCGCCGGGAAGCCTATTTTACATAGGCCTCCCGGCGCGCGCAGAGCCCCGGGACTCGCTTAAGTCCCGGGGTTCTCCGAGGGGGGCGTGTCGGGGGCGTGTCGGGGCGGGCCCGGTCGTCGCGGCGTTTCGGGGGCGTGTCGGCAGCGTTTTGGGGGCGGGTACGGGGGCGTGGCTACGGCCTGGGCGGTCCGGGGGCGTGGCCGCGCCCTCCGTACCCGCCCCCAGGTCGCGGCCCGGTGCGCAGGAGGCCCGCTCGCGCGCGGGGATTTACGCCTCCCTCTGGGAGGCGTAAATCCCCCGACAAAGGTAAGGGGGGGGGTTAGACAGGGCCGGGCGGGTGGGTTAGGTAGGGGAAGGGAGGGGAAGGTGAGGGGAGGGCAAAGGAAAGTTCCCTCCGAGGCCGCTCCAATTTCGGAGCGGCCTTGGAGGGAATGGGGGTAGGCTGCGCGGCTCGGCGCGCACCGGCTATACAAAATCCATAGCCTTGCACGCGCCGATCCAGGATTTTAGCAGATACGCGCGGCTCCGCGCGTATCTACTAAAATCCAGCGTACTTTTGTTTGCGCCTGGAGCGCAAACAAAAGTAGGCTATTCGCGCGCCTTTTAAAATCCGCCCCATTATGTCCAGCCATCATCAGGATGACTGCCCTAGCTATACCTGCCGTCCATGTCTGACTTTATAAACCAGGTGCTTTTTACTGTACATTTATAACAAAGAATTGAAACGTAAAAAACTGAACAGCAAATAACTTGTATATGATGTCTCTATGTTAACAATCATTTGAACCTTTTTGAAAACCTTGTTAACCTCCTTAACCTTGTAAACATCGTATTTTTTGTAAACCGTTATGATGGCGAAACCGAATGATGGTATATAAAACTCGATAAATAAAAAATATTATCATGTTCTGTGCCTGCACCTATAAACCCACCCTTCCTATTCTCTCCTGCCCCCCCCCTCTTCCAATACCTAACTCACAAAAAAAAAAAAAAGTGATGTGGACCTACTCCCCAGTAGTGCAATGGTTAGAGCACATCTTCTCCCTGCACAACACCTAATAGACGTTGTCAAAACTACGTTAGAGAGGATAAAGAGACACACATGAACTTGTCACAATAGGCCAGTTCCCTTTATATACAAGTACAGGAGAAGGGACATGTCCTCATGATGTGGACAGCTGGCTCTGCTTATTACCAGGGCTCCAGAGCTCCTCCACTGGTACTTCACCTAGCACTTGGAATGAGTCACATCCACTGCTCTGTTCACGTTCTCCCTGTCTCACCTCAGACTGGGAATAAAATAGAGGCTCAAAGGAGGAAGCTCAGGAGGGGGGAAATGAGGAGGTGCTATGTGCATCAAACAAAGTGGGGCCCAGCTATCCATGCCTTGCATGCTGCCTATTAATTACCACACTTCAAGGCTCATGCTGTAGCTAGGAAGAAGAGGCATGCATGATTATACATGTTCTCAGAAAGGAGCTCCTACATGTTTAAGAGCCACTGCTGGTGACTCTCTTTTTACTATTTGATGCTGAGAGCAGAGCCAAGGCAATGGTCTAGATCTAAGTTTTAGGCAGTGGTGGTTTTCCTGAGGCATACCTGATCAGGTCTGAAGGCACAACAATGTGCGATGGCACACTGTTTGGGAAACACTATTAAACAATGTTAAACAACTGCATGAGCATTGAATGTGCATGAAAGCAATATTAAAGTGCACTAATACAAATTAGCACATTTACATTAGTAATCTGCCCTCCAGAGAAAGTCTAAATTTCTCATCTGAAGAGGTGGAATTCATCACCTCTCAGGAGACTACATATAAAAAGATTATATTTGGGTCTGCGTCCCTGAAAACAAAATATGGCAATGCATTTACTTGCCAAGTCAGTCATATACTGTTGTGAACCTGACATTGTTCCCTCACGGCAGACTGTGCCACTCTGTCTGGGCTCCCCTGCGGCCGTCTCCTGCCCTGTGAGGCAGGGCTGAGCCGCCGGGAGTCTTCCTTCGCTGCTGAGGCTGCCGCTGCCGTTCCTGGTCCATCTTCGTGGCTTGAGCTGCTGCCAGTGTCTTCAGACAGCAAGGAAGCCGTCTCTGTCAATGCCTGCTTCTGCCTGTGCCTCTGTCCCATTCAAGCGGTGGGGAGCCACTCCTCTTTGGGCCCTCCACATGGCAGGATGCCACCAGCGTGTCTGCTCTGCTTCTCCTGCTCTCCTTAGGTGCGGGCACGTGCCTCAGCTCGGCATTTAAAGGGCCAGTGGTGGGAAAAGACCAGCGGCCCTCGAAGATGACATCATCAGCCAGGTTTGCTTCAGCCCTATAAAAGGGGCCCTGTGCCAGTCTCTCGGGGGCCTTCGCAAGGAGTCAGTTGTTCCTGGATGTTCCTGTCCTTCGTTCCAGGAGTCTTCTCTCATCCATCGCTTCTTCAAGGTCCTGTGTTTCCTATTGGAGCTCCTGTGTCTTCGTCTGAGCCTTCGTTCCTCCATGTTCCTCCATGTCCAGATGTCCTGCTGTCCTGAGTTCGTTCCTGAAAGCCTTGATGTTCCAGATGTCCTGTTTTGTGGTTCTGTTCCTGAATGTCTTGTTGTCTTGATCCTGATGCCCTTGTCTTCACCTCTGCATCCAGTTCCTAGGTTGCTTGTGTCCTCCCCTCCTGGCGTGCTATGTCATGGTCCGTGACCAGTCCATGAGTGGCTGTGTAGGGCACTTCATGGTGCAAGGCCTTCTTCTTCTCTGCAAGTGCTAGCAACCTGGAGACTTCCGTCTTAAAGTCTTGTTCCAGTGTCTCTTGTTCCCAGTCTGCGGAGTCCCCTAGTGCCTGCTCCGACCATGTCTAAGACTCTGCCAGTATCTGCTCTGCGTCAGCGTGGTCCGCGACCAGCCACAGACGGCTGTGTAGGGCGCGCTCCGGTGCAGGCTTCTACGGAATCTTCACCATGCTCCAGTCTCAATCTTCCATTATCTCGCCTAGAATCTGCTTCTCGTCCAGCATGGTCCATGACCAGCCATGGGCGGCTGTGTAGGGCATGCTGCAAAGCAGGTCTCACCCAACACTTTTGCCCAAGTCCAGTATCCTTGCTTGAAACTCCTAAGTAACCTTAGTCTTCGCCAAGTCGTCACCTGAGTTTTCGTCTGTGCATCCAAGTCCTTTCCTGAGTCTTTGTCTGTGCATCTGAGTCCTCGCCTGAGTCTTCGTCTGCGTATTCTAGTCTATGCCTGAACCCTCTGAGTATTCAAATCTTCATTCGTGTCTTCATGTTCATGCCCTAAGCCTCCATCTGGCCTCACGCACTCATTGTTCCCAAGTGGCGGGTCCAAAAGGGCTTCCTAGTGGCCGGAAGGCTACTCTCGTGACCAGCATTGCGTTGCTGGGTCAGGTTGGTGCATGCACGTCCAGCAGAAGTCAGGCCCAGCCTTGTTCCTGCTCCAGATTCCTTCATTTGTCTTCAGTCCAGCCTGCTTCTGTCCTGCCCATGCTCGGGCATGCCTTGCCTGCCTCGACACCTCTTCGGAGTTCCTCTGGGGTCGAGCCATGGCCCAAGAACACACATTCTCCTCAGAACTGCTCTCCTAGTGTTTCCTAACATATACACAATCACAGTCATGAGGTGGAAGGCATGAAGAAGAAACAGTGAGACCTGCACAAGGGGCCTAAGCAGAGGCAAGCTATGAATTCCATTCCTGTCCAGTTGGTTAGGTGGCTGATGACAGCCCAGGAGCAGCATGTCCTCCAGATAATGCATGGTCTAAAGTTAGCTGCATACCTTAGCTGGATAAGTTTGAATATCACTACTTATCTGGTTAACTGAGTCTTTTATTGTTTTGTATTAGGGCCTTATCACACGCGATAAAGAATGTAACACAACATGTATATGCAAATTAAAAACTGAGTATTTGAATAGGAGGCCACTTACGTCCAGCTGCCTTGACACCCAAAGGCTCAACCCACAGGGAACGAGGGCTGCTATTGGTGAAGCGCCAGCCAGTCTCCGTCCACCAGCCCTCTTTGCCTGCTAACGGTGGGAACCCATAGGATCCCTCCTAAAGGTAGTGTCATCCCCACCTCGGCCCAGGGGTCCACCTCCGGCGCAACACTATGCATGGATCGACGGTATATAAAATGTCTAAATAAATAAAATAAACATAACATGATTAATGACTTAACACTGAATATCATGGTATAGCATAAGGACCACGTCTAGGAAACTTTAATATTCCTAATGATACGGCTGGAGAAAGTTTTGGCTGAACAGCCATGCTTTGGTTTTTTTTTTCTGGAAAGTAAGGTCATTTGGCTCCTTATGGATGGTAAAGGAACCTCATTCCAGATCTTGGGAACATAGCAAAATCCTATTTTACTGTAAAGGCAATTTACTGAAAGAAAAAAAAAATGGGTGCCAGTAAATTGCAAGGAGGACACTGCTATATGGAGAAACATCCTTCAAAAAGTGCATGGCTTTTAGAAAAATGTCCTAGGATATTCTATGTGGATGAGAGAAAATAATAATCAGTAGGATAAGATAAGATGTTCTGCTATCAAATAGTAGATAAGAATGCATGTGGCATGTAGAAAACATTGTTCAAGGAGCTAGCTAAATGGATCACATGTTTTACATATGGTAGCAGAGACGATGAGATAAAAATGTTACAAGAGCCTTTCAAGATTTATTTTCTATTTATATGCAACTAATATTCATAGTAACTTACAATAAAAACATACCTAATATCATCTACATTCAATATATACAGAACATAAAACAGATTTAAATAAATGATCATACTGCATGGCTCCACCAGAATCTAGATTAACTAAAAGCTTGCTTAAATAGGAAGATTTTCAGAGAATTCTTGATTGTCTTAGGACATTCCATCATCTTGAGTTCTTGTGAGAGTATTCCAGAACATTGGTACCACAACTGAGAATGCATGCTCCCTTATCTCACAAAGCTTTGACTGTCAGACAGAGAGAATGGCCCTCTGAGAGGAACGGAGTGATCTGGTAGGGTTATAGACCCGCAGCATTGCGTTTGCCCAAGGAAACAAGGTGATTGCTAAAAGTAGAAATTAGAAAGTTTTTTGCTTCATGGAAAAGAGTCCAGCTGTGAAAATGGGAGTGCCTTCCTGTCTCTAGTTCTGTTTAAAGAATTTCTAGCTTCATTGGGGAATTTAATTTGCTCTTTTAATTTTATTCCTTTTACTTATGCAAATGATTTGCAGTTTGTGGCTGTGATGGGAAAGAATATGGATAAGGATATTGTTTGATTGAATCTTTACTTAGAGTCAGTGATGACATGGTTAAAAAAATAATAAATTGATTATTAATATTATTAAAACAAATTTGTTAAAGATTGGTATCTGTGCTATGGATAGGAGTCCCAGGTTGGAAGGGTTGGAACTGGCCCCAAAAGAAGAGGTGCGATCATTGGGGTTGGTTATAGACTCTCAACTTACTATGGAAGGACATGTAGTGGCTCATAATTCTTATTATAAAATGAAATTTGTAAAACAACTAAAGGCTGCCCTATGAGGAAAGATTAAGAAAGTTAGCGCTGTTCAGTTTGGAGAAGAAACGACTGAGGAGGGATATGATAGAGGTCTACAAAATCATGAAAGAACTTGAACAAGTTAATGAAAATTGGTTATTTACTCTCTCAGAAAATAGAAGGACTAGGGGGTATTTCATGAAGTTAACAAGTTGTTGATTTAAAACAAATCAAAGAAAATTCTTTTTCGCTCAGCGCATAATTAAGCTTTGGAACTCATTGCCAGAGGGTGTGGTTACAGCAGTTAGTGTAACTGGGTTCAAAAAAGGTTTGGATAATTCCTAGAGGAAAAATCCATAAACTGCTATTAATTAATAAGCAATAGTAGCTTGAGATTTATTTAATGTTTGGATACTTTCCAGGTACTTGTGACTTATTTGGCCACTGTTGAAAACAGGATACTGGGCTCGATGGATCCTTGATCTGACCCAGTATGGCATATCTTATGTTCTTATGTTCATATGTCTGTTGCACCTGTTGCTCCATTATCACGATGTTGTCTAACTAGGCCTAAGTGGTTTCTGTTACACACTGACTCAAACAGAGAACCTGAAGTAAAAGAAAGACAGAGATGAAATCAGCTAGAACCACTCTGTTGGGCTGCCTTCCATGGAAGAGATGAGGACTAATGGGTAAAGTAACGTTGTATGACGTTTTGCCGAA
The DNA here is from genome assembly GCF_901001135.1 of Rhinatrema bivittatum. Classification (NCBI taxonomy): domain Eukaryota; kingdom Metazoa; phylum Chordata; class Amphibia; order Gymnophiona; family Rhinatrematidae; genus Rhinatrema; species Rhinatrema bivittatum. Next base: position 237,570,277 of record NC_042618.1, on the reverse strand, counting down.
GCTGGCTGCCAGTCCATGTGATTTCCCTGGCTTCTGCAGGGAGACAGGGGGATCCTCTGATAGATCTGGAATGATCTCTACTGGGATACTATACCATAGAGCCAGATTATGGAATACATAACAGAGCAGTACTATCTCAGCGACTCTGGGTGGGGCATACATTAAAGCTCTCCCTGTTTTGCCAAACAGCGAAATCTACTTTTGAGAACTCAGAATGTAGTTCTATGACATAGCAGGTAGAACATCATGACTTGTTGTACCTTGTCTCTTCTGATGTGTTCAGAAGAGAGATAGGCATGAGAAGCCAGGTCCTGCAACCATAACTGGAATCTCCTGCACCAAAGAGAGAACGGTAGTATCATTGACACCCCTGTGACTTAATCATCTTGCTGCCAACCCACAGCATGCTGTAAGACACTAAAAGCAAAGTTCTAGCTTGATGTGAGGCATGCAAAACTATTTCCAAACCCTTAGTCCATGCTACCTTTTAGCAGAACACTATATGTATGCTATAGCACTGTTGCGCCCATCGGTCGCAGACGACCTCACCCACTCCTGCTTACTTTTCTTTCATCTACTCCGAGTCACAGGGAAAGAGTGGCGGCCATGGCGTCTTCATTCCGAGCCTATTGGCGTTCTTAGACCCGCATGGGTGATGGTGTCTGTCATCTTGTCGGGTACCTCTTAGGCGCACGCACGCAGGACTTCCCCCTTTTAACTACGTCATGGCGGGAACCTTGGGGCATCCCTTGTGAATGACGTCAGGAGGCCTTAATATTTAAACCCATCTACGCTACAGCAATACGAGTTAGCAAGGTTTCCTGCTTCTCTGCCTCACGGCCAGGTGCTGCTCTGGTTTGCTTCTATCCGGTACTCACTCCTCGAGGGCTTCTTCACTTCGTGCCTAGATAAGGATGCTTCGGGATCATCGGGTACCCACTCCTCGGGGGCCTCGCTCTGTTCCTTTCTTCTTTTGTGGCCATCTTTCTACAGAAGCTTAAGGTATTTATTTCTCTGCTATACCAGCCATCTGCTTCTGCTGAGACGCCAGGAACTCCGTTCCACGGGGCCTTCCCCTGTTCCTGCCTGCTCAAAGAGGGGCTTCCCTTACCCCTTGGATCTTCAGGGTACCTGTTCCTCAGGGGCCCCTTCGGTCCTGCTTCACTGACCAAGCGAAGGTTCTCTCTACTATGCAATTCACCTCAGTGAGTACCGCTGTTCTACTATCTCTGCTTGCCTCTATAATTTTCCTAATTCATCTCTAAAGGACTGCTACCGTTTCTCCCGGTATTCCGGGATTGCCGAGGCTACAAACTTCAGCGGAGAACTCCACAGCACCAGAGCTCCTCTCTGGCAGACACCTATAACTACAGCCTGAGACACCATCCTGTTGCAGTATAATAAAGATAACACTGTGTCCTTAGCTTTCTGAATTGGCCTATCGCTGCAAGTTCCCCACAGGGCTCCTCCCTGTGGGCATTCCCATCTCTTGCACGACCAAGAGTCCACACTTTATCAACAAAAGCATAACAACCACTTTGTTATGCTGTGTCAAATCTTCATGAATGAAAACCTGCATCTGGGGTGTGTACAAAAGAGTACATGTCACTGACAAGTAAGCAATCTCTACTCAGTTCTGTAACACTGAAGTGGTACATCACAGCTGACACAAAAGTCATTACAGAAAGACATCAGTCTCATGGTATGATTCTTTATGCCCCTAGCTGGTTTGCAGTATGTCGTCCAGAGATACACGTTTGTCAGACATGACACTGAATAGGATTGCCCCCAAAAGGCTGCTCCCATAGCTTCCATTGGATCTGTAGACCCTAATGATGGTGAAGACTAACTGCGGCTGACTGACATCGTGGCTGTCACAGCCGAAGTACTGTAAACAGGATACTGATATAGGCACCATTAACCGAGGGCCAACAGATCACTAACATGGCATGCTGACTTGTGAGTCCCTGCCATCTGTGCCCAAAAATGTTAGGGTAGACAAGCGACTTTTCTACAGCTCCAAGAGAGAAGATTTGAATTGCAACTTGTTTTAAGCTGACCTGTTGAAAGTGTGTAGTGCTCGGTTACAGAGTGACCTTAGTGAAAATTGCTTTGTAGGAACAAATAACATTTGTAAGCCTCTATAGCATGGAGAGAGAAAGATGGGCCCTGGCATGATGGCTTGCTGACTTACCTGTGCAAGCCATTTGTCATGTAACTAATGCAGTCACATCCCTCACAGCCTCCTGCGTCAGTGCCATTTTCTGTAAACACATAGCTGGAGAGTGGCTATAGAAAGAAGCAGCTCAGTTACCTATGAACAAACCATCACCATAGAGGCCATCTTCAAAATTTTCAAATAGGCCAGATTGCCTAAGTATAAAGAAATCGTGTGTAGCTCCTGGGTACCTGTCCACCGCATCGAGGATGCACAGTTGAGTATCACAAACCACTTGCACATTGATGGAATGGAAGAGCTTTCAGTTGCGGTAGATTTCCTCCCTGCCACAGGGTGAGATGATGGCTACATGAGTTTAGTCAATAGCTTCCAGATCATTTGGAAAGTTGGCAATGGCATAAAAATCTCTCTTCAAGTCCAGCAAGTCACTTTTCAAAAGAAAATCTTATGTAAAGATTAATGGGGCTATGTATAGCTGTTATGACCTGGCCCAGACAGCAGGGAAAGATAATTGAGACATTCCCCTAATGACCCTGACTGTTGTTTAGAAAGAGCCAGATGCAATAAAATGCAGAGTACACAATAGTTTGGTGAGACCTGGTATTTCTGTGACCAGATCCAGCTCCCCTCTAGTTCTTGATATAATTCCATGATAACCTGAGAACTGAGGTGATACCTCATAACCACGTGTTCCTATGGCATCACCAGCAATGTGGTTCGTGGATGAAAGATGCGCTCTCTGCACCATTTGCGTGCCCTCCTGCATGGCAAGCCTTGCTGTGGGCCAGGGAGCTACATGGCGGTGCTTGCAGCTCTGGCTTCGGTGTGGGTACTTCCCTAGGAGGCGTTGGAACCTCCCATGCCTGTTGTAGTTGTTGTTGTTGTTGAGCAGCATGAAGCAACCGGTATCCCACTACTAGTACACTTCCCCCTAACATAATAGCTTTAGAAAGACAGGGCAGGTAACAAAAGGTGTTTTTATTGGCCCAGCAGGGCTGTGTAGGTGTGTCTGAGAGAAAGCCTCAATTTATCGCACTCAATAATAGCCACGTTAATAGTTATAATCCGCAATAACGGTCACTATGGTGCGATAAAACCTTTTTTCCAGTCTATGGCGAATCAGAAGGGTGTTATTTTCCATAGATAAGCAGCTGAATCAGTCATGCTGTCTGGGTACATCCTTCTTGCCACTAGGTGGTGGAGCTCTCCAAGATCACCCAAAGTCTTTTGGTGAGGTGTTCCTTCCTGCATATTCCCCTGCCTCTACGAGGCTCCTCAGTCCGTTTTTTTCCGTGCGACTGACTGCATGCAGAGCTCTTCTCTCTTGTGAGGAAAAAAGATTTGTGAGGAAAAATATTGGCAAAAATTGGCAGAATTACCACAAACAACGCTACAACTTATGATGCCTCGTCTGGGCTTTAAGTTTTGTGATTGTGGAAAGATTATGTCTGTAACTGACAGACATCAATTCTGTTACCTCTGCCTAGGGCCCAGACATGACCAGGTGAATTTCAGGGTCTGTGGACGCATGTCCCCACGGGTGCAGTGCCAAAGAGCCGCACGTATTGCCCAACTCAGAGAGGATGCATCGGGCTCCTATGTCCCCTCTGAGGCTTCAGCTAGGTCGTCCCCGGGACCAAAGACAACACCTAAGACCCTTATCATTTTGGTCATCCTTCTCTGCACTTTCTCCAGTGAAACTATATCTTTTTTGAGATGCAGCAACCAGAATTGTACATAGTATTCAAGATGTGGTCTCACCATAGAGCGATACAGAGGCATTATGACATTCATCGTTTTATTTGTCATTCCCTTCCTAATAATTCCTAACATTGTTTGCTTTTATGATTGCCACAGCACACTGAGCTGACCATTTCAATGTATTATCCACTATGTCGCCTATATGTCTTTCTTGGGTTGTAACTCCTAAGATAGAACCTAACATTGTGTAACTACAGCAAGGGTTATTTTTCCCTATATTCATCACTTTGTACTTGTCACATTAAATTTCATCTTCCATTTGGAAGCCCAATCTTCCAGTCTTGCAATTTATCACAATCTGCTTGAGATTTAACTACTCTGCATAATTTTGTGTCATCCACAAATTTGATCACCCCACTCGTCATACCTCTTTCCAGATCATTTATAAATATATTAAAAAGCACCAGTCCAAGTACAGATCCCTGAGGCACGCCACTATTTACCTTTTTCCACTATGAAAAACTCCATTGTTTACCTTTTTCCAATGTGAAATCCTACTCTCTGTTTCCTGTCTTTTAATCAGATTGCAATCCATAAAAAGACATCGCCTCCTATCCCATGACTTTTCAGTTTTCTTAGAAGCTTCTCATGCGGGACTTTGTCGAACACCTTCTGAAAATCAGTAGTAGACAAAGCAGACACAAAATAAACATAACACTAAAGAGATGTGGCTGGCCTAGTATATTCATTAGTGATTGCCAGTCCAAAAGAGTCATGTCTCGCCATAGCCTTCATGTTGGACTGCCAAGTGTACATAGTTTGCCCTAGCTAGCTTGCGCCTTCTTGCCTGTCTTGGATACACCTTTGACCCTTTCCTAACCCTCAGATAGTCGCATAGGTATGATGGAACTCCAGCAGGACCTAGGACATGGAGTCAAGTGCTCTAAAAGTCATAGAAACCACAAGTAATTCAGCTGCTTAAAGGCACAGCTTGAAGCTACAAGTTGACAGTTACAATCATCAATCACAGACACGACATGTTACAGCCTGATTCCCTAGTGTTGCGTCAATCGGTGCTAGATGGCTTCGTCCCGTTTGCCTCACCTTGTTCACGGTTCCTCCCACTTCCCTTGGGAAAATGGCTGCCGCCGCGTCTACAAGCCGACCTCTCCAGCATCCCCAGAATGGCTATGGTACTGCCTCCCGCCATGCTCCTCCCAAGGGCCTACTAGGGTGCGCACATGCACGCCACCCATGTCTTTATTCCAGCATTGGCACTAACCTCGGGGGTGTTCTCCTCTACTGACGTCACGCCATACGGGTATATAGCCTGTTACTAGCTTAATGAGTTAGCAAAGGATTGATTTTGGCCGGTCTAAGCTACTCCGCCGCTTCCGTGCTGCCGCTGGTAGCTCTCTCTCTGCCCTTCGGGGTATTGCTAATCTTGGGTACCCGCTCCTCGGGGGCCCTCTGCTTTATTTCAGGTGCCTTACAGGGATCAGGTACTCGCTCCTCAAGGGCCTGGGCCTGCTCTCCCTGCCTCGGTGCCGCTACCAATTTCTTCAACCTGGTGGAATCGCATACCAACAGCAACCATCTAGTGAGTAATCTATCTCTTAGTCTATCTCATCCACAGTACAGCCTTGCTCGAAACCTACACCGGAATCCCCATATACCAATGGGGTGAGAAGGGTGCCCTCTGCTAAGGGTCCTGAGACCGCTACATCCAGACTACCTCACTACTGCCACCTCTGGTGGTACACCTCAAGCTGTTTAATAAAAGAACTAACTCTAGGTTGTGCTTCGGCGTTTAGGCCAGTACTGCGGCGCCTCACGGGGCTCCTCACTGAGGGCGTGGTCATCTGACTCAGTACCAAGAATCCACACAAACACCGCTTAACCATAACACCTAGCTGACATCTGTATGCATTTGAAAATATCCACATGTACATCGGATGCAGTGTCACATGGGCCTGCAAAGACACTGATGTTAGCATTGCCTTAGCTGTTTCTGAGGCTGTGCTGACATTGAAGTGCTCACCTAGCATGCCTTCACTTACAGCCTTTTGGGAAGCACATGTCCAATATCGTAGCAATCCCAAACTACTCACAGATCATAGCAAGCTAGCATATCTCATAGGGGTTGCACACAACTATGCATCTGGGTCCTGCTACACCTAGATAAACAAAGAGTCAACTCTGATAAAAATATAAGACTTGTCATGCTAGGTCAGATCAAAGGTCATTCAAGCCCAGTATCCTGTTTCTAAAACTGGACAATCCAAATTACAAATACCTGGAAGGATCGCAAGGAGTAGATAGATTTCATGCTGCTTGGGATAAGCAGTGGAATTCCCCAAGTCCACCTTAATAATTGTTTCTAGAATTTTCTTCCAGAAACTTGTTCAAACCTTTTCAAATGCAGCTATATCACCACATCTTCTGGCAACTAATTCCAGTGCTTAATTATGCTTTGAGTAAAAAATCTATTTTCTCTTATTAGTTTTAAATGTATCACCATAAGAACATGCCATACTGGGCCAGACCAAGGGTCCATCAAGCCCAGCATGCTGTTTCCAACAGTGGCCAATCCAGGCCATAAGAACCTGGCAAGTACCCAAAAACTAAGTCTGTTCCATGTTACTGTTGCTAGTAATAGCAGTGGCTATTTTCTAAGTCAACTTAATTAATAGCAGGTAATGGACTTCTCCTCCAAGAACTTATCCAATCCTTTTTTAAACACAACTACACTAAGGAGCGCTGAGGACCGCCATCTTGTTCCCGGAGTTACCTAGCGCGTGCACGTGCCCACAGGCCTTCCTTATTACACGTCATGGCGGGAACCTCAGGGGCGTCTCCTCCGCATGACATCACCGCCTCAGTGTATTTAAGCTGCCTGGCCCTTGGCTAAGATGAGTTAGCAAGGAGTCTCTTCTTTACTGAATTCCACCTCACGTTGGACTTCCGGTTCCAGTTCCTGACCTGGCTTGTGAATGCTCCGGGTACCCGCTCCTCGGGGGCCCTTCCACGTTCTAGACTATCCGCTCCTCGGAAGGTCTCTCTGCCTTTGACTTTCCTCTGGAACTTCCTTTGTGAGTACTATTCAGACTTCATCCTTCCAACTACCTACTGCTTTCCTCCGTGGTGTACCCCGTTGCCTCGGGCCACTACCACATTCCGCACAGTAGGAGTCACTACACCTAACCTGCGCTGTAGGCTACTTCACCCTCTCCCAAGGCCATCCAGCTTCCTACATCTCAGACCATCTCTCCATCACAGGGTCTGACCTCTTCTGCGTAGCCCGCTCTGAGGGCCACTACCGAATCTGCACACCTGAGGTATTCTATTCTGCTGAAGGATCATTCTGCTCTGACACCTGGCAAACCCACTTCTGCTGCACAGACGTTGCCTTCACGACTCTCTGTGTCTTTGCCAGCCCGTACATGTTTTACAGGTGATCCCCTGTTATGTAGGGGCTTTCTTAATCAGTGTTGTATGCACTTTTCACTGTAACCTAACTACTTTCCAGATGTAGCATCCAAGACTACATACATACTGTCTCTTTTAGACGGGAAAGCCCTGGCTTGGTTATCACCTTTATGGGAACGCAGTGACCCAATACTTAAGGACTTGTCAGGCTTCCTTGCGCTCCTTCGCTCAGTTTTTGATAACCCTGCTCGCAAGACTGTCATTGGATCTGCACTTCTGCATCTACAACAAGGTATCAAACCCTTGACTGACTATGTTACAGAGTTTAAAACCTTGTCCTCGGAACTACATTGGGATCTGGGTTGTTTGCGACTATTTTCCTGGAAGGCTTCAACTCTCGCATCAAAGACAAATTAGCAGCAGGCGAGCTCCCTGATGCCGTTGACTTACTCATTGACCTAGCTGGATGTACTGATCGTCGTCTGTGTGAACTGTTCCATGAACTCAAAGGTCCTAAGAAAATGAGATTGGGAGTTCCACTGTCTCATCCAGCGCCAGTTACCCAAACTACTTCCGTGCCCAGTATCGAGGAGGAAGAACCCATGCAACTGGGTCACAGCCACCTATCGGCCAAAGAGAGGCCTCTGCATGTACTGCGGTCAACCTGGCCATGCCGTACCCTCCTGTCCTATCTGTCTGGGAAACTCGCAGACCTAGGATCCACCGGAGGACTCCTCCTAGGTCTAACCTCTCCAACTCCTCCACTGACACTTCCAGTCTTTATTAACTCGGATGTCCTCGAGTTCCACACTCTAGCCCTCGTGGATTCCGGAGCCGGTGGGAACTTTATACTAAGGCAACTTGTGGAGCACCTACGAATCCCCACTGTTCGGACACCCACACCACTGCTATTATCTTCTATCCATGGTGAGCCACTTCCTGGTGAAGTTTCGTTCTCCACTCAGCTGATCCATCTCCGCACAGGATCTCTACATACGGAGACCATTTCGTTCCTAGTGCTTGACAAAGCAATACATCCAATAGTACTCGGGTTACTATGGTTACAGATGCACACACCCCAATTTGACTGAAGCACCCTGCAACTATCACAATGGGGAAAGTCTTGCCATGGGAGATGCCTTGAGGTGGTAACCCCTATGTCTTGCATGAGCACTACTACCTCCCTTCTGGGTCTACCTCCACAGTATGCTGCTTACCAAGATGTATTTTCTAAAAAGGCAGCAGACACTCTACCACCTCACAGATCCTTTGACTGTGCCATCAATCTATTGAAAACACGGGAGTGAGCATGGTGGATGGGGACGCCATTTGAAACCCATTCTTCGAAACGATATATCCCAGGAAGGGTACAGCTTCTTTGTGAAATTCGCACTTCTCAAGCTTTGCGTAAAGGTGGTACTCACGCAGGTGTCTTAGGACTTTCTTAATATCTTCCTGATGAATTTGCAGATCCTGAAAAAAGATTACCTCTCGGCAATCCGCTGCGCAGAGGACTGGTATCGCTGCTGTTTGGCGGCGCCTTCCAGCGGCAGTACGGGCCGACGTGACTTGCACGCAAGCTCCGCCCATCAGGGCGCATCATATTTCTACCTGGAAGTCCCCGTATTTGTGCGGGAATTTTGGGTATTTAAAGAACTGAGCCCAGCACAGCGTCACCTCAGCTAGAGGCTTGCTTGTGCTGGTGCTCCTGTGGTGATTGTCTTCTTTGCCTCTCTTCTTGACCCGGATTGGACTACGGATTTGTTTGCCTGCTGCCTGCCCTGATCTCGGATTGCCCTTTCAGACCTGTTTGCCTGCTACCTGCCCTGATCTTGGATTGGACTACGGACCTATTTGCCTGCTGCCTGCCCTAATATCGGATTGGACTACGGACCTCTTTGCCTGCTGACTGCCCTGATCTCGGATTGGACTACAGACCTGTTGCCTGCTGCCTGTCCTGACTCTGGACTGTGTCTTGGTTCTGGTTGTTTGCTGCTACCCACAACCTGGACTAGTTGGGATACTCTTACTTCTTCTCTCACTGGCCACGAACTTCCTTGATCCGCTGTCTGATAAGGTAAGACTGTTGGCTACTTTGGATCCACATATCACAAACCGTAACAGAAATACGACTACGCATTGATACAGTAAGTTCCGTAAGATGTCGTTCATCATATTTTGAAAGACTGCAGGTACATTACTTAAACCGAAGGGCATGACGAGGTATTCAAAGTGTCCATCACGGGTGTTAAAAGTAGTCTTCTATTCGTCTCCTTCTCAAATACGCACCAAGTTGTAAGCTCCTTTTAGGTCCAATTTGGAGAACATTTTGGCCCCTTGAAGTCTATCAAACAATTCAGATATTAAGGGCAGGGGGGTACCTGTCCTTGATGGTAATCTCATTCAGACCCCCTGTAGTCGATGCAGGGGATAAGGTGCCATCCTTTTTTCCTAAAAAAAACAGAAGCCTGCACCAGCAGGGGATTTGGAAGCTCTGATAAATCCCTTTTGTAGATTTTCCTGTATGTAGGTAGACATAGCTTTGGTCTCAGCTATAGAAAGAAGGTAGACTCTTCCTTTGGGAGGTTCAGAGTTTGGCTTCAGATTTATGGCACAATCAAACTCTCTGTGTGGAGGAAGCACATCAGCTGCTTGCTTAGAGAAAACATCCTGAAAGGAGGCGTATTGTGGAGGTAAGCCAGGTAATGATGGAGTGGTAGGCATGCAGATGAGCGGTGAAACTTCAGCAAGACACCGACCATGACATAAGAAGAATAAGAAGAAAAGAAATAAGAAAATGCCATACTGGGTCAGACCAAGGGTCCATCAAGCCCAGCATCTTGTTTCCAACAGTGGCCAATCCAGGCCATAAGAACCTGGCAAGTACCCAAAAACTAAGTCTATTCCATGTAACCATTGCTAATGGCAGAGGCTATTCTCTAAGTGAACTTAATAGCAGGTAATGGACTTCTCCTCCAAGAACTTATCCAATCCTTTTTTAAACACAGCTATACTAACTGCACTAACCACATTCTCTGGCAACAAATTCCAGAGTTTAATTGTGTATTGAGTAAAAAAGAACTTTCTCTGATTAATTTTAAATGTGCCCCATGCTAACTTCATGGAGTGCCCCCTAGTCTTTCTACTATCCGAAAGAGTAAATAACCGATTCACATCTACCCGTTCTAGACCTCTCATGATTTTAAACACCTCTATCATATCCCCCCTCAGTTGTCTCTTCTCCAAGCTGAAAAGTCCTAACCTCTTTAGTGTTTCCTCATAGGGGAGTTGTTCCATTCCCCTTATCATTTTGGTAGCCCTTCTCTGTATCTTCTGGTCCCCACCTCTGTACCGTCTGGTCCCCACCGGAACAGTTCCAAGGTAGCCCAATTAAATTGTGGCATATGGTCTTGAAGCCACGGCAGACCCAACACTACCGGATGCATGGCTTTTTCCAACACTAGAAAGGAAATTGATTCTGAGTGTAAGGCTCCAGTGCATAGGCCAATGGCCTGGGTGGTCAATGAAACTTCTCCAGGAAGTGCTTCTCCATGGATGGATGACAATAGCAGAGGCTTATCTATTGGTGTGGTAGGAATCCTCAGATGTTCAACCAAGCACTTCAGAATAAAATTACCTCTGGCACTGGAGTCAATGAGAGCGAGAGTCTGAAACTTGAGACCTCCGCACAGCAGGGATACAGGTAAAGATAATGGAGTAGGAGAGGTAAGGCCCAGGAGAAGTACTCCTGAAAATCCCATGCCCGTCAGTTTCCCGGACAAATGGGACATGTTTGGACTGCATGGTGCAATTGGCCATAGTACATGCACAGGCCCATGCGCTTGGGTAATGTCTCTCCTTAAAGATCAAATGGCTTCGGCCTAGTTGCATAGACTCTTCCTCCTCTAGGGGTGCAGACGGTAAGCTGGAAGCAATAGGCACAGGTTTTGGACGGTTAGCCCCCACTGTAGACTTTTGTGGGCTCTTAGCCTCTTGAGTCCGATCGCGGATACGGCGGTCAATTCTCCCTGCTAGTTCCATCAGGGACTCAAGGGATTCAGGTAAATCACGAGCCACTAGTTCATCCTTTATGCGAGAGTTGAGACCCTCCATGAATATGGCACGTAGGCATCCAGTGTCCCAATGCAGTTCGGATGCTAGAGTCTTAAATTCAATGGCAAAGCCTGTACGTGGCTTATTCCCTTGCTGAAGGTTGAGCAAGGCAGATCCAGCAATGGTCTGGCGAGCCGGGTCATCAAACACAGACTTAAAAAGTTGTAGAAATCCTGATAGGTCATTCAGGATAGGATCTTCACGTTCCCATATCGGGGAAACCCAGGCTAGGGCTCATCCTTTGAGGAATGACAGGATGTAGGTGGTCTTCGAAGCCTCAGTGGGAAAGAGGGTAGAACGTAAAGCAAAATGCATGCTGCATTGATTGATGAAACAAACCTCTGCACATCTTGGCTTCACCCGTAAAGCGGATAGGTATAGATAAAGGCACAGTGGTCTTAAGGGTTACCACTGGTGACAGCAACTCCTTCACAGGAGGAGCTGAGGAGTTTAGTTGAGCGTGTAACTGATTGAAGGCAGTAACAAGGCTCACCAAAGGCTTTTGTTGTTCTATAATCCGCTGGGATAGGCCAGGAATAGCCTGCAGGGCTGCGAGCTGAGCCAAGTCCATTGAGTTAGCAATCTGTTGTGTTTGAGGCATTGTGGACCCTTAGTCGCAACGGAGATGATTCCGCCCATGGGGAGGAGCCCCGTGGGGAACCACTGCGATAGGCTGACACAGTTAGCAAACACAGAATGGATAAAGTCTTTATTGTACTGCTGTAAAAAGATGGTAAAGCAGGAAGGTAAGGCACTGATCCACAAGGTGCCAATACGCTCAACAGGCTCAGAAGTATAGTCTCACCCAGATGTTCACGATAGGCAGGAGAACGCAGTGCGGGTAATGCCGCAGCTGGTGGGTGGAGTTGGAGCGCCGGTTCATAGAGGTACTCACAGAGTGAAAGCATCTTCCTGATTGTAGAATGGTGGGACCGAAGGTCCATGGTGCAGGAGATGAAGGAGATAGGAGGAGTGAGTACCCAATGGTCCAATATCCTGGAAATGAATAAGAGAAAAGACCCCCAAGGAGCGGTTGTCTAAGTTAGTGAGGACCCCGAAGGGAAGTTGGAAGCGAAAGACCCCCAAGGAGCAGGTGTCTAGAGTTTCTGCTGAAATGAGGCCCTTAGCAAAAGGAGGCATCTAAGCTAGCAGCTTAGAGCAGGCAGAGTAGCGAAGCGAAATCTTTGCTAACTCAATTTGGTAGCGGAAGCGGAAGCTAGTTATACCCGGAGGTACTGACATCATGTGGTGGGGCCGCCCTCGAGGTTCCCGCCATGACATGTATTTGAGCATCAGAGATGTGCGGTCTCGTGCCCTAGGAGGCCATGGGAGTGAGCTTGGCGGATGGGGACGCCCATGCTGGTCTGAAACACCGAGGCCTGCGGCACCCGACACCAGAGACAGCCATCTTGCCCAAAGAGAAGGAAAGGGGAGAAAAAGAGGTAAGGCAGAGCGGTCACAGCCGTTTGTGATCGATGGACACAAAAAAGAGCCTTGTCTTCGCCACCCTGATCCCCGACGGCCCTTCATTGTCGAGGTGGACGCTTCCGACGTTGGGGTAGAAGCAGTCCTTAGCCAACACGCTGACAACCACACCCTCCATCCCTGCTCATTTTTTTCACGGCGGTTCTCCCCAGCCAAACGTAACTACAGTATAGGAGACAAAGAGTTACTAGCAATAAAATTGGCATTCGAGGAATGGTGCCCATGGCTCGAAGGTGCTCAACACCAAATCAGAGTTTACATGGACCATAAGAACCTCGAATACTTACGTCATGCACAGTGTCTGAACCACAGACAGAGCTTAATAAAACAGTTCCAGATAATAGGAGGAAAAGGGGGCATTCCATGAAGTTAGCAAGTAGCACATTTAAGACTAATCGGAGAAAATTCTTTTTCATTCAATGCACAATTAAGCTCTGGAATTTGTTGCCAGAGGATGTGGTTGGTACAGTTTGCTGGGTTCAAAAAAGGTTTGGATAAGTTCTTGGAGGAAAGGTCCATTAACTGCTATTAATCAAGTTTATTTAGCGAATAGCCACTGCTATTAATTACATCAGTAGCATGGGATCTTCTTGGTGTTTGGATAATTGCCAGGTTCTTGTGGCCTGGTTTGGCCTCTGTTGGAGACAGGATGCTTGGCTTGATGGACCTTTGTCTGACCCAGCATGGCAATTTCTTATGTCCTTATGTTCATCTTTGAGTGACATTTTGAAGTCTTTACAACTTGGGGCCTCAAGGTCCTTTTCCACTGAGGGGCTTTTGGTTGGTTGGGGGTGGCATATGTTTGGGGACCTACCCTGGGCTGTCCTGAGAGCCAGGGACTGCTGCACGAAGTAGATTCCTGGGATGATGGGATAGCATGGGTGCAGACTCTTACGAGTGTTGAATTATTTGTGTTATCATAGTCATCGAATTATTGATAGAGGTAGAGATGGTGGGTAGGACCTGCGTAAGGGCTGCTGTCCTCGCCCTCATGGCATTTGTGTGGGTGACCTGAACCCTTCTCAAATGGAACATCTCTGCCTGTATATGATGCAGGTGGAGCCCATGCCTCCTCTCAATGTGGTTGAATGTGTTGTGGACTGTCTACTCCTGTGCTGCTGGTGCTGTGGTTGGTGGTGGATGAGGCACAGTCTGTGGCTCCAAAGCTGGTATGTTTGGCCTGGTGAGCTGATCTGGCTGGGTATCTGGTGCATCCCGCTGGCGATTTAGCACACTGGAAGCAGGTGGAGATTTCCCAGCTTCCTCCCATGGCAGAGATCTCCCCTCCATGAAGCTGAAGAGGTTTAGGCTTATGTTGAGATGTAGGGATGAGCCAAGGAGTTGCAGTAGCTGGTGCTGGTCTGGTGGCCACGGCAGCTGCTGCTCCTCTTCTTCCTTGCTCCACTGGGTCTTTGCATCCAGTTGCAAGGATGCACTAATAACTGGGGCTGCACTACTGGTCCTTGGGGCTTCACGGATGGGACCAGTGGGTTCCTGGGCAAGAGCTGTGGATAAGAAGAAGAAAACATAAGAATGAATGCTAAGAAATACACATGTACTGTTTGGATTAAGATGTGCACTTTGCATCAATCAATGTGAGCATCTTATGCCTAAAACATGTGGACATCTGCAGCAGACATGACATTTACAGGTTACGTGAACTTATCGGCCCTAGCTCGCATTGTGTCCAGAGCCCTGTCCGTCCCCTCAAAGATGTCCATCCCAGCTGTTGAATCAGCCACTCCTCCATGGAGGTAAGGACTATGTGGCAAGGGGCTCCTCCTCCTATCTGGTGCAGATACTTATTGAGGCTCGCCACCTTGGTTTGCAGCTGGGCCTTCACATCGCAGTAGCTATAGGCCACCTGCTCTCCTTGCTGTGTTGGGATATGGCTTGGGCAATGGGATGCCACATCTGGCCCTTGGCTGCCCTGGATGTCTTCGCTACATGGTTTCCAAAAAGCATGCTGTAATTTTCAAGGACCCCAGCAATGACCATCTCATTGTCCTCAATGCTGAAATTGTATGCACAAATGCAAGGCCGACCTGCTGCCTGGCTGCCAGAAGATCGGGTTGCCGGTTGCCACTTCCACTTCTGGAGAGTTGCCACTTTCCTTGCCCTTGCTCTTGCTCCCCGCCCTTCCTCTCCACTCTTGCACCTGCCCTGCCAGCTCCCCTCCCCATTACCCTCTCTGTCTAGCCCTACCTGCCATCCTCCTCCAGCCACACTCATCTGCCGGTCCCCTTCCCCCTCCTGCTTCCTCTTTTCCCTTCCCTCCTCCTTATCTCTAATCCTGTCCCTACTACTCCTCCTACCACTCCTGTCTTCCTCCTCCTCTCTTCTCCCTCCTTTCCTCACACCTATCCTCTCCTCTCTTCCCACACCTTCCATGCCCCATTCTCTCCAGTACTCCGCACTCCTCCTCCACTACCAAACAAAGACAAACTGATGAACTTGAAAAACACGCAAAACCTTCCAAACACAGATAAAGACAAGAGAGAAAGGTAAAGGTAAACAAATTAGAACACAAAACAGGACAACTCACTCAGAAATCGCTATGAACCTCCACTAAACTCCTACCAAGAACTCACCTCCTCTCCTTTCTCTCCCAATCCTGACACACCCTCAAAGAGGCAGCTGCAGAAAGAAAATGGCGTGCGACGTGTAAACTGACGTGTGATGTGATAATGCATCACACAATGTGATACTTGAGCACCGCCCTAGTTTGAACGTTCAGCGGAAAAATGTTCTCCTAGTTGCCCATTGAATCACTCATGCTCATAGCATCTCAGATTTAAAATTCTGCGTGATTGATGTGCTTTCTCCTCCACGTCGGGAGGGGGGGGGGGGGGTAACTTTTCAGAAATATTGGTCCGTAGGGAACAAAAATTGATTTACTTACTGAACAGTTTATCCCCATTTGGTTTAAACAATGACATTGAGTGGGGTGTTTTTACCTGAATTGGATTCATAGTCTTCTGTCAAGTCTGCCGGTTTGAGTTCTTCTGATTGGTAGGTGCTTTTTTGCACCTTTTTTCAGCGTTAAAGGGCCCTCTGCTGTACTTCTCCGGTGCACTCCCGGTTAAGTTATACACTGAAGCCGGTTAAGGTATGTTTAAAGTTTTTGTTTAAACAGTTTCCCATCGTGTTTCTTCTACTTCCACACCTGCTATTTTCTTTTGTTGTACAATTTGAACTTACTGCTGTCCCTCCCGATGCAGCCTCATGGTGAAACACGGGACCGTGTCGGGGGATTGTTTAAAATCTGATGACATGTACTTTCTTGAATTGTGGAGTTGCCATACCAACTAAAAAGATTTAGCACATCTATTCTGACTCTTGTGTGGATTTGTCATATACTCTTTCCTGCACTATTCCCTTGGATTGTTTATTTACTACGTGCAGTAACTCTCCTCCTGTTGCTTGTGGATACTGTGTTGTGCGACATGATAAAGTATCATGAGTTGCGAAATTTACATATGCGGTGCCCAGATTTTTTTTATCAGGGATGTTAACGTGCCATATTTTGACTTTATTTATAGAATTTTGATGAATCTAGGTCTTGGATTGGTAAGGAAACATCTTTTGAAATTGCCTGCTAAAAAGTAATTTTGTCATTTGTGATTGTTCAATAGATCATTTTCAGCCATAATTCCAAGTTTATGGAATAACTTGCCAACATTTTTGAGAGCTGAGAATAATCTATTGAAATTTCATAAATTTTTTAAAACTTGGCTCGTTATCTGGTATTAGGGTACCAGTTTAGTATTCTTCTTTTTATGATCTTTTTAACTGGATATGTGCAAGGGGTAATGATTATGGCTGTTGTATTGTTTTTATGTTGTTTTGTGAAACTGGTTTTTTGATGTGAATTGGGTGATTTTTATCTATAAAGCGATTAAGAAATGATAAATAAATATGTTTATGTATTAGCATGGCGATCTTGTACTTGATTCTTTACTGCACTGGGAGCCAGTGGAGGTCACATAACACCAGGGAGGTATGATCTCTCTTATTGCTACCAGTGATGAGACGGGCTGCAGAATTTTGCAGCAGCTGTAATGCTTTTATTGTTGAGGTTTGAAAACCTAAGTATAGTGAATTGCAGGGGCAGTTCTATAATGAGGTAGGATGAGGCGACCACCTCAGGTGGCAAAATTTTGGAGCAGCAAAAAGTGCCCCTCCAAAACATGCCTCCAGCAGCCACCTCACCTTGCTAACAGAGTGACAGATACTGGCGGTTGCCAAAGAAAAGAAAGAGGCGCCATGGGCCGCTGTTGGCAGCAGCGAAAGAAAGAAGAGCTGTGGGCTGCTACTGGTGCCCTGGGCCAGAGCAGGCCAAAATAAAGGAAGAGGCACCGTAGATGGGACCAGACCTGGTGCTACCGGGTGTACACCCCCCCCCCCCAGTGTGCCACCCTGTACAATTGTACAATTGTACAGGGTGGCACACTGGGGGGGGGGGGGGCAGAGCAGAACAAGAGGAGGCCCGCGAGGCCGCCAGTGGGCTTCATCCCACTGGTAGCCAAGAAGAGAAAGCCTGTGAGGTCACCAGTGGACCCCCATTCCATCAGCGGCCCAGAAAAGAAAGAGGCCTGCAAGGCCGCCAGTGGACCCCATCTCACCAGTGGCCAAGATGAAGAGGCCTACCAGGCCACCAGTGGACCCCATCCCACCAGTGGCCCAGAAGAAGAAAAGGCCCGTGAGGCTGCTAGTAGGCCCTATTCCACTGGCGGCTGAAGAAAGAAGATGGAGCCTGTTTTCCAGCTTCTTCTCATGCCAGCGTACACTATCCAAAACACATGCAGCTAGCACATGCTCTATGCTGATTTGTGATGCACATGATCAGCATAGAGGAAATGCTGGGCCCTCGAGATTTGGGGCTGGCACACAAGGAGGAGCAGCAGAATAGCTCCCGATGGTATCTGTGTGTGTGAGGGAATGAATGAAAACCTGACTGGGGTGTATGTGCATGTGTGAATGACAGCCTGACTGGGGTGTGTGGTGTGTGTTAATGGAAGCCGGCTTAGGATGTGTGTGTGTATGTGTGTGTGAATGGGAATTTGTCGGGGGGGGGGTGTTTGTGTGTGACTGGGAACCTGATTGGGGTATGTGTGAATAAGTGCCTGCCTGCTGTGTGTGTGTGTGTGAAAGGGAGCCTGACTGAGGTGTAGATGTATGTGGTTGGGAACCTGATTGCGGTGTGTGTGTGTACATGGGAACCTGACAGGGTTATGTGTTTAAGGGAACTTGACTGAGATGTGTGTGTGGGTGTGTGTATGTGTATGGGAACCTAATTGGGGTCTTTGTGTATGGGAACCTGGCTGGAGTGTGTATGTGAATGGGAACCTGCTTAGGTGTGTGTGTGTGTGTGTGTGTGTGAATGGAAACCTGCCTGGGGTAAGTGTGTGAATGGGAACCTGCCTGAGGTGTATGTGTATGAATGGGACCTTGAATGGGATGTGTGTATGTGAATAGGAACTTAACTGGAGTGTATGTGAAATGGAACCTGACTGGTGTGTGTGTGTGTGTGTGTGTGTGTGTGTGTGTGAATGAACGGGAACCTGTATGTGAGAGACAGACACTGGGCAGGGAGGTGACTGGGGTATGTGTGAGAAAGAGCGACTGGGCAGGGAGGTGACTGGGGTGTGTGTGTGTGAGAGAGAGAGACTGGGCAGGGAAGTGACTGGGTTGTGTGTGAGAGACAGAGGCTGGGCAGGGAGGTGACTGGGGTGAGTGTGAGAGTCAGAGACTGGGCAGAGAGGTGACTGGGGTGTGTGTGAGAGACAGACACTGGGCAGGGAGGTGACTGGGTTGTGTGTGAGACACAGAGACTGGGCAGGAAGTAATGGGTGTGAGTGAGAGAGTGACTGGGCAGGGAGATGACTGGGGTGTGTGTGTGAGAGACTGGGCAGGGAGGTGACTGGGTTGTGTGTGAGAGACAGAGACTGGGCAGGGAGGTGACTGGGGTGTGTGTGAGAGAGTGACTGGGCAGGGAGGTGACTGGGGTATGTGTGTGAGAGACAGACTGGGCAGGGAAGTGACTGGGGTGTGTGTGAGACAGAGACTGGTCGTAGGGTTTAATTGGTGTGTGTGTGTGTGTGTGTGTGTGTGACTTGTGGGCCCTAAAGAAGAGGACCATAAGGACAGAGCTTCAGCTGCTGCTCCTGGTATATGCTTTCAAAGGAAAGGAGTAGGAGAGTTGCTGGAGAGGTTAAGTAAAGGTGGCATTTTAAGTTTATTTTTCTTGATTGACTGCCATTTTAATCATTGAGTATTATGTGGTGTCTGCTGTTTTGAAATATTTTATTGATATTTGGACAATTTTTAATAATTTTTATGAGTTTTAAATGTTTGACATTATTCTGTTCATCAGCTGTTTTGAAACATTTATTAATATAGTTTTACAGTTATTTCTGTATGGGGATCTATAGCAGGTGTATTAGTGTTTAAGACCTGATTTAATATTTGTAGTGTTGCCTTTTCATAGATAGGGTTGTTATGTGTTCCTTAATGCAAGTATAAATTTGTGCAGATTAGTTTCTGTGCATTATTGCAGATCCTGGGACTGTGTTAGCTGCTATATTTCTCTTTCCATTTCTCGAGGTTTGCAGTGCATGCAGAGTGGCTTTTTTTGGTTTTCCATTCCAGTTTGTCTCCATATTTATAATATATGGTCTTTCTGTACTTGGTGAAGGTAGGTTCTGTGTGTGCCCGAGGTGAGGTATTTTACTAGTATGTAAGCAATAGGGCGTGCATTATTTATTTATATATTTTTTATATACCAACATTCGATCTGAGTTATCATATCGGTTTACATTCAGATACTGTAGGTAGTTCTCTATCCCCAGAGGGCTTACAATCTAAGCTTTGTACCTGAGGCAATGGAGGTTAAAGTGACGAATTATTCGGCTGTCTAAAGGAGCAAATTTAAACAAACCCCCACCCTCCTGACCCCCCCAAGACTTAGCAAAACTCCCTGGTGGTCCAGTGGGGGGTCCGGGAGCCATCTCCTGCACTCACGCCGTCGACTGCCGGTATTCAAAATGGCGCCGATTAGAGATGTGAATCGTGTGCCAGATCGTCTTAACGATTAGGTTCGGCTGGGGGGGGGGGGGGGAATCTGATCGATAAGATATGTGAATTGGAATAGTTTCCGATTCCAATTCACATCGCTAATTTTTTTTTAGGGAGGCCTGCGCCGCTAAAAAAAAAACCCACCCGACCCTTTAAATCGACCCCCCTTAGCCTCCCCCACCCTCCCGACCCCCCCCCCAAACCTTTTAAAATTACCTGGTGGTCCAGGGGGGCCTCGGGGAGCGATTTCCCGTTCCCAGGCATCAGCTGCGCTAAAAAAAAAATGGCGCTGATGCCCCTTTGCCCTTACCATGTGACAGGGTATCCGTGCCATTGGCCGGCCCCTGTCACATGGTAGGAGCACTGGATGGCCGGCGCCATCATGGCGCCGGCCATCCAGTGCTCCTACCATGTGACAGGGGCCGGCCAATGGCACGGATACCCTGTCACATGGTAAGGGCAAAGGGAGCCCGCGGCTTTAAAAATGTTTTAAAGTTAGAACTTGAGCAGATTGTAAGAGAAGGGCAGAGGCTGGCGGTAGAGTTGCCAACTTTTCCACAGACTAGAACAGAATGCTTGAGGTCTAGGGGCGGGGCGGAGTGTTCCAACCTTATTTGCATAAATGTGCATATATTTCAGATCCTGCCACATGGAACCCATTTGGTGTTAGGCCTTCACTATAATGCATGTTGGGTACAGACTTGGCCCTGAGAAAGCAATGAGTATACTGAATTACAATTACAGTATAGTAAACCTCCAATATCAAAACAAAACTAAACCATAATGAAAAAGGCAACACTGCAAATATTACACCAGGCCCTAAAACACAAATATATTTCCTATTAGGAAAACAGAACAAGCTAGGCTGTTATTGAACCCTACTCTGGCAGACTATCTCACTTCAGCCACGCATGCAGAATGCAGACAGACCCTCATCAAATACAGAATAAAGAAATAATGAACAGATACATGCAGACAAAAACTGAACTGCAGACAAAACTGAACTGGAAACCACAAGAAGCCAGACTGTATTTGGTGTAATGATAAAAAAAACATCACCATGCCTCATAAAACATCAAACAAAAAAATGAAATATAAAACAATCATAATAGTAAAAAGAATACATATTTCAAAATAGCTGTTGAATAGAGCTTTAAAAATTTATATAAAATTTGTTTATAAATTTCCCAAACACCAATAAAATATTTCAAAACAGAGTCATCAAATAACACCCAATAATTAGAATTAAGGATTAAAAAATCTCCCTTTTTTCACACTTGAGAACTTTTCATTTCCAGTCACCCTGCAACTGTTGTGAATTATTACGGGACAGGAGGGAGGAAAGGCGAGGGGACCGCATAAACTTTCTCTTCTGGACTGAGATCCAAGATGATGTCCTAGCTCTGCACGGATTTCCCAGCTTTTTTCCTGTGCTCTTATCATAAGCTATTATGCCACATTCTGGTCGGAAACGGAGGGCCAAGGAGAGGGATGTCTCTGCTGCCCCTCCAGAGAGTCCCGTGCAGCAAGGGGTTTTGCAGCCGGGAGGTGAATTATTGGAAGTTTGTAGAGAAGAAGAGGCACTCGACTCCTTTCCTGATTCTTTAACATCATTATCCTCCGCTGAAAGGATGGCCCCTGTTAACTCCATTGAGGCAAGAATCCTCACTCCGTTATTGGACTCGCCGCGCGTCAATGACACTGATGTTGCTGAGACTTGTCCCAAGAGACCACAACATTTGTGAAAACTGCCTCAGAGCCTGGCAATGGTATCGCTGGTGTTTTGGGGGAAATTTCCACTAGAGGATTCTAATAGCATTATGAAGGCAAACTTCTCCATGGGGACATTGATTTACCGTAGTTGAAATACTGCTGAACTCTTTTGTTATGGTAAGACCATCTATATTTTCTCTTGAAACAATTTGGGAAGCGATAGTGACTTTAAATACTTAAATAAAGGTACAAACTTAGGGCCTCATTTTCCAATATTGCATTGGATACCAAAAAGGGGTGTACCTTATGCTAATAAGCATCTGTATTGCAAATTGTGATATCATCTATGTGAAAGGCTGTTATTGCAAGTTGCACTATTAGCCCAATTTGGGCTACATTGCCAATATATCACTGTTTCAGTATGTGAGAGAGAGAGAGAGAGAGAGAGAGAGAGAGAGAGAGAGAGAGAGAGAGAGAGAGAGAGATGAGAGAGGAGAGAGAGAGAGAGAGAGGAGAGACTTGCTTATAGTGTTGCCTCCTTAGACAGGTATTTGTATCCCTATGGGAGGCCCCACCTAGTACTCGAGGTGAGGGTTAAGTATTAGTGTAGGGGGTTAGGGGCCACTTTCACATTCAATATGAGACGTACGAACAGAACAGTGGTCTCTTCTGAAGATTTGCTGGCATTCGGAGTGAGGAAACTCACTCCAAGATGAGATTTGTGCAATGTTCTCTCCACCTAGCTTGATGGACTCTCTACCTGGGTAACACTAATACTTAACCCTCACCTCGAGTTACTAGGTGGGCCTCCCATAGGGATACAAATACCTATCTAGGGAGGAGACGTTCCTCTTATTTCATCTAAAGTCATGTGGAAGAAATATGTTTTAGAGACATTAAAGCTGCCGGAACAAGCAATACCACTTACTGCAAGAATTTATTATTTGCCTCCTTTCAAGAAAAGACGTGTAGAGGGTCAGAATATGTAGTCTTTGCCACTGTTAGATTCATGCAGTTTAAATCTTTCAGAGGTCCTTGAGACTTCTGATAGTGAGTTCAACCAGCAGCCTTGATTGTTTCTTTTGTACTTGAATCTGATAGGTATTGGATACTAAAGATGTTTTTTAGACATTGTTTGGAGCTTTTCCTTTATTTAAAGGTTTGAGTTTTCCCAGATTTGGTGAGACAAAACTCAGAGAAAGGAAGCAGTTTCTCTTAATGAGGCCCAAAGCTTTGCAGCTGGGTGCTTTTTGCCGCTTAAAATACCCATTTAAAGGCTCATTAAATATTGTGATGTTTCTTATATTTTCTTCCATCCTTCTCAACTTTCCAATTTTCTTAGTGATAAATTACTTTCTGGGGAAGAGTCTTCACCTTTAAATGCCAACTGACCTCTTAATGGCTAGGAATGAATCCTTTATATATATTATACTCCTCTATTTGCTAATATTACCTGTACTTTTCTTTTGTAAGTTTCTTTTGGAATTGTGTCTGGATCTCTATATTTGAGGGCTAGGTTTATCTATTTGGCATTGAAAATGTCCTGTTTCTTGTTGGCCTGGATTACCAGGGTTTTTTAATTTAAGTGTTGTAATGTCAATTGTTTGTTTTTTTTTCAAATATTTTCTTGAATGAATTTATAAAATGCAATACATTAAAAATGTTTTAAAAAACTTTCTCTTCTATTATAAACACACATTCATTCTCTCTCATACTTTCACATACTCCCTCTCTCACATATTCTGTCGCGTGCTCTCTCACTCACACTCCCTTTCACATACATTCTCACTGACACATGCTGTCCTTCTCATATATGCTTTCACTGGCACACACATGCTTACATATGTACATGCTGGCACTCATATGCTTTGGAACATACACACACATGCTGTCATTCACATATACTCTGACACACAAACATGCTTTCACTGACACATACATAAATGCTGGTGCTGTTGACTTGGGAAGCTCCCTTTTACCTTAAGGATCTCCAGCAATGCATGCCTCTTGAAAAAGTATCTCAGCAGCGCATCGACCTTGCTCAGAAAGGCCATGGTGTGAAGCAAATCAGCAAAGGTGAATTATTTAGCAGGGCGGGAAGGGGGAACTTGTGTTATCTGCTCATACTCCCTGAGATTCCCGCCTGTAGCAGCAGCAGCGTTTACACTCTGGGTTACCTAACAATGCTAGCCCCAGCTGCAGTGAACAGAGACCTAGGGCTGATCATTGGCACAGCCAGAAATGAATTTTTGGCTGGGCCCAAGGTTAACATGGGTGGGCACTAAAAATGTCTGAGCCATGGAATTAATATTCTTATTGATAAATACTTTCACACACACACACCTGACAATAGATTTCTAAATAATCTGCTACAGCTGTTATACTTTTAATATTTTAAACTCAATGACTTTAAGCAGCTACTAATGCTAAAACTTATATAACTTATGGAAGCATTTCAATTATACTTAAAGAGATCTCAAGTGGCAATATCCCATAACTTACAAAGAACCATATACTAGTCTACTATGAAGACAGATATCTCATCATACATCACAGTATTCTGTGAGATGTTTTAAAACCCTCTGGAATGTTGTACCAAAATATTTACCACCAGGGACTTTTGGCAAGTCTTGTGGGGGTCAGGAAGGTCCCCCAAGACTTGCCTAAAGTCCCTGGTGGTCCGGGAGCGACCTCCTGCACTCGGGCCGTTGGCTGCCAGTATTCAAAATGGCGCCGGTAGCCTTTGCCCTCACTATGCCACAGGGGCTGAGTGCAGGAGGACGCTCCCGGACCCCCGCTGGACCACCAGGGACTTTTGGCAAGTCTTGTGGGGGTCAGGAGCAATGGATGGCCGGCATCATCTTGTGCTCCTACCATGTGATAGGGGCTGACCAATGGCACTGGTAGCCCCTGTGACATAGTAAGGGCAAAGGCTATTGGCGCTAGGGATGTGAATCGTTTTTGAACGATTAAAATTATCGTCAGATAATTTTAAAATCGTCCCAAATCGTCAGAGTGCATGATACAATACAAATGCCCCCGATTTATCGTCATAAATCGTCCTAAATCGTTAAATAGGGCACGGGAATTATTTGGGGGAGGGTGGGAAAACTGGCATACCAAAACAACCCCTAAACCCACCTCGACCCTTTAAAACCAATTCCTTACCCTCCTCCACCCTCCCGAACCCCCCCAAAATGTTAAATTACCTGGTGGTCCAGTGGGGGGGTCCTGGCGCGATCTCCCGCTCTCGGGCCATCGGCGCCATTTTGGCTGCCACTAATTAAAATGGCGCCGATGGCCCGATAAAAAAAAAATCCACACGACCCTTTAAATCGAACCCCCTTAGCCTCCCACACCCTCCCGACCCCTCCAAAACCATTTAAAATTACCTGGTGGTACAGGGGGGCCTCGGGGAGCGATTTCCCATTCCCAGGCATCAGCTGCGCTAAAAAAAAATGGTGCCAATGCCCCTTTGCCCTTACCATGTGACAGGGTATCCGTGCCATTGGCCGGCCCCTGTCACATGGTAGGAGCACTGAATGGCCGGCGCCATCTTTAAAGATGGCGCCGGCTGAAAGATGGCCATCCTTTCAGCCGAGGATAATGATGTTAAAGAATCAGGAAAGGAGTCGAGTGCCTCTTCTTCTCTACAAACGTCCAATAATTCACCTCCCGGCTGCAAAACCCCTTGCTGCACGGGACTCTCTGGAGGGGCAGCAGAGACATCCCTCTCCTTGGCCCTCCGTTTCCGACCAGAATGTGGCATAATAGCTTACGATAAGTGCACAGGAAAAAAGCTGGGAAATCCGTGCAGAGCTAGGACATCATCTTGGATCTCAGTCCAGAAGAGAAAGTTTATGCGGTCCCCTCGCCTTTCCTCCCTCCTGTCCCGTAATAATTCACAACAGTTGCAGGGTGACTGGAAATGAAAAGTTCTCAAGTATGAAAAAAGGGAGATTTTTTTAATCCTTAATTCTAATTATTGGGTGTTATTTGATGACTCTGTTTTGAAATATTTTATTGGTGTTTGGGAAATTTATAAACAAATTTTATATAAATTTTTAAAGCTCTACTCAACAGCTATTTTGAAATATGTATTCTTTTTACTATTATGATTGTTTTATATTTCATTTTTTTGTTTGATGTTTTATGAGGCATGGTGATGTTTTTTTTATCATTACACCAAATACAGTCTGGCTTCTTGTGGTTTCCAGTTCAGTTTTGTCTGCAGTTCAGTTTTTGTCTGCATGTACATTATTTCTTTATTCTGTATTTGATGAGGGTCTGTCTGCATTCTGCATGCGTGGCTGAAGTGAGATAGTCTGCCAGAGTAGGGTTCAATAACAGCCTGGCTTGTTCTGTTTTCCTAATAGGAAATATATTTGTGTTTTAGGGCCTGGTGTAATATTTGCAGTGTTGCCTTTTTCATTATTATGGTTTAGTTTTGTTTTGATATTGGAGGTTTACTATACTGTAATTGTAATTCAGTATACTCATTGCTTTCTCAGGGCCAAGTCTGTACCCAACATGCGTTATAGTGAAGGCCTAACACCAAATGGGCTCCAAGTGGCAGGATCTGAAATATATGCACATTTATGCAAATAAGGTTGGAACGCTCCGCTCCGCCCCGCCCCTAGACCTCAAGCATTGTGTCCTAGTCTGTGGAAAAGTTGGCAACTCTACCTCCGCCAGCCTCTGCCCTTCTCTTACAATCTGCTCAAGTTCTAACTTTACTTTAAAACATTTTTAAAGCCGCGGGCTCCCTCCCCGACTAGAATCCCCCCCCTCCTCTCTCAACCCCAACTCCATGGATTGACCCTGCTGCCTCCCGCCAAAAGAGCCAAGATCGGAATTTTTTGAAAAATATACGGGTAGCAGCCTCTCCCTTGCCCCACCGAACTCTGCGCTAAAGTTCCAGCTTTACTGTTTAAAACGTTAAATCTGCAGGCCCCCTCCTTTCTCCAACCCCAACCCTTACCCTCCCTATACCTTAAATATTGGTTTTTTTCAGACCAGATTGCGGTAGCCTCCTACTACCACGAGCCGGGCCCGGCGCGTCTGGAATAGCTTAGGGGCAACGTTGGAATTGTATGCTTTCAGCGTAGCTCCTCTTAGCCCCTCGGCGGAAGTCTGCGCTTTCATCGTAGCTCCTTAGTGACACCAGACGCGCCGGGCCCGGATCGCGGTAGGAGGCCGCATTGATCCGGTCTGAAGAGAAACTAATGTTTAAGGTACTGGGAGGGTAAGGGTTGGGGTGGGGGAAAGGAGGGGCCCGCAGATTTAACCTTTAAACAGTAAAGCTGGAATTTATGTGGGGAGTAGTGTGGGAGAGGAGAGGGGAGAGGCTGGCACGGACCCCCGGCGCGTATATTTTTTCAAAAAAAAACTCCGATTTGGGTTCTTTGAGGGGGAGGGAGAAAGGGAGGGGACATTCTAGTCAGGGTTTGTAGGGCCGAGTTTTATTTTGTTTGTTTTTTTCACTAGGTTTGTCACTTAATCGAATATCTTTTGAAGATATCCAGTTAAGTGGCTGGTTATCTGGTGCATAAGGCCGGATAACTTTAGACCTGTTCTAAAGAAGGTCTAAAGTTATCCGCTGCCTTGGCAGATTGCAGTTTAAAAGTGGCTAAGGTAGCCGGATAATCTAACTCCTCCCCCAAATGCCCTCAACACACCTCTTTTATATCCTGCTGGATGTTAGCTTAGCCCGATAAGGGGCAGAATATACTAAATCTTTTGAATATCTACCACCACGATTTTATTGTTTGATGAATGATTTATGAGGACTGGTGATGTTTGTTTCTCCATTGCTGCATTGCATAATCTGACTTGTTGCAGTTTCTACTTCAGTTTCTCTCCATGTTTCTATTTTATAGTCTCTTTATTCTGTATTCGGTGAGGGTGAGTCTGTGTTCTGCATGTTTAATTGAGGTGGGTATTCTGTGTTTAAAACAACCCCAACAACAACAAAAAACTAGATAGGAGGACGCACAATAATTGTTCTCACAGGGTAGAAAAAATGGAAACAACCCCTGCCCTTGTCCCTCTTGATGACTTCACCATCCAGTCTTGTCTAGCAAGCTTATGGTAGCATCTGCTGCGCTATACAGGTCACCCCCATACTTAGTCAAAGTCAGGGCCACTTGTTGGTTGCTGTTTGAGTCCAATTCCCCGTTACCTCTTGCCATTGAAGCAGAGAGCAATGTTGGAGTTGCATCAAAAGTATCAGGCTTATTGGTTAAGGCAGTAACAGCTGCATCAGCAAGTTACCCCCATACTTATTTGTTTTCCCAGACTGTAAAATTTAGTGTCCTTGTTGGTTGCTGTCTGAATCTATTTCCCTTTTTCCACTTGCGGTTAAAGCAGAGAGCAATAATGGAGTTATATCAACACTATGAACGTTTATTGGTTAAGGGTAGTAACTGCCTCACCAGCAAGTTACCCCCATGCATTCTTTTCTTCATTTCCATCCTCTAGCCTTTAGGGATCCTCAGTGTTATCCCATGCCCCTTCGAAATCTTTCACCATTTTTGTCTTCACCACCTCCTCCGGAAGGGCATTCTCTCCGTGAAGAAATATTTCCTAACATTGCTTCTGAGTCGTCCTCCCAGGAGTTTCATTACATGACTCCTAGTTCTACTGATTTCTTCCAATGGAAAAGGTTTGTTGATTGTGCCTCCTTAAAATCTTTCAGGTATCTGAAGGTTTGTATCATATCTCCTCTGTACCTCCTCTCCTCCAGGGTATACATATTTAGGTCCTCCAACCTCTCCTCATAAGTCATTTGATAGAGACCCCATACCATTTGATTGCCCTTCTGTGGACCGCCTCCATCCTGTCTCTGTCCCTTTTGAGATACAGTCTCCAGAATTGAACACAGTACTCCAAGTGAGGCCTCATAAAGTACAAGGTTATTATCACCTCCTTTTTCTTACTGTTTATCCCTCTCTTGTTGCAGCCCAACATTCGTGTAGCTTTAGCTATCACCTTGTCACATTGCTTTGCCGTCTTCAGATCGCTAGACACTATCACACAAAGGTCCTCTCTTGCTCCTGCACAACAGCCCTTCACCCTCCCCCCCCCCCCCCCCCCATTTCAATCAGTTCTTTTGGGTTACAGCCCCCGGATGCATGACTCTGCACTTCTTGGCATTGAATCCCAGCTGCTATATCTTCGACTACTGTTCAAGCTTCCTTAAATCACGTCTCATTCTCTCTACTCCTTCCAGCATGTCCACTCTGTTACAGATCTTAGTATAATCCACAAATAGACAAACTTTACCTTCTATCCCTTCCGCAATGTCACTCACAATGATATTGAACAGAACCGGTTCCAACACCAATTTTTGTGGCACTCCGCTTAACACTGTTCTCTCTTCAGATTAGGTTCCATTTACCATTACATACTGCCTTCTGTTAGTCTACCAGTCTGTAATCCAGTCCACCACCTTGGTGTTCACACCCAAGCTTCTCATTTTATTTATAAGCCTCCTATGCAAGACCGTATCAAAAGCTTTCCTGAAATCCATTTAGATCATATCGAACACTCTTCCTCGATCCAATTCTTTAATCACCCAATCAAAAAAAATCTGATTTGTCTGTCAGGACCTTCCCCTGGTGAATCCATGCTACCTCAGGTCTAGCAAACCTCCTAATTGTAGATAGTTCACTATTTTTTCCTTCAACAGCATCTCCATTAATTTTCCTACCACCGAGGTGAGGATAACCGGACTGTAGTTTCCAGCCTCCTCTCTGCTCCCACTCTTGTGAAGCGGAACAATAGCTCAATTCTCTAATCACTCGGCACCACTCCTGTTTCCAGGGATCTATTGAACTGGTCATGCAGCGGACCCACCAGCACATTTCTGAGCTCCCTCAGTATCCTGGGATGAACCTCTTCTGGCCCCATGGCCTTGTCCACTTCCAGTTTTCCTAGCTCTTCCCAGACATTCTCTTCTGTAAACGGAGTTTCATCTACTCCACCCCCATCCAGGGTCTTCTTTAGTGTACACCGAACTGAAGTATTTGTTTAATTTCTCTGCCATTTCCTCATCTCTCTCTGATGGAAAAGTGGACCCTTAAGCCAAGACGAGGTTGTTGCTACCTCCAGAGGGAGGCCTCTGTCGGTCCTCGTTGTCGGGAGGCAGTTCAGGGAAAGAAGACCCAAATGGACCTTCACCTATACCAGCCCACATTCCCCGCAGGTTGAACCCTTGGGTACTGGGGCTGGCAGGACAAAGGCGCGGGTCTCTCAAGGCAAAGAACCAGGAGACAGAAGGCTAAAGCAATGTCGGGAGTACCAAGGGTCAAGGCAGGCGGCGGTCAAGCAGAGGCGGAGAACCGGTCAAGAGGTTGATGCAGGCAGCGGACAAGTGGAGTCGATAAGCCAAGCTGGGGGTCAGGACAGGCAGTGGACAAGCAGAAACAGTGAACCAAGCAGAAGGTCAGGGCAGGCAGCGGTCAGGAGGAGTCCAGGAACAAGCAGGGTCAAAACCAGGAGAGCAGTCCGAGGAAGCAGAGAAGCAGTTAAGGGACTGGAGAAGAGGATGCGTAGTCAAGAACTGGAGCTGGAGCAGGAATCAGGAACACGAGACAAGGCAGGAGTCAGGAATGCAGACAACTTGCAGTCAATAACAGCAGGACCCATTGCTGAGGCGAGGAAGAAGTGGCAAGGCAGGATATTTATACTTGCTTTGCCTGACATCATCTTACCGGGCCACGGGGAACTTTCCTACCGCTGGCCCTTTAAATCCTGGCAAGCGGCGTGCGTGCCTAGAGGGCCCGCGGAGAACATCGGCTTCAGCAGCATCGGGGAACGCCGTGAGGGCAGGCTGTGAGGGCAGGCCGCAGTGGCGGCAGCCGGGGCCAATGGCAGAGAGCAGCGAAAGGGGGAGCAGGAATGGGCCTCCTGCCCGCTAAGATGAGGGGGACCAGTCGCGGGAGGGTCTAACACTCTCCACACAATGCTCCTCGTCACCTTTCAATTTCACTATACCACTTCGGGCATCCCTTCTTTCTCTGTTATATCTGAAAAATGTTTTGTCTCCTCTCTTTACCTCTTTGGCAATTCCTTCTTCCACTTGACTTCTTGATTTCCTGATTTCTTTTTTTCATTTCCCTCATTTTTAACAGATATTCTTCCTTGTGTTCCTTTTTTTGAGATCCTTTATACTTCTTGAATGCTGTTCTTTTTACCTTAATTTTTTCAGCTAGCTCCTTAGAGAACCATATCGGTTTCTTTTTCCTCTTACTCTTCTTTCCTAACATATAGATTTGTTGCCTTTGTAATAGCTCCTTTTAATTTGACCCATTGTTGTTCCACCTCACCCATTTTCTCCCAGTTTTCCAGTTCTTCCAGGTACATCCCCATTTTGACAAAGTCTGTATTTGTGAAATTCAAAACTTGGGTCTTGGTGTGACTTCTCTATATCCTATGTGTGATATCGAACCATACCATCTGATGATCCCTGCTGCTCAGGTGAGTCTCTGCCTGAACATCAGAGACATTATCCCTATTAGTAAGCACTAGAGGATCACACCCTCCCTCATGAGTTCCTTTACCATTTGTCTGAGCAGAGCACCTTGAAGGGCATCCACTAACTCTCTACTTTTTGTAGATTTCGCAGAAGGGATGCTCCAATCCACATCCCGAAGATTAAAATCTTCAACGAGCATCACTTCTCCCTTCTTTCCCAACTTTTTGATGTCCTCGATCAGGTCTCTGTCCAGTTCATCCATTTGGGTTGGAGGCCTGTAGATCATACCAGTACAAATGGAAGCACCATCTTCTCTTTTTAGGACAGCCCATAATGCTTTTTCTTTACCCCATGTCCCTTGCAATTCAGTTGCTTGGATATTGTTTTTGATATAAAGAGCTACTGCTCCCCCTTTTCTGTCCTCTCTGTCCTTCCTTAACAAGTTATAGCCCGGGATGACCACATCCCAATCATGAAACTCAGTGAACCATGTCTCCGTAACAGCAACAATGTCCAATTCCGCCTCTACCATTAGGCCGGCAGGTCTGGGATTTTATTGCTCAAACTCTCCTAGAGTCCGCTACGAGCCCAGCGTGGTCCGTGACCAGTCTCACGGGTGGACTCTGTAGGGCGTGCTGCGTCACAGTCTTGACCTAGCACGTTGACCTCCTTGCCTTTGTCTACAGTGTCCTCGCTTCATCCTTGCCTACAGTGTCCTCGCTTCAGTCCTCGTCTACATTGTCTTTGCCTGAGTCTTTGTCTACAGTGTCCTCGCTTCAGCCTTCGTGTACAGTGTCCTCGCTTCAGTCCTCGTTTGCAGTGTCCTTGCTTCAGTCCTCGTCTAAGTCTTCTGTATTCTAAGGACTCCGTCTTCCCTCGTCCTCTGTCCGGCCTGCCGCCTCTTGCCGTACCCAGTGGCAGGTCCGAAAGGGCTTGGAACGGTCGGAGGACTGTTCATCGATCAACATTGCGTTGTTGGTCATCCTGGGGCATGCATGTCCGGTAGAGGGTCAAACATTGTCTCCTTGTCTTCGCTTCAGCCTTGTCTTGTTCTTCATTACCCGTGCTCGCACCAGCTCACCTCCCGCGGTTTGTCTTGGGGCTCCTCCCTGAGTCATGCCGTGGCCCAAGGGCTCACATCACCTGCTTTAGAGACAACCACACCTCCGCGCCCGTAACAATAGCCAAAGGCCTCCAAGCCCTCAGTTTGTAACAGCTGCTGGAGGTCGCGCTCGTAACACTTCCCCTCTAAGCTTCCCCTCAGTTGCTGGTATAGTTGGAGATACTTCTACTATACTATGCCAGCCAGCTGGAAACTGCGAGGAATTAGTAGAGATAGCTAGGACTTCCACTCCAGATTTGAGTTTAAATTTACCTCGGGGAATGGAAACTCCCCTAGAAGTAAATATTAATGCTTCTAGCAGTCAAGATCAGAAACACATTCTGGGAGCGGGTAATATCTTCCTAGCTGGGATTGAAGAAAAAACAACTGTAACATTGGAGTCCTTAGCAGACTTAATGAAGAAACTAGCAAATAGTATTCAGGATCAATAAAAAATATTACAGCAAGTTTCTAAGAAGCTTGATTCTGTAATGCAAGACCATCAGCAAATTTTTCAGAACAGTGTACACAGATTCTATCCTTGGAAGGGGAGGTAAAGGGTTTAAAAGATTTATTACTTTTTATTACCTTTTATTAAAAGGTTATTACTAGAGAAAGATTTGCTACATCTTGGAAAATGGAGTTCCTTAAGAACACAATTAAACATTTGAATATTCGAATATTAAATTTTCCTAAGGTGAAAGAGGAGAGTTTGTTGATTACCTTTAAAAAATATCTGAAGGAAACTTTAAAAATTCCTTCAGACAATATTCCTGAAATAAATAAATACATTTACCATTTAAACAAACCTCTATAAGCAATAGTGCTCCTAGGGAACCCATAGATTTTCAAAATTTTACCCAATATTTAGAGGAAACACAAGTTGAGATTGTGGAATGTATTACTTTTTTAGTGACTTTTCAGACCCAACAAGAAATGAATTCTGTGATGCAGGCATATTTTAAGAATATGGGTACATTATTTCTGGGAGGTTTGGTTAGGATCTACCCCGACCTTGTTAGAAATACACAGATTAGATGTAGGGCTTTTCTTTCCTTAAAGCCTAATGTTATTGCTTTAGGTGCAATGATGATGATTAAATATCCATGTAAATGTGTATTAAAACTGCATGGGAAAATATATATTTTCTTTGAAGCCACTCAATTACAAGAATTCTTGAATGCTAGGATGCTAGTTTCTATTAATGATGGAGGTAATTAGATTATTAAGTTGGAGCCTTTCATAGTTATCTGTGGTAGTAAGCTAGTCAATATTTCTTTTTTATTAATCCTCATTTACATTGTTTAATCTCCTGCATATTACCTCTATGATGAAAAGTGCTGAATATGTGTAGAAAAATTTCAAAAGAAAAGTTAAAAATTTCTTTTATTATTTGTTTAGATTATGATAACACATGTTCAGCCTATTATTGCATTTGCAAAGTTTATTTCTTTGTAATTTTTGATTAAAAAAAAAAGTATTAAAGATAAAATAAAAAAACCCAAAAACATCTGAGCAGCAAAAAATGAATTTGACATTTCAAATGTATACTTTTTCAGTTATGTACAATTATGTCAAGCTTTGGATGCTGTATTGGGAGGGGTAAACAATTTGCCATTGATATCTTCTGTGGAGAAGATAATGCTGAAATGTAACTCTAAATTCACATCAGCCTTCTATAATATCGAAGAATGATGAACAACAGCCACTGCAGTCTTTAAGACCAAAATGGGCTGGTGATGGGGTTTCCTTTTCTGTTGAAGCTTCAGAAAATGTACTGATGTCTTCAAAATTTGTCTCTGTAAACACTAATTTGAGACCTATTCACTTTAACTTTGTTCATAGGATTTATTATACCCTAGAAAGGCTTTTCAAAATAGGTTTCCTAGTATGTAGAAAGATGGACTCAGGACCAGTTTGTTATGCTCCCCTGCCAGTAGATAGAGACGGAGCAAGCTGGCATCACAGTATTTATACACCTGCATTGACCTCTGCCTGCCAGTATTCCCCATCTCCAGCAGATGGTGGACATGCATCTCCTGATGGGGATTGCTTCAGATTTTGGATTTTTAAAAGATAGAAAAAGCCCTGCTTTCCTGCAGTGATACCAGATGGTCCCTCCCCCAGTTGAGAATTCCTGAGGTGATTTCCATGGTCCCTCAGATATGCGCCTTGGTCCGATAGCTGCTTTTTGCCGGCGTGGACTTAGCTGATTGTACAGCTTAAAGGCAGCAGGTGCAGGAAGCCGAGCCTGGTGGGGATGGCAAATGCCCTGTCCCCCCGCAGCCGGAGACCGTCTCTGTACTCAGTCAGGTAAGGCTGAGCTCCGGTAAGTTTAAAAAAAAAAAAAAAAGAAAATTCAGGCAGAGATAGTGTAGATGGGTTTTGCAGGATTTCCTCCGGTCTCTGTGCTCGGTGTGCCATTCGGACATTTTTTCATGCTTTTGTAGGGGTTAGGGGAACTGGGCAGCCTGGCGGGTTGAGCAGCCTGGGTGGGCTAGGCTTTTCCCGCACACCACGTGGTAGGCCATGGTGGCGTTTTCACACACTTCTGTGCAAGTTTGACTGCCCTTTATTGGAACGTCGGTGTGCACAGTTCATCCGGCTCTGCATATGACTTGTGAGCTCAGTTTTGGGCATGACATGCGCATATTTTTCAGTATCTCGGTGGCGCGCCCAGATTTTAGCGCCCAGTTTTTTCGTTCATTTTTGTAGCGCTTACTTTTGGGGCGCCTAATTTTTGTGCGCATAAAATTGTGCGCTTGAAGTTTTTCAGCGCAAGCCAGCTGGACACACATTCTCTGTCGGCTATGAATTAATGGCGCCGGTGAACATGAAACCTAAGCGCCTTTCTCTGTGTGTTGCCTGCATATTCGGGCATTTCAGCCTGGAATGCTCTCTAACATGTGTCAGTACTGCTTAGAGGCTCAGGAAGAATTGTCTTCCTCTGATTTTGCTAAGTCTGCATCATCCCAGCCTGATGATGGTCTGGTTAAGGATTAATCTGGAGGTACACCGGATCTTGGAATTTCCGTTCCTCCACAGGAGATGGCAGCTCCATGGGCCACGCTCCATTTCCTCCTGGGTTTGGCACGCTCCATTTCCTCTTGGGTTTGGCACGCTCCATTTCCTCTTGGGTTTGGCCTGGATCCTTCTGTCTTTTCTTGGATAGAATTTTTTCAAGGATTGCAATCCTTGCTTCAGGCGCAGTCCTCAGCTTCGACCAATCCTGTTAGGTCGGATCATCAGCT
Source organism: Rhinatrema bivittatum (assembly GCF_901001135.1). Taxonomy (NCBI): domain Eukaryota; kingdom Metazoa; phylum Chordata; class Amphibia; order Gymnophiona; family Rhinatrematidae; genus Rhinatrema; species Rhinatrema bivittatum. The sequence continues at coordinate 237,534,749 of NC_042618.1, read as the reverse complement.
GGTGGTCTCTCCCTCTTCCAGTCCTATGTTTACGTGCTGAAGCATGCCTTGGTTAGCTGTGGATATTCCAGACAGGAACCCGGATGGCACTGATGATGAGGCAGATTCTGACTCCCTGGAAGATGGGGAATTTCCCCCGGGACTGGAACCATATTGGACCATGTTGCTGTTCTTTCATAAAGATGAACTGCCAGCCCTGATTTCCCTGACCTTGAAGCAGATTCCATGGCTGAGCCAAAGAAGAATCCCATTTTGGTTTCTTTGCGTAAAGCCTCTTGTTTTTCCCTCTTATTATCTTGAATGGGATGCTCCGGAGGCAAATTTCAAAGGGGTTTGGATATTGGAAGACCTGTACCCCCTGAATCCGGTAGTGAGAGAGTGTTTGCATTTTCCAAAATTGGATACGCTTGTCTGCACCATCTCTAAGCAGACGACTGTCCTTGTGGAGGGAGGAGCAGCCTTGAAGGATATACATGATAGGAGGATTGAGACCATCCTTAAGCAGGCCTTTGAAGCAGTAGCAATGACTTTACAGATAGCTTCCTATTGCACTCCAGTGGCTTGTTCTTGTCTGCTTCTCTCTCAGGAGGTTGATGATTCCAGAGCAGTTATGAAACCCACTGCCACCTTTTTAGTAGATGCAGGCTGTGATTTGGTCCCTACCTTAGCTAGAGGGGTAGCTTTGGTAATAGCAGCCAGGCATCAGCTATGGCTGTGAAATTAGTCCACCGATGCAACCTCCAAAGCTAATCTTACAAAAATGCCTTTTAAAGGCTCGCTCTTGTTTGGGAGCAAGTTGGAGAAATTGGCCAGTAAGTGGGGTGAATCTCCAGTTCCTCGGTTGCCGGAGGCTAGGAAGCAGTTGCAGTGCGCCTTTGGTAAGAGGAGTTGTCTCTAGGGTTCCAAGAGGTTTCATCCCTACAGAGGGTCGACCTTTCAGAGGACTTGGCCTTTCGGCAGGTCTCAGTCCTTTCGCCCCAGACAGCCCAAGTAAGGAGCGGGCTCGGGTAGCAGATCCTCCCAGACCTCCCAATGAAGGTTTGCTGGCCCACCTTTGGGAGCAAGAGATAGGGGGACACCTCTCTCTCTTTTATCAGAGGTGGGTTGAGATCACATTGGATCAGTGGGTCCTGGAGGTGATACAAGAAGGATATGTGCTGGAATTTCACAGTGTTACTCGGGATGTGTTCATGGTGTCTCCTTGCCATTCCCTGCAGAAGAAACAGGCAGTGAAATCTATACTATTATGGCTCTTCAGACTGAAAGCTTGGGTTCCAGTGCTTATGACTCAAGAAAGTATGGGGCGATATTCCTTTTATTTTGTTGTGCCCAAGAAGGAGGGCTTCTTTCGTCTCATCCTGGATCTCAAGGGAGTCAACCGACATTTGCAGGTGACTTATTTTCACATGGAAACCTTGCATTCAGTGATAATGGCTGTGCAGGCAGGGGAATTTCTGACATCCCTGGATCTGTCTGAGGCTTACCTTCATATTCCTATCCAATTGGAACACCAACATTTTCTGATTTTTGCGGTGTTGGGGTGCCATTATCAGTTTTGAGTGCTGCCTTTTGGTTTAGCCAATGCTTCCAGAACTTTTTCCAAGATTATGGTGGTAGTAGCAGTAGAGTTGAGAAAAGATGGAATCTAGTACACCCCTATTTGGACAACTGGCTGATTCGAGCCAAGTCTCTGGAAGAGAGCCACCTGGTGACTCAGAAGGTGATATCCTTGTTGCAAGAGCTTAGTTGGGTAGTGAACCTGGCCAAGAGTAGTCTTCAGCCATCTCAGTCATTGGAGTATGTGGGGGTTCAGTTCGACATGAAGCAGGCCAAAGTTTTCCTGCCAAAATTCGAATTCAGAAGATGTCACTGGTGCGTCTTTTGGTGAACACTATGGGGTAGATTTTCAGAGGGGTACGCGCGTAAGATACGTGCGTACCCCCCGAAAACCTACCCCAAACCCCCCCTGCGCGCGCCAAGCCTATTTTGCATAGGCTCGGCGGCGCGCGCAAGCCCTGGGACGCACGTAAGTCCCAGGGCTTGGCAAAGGGGGCGTGTTGGAGGCGTGTCGGGTGGGCGGCATTAATTTTGGGGCGGGGAGGAGGCGTGTCGGGGGCGTGACGCTGGCCCGGGGCGTGGTCGAGGCCTCCGGACCAGCCCCCGGGTCGGGTGATGGCACGCCAGCAGCTTGCTAGCGCGCGCATATTTACACTTGCTTTCGGCAGGCGTAAATCTGCCAACAAAGGTAGGGGGGGGGGGGTTAGATAGGGCCGGGGGGGGGGTCGGTTAGGTAGGGGAAGGGAGGAGAAGGTGAGGGGAGGTGGAAGGAAAGTTCCCTCCGAGGCCGCTCCGATTTCGGAGCGGCCTCGGAGGGAACAGGCAGCGCAAGGGGGTGCACATTTGTGCAACCTGCGAGCGCCGACCCCGGATTTTATAAGATACGCGCGGCTACGCACGTATCTTATAAAATCCAGCGTACTTTTGTTCGCGCCTGGTGCACGAACAAAAGTTTGCGCGCGCGTAAATTTATAAAATCACCTCTATACGCCCGACAGTGTGGTCCTATCTACAGGTACTTGGTTTAATGGCAGCAACCCTGGAAGTGGTACCATGGGCAAGGGAACATATGCGTCCTTGTCAGCACTCGCTGCTGTATCGTTGGAACCCGTTGTCTCAGGACTATTTGATTCAGCTCCACTTGCCGATGGAACTCTGCTCTCACCTCCAGTGGTGGTTGCAGGAGAATCATCTGAGAAAGGGTATTTCCTTGACCTCACTGAACTGGGTGATATTCATGACAGATGAGAGTCTCCGGGGTTGGGAGCTCACTGTCAGGAGCTAATGGTGCAAGGATGCTGGAATGCCAAAGAGTCCCACTGGAGCATCAATCACCTAGAAGCCCGGGTGGTCTGGTGGGCATGCTTGCAGTTCAGCCACAAACTGCGGGGTCGAGCGGTCTGACTGATTTTGGACAACGCAATGATGGTGGCTTACATCAATCAGCAGGGAGGAACCAAGAGCCAGCAAGTGTTGCAGCAAATAAAACAACTTATGGAATGGGCGGAAGGACATCTCCAGGTTATCTTAGCCTCTCACATTGCAGGAAAAGACAACATAAGAGCAGACTTTCTCAGCAGGGAAAGTGTGGACCCAGAAGAATGGGTGTTGTCGGATGAAGCATTTTAGCAGATAGTGGATTGCTGGGGCCTTCCATTCCTAGACCTGTTGGTGACTTCTCGAAATGTGAAGGCTCCTCGGTTCGCAGGAGAGATCAGTGATCCCTGAGTATCGAAGTTCTTGTGCAGGTCTACCCTGAAGACAAACTGCTTTATGCCATCCCCCCATGACACATGTTGGACAGAATAGTTCGCAGGATAGAAAGCCACAGGGAGATGGTGTTCCTGGTGGTAGCAGATTGGCCCAGATGACTTTGGTATGCAGATCTGCGAAGACTCCTGATGGAGACCCCCCCTTCGTCTTCAGCCGAATCTGTTGCAGCAGGGACCTGTCCTTCACAAGGATTTGACTCAGTTTTGTCTTGTGGTTTGGCCTTGAGAGGGCTCACTTGTTGAAGCGTGGATATTCTTCTGCAGTGATTGCCACCTTTCTCTGCTGTCAAAAGTTCTCCATATCCTTAGCCTATGTGCTAGTTTAGAAAGTGAGGCTGGTTTGAGGATCGAGGTGTTCTTCCTCGTTCAGTTAAGATCCCACTTATTTTGGAATTTTTACAGGATGGGTTAGATAAAGGCCCTTAATTCCTTGAAGGTACAGGTTGCGGCTCCTGCCTGTTTCCGGGGCTAGATGAATGGTGAATTCCTATTGTCACATCCTGCTGTGGCATGTTTTAAGAAGGGAGTGAAGCATCTTCGGCCTCCCTTGAGGTTGCCGGTTCTGTTGTAGTGTCTTAACCTGGTGTTGGATTTCTTGGTGGGCCCGACATTTTGACCTCTGCGTAGCCTTTCTTTGCAGTTGTTGACCTTGAAAACAGTGTTCCTGGTGGCAATAGGTTCTGAGTGTCGAATTTCCGAGCTGTAGCCTTGTCTTGCCAGAAGCCGTTTCTTCATACTGTTTCCTCCTTTTTACCTAAGGTGGTTTCAGATTTTCACTTAAATCAGTCTATTTCATTGCCGTCCTTGAATAAGGACAGGGATGCAGAGAAGTATCACCCCTTGTGTCCCTTGGATGGCAAGAAACACATTGTGCGGTATCTGGAGGTTTCTGAACCTTTCCGTAAGACGGATCGCCTAATTGTCCTTCATGGTGAAAGGAAGTAGGAAGAACCAGCTTCACGGGCTACAAAAGCTCTTTGCATTAAAGAGATAGTCACGGCCACATATGTGGATGCTGAAAAGCCATTGCCTAATCAGATTAAGGCTCATTCCACTAGGGCTCAGGCAGTATTTTGGGCGGAAGTTCGATTGTTGTCTCCCATTGACATTTGCCAAGCTGCAACATGGGCCTCCTTACACACTTTTTCCAGGTTTTATCATCTGGATATGTAGGCCTAGGAGGACACAGCCTTTGTACGTGCAGTGTTGACTGGCCTGCAGGCAGCCTCCCACCCTATTCGAGAATAGCTTTAGTATATCCCACTGGCCCTGAGTCCACCTGACTACACACTAGGAAAGGAGAAATTTCAACTTACCTGATAATTTCATTTTCCTTAGTGTAGACAGATGGACTCAGCTTCCTGCCCTTGGCTGCCGAATGATTGTGTCAATGGTCCTCCTGTGAGGCTTCGGGTCCCAGGGGCTTACTGGTTAAGTGTTCATCCAGTCCCCCTAGATTGGGGTACATACATTCTTACTTGAGTTCAGTGTTCCTTGTTATTTGAGTACAGTAATGGTTGACTGTTTTAATCATGTTTTTTGCTACTCTGTCTCAGTTGCTTTTGAAGAGAATACTGGCAGGCTGGGGTCACTGCAGAAGTATATATACTGTGACATTAGCTTGCTCCATCTCTGTCTGCTGGCAGGGGAGCATAACCCACTGGTTCTGAGTCCATCAGTCTACACTCAGGAAAACGAAATTATCAGGTAAATATTAATTTCTCCATAATTGTCTTCGAATTGTACAGAATGTGGAGATGCAGTGGGCACTTTCTTCCATATGGTGTGGAACTGTGGGGCTATATATGGCTATTGGAATTAAATTCCATTAAAAATTAGTAAGATTTAATATATAGTAAATCCTGTTAATTTTTTAACTCTTCTTTTGGTTGTCGGAAAGAAGGTAAAAGTGAGGGTATTTTTTATACTAGTCTTTAAGTGATTCTGGCTGTAATATGAAGAAGAGTAGCACTGCACTGAAAAGATCATCTGGCACTAAGGAAGACTGGATGGCAGATATTTTATTTACAATCCTGAAAGAGAAAGCAGTTTTATATGCATAAGGGTTGCATGTACAAATTTAAGAACATTTTGAAATATTGGCTTTATATTTTAAAATTTGATAAGAAGATATGAGTAATATATGGGCAATTGTCAGGCCTGTGATCTGCGGATTCAAACTGTATCCTTGCTGTATGCAAAATGTAGACTCCTTGTTTTGTTTTATTTTCTGTTTTATTTTTTTAATGTTATAAAATGGTTAAACTCAATAAAGAAATGTATTAAAAATATAATCTACATACAGATAAACATACACAATGAGACCAACCTGAGGGGGGCAAGATGGCGGCGTAGGCAGACGCTAATACGCTGAGCTCCGCTGTTTGAACTTTTTTCTTGCTAAGATGCCCGCGAAAAGGAAGGGTAAGCTCCGTATCTATCCCTCAGATACAGAGCTTATGGCAGCTCAGCGCTTGATTACAACTTACGCGTCTGTGAAGGTCTTTGAAGCTGGGGGAGTGAACTCCGCTGAGGGATCCATCGAGGAAGCGCTGGTCTCTCCAGGAGATGTGACTCTTAGCCCCCCTGTTCCTCGTAAACCCGAGATTGTTTTTTCCCCCTCACACCCAGAGGCCGCTGAGTCGCAGACACATGACGTGTCGCTGTCGGGCTCGGCGCAGGGAGGTCAGAGGGAGGCGATGCTGAAACGCCGAAGCAAGAACCAGAGGTCCCCGGAACTTCAGGGGCAGAAAATTTGGCTGTGCCCCCCGCATCCACCCTGATTCGGAGTGAGGACAATGGAATCTTGAGAGGTGTTGCTTTGACACTGGAGAGGGAAACCTGCCTGGCCGGAATATCACCCGTGTAAAAAACGGGTGAGTTTGTAGTGAAACCCCGTTTTCAAATGCCTTCTAAGCCAGAGAAAATTACCTTAGAAGCAATTTGGGACACTATGGCGGCGTTAGTGAATGCGATTGGAAACTTTCAGGACAATTTGGAAATCGTTGAGCAGAAAGTATCGCTATGTGAAAACCAGATAGAAGATATAAGACCTAAGTTGGGACTGATGGAGGTTTATTTATTTATTTATTTATTTATTTAAAGTCTCTTATATACCGATGTTCGTATGCACATCGCATCGGTTCACAAAGAACAAAAGCTTTTGGGCAGAGCCCTTACATATAACAGCAGAATATAAATAACTTTCGGGCGGGGGCCCTTACATGTAACCATAAGAATACATTAAACAGGGGGGGGTAAAATACTGGTAAGGCGATGCAGTATTCCAAACATTAAATGGATACAATCAACTATATACAAAAATAGGTGAGTACAAAGTACAAACTCAGCAGGCATTCTTAGTCATACATCGATAAGGCATTCCTGGTCAGTTACTTGACTTGTTACACGCTTGTTGTTGGTGATGTTTCTGCGTGGGATGGGGGGAAAGTGGGTAAGCTTGAAGAAACAGCCAGGTTTTGAGGTTCTTTTTGAATTTAGGAGTAGAGGTCTCAATGCGGAGTTCAGGCGGTAAGGAGTTCCATATAGTGGGGCCAGCTAGGGAAAATGCTCTGCTCATGGTAGAGGAGTGTTTGATAGATTTGATAGATTGTTTACAGAGGGATCCTTGAAGGGCTGGGCAAGTAGGTCTATTCGATGTGCGGGGGAGGAGAGGGGGGTTGATCCAATTAAGGTTATCATTCAACAGACTTTTATGGATGAGGGAGAGTGCTTTGTAGAGTATTCGGGAGGGTATTGGGAGCCAGTGTAGCTCGATAAGTGTGGGGGTAATGTGGTCTCTTTTTCTAGAGTTAGTCAAAATACGAGCTGCGGCGTTTTGCAAAAGTTGTAAAGGTTTAGTATGCGTTGAGGGGGATGCCAAGGAGGAGTGCGTTGCAGTAGTCTATTTTAGACAGGATAATAGACTGAAGAACTGTGCGAAAGTCGGAAAAGTGAAGTAATGGTCTAAGTTTTTTATCGTTTGAAGCTTAAAGTAGCAGTCCTTTATGATAGAGTTAATGAATGGTTTGAAAGTGAGATGGTTATCAATGAGTACACCTAGGTTGCGAGTGTGTGCAGAGAAAGATGTAGATGCGTGAGAGGGTGGGATAGCTGGGAGCGGGTGCTTATTAGAGATAGATTAGAAGTTCAGTTTTGTTGGGATTTAGTGCCAAGTGCATGTCTGTGAAGAGTTGGTTAATGGCTGAGAGGCATGATTCCCAGTTTTGTAGGGCAGTTTGAAGGGAGTCAGAAAAGGGGAAGAGAATTTGCACATCGTCTGCATAGATGAAGTGCTTGATGTGAAGTTTTGAGAGGAGGGTGGTAAGGGGAAGCATGTAGATATTAAAGAGGGTGGAGGAGAGGGAGGAGCCCTGGGGAACACCTTGGGGGAGACTAATGGGTTCAGATTCATTGTTATCCACTAGGACAGTGAAGAAGCGATTTTGGAGATAGGTTGAAGTAAAGAAAAACCAGGAATGTAATGTAAAGATTATAAAAGATATTACTGCGATCTCACGGAGGTTGGAACATATGGAAAATTACTCTAGACATTTAAATTTAAGATTCCTCAACTTTCCCAAAATTGTTGGTGAACTTCCGTATATAACATTAAAAAAATATTTCGTTGAAAACCTGAAATTTCAAGAGGGAGAAATCCCTCTAATGAATAAATTGTATTATATACCTACATCGAATAAAAATAGGAATTTCTTGCAGACTAATGATAATGAAGGGAATCTAACTAGATTCCTAGAGGATTCAACAATGGAATATTATGAAACTGCTACTTTAATGGTATCTTTTATCGTAGAAAAAGACCTTAATGACATAATGAAACGGTATTTCAAAAATATTCAGAACCAGTTCCGTGGGGCAAATATACGTGTGTTTCCTGATTATGCACCCATTACTCAAACTAGGAGACGTGAGTTCCTCGTAATGAGACCCCAAGTACTAGCCTTGGGCTTTTCTTATGTTTTGAAATACCCATGTAAGTGTGTTGTTAGGTCTGCAAAAGATATATATAAATAAATAAATATACGCTTTCCAATACCCTGAACAGTTAAAATTCTTTCTTAACGTTAGGAGGGTAATAGCTCCCTCCGTAGTTAAGCCTTAACTTGGAACGAAAAATTGTAGTACCTTTAACTACGCAAAGTCTATTACTTGCATGTTAGATTTTTCTGTTTTGAACTTCCTTAAATTTCTGTCCCCACTGGTATATGTTTCTTATTGAAATGCAATAATATATCTAATAGATGAGATGTAATATAATGTTTCAGCGTTTGCAAATGGTTTGAATTGTAGACTTATTGCATTTTTTTTTCTGTAAGTAAGTTTACACTTGCTGTGATTTATGAAAATTTGAAAAATAAAAATATAAAAAAAAAACAAACCCAAAAAAAAACATACACAATGAATAATGTGGAATTCTCCAGTGTTTTACTTCACTTGGCTTCATTGTCTTCTGTCTCACAAGGATCCACTGCACAGCATGATCCATACTTACCAGGTTTACCTTGGTTTGGAATGTGCATTTGTTTTCTAATGATAAGAAAAGACAATTAAAAAACATATTTTGGGGGGTCACTTGGGGCGATGCGCTGAGGTAAACGTGTTTTCCTCAGCTCTGGGTGCCCTGCCCTATTATCTACCGGCATCGTTAGCTATCGGCTTTTAAACGCTGATTCCACCTCACCAATCGATCCAGCTAATATCGATTGTCCATTATATGAGCAAACCTTCACCTCCGATGGTGGCTAGGGGTGGAAAAAAGGAACGAGAAAAAGAGAAAGGGAAGGCCGCGGAGCCTAAGATGGCGGTGGGGGGCGGCGAATCTAGCCAAACAACGGGACTGCCACTTACGGTGGACGTCTTTAAGGAAACCCTAGATGTGGCGTTGGACGACAAGCTTGCCAGAATTGCACAGAACATCACCGAGGTAAAGTCAGCATTGGCAGACCTGGGTCCTCGGCTCGATCTCCTTGAAGAACGGGTGGCAGGGTTGGAGGACCGGGAGGCGGCCCTTGCCACTAAAGCCGGCACTCAAGAGACGTCTTTAAGGAAATGCCGCGACAAGCTTGACAAGCTTGAAAACAGACTACGCTGGGACAGTTTACGTTTTTTGGGCCTGCCTGAAGCTCTTGACGAAAAAGGCCTCAGTGCCTTTCTAGAGGAATGGCTTCCGGACGCAGTTGGGCTGCCGGATCTGAGGGGAGAGCTGCGGGTCGAAAGAGCGCACAGATTGGGAACTCGCCGACCTTCCGACACCCGACCCCGCATAGCCATCGCAAAAATCTTGAATTCGGCGATCAAACAACGCATTTGGATGGCGTATAGAAAATGTCCTGAGCTCCTCTACCAGGGACAGAAAATTCGTATTGCCCAAGACTACTCGGTATTGGTATCGCAGCAACGGCGAAAATTCTCCCTGGTGTGCTCCAAACTGTTTGAGAAGAAGATTAAGTTTGCCCTTCACTATCTGGCCACATTGAAAATCTGGAGAGATGGCAAACCACACAGTTTCTCGGATCCCGAGGCAGCTTCAAAATTCTTTCAATCCACAGATGCTTGATCCAACATGACTTTATCCATTCCAATATGCTGCGCTATAATCTGGATGGCACATGGTTTCCAGATAGTTTGGTCACCCTCGGATTTCTGGCCACTCTTGGACCCTATGTCCCTTGGAGAACAGCTGACCCAACTGCACTGGGTTACAGCTATAGGCAGACCTCTTTTGGAAGGACATGTTGGAACTTTCAAAGACAAAAAAAAAATAGAATAAAATAAAACAAAACCTATGGGAAGTTGGTTCTAGGTTGCCCCACTGGGTGATTGGTCATCACCACATATCACTCCTTATGGTTCCTGAGGGGTTCCTAGCTCCTGGGCAATTGTGAACTATGTTATTGCTTTTGGGTGAATTTTCTCTATGGGTAAGGCCATGACTGTGTCTGCTACTCCTAAAAAAAAACAAAAAACAAAAAAAACCCCGTGACCTTAGATGAGGGCTGGGAGCGGGGCACCCAAGCGCCTTATTAGCATGTCTCCCTGACCCAACTCCTCCTGCAAGAGGAGACGGGCCATATATTTCGGAGGGACTGCTGGGTAAGAGGGGGAGGGGGGAGGGGGAGGGAGGTAGGTTTTGGGGGGGAATGCATGGTTTTGGAATAGTAGTGATATGGGTGAGTGTGAGTATATGGATGTATGATGCAGTAGGCTACCTGGGATTGGTCATGAAGAAGTGGATAGACAACAGATGGGTCTTGCTGGACGGGCTAGGCAGGGTAGGGCAGCTGGGGCTCTACCCTTTGTGACACTACAATTCTTACCTGCTTTGCCTATTTCCAGCTCGTGTGTTTCCTGGCTAAGTTAGTGTCTTGGAATGTTCATGGGCTAGGATCGCCAATCAAACGTAAGAAAGTACTGACCCATTTAAAACAGCTAAAAAGTGATATTGTATGCTTGCAGGAAACTCATTTGAGCACGAAGGAAAGCCTCAAGCTAAAACGAGATTGGGTAGACAACTGTATATTTGCGGACGCTCAGAACCAGAAAGCAGGGGTGGCGATACTCATTAGTAAGCATGCTGATTTTGTCTTGAACAAAACGGTTATAGATGATGAGGGCAGGTATGTTATTGTGATTGGGACCTGGCAGGGAACGCCTGTTACAATATGCAATGTGTACACCCCTTTCAATAAATCCCCAACGGTATCTCACTCATTTTCAGAACATGGTAATGACTCACAGAGCGGGATTACTACTAGAAGCAGGAGATTTTAACTGTGTAGTTGACTGCACATTAGATCTATTATCCGAGGAACTGGAGGTGGATCTAGAGGGGAAGGGGTTGGTTCATTCACTGAATATTTGAATCTTTTAGATGTATGGCACACCCTTCACCCCACAGAGCGGGATTACACCTTTTACTCAAACCCACACCACTCCTTTTCCAGGATAGATTATATATTGCTGGCGGAGGAAGGTTTCTTGCGAATTGAAAAATCGGATATAGAGTCTCAAGTGATTTCTGATCACTGCCCTATCTCTATCTCTCTCACTTTAGGGCTATGGGACTGGACTCTACTATCTGGAGATTTCCTTCCGACCTTAAAGGAGATCAGGCTTTTCAGAAATTTTTATGGGACAAATGGTTAGTATAAAGCAAATAATAGTCAACATGTGGAAGACCCTATTTTATACTGGGAGGCCACAAAAGAGGTGTTAAGGGGGGAAATTATTAGCTACTCAGCAGCCAGGTCAAAAAGAATGAATCGGGAGATCTTACAGCTGGATGCTCTCACCAAACAGACCCGTAAACAGTGGCTACAAAACCCAGGGGAGGACAACAAAAAAGAACATTTCAATGCCCTTAACCAATTGAACACCGCATTGCATGTTAGAGCGAGTAAAGTGCTACAGGTATCCCAGCATAAGAACATAAGAAAATGCCATACTGGGTCAGACCAAGGGTCCATCAAGCCCAGCATCCTGTTTCCAACAGTGGCCAATCCAGGCCATAAGAACCTGGCAAGTACCCAAAAACTAAGTCTATTCCATGTAACCATTGCTAATTGCAGTGGCTATTCTCTAAGTGAACTTAATAGCAGGTAATGGACTTCTCCTCCAAGAACTTATCCAATCCTTTTTTAAACACAGCTATACTAACTGCACTAACCACATTCTCTGGCAACAAATTCCAGAGTTTAATTGTGCGTTGAGTAAAAAAGAACTTTCTCCGATTAGTTTTAAATGTGCCCCATGCTAACTTAATGGAGTGCCCCCTAGTCTTTCTACTATCCGAAGAGTAAATAACTGATTCACATCTACCCGTTCTAGACCTCTCATGATTTTAAACACCTCTATCATATCCCCCCTCAGTCGTCTCTTCTCCAAGCTGAAAAGTCCTAACCTCTTTAGTCTTTCCTCATAGGGGAGTTGTTCCATTCCCCTTATCATTTTGGTAGCCCTTCTCTGTACCTTCTCCATCGCAATTATATCTTTTTTGAGATGCGGCGACCAGAATTGTACACAGTATTCAAGGTGCGGTCTCACCATGGAGCGATACAGAGGCATTATGACATTTTCCGTTTTATTCATCATTCCTTTTCTAATAATTCCCAACATTCTGTTTGCTTTTTTGACTGCCGCAGCACACTGCACCGACGATTTCAATGTGTTATCCACTATGACACCTAGATCTCTCTCTTGGGTTGTAGCACCCAATATGGAACCCAACATTGTGTAATTATAGCATGGGTTATTTTTCCCTATATGCATCACCTTGCACTTATCCACATTAAATTTCATCTGCCATTTGGATGTCCAATTTTCCAGTCTCACAAGGTCTTCCTGCAATTTATCACAATCTGCTTGTGATTTAACTACTCTGAACAATTTTGTGTCATCTGCAAATTTGATTATCTCACTCGTCGTATTTCTTTCCAGATCATTTATAAATATATTGAACAGTAAGGGTCCCAATACAGATCCCTGAGGCACTCCACTGTCCACTCCCTTCCACTGAGAAAATTGCCCATTTAATCCTACTCTCTGTTTCCTGTCTTTTAGCCAGTTTGCAATCCACGAAAGGACATCGCCACCTATCCCATGACTTTTTACTTTTCCTAGAAGCCTCTCATGAGGAACTTTGTCAAACGCCTTCTGAAAATCCAAGTATACTATATCTACCGGTTCACCTTTATCCACATGTTTATTAACTCCTTCAAAAAAGTGAAGCAGATTTGTGAGGCAAGACTTGCCCTGGGTAAAGCCATGCTGACTTTGTTCCATTAAACCATGTCTTTCTATATGTTCTGTGATTTTGATGTTTAGAACACTTTCCACTATTTTTCCTGGCACTGAAGTCAGGCTAACCGGTCTGTAGTTTCCCGGATCGCCCCTGGAGCCCTTTTTAAATATTGGGGTTACATTTGCTATCCTCCAGTCTTCAGGTACAATGGATGATTTTAATGATAAGTTACAAATTTTTACTAATAGGTCTGAAATTTCATTTTTTAGTTCCTTCAGAACTCTGGGGTGTATACCATCCGGTCCAGGTCCACTCTTCAGTTTGTCAATCAGGCCTACCACATCTTCTAGGTTCACCGTGATTTGATTCAGTCCATCTGAATCATTACCCATGAAAACCTTCTCCATTACAGGTACCTCCCCAACATCCTCTTCAGTAAACACCGAAGCAAAGAAATCATTTAAAATAGGAAGACCCTATCTAGTGTTTCTGATGTTTATGAAGGCTTTCAAATGTTTTATGCTACCCTGTACAAGGCTGATCCGGATCCGCCCCCTGATATTGAGCAAGATTTTTTTTCAGATATCTCTTTACCCAGCCTTTCTGGAGCTCAACGCGAATTCTTGAACCGCTCTATACAAACCTACGAGGTCACTAAAATCATAAATTCGATGCCCTCTGGCAAATCTCCAGGACCAGATGGGTTCTCTTACGACTTTTATAAACTGTTGGGAGTCCACACAGCAGTCCCACTAACTAATTTCTATACTGTGGGCTTAGCTACGAATTCCTTTCCTAATGAATTCAATGGTGCCCAGATCATAGTTCTCCCTAAAGCTGGAAAAGATGCGGTCAAACCGGAATCTTATAGACCTATATCCCTGTTAAACAGCGATTTAAAAATTCTTGCTAAGATTCTGGCGGAACGGCTCAACATGATTCTCCCCCAATTAATTTCCTCTCAACAGGTAGGATTTGTCAAGCACCGGAAAGCTACAGGTCATATTTTGAAATTGCTCACGGCTATGCATTTTTGCCAACAACAAGACAGGCCAGCGATAGCCGTGGGCTTTGACTCTGAAAAAGCGTTCGACAGGGTAGCATGGCCATACATGTTTTCTGTATTGGATAGATATGGTTTTGACAGTGCCTTCCTAAAGTACATCCGACTCTTATATGACACTCCTATTTCCCGGGTCATTGTGAATAATACCTGTTCCGTTAAAGTGTTAATTCAGAGAGGGGTGCGCCAAAGCTGTCCTCTGTCACCACTTCTTTACATCCTTACGATAGATCCATTCCTTCGAAAAATACAAGCAGATAACAACATTCTAGGATTTGAGTTAGCTGGTCATTCGTTTAAAATAGCGGCTTTTGCTGATGATGTTCTGGTTTTTTTGACTAGCCCATCTACTTCTCTGCCCCTGGTATTGTCTCTACAAGAAAGATTCGGTGCTTTCGCGGGGTTAAAAATCAATAGGGACAAATCTGAAGCACTAGCTATTACGTCTATGGTACAATCACAGTGGCAGGGAACATTTCCCCTCCGGTGGGCTCATGAAGAATTTAAATAATTAGGGGTCCACATACCGGCACATTACTCAGGACACGCTAAAGCGATGGCACAACCTACCACTATTGCTGTCTGGCAGAATTCACCTTTACCAAATGGTAATTCTGCCAAAATGGCTTTACATATTACAGATGCTGCCTATCTGCATTTCTACACTAGATGTGCGGATCATTCATAAAGCCCTTCGGAAATTTCTGTGGGGAGGGCGTAGGGCTTGGATTCCTTTACAGATGTTACAACAACCACTAGACAAAGGGGGGTTGGGATGCCCGGACTTAGTTTCTTATAATATGGCCTGTAACCTACGCTTTGTCAGAGACTGGATTTTTCACACCTCTGTTTACCTACCCTCCCAAACTTTTATAGCATGGTATGGGGTCTCGTCTGTTAATGGTCTCCTACACATGCCATCGACACACCTCCCATCCCATCTAAAAGTCACCTCTTAGTAATGACATGTAGAAATACTTGGACATGTGTATGCCGCCTATATCAGCAACTGCCAGGGATCACTCCCCTATCTTAACTGGTTAACAACCCGCATTTTTTACCAGGCATGGGCTCATCTCCCTTTACACGGTGGCGCACGATAGGCTTGGGATACCTTCACTAATTAATCCACCCAATACAAGGGGTGTTATACACTTTTTCTGATCTCCAGCTCCAATATACCATACCTAGAATAGATTTTTATGCTTTTTTGCAATTTCGACATTTTATGCAACAACATACATTACAATGGCAAGATGCCCAAAGAACTAGATCACTTATAGATTTATTTGCAGGACCTCTTAAAAAACCCCCATCAGTCTCCACCTATTATAGGGAGCCTATTATAGGGGCTGCGACACTACGCCTATTATAGGGGCTGCGACACTACGCCACTAAAAGCTTTATTTGCAAAATGGACTCTTTGGCCATCGTTTACCTTGCTCTATCCAGATTTTATGAAGGCTTTCTCCCAGATACATTCACTAACGGTTAATGAGGACTTACGTGAAACCCAGTTTAAATTTTTATGGCAAGGATACGTTACCCCTGCACAGGCTTTTCGTTTTGGCCTTACTGAATCCCCAATTTGCAAAAAATGTGGTCAACTCCCAGGTTCTTACTACCATGTTTTTTGGGATTGCCCCAACATTCAAGGTTTTTGGCGGGGAGTGTCGCAGTTCTGTGCTTTCTCTGGCAGTGTCCTCTACCCTTGGACCCCCGCCTGTGGTTGTTTGGATCCACTCTCCCACTGACGATGCCTAAAAAAGCTCACCTGATGCGGTTTCTTGCCAAGGCATCAGTGATTGGAAAGAAGGTTATATTAACCAAATGGCTAGATGAGACTGTGCCAGATGTAGACCACTGGTTTCAGCAAATGTTGCTACTGTGTACACATGAAATGTATTTTTTAAGGTAGAGTTCCAAGCCAGGGATGAGGGATGATGAGATTTGGGCCCCGTTTCTGACATACCTTCGACCCTCGACATCCCTCAAACACTAAGGGGCTCTTCGAATTGATTAGTCAGTAAAGATTCGCACCCACGGCTGCCATTGTTACCTATTGTTACCTAATAACTGCCAGGACCCATGGGTCCCGGACCAGGGAACGGTAGCCCACATAACCCATGAGGGCTTTTTTTTTCATTAAGTTCATGCCCTGTTTGTCTGTCCACACTTAAAGTCCTACTCACACTTCCGGCATACTCACCCTTCGGACATGTTCACGCTCTTAGACATGTTCTGGTTCTGGTATTGTTTTTTTAAAGTTATCATTTTATGATATGGTTCTGTACTCACCTCATGTACTGCCTGTCTACTTTTTTTTGCCATGCACGAATTAAAGGAGGGGATAGATAGAAGGGGGTTTGGGGGGTATTCAGGATCATGCTTAGGTCCACATGATTTGCTCTTCCAAGTTCTGTATTCCATATTTTGACTGTTTTTATTATACTGCTGTTGTTCATACTGTGGGATCTTCCTACCACACTTGTGATTTCCTCTGCTTGTTTAGGGGATCTCACCTCTTGGTTGTTGTTGGCTTTATTTGTCTGACCAATGCTACATTTGAAGGAAGATTGCACTGACAAAAAATGTTGGCTTATGTTCTAAATTGTATGCGCCTGTAAAACTTCAATAAATATAATATAAAAAAACCCCCACATTTTGTTTCATTAGAAAATGAACAAAACCTTACTGACATTCAAGGATTTTTTCCATTTCCATTTGTTTAGTAAATGGGAAAAAAACAACACTGCAAGCATTTAAAATTTGACCTACCTTTTTCACCCCAGGCCTTCCCCTATGCCCTCTTCCACCCCTACCCCAGTTGTCTCTTACCCCATCCATGGGGTTCCAATAGTCCAAACCGGGCTGTACAGCATATTACTGTACAACAAAATTGTGCCAGCTTAAAGGCCAAATGACAACATTTTGAAAAAGGAACCCAGAAAGGCAGGAGTGATTGGGGATCACTCCTCCCTGATTTGTGGCTTTTATTTTGTGGCTTTTATATACCGAACTTCGTAAAGGAACATCAGATCGGTTTACAATAGAACTTCAAAATTCAGCAACAAGAGTTTGATTTGGTTAATTGGAACCCTGCATATAGGATAAGAGACATCCAGGGATCCGGTGAGGATGGGGGGATAGGAGAAAATCCATTTCAGTTTTTAAAAATCGGTGTCCTGTGGAGACCACCAAGTTTATCCCCAGTTAATGTACATCTCTTCACAAACTATTGGAGTGAATCATAGACATATATTAAATATATGCCTGCAAAGAAAAAGTCAAACAATCACTTAAGGCATGAATTACTAAGTTTATGTTACCTTCACAAAGAATTAGAGAAAGGTTTTTGTGAATCAGGCCCATAATGTTAAAATGTGTTATTGAGTCCTTGCAGCTAGTGCACTACAGAATATTTGACAGATTTTACACATTGAACCAGATGTACTTAAAGGTAAATTTTAAAAAGGATGTGCAGGTGGGTTCTGACTCGCGCACACAAAGGGGGGGGGGGGGGGTATTTAAAAGTGCATGGCGACGCGATCGGGCCTTCCCCAGTTCCCTAACCCCCTAACTATCCTTCCTCCCTTTTTTCCTCTCTGCCCTACCCCTCATCCCCCCAATTCACCTACTTTTTTTGTTTTAAAACTTACCTGCTCTCACGTGGAGAATTAAGTTCCATGTACCAGCATCTAATGGTGCTGTCCTGGCTGGCTCGCCCCCGCTCTGCTCAGACCTCAGCCCCAGCCCACCCCTTTTTAGAGACCCGGCTCTTCCGCATGTACTGGGAGATACACCCGTGGCCGGGCCATTTTGAAAATGCGCTTGGCGCGTACACGACCCAGCCACGCATGTATCTCCCAGTATTTATGCACAACGGGGTTTGAAAATTAACCCATAAATGTTTTTTTTTTACAAAACATTAACTGAACCAATAAATACTTGTTGAAAGAATAGCATATAAGATATACAAAAAAAGTCCTACCAAACCAATTTGTAAATATTGTAAACAGCTGATTTCAAAATAGAACGTGGACCATTATATAAAGAAAACAAAATTGCAAATTGGATATGAGAGTTTCATCATTAATCCTAAACAGTCTTTTTTTCTGATTATTATATATGCACTTTTTTTTTTCTTTCAATTTTTTCTTTATTGAATTTTCATTTAAACTTTAAACAAAATTTCAAAGAAGTAATACAGAAGTACACCACACTTAATATAATATTATTACATATTCACACCCTTCTCCATTACATAACCCATAATTGAGGGAGCAAACTTATTAAACGGTAATAATAATAAACAAACAGATAAGAGAGAGAGAAAAGGATTTTTACTGGCCTTCTATCTTATTTCCTCCATTTGTATCTTTATCTAAAATAAAAGTCTCCAAGTGTAAAGGGTCAATGAAACTATATTTCTTCCCTCTAAAAGTAATAAGACAAACAGATGGGTATTTCAGAAAAAAGGTTTCCCCTAGGGCCAACACTTTAATTTTTAGAGAGAGAAAGTGTCTCCTTTTAGCCTGAGTGGCTCGAGACACATCTGGAAACATTAAAATCTTTTGGCCACAGAAATTCATATCTCTGTGTTTAAGGAAATCCCTAAACACTCTATCCTTGTCAGCTTCTAATAACATAGAAACAAATAAGGTAGCTCTTTTTTGTATGATGTCAATTGACTCTTCAAGGAATGTTGAAACACCAATAGATGAAGTATCTGGAATTTCCTCTTCCACTCCTCCAGTTTTCTTGGAGAAGTAAAAGATTTTGGAAAAAACAGGTACTTCCTTCTCAGCATATTGCAATATTTCCCTGAAGTATTTTTTTAACATTTCACTAGGTGATAACAATCTAGTTTGCGGGAAGTTAATTAATCGCAAATTTTTACATCTCATCATATTTTCTATATTTTCTAGCTCTCTATGAATGGAAAGACTATCTTTAATCTGGGCTATCCCAGTATTTTCTAACAATTTAACTTTAGATGTTACTTTTCCCATTTCATCCTTCAAACTAGTTATTTCCTTACTTTGTTCCTCTATCTTTAATTTATTCACATTAACTATTCCTGACAATGATTTACTCATTTGCGAAACATTATTTCCATAAATCAATTTCCATAAATCTTTAAGGGTTATATTATCAGGGGGATCTATAGGCCAAATCTCAGGCCTCTTTGATTCCCCTGTATCTAAACCTACATCATATTTCGATAAATGATTACTTATCTGAGTCTCTGCAGGAATTACGCTGTCCTTCATTGGACTGCTCGATTCTAACTGTAGAAAACCTTCTGGAATTGATGCTTTAGGTTGTGGGGGAAAGGAAGGACCTTCACCAGGACTGAGGGAAGCAGAAAACTGTTCCCCCATAGTGTTCTCACTTGGTGATTCAATCCATCTTATGATGTGATTGTCCATAGGACCCCTTGGTGTTATAGGAGATACTGGGAAGGTTTTTACTTTCCTTTTCCTCCCCATAGAACCTTGAGGAGTACTCAGGAAGAGTTCACCAGCTATTATTCCTACCAACAATATCGGGAGGATGGCTTCTCCGGCCTTGTCCGGACTAAGCCGGACAAAGCCATACGCCTCTTCAGAGGCATGCGGCTTAGGCGGTGCGCCAGTGACGGTGGGGTGCCGTCTGCTGTTTGAATTTATACAGCAGACGCCGGAATGTTAACATCAGACGCACCTCTCTCCCGGCTCTTACAGCTCACACAGTTTTTCTCTCCGGGTCTCAATATTTATTTATTTATTTATTTATTTAAGGCTTTTACATACCGACTTTCTTGATACAGATCAAATCAACTCGGTTTACATCGAACGAAGGAGAAACAATAACCAACCATATAACAAGACAGTTTGAAGGAGCATAAAAGTTACATTCTAACAAGGTTGCCTTAACTGGGAGAAGGAAAAAAAGAGGGGGAGAACGAAGATAAATTACTATATACAATAGGGATGTGAATCGTTTTAGGACGATTAAAATTATCGTCCGATAATTTTAATATCGTCTTAAACCGTTATGGAACACAATACAATACAGATTCTAACGATTTATCGTTATAAATCGTTAGAATCGTGAGCCGGCACATTAAAACCCCCTAAAACCCACCCCCGACCCTTTAAATTAAATCCCCCACCCTCCCGAACCCCCCCCCAAATAACTTAAATAACCTGCGGGTCCAGCGGCGGTCCGGAACGGCAGCGGTCCGGAACGGGCTCCTGCTCCTGCATCTTGTCATCTTCTGCCGGCGCCATTTTCCAAAATGGCGCCGAAAAATGGCGGCGGCCATAGATGAAAAAGATTGGACGGCAGGAGGTCCTTCCGGACCCCCGCTGGACTTTTGGCAAGTCTCGTGGGGGTCAGGAGGCCCCCCACAAGCTGGCCAAAAGTTCCTGGAGGTCCAGTGGGGGTCAGGGAGCGATTTCCCGCCGCGAATCGTTTTCGTACGGAAAATGGCGCCGGCAGGAGATCGACTGCAGGAGGTCGTTCAGCGAGGCGCCGGAACCCTCGCTGAACGACCTCCTGCAGTCGATCTCCTGCCGGCGCCATTTTCCGTACGAAAACGATTCGCGGCGGGAAATCGCTCCCTGACCCCCGCTGGACCTCCAGGAACTTTTGGCCAGCTTGTGGGGGGCCTCCTGACCCCCACGAGACTTGCCAAAAGTCCAGCGGGGGTCCGGAAGGACCTCCTGCCGTCCAATCTTTTTCGTCTATGGCCGCCGCCATTTTTCGGCGCCATTTTGGAAAATGGCGCCGGCCGAAGACGACAAGATGCAGGAGCAGGAGCCCGTTCCGGACCGCTGCCGTTCCGGACCGCCGCTGGACCCGCAGGTTATTTAAGTTATTTGGGGGGGGTTCGGGAGGGTGGGGGATTTAATTTAAAGGGTCGGGGGTGGGTTTTAGGGGGTTTTAGTGTGCCGGTTTTTCGATTTTTCGATTTTTCGATTTTTTAACGATTTTTCACGATTTTTCACGATATTTTACCCCCCCAAACGGCAACAATACGATTCCCTCCCCCTCCCAGCCGAAATCGATCGTTAAGACGATCGAGGACACGATTCACATCCCTAATATACAATAAACAATAAATTACTATTTACAATGGAGAATGGAAGGGAGGCATGATAATTCTAGATCAGGCTGTTGAGTTATTAGTTATTATTCTCAGGTCAGTCCTTCCCGGGGTAGTCTCCTTTAGTCGGGGGCGTCTCTCTCTCCTCTCCAAGCTCCCCGACTATTCCCGGGTCTGCTGTTTGAATTTATACAGCAGACGCCGGATGATGACATCAGATGCACCTCTCTTCCGGGTCTCACAGCTCGCACAGTTTTTCTCTCCGGGTCTCAATATTCTCAGGTCAGTCCTTCCCGGGGTGGTCTCCTTTAGTCGGGGGCGTCTCTCTCCTCTCCTACGTTCCCCCTTTATATGCAGTTTAACTCAGCTTGGTCCCACTTCCCCAAATGGTTAAAATACATGTTCTATTGAATACTAATACTTAGCTTTGTCCCGACATGAATTCGTGTTCATGCAGCTGTTCTGCTATTTGTCGTGTACTCAGCCTGAGCATAAATTTAAACCTTAGCTAATGGGCATTCAGAACTAAAAAGGGACACAAACACCATGTATTTAAAATGACAGGTAGACTGCAGCAGCCAAGCACATCATATTACTTAAATCATTCAGATTGGTCACTGTCATATTAATCTTCCAATTGTATTCACTGAAAGGTAACTAACAAATGTGAGGCTATGGAATTAGAGTTATAAGAGGTCCTCAATTTGGGACCTCTGAAATTCTTGGATCTCTAATTAGGCCAGCTAGATGAGTGTCACAGTGGAAAAAGTTTTTAAGTTAGGCTAAGAATGCTATTTCTACATGATACTGTCTTATGATATAACATTGCAATCATGTCTGGAATCTAGGGCAATTTTAGATTTGCATCCGGAGCCTAGCTAGAATGAAACTGCAAATCTTTATGTTTTTGAAAGATGAAAAACATGTCTTTAAGTTGAAATGAAGAAAAACTTCACATGATGCCTTCTACAAAATGGAGCATAAGGGATACATGACCTTGAGGCCTAAGTTGGTTGATAAGGGATACATGACCTTAAGATGTAAGGTGATTGGTAGTGGGGCGTGCTATGGCATTCTGATGTGAATTGGCAAATAAATGAGGATTGGGCTGGGGATAGTAGATCAGTCTCATGATTGGTTAGGGGCATAGCAACTGGATATTAAAATATAATGCAAGGAAATATGTAAGGACATTACAACATGTTGATTGGTTTCAATATGTATTCAATGAGATGTTTGATTTATATAACTGATTGTAAGTGCTTGGAGATTCAGAACAGTTATAGAGGTTGCCACTGGTTCTTTTTTGATATCTTTCACAATAAAATAAGAAAAAGGGAAGTTGTGGGTTGATGTGAATTTTTTTTTAATTACTTTAATGTGGACATAGCCCATAGCCATTAGCTGTTCTTCTGGAGGAATTGATACTGGGGGCCTTTGCCCTTAATAAGGGCCCATTTTGGTAACAGGAAACTACAAGGTATATGTTAAAAATAAACGTAAAACTCATAGCAAAAATGACAGAATTCCATTCTATTGCCTCATTTAATCCTCAGGTTTGTTTTTTTTTTTTTTTATGTTGACACTAATACATGTTTTAAATGGCATTGGGGTAATTTTCAGACTGTCCACATTGGGACAAATTTTATGGATACGTTTTACCTATGGAGTTTGCACCAGTTTTGAAAGAAAGTATATGTGTACTTTCACTTTAAAACTGGCCACAGGTACAAAGAGATGAAAAAGCAATCTTTGCACACTGTTTCCTCCTCCGACCTATACATGTCCCCAGGAATGCCTTCTCCAAATAGGGTTAAAATTATGCACTTTGTTGAAGGAGAACAATTTTTTGATACCTAGATTACATAACTAGATTGCTGTTTATCCACATAAATGAAGGAAAATTGTCCCCGCTCTGGTAAAAAAAAAAGCATGGTATTTTTGGCTCAATTTTTTTTTCCTTTTAATCTCTTCTTACCCATAGTGACATGGAGACTATGGAGATTGCAATGGTTCCCAGTGCTATTGTAAAAGAAAAGGACATGACAAAGAGAGGCCAATGGAATAACAGAGTGGAGTTTATGCTGGCAATGGTTGGGTCAGTCGTTGGATTGGGGAATATCTGGAGGTTTCCTTATCTTTGCTACAAAAATGGGGGTGGTAAGTTATACAAGACTTTTTAATTTGTTAACAAGTTCTATAACAACCTTGTGAGTATAGCACTTTTCCTTTTAGTTTACAGCTACAGGAAGTCTTCAAATAATGCCTCTAAATCTTGATAAGTGATATGAAAAATAATAACAACCTAAGGGCCTCATTTTCCAATATCGCATTGGTAACACATTAGGGGGCGTTTCCCATGCAAATGAGGCTTTTTTCATGCAGCGGGGAAACATCGCGTGCGGCAAAACTAAAGAATCATCGCACTGCACAAAACAGGCTGTTTTATCACAGTACACGACATTTCTGGACAGCCTATGTGAGAGAGAGAGAGAGAGAGAGAGAGAGAGAGAGAGAGAGAGAGAGAGAGAGAGAGAGAGAGAGAGAGAGAGAGAGAGAGAGAGAGAGAGAGAGAGAGAGAGAGAGAGAGAGAGAGAGAGAGAGAGACTTGCTATAATGTCTATGCCCTAGACAGGTATTTGTATCCCTATGAGAGGCCCACCTAGTAACTCGAGGTGGGGATTAGGTAAGAATGTAGGGGGTTGGGGCCACTTTCACATTCCACGTGAGACGTACGAACAGAACAGTGGTCTCTTGTGAAGCTTTGAAGGCCTTCGGAGTGAGGAAGCTCACTCCAAGATGAGATTTGGACAATGTTCTCTCCACCTAGCTTGTTGTTACCCAGGTAGAGAGTCCATCAAGCTAGGTGGAGAGAACATTGCCCAAATCTAATCTTTGTGTGAGTTTACTCACTCCGAAGGTCATCAAATCTTCACAAGAGAGCACTGTTCTGTTCATACGTCTCACTTTGAATGTCAAAGTGGTCCCTAACCCCCTACACTAATACTTAACCCTCACCTCGAGTTACTAGGTGGGCCTCTCATAGGGATACAAATACCTGTCTAGGGCATAGACATTATAGCAAGTCTCTCTCTCTCTCTCTCTCTCTCTCTCTCTCTCTCTCTCTCTCTCTCTCTCTCTCTCTCTCTCTCTCTCTCTCTCTCTCAAGGGTTGTAGCTATTATCTGTGATAGGAGCTGTGCTAACACTGTGGCTGTGTCTCACTCCTTGGAAAATGAGGCCCTAAGTCTGGCTAGTTAAACTTTACCCAACATATAACATCCTTAGATGATTTTTATGTGACTATACTTAGAGGACAACATACAGATTGGGTGCAGAAGTGCAAAATGCACAAGTACATTTTATCCACTGACTTTGCACCAATTTTCAAAAGGAGAATGGGATTACCTACACAATGTTTCATCTAGTTTTTTCTGTGGCCATTGGTCGGCCCCTGTCACATGGTAGGCCCATCTTGGCGTGGGCCGTCCATTGCTCCTATCATGTGACAGGGGCTGACCAATGGCACTGGTAGCCCCTGACACATAGTAAGGGTAAAAGGCCACCAACACTATTTTGATTACCGGCAGCCGACTGCCCAAGAACAGGAGATCGCTCCCGGGACCCTTGCTGGACCACCAGGGACTTTTGGCAAATCTTGGGGGGGTCAGGAGGGTGATGTGGTTGTAGTTAATTAAATTTGAAGGGTTGGGCTGGGGTTTTGTTTTTTATTTTTTTTTCCCACGAAAGAGAATGATAAATATTTTCTGATCCGGGGAGTGGACCGAAATGGCCCTCCCCAGACCCGAAAATGAAACG
The DNA here is from genome assembly GCF_901001135.1 of Rhinatrema bivittatum. NCBI lineage: Eukaryota > Metazoa > Chordata > Amphibia > Gymnophiona > Rhinatrematidae > Rhinatrema > Rhinatrema bivittatum. The sequence goes on along the minus strand of NC_042618.1, from coordinate 237,509,686 downwards.
GGGACAAAAAAAAATGTTTGCACACCCCTAATTTGCTCCGTAAGACTAACAGACACCCGGGAACAGCCGGTTTAGCACACCATTTCTTTTTTTAAATTTTCCCCCTTTGAATCCTAAGTGCGTTTCATGGTCAGGTGCGTCTTATGGAGTGAAAAATACGGTACTTGAGTTGACGTCATATACCCATTCCTATGTACATTTTTATCAATAATTCAAAAAACTGTATTCTCCCAGGACAAGCAGGATGGTAGTCCTCACAGATGGGTGACATCATCAGATGGAGTCCTGTCACAAAATACTTTTGTCAAAGTTTCTAGAACTTTGACTGGCACACTGCATGCCTACATGCCACTAACCCTGTGGCCACAAGGGGTCTTCTTTCAGTCTCATTTTTTCCACGCAGCAGTTGTCTCACGGTTCTTAGATCTCTGTGTGAGTTTTTCCTCACATCTTTCCTCACGGAAATTTTTGAAGTTTATCTTCACTCTCCACCCTGTCCCGGGGTCCCCCATCGTGCATCGACTCCTCCGACGTTTTCAGTGAGTTATTTTCACTTTAGTGGTTCGTTCCTGTTTATTCACTTCATGGTGACCGACGACCACCGACCACATGCTGCCTAATTTTACCATGGCGATGGGTTTTAGGAAGTGTCCCGAATGTCCACGGATTATGTCCATATCGGACCCGCACTCCGTGTGCATCCTGTGCCTCGGGCCTTCCCATGACTTTTGTCGGTGCCGGAGCTGTGCCCAGATTACACTCAAAGGCCAGTGCGCTCGCCTGGAAAAGATGGAACACTTGTTTGGCCCAAACAACCTGCTCCATTGACTTTGATGCTGAGTGCGTCGGATCGAGGGGGTCCATCTGACTCGGGTCCCTCTCCATCGAAGCCCTGCCAGGAGGACTGAGGAGCAGGAGACTGACCTTCGCCGGCATCAACCCATTCCATGGCTTCCACATCGTCATCCTCGATGCTGGAGAAGGACCGGGCCGAGCACCGTGGGAAACTTAGACATCAGCACCAACACGCATCCCCATCCGGTTCTGGCACCAACACCGGAGTGGCATCGACTTCAACTGAGCCTCCCCCAAAGAGGCCCCGGGGAGAGGAGTCCCTATCCTCTTCTGGACCCGGGAGCCTGCGTTCCCCATCGGTAACGGTGATGGGCACTGAGCCCCCATGGACCCCCGTGGACGTTCCAGTGATGCCTAGCCTGCCTCCTCCTCAAGGGTCGCTTCTCTCTGCACTCTTGTTCAGAAAGGAATTGGACACCATGGTCCAACAGGCAGTGCTCAACGCCCTTTGGGGTTTTCAATCGCCACCAACTCCGGCCTCCATACTGGCATCGGAACCGGCGCCATCCATGTTGGCACCCCTACTGGAAAAACTAGATGTCCTGCTCGGTGCTCTGCCGACGCAGCCTGTACCAGCAGGCTTCCGGTGTCCAGCCAACCACTGATGCCTCCTACAATCTCCATCCCGATACCGGGCTCCTCGGAGGAGGAAGATGGGGCGGGGCCACTGATGCCGGATTCCATACCTGGTCCATTGGGTCTTTCGGTGCCTCGACGTCCCTCTCAGTTCCCAGTGCCTTCGGTGCCGGCACTGCCATCGTTGGTGCTGCCCCACTGCCCATCAGTTCCTGCACCCCGTATGCTAGGGTTGGCCCTCTCTTCTCGACCCAGGCACCCACCTGGTGAGGAAGAGGCCCCCTAGGACCCTTGGGAGGACACATCCTCTGACCATTCTTCAGAGACTTCCAAGGAACTGCTTTCAGAGCCTTCTCCCCCGGAGGAGAGATGCCGCTCCCCCCGGAAGATCTATCCTTTGTAAGGGAGATGGCAGAGACAATACCCTTCCAACTTGCAACAGAGGAAAATGCCCGCCACAAAATGTTGGAGATCCTACAGTTTGTGGATGCTCCAAAAGAGGTCATGGCCATCCTAGTTCATGAGGTCCTTCTTGACCTAATACACCATCTCTGGTAGCATCCAAGTACTGTGCCTCTGGTCAATAAAAAGACAGATGCCACTTACCTAGTGCAACAGGCCCTAGGTTTCCAAAAAAGCCAATTGCCCCACCAGTCAGTGGTGGTGGAGTCAGCCTAGAAGAAGGCCAAGAGGACCCGCCCTCATTCCTCTGCCCTTCTGGGTAAAGACCAAAGAGCCCTAGATGCCCTTGATCGGGTTTTCCAGGGTTCTATGCTGGTTGCTCACATAGCAGCATACCAACTTTAAATGACCCAGTATAATCGAAACCTCTGAAAACAAGTCCAGGAGTTTTTGGAAACCCTGCCACAGCAGTTCCAGGAGGGCCTGGACTTCATACTCCAAAAGGGATTGGAGGCCAGAAAGCATGAGGTGAGGGCAGCTTATGATGCCTCAAGAATCTCGGCAGCTGGCATCAGTGCCAGATGCTGGGCCTGGCTTAAGGCCTCAAACCTTCGTTCTGAGGTACAAGATAAATTAGCGGACCTCCCCTGTACAGGAGAGAACCTATTTGGAGACAAAATCTGAGATGCAGTAGTCCAACTCAAGGATAATCATGAGACCCTGTGTCAGCTGTCTGCTACCACTGAAGCCCCCTAAGTAGCCTGTCGAGGTCCACGTAGGGACACTAAGAAACAATTCTACAAGCGGACAACCTCTGCTCATCTGCTTCTCAGGTTGTTCAGTCACATGGCATCGTCAGTCCACATCACCCCAATGGCCTGCCTAGCCATGAGAGTCACCCATTGGACCCTCCGTTCCAAGTGGTGCCAGGCCTCTCAGGAACTCTCAGCACAGGTCCACATAACCACTCCACTCTGGCTCTCCCTCGCCTGGTGGATGCAGAAGTCCAACTTGACCAAAGGGCTTCCTTTTCAGCCCCCAGCTGCTCAAATAACTTTGACCACCAACACCTGTGACCTAGGCTGGGGAGCCCATGTCAACGACCCGGGATGTGGTCAAGAGCCGAGGCGGTTTGCCAGATCAATTTCCTGGAACTCTGGGCGATGCGATATGCCCTCTACACATTTCAGGATTGTCTGTCCAACAAAGTTATCCTGATCTAGACAGACAACTAGGTAGCCATGTGGTACCTGGACAAACAGGGGGGCACAGGCTCTTACCTGCTCTGCCAAGAGGCGGCACAGATTTGGGCCTGGGCCCTGTCGCATTCCATGCTCCTGCGAGCCACCTACCTGGCAGGCATACAGAATGTAGTGGCGGACCACCTCAGCTGGCCATTCTAGCTCATGAATGGTCCCTGAACCCCTGTGTAGCGACCAGGATCTTCCGCCAGTGGGGTCAGCCAGGCGTCAATCTCTTTGTGTTCCCGAAGAACCTCAAGGTGGACTGATTCTGCTCTCTACAGGGGGACCGCAGGAGACCAGCCTTGGATGCCTTTGCCCTCTCCTGGAGTGCGGGTCTGCTATATGATTCCACTAATAGCCAAGACTCTCATGCGGGGCTATGAGGCTCCATGATCCTCATAGCCCCGCATTGGCCGCATCAAGTCTGCTTCCCCATCCTCCACGACCTCTCTGTCCAGGAACCCTCGCCCGACCTCATCATGCAGGATCAGGGCAGGCTACGCTACCCGAACCTCCAGTCCCTGTCTCTGATAGCCTGGATGTTGAAAGCCTGATACTCCAGTCCCTCAATCTTTCTGCCAAAGTCTCGCTGGCCCTAGTAGCTTCACGAAAGCCTTCCAACCGAAGTCATATCGGGCGAAGTGGAAGAGGTTATTCTCGTGGTGCACGCAAGAAGGCCTTGACCCCTTCTCTTGCCCCACACCGAGGCTTTTGGACTACCTCTGGTGCCTTTCAGAATCTGGTCTACAGATCAACTTGATCAGGGTACATCTGAATGCCATTAGCGCCCGCCACACCAAGGGGTGAGCGATACCCGAATCTCGGTGCAGCCCTTAGTGAGGCGCTTCATGAGAGGCTTGTTACAACTAAATCCTCCACTACGTCTTCATGTTGTGGCCTGGGACCTCAACATAGTGTTGGTGTGGCTCATGTGGCCTCCATTTGAGCCCCTTCACTCCTGCGAGTTCAAGTACCTCACTTTAAAGTCCTCTTCCTTGTGGCAGTTACTTTTGCTCGCAGAGTCAGTGAGCTACAGGCCCTAGTGACCTATCCGCCTTACACTAGGTTCTTCCACGACATGGTGGTACTGCCCACTCACCCTATGTTCACGCCGAAGATAGTGACTGATTTCCACCTAACTCAGTCCACTGTGTTGCCCACTTTTTCCCCACACTCACACCCAGGTGAGCAGGCTCTGCATACCTTGGACTGCAAGCGTACGCTCGCCTTTTATTTAGAGCGCACTACAGCCCACAGGCAGTCTACCCAACACTTTGTCTCCTTTGACAAGAATAGGCTAGGAGTTGCAATGGGCAAGCAGACCCTCTCCAATTGGTTGGCGGACTGTATTCATACCTGGGAACTCTCCAGATTTGGCCCAGAGACTCCGAAATTCTAAAAGAATTACAGGGTCTTCGGGCCAATACCGTAAATCTCCTGGTGCTGCAGCAAAACCAATCTGCTTGGACCCGGAAAGAAGAAAGGAACGTCATTGGTCTTGCGCGGCTGAAAAAGGAGGAACTCGACAGTAATTTCTACCATCTCCGGATCTTTTTAACTCTTAACTTCGCTTTCTCATGACACCACCTGCTCCTGCACAGCCTGTTTCCTGTATCCAGTCACTTGCCCGCCCATCCTGTTTGCCTTGGCCAATTCACATTGTGATTTCCTGCCTGTGCATCAAACGAAGAGTAAGAAACAGGCAGCGTCCACTTCCGCAGCACAGTAGGAGAAGGAAGAGGCTGCTGCTGCTCTAGGAGCCCATGTTAGAGTCTGCTGTTGCTAGTGTGTTTTGAAAGGGGGGGGGGGAGAGAATGAATGAGCATGTCTATGAGAGTGAGTGTGTATTTGTGTAGGAAGAAGAGATCTGAGAGTGTATGTAGGTGAGTAGGAGAGAGCTGAGTGCAAATGAGCATGGGTGTGAAAGTGAGTGGGCATGTGTGTATGGAAGAGGGAGAGACGTGAGTGAGTGTGTGTGTGTTGGTGGGAGAATGACAGAAGTAAAGGTGTAAATGGACATGAGAATGTAAGAGAATGAGCAGTGAAAGTAAGTGTGAACATGTAAGAATGTTTATGAGAGCAAATTTGTGAGCATCCGGTCCCACATAGAGTTAGATTCTGAAACCAGCATGCGGGTATCCATCTGCATGCGGTTCCGCTACCTGTGTGCACATGAGTGCCCGATTTTATATTGGCACGCTGGCGTTCATGTGGGTGCCAAGCTGCGCGTGCAAGGGGGGATGAATTTTCTTACAAGCGCATGGCAACGCGATAGAGCCTTCCCCAGTCTCCTTCCAGTTTGCTCTTTTATTGGAGTGGACTGGGAGGGAACTTCCCTAATCCCCTACCTACCTTGCCTGTCTTTTCCCCTCTCCTCCCCGACCCCTAAAACCCCTCTAGCTAGCTTTGTTTTCTAACTTACCTGGTTGACGGAGCAGCAGTAACTGGCACGTTCCGGCTGGCTGCTGGTGCGCACTTCAAGGGAAGCGCCTAATGACGCTGTCCCGGCCGGCCTCTGCCCCGCCCCGGCCTGCTTCTTTTTAAAAAAAACTTTGTTGTGTGCGTAGCAGGAGATACGCGCGTGGTTGTGAGCATTTGAAAATGCGTGCAGCATGCTAGCAGACCAGCCACACGTGTATCCCCCTGTTTTGGCGCATTCCAGGCTTTAAAAATTAGCCCAATAAGTCAGAGATGGTCTGGAGACATTCCAGGATAGTGCTAGAGCTATGCAAATAACTCTGTGTTATCCAGCCAAGTTACCCAGAAATTTTTGGTTGTGCTACATGGCTGTCCTAAATTAGCCAGATAAACTTCCTAATTAACTTAGGATCCAGTAGTGATATATTCAGTAGTGGGGCTGTGCCACTGAATATGCAGTGTAAATTAATATGTAAGTACAGCCTTAACTGGACAGTTCATGGCTAAACTTAGACCTCTCTGCTATTTGTGTGAGGAACGAGGGCTGGTATTGGTGAAGTACCAGTCAGCCTCCGTCCTCCAGCCTACTCTGCCTGCCGACGGTGGGGATCCGTAGGATCCCTCCTACAGGATAGCGTCAACCCCGTCTCGGTCCAAGGGTCCACCTCCGGTGCAACAATTTCTGCAGGTAAATCAGCTTTTGCCTGCAGAAATGCCTTTGAAAATTACTCTCTTTTTCTCTAAATAAGGCCCAACTTTTCCATGCAGGAAAAAAGAGATTTAGGGTATATGTACTAGAATTCATACAATTTTTTTTTATTGGCCAGTCGCTAAAAATTTGAACATGCACACCAAAATGTTACTTAATATATGTTAGGGATGTGCATTTATTTACAACGAATTTCACATCCACAACAAAAAGGTCCCTATTCATTTCATTTGTGGGACCGCGAAACGAATGGTGATCCCCATGAATGAAACATATCATATTAGTTTCAATCGTTTGGTTCACAGTGCTTTCTTAGCAGCCTTTTGAAATAGGAGAAGGTCATGTGGGAGTATCCATAGCAACCAGCCCTTTCCTGTGAGTCATAAGTGACCTCACAGCCCTGTCATAGAGTGGGTTGGACAGGCTGGCAAGGAGACCAGAATGCCAACATATCAGAGTGAAGCATTTTTTTAATTCAGCCAATCACTGCTCATCCTGGTGTTTTTCTACCTTCAGCAAGTGTAACACAGTGCACTTTCTTCTTGGGTTCTATCTGAGAAGGTTGTTTGCTGATTGAGCTCTCTCAGAGTGTCTCAATTATCAATTATCTATTGAATTGCTGAAAATCAGAGCTATTGCTAATTTGCTATTGCTGAAAAATATTTTTTTTCCTTTTGTGCTGCTGTGCCATGCAGCTAGGCCTTTTTTACTGCACTTACCCACTGAGACAAGCTGCCAGCAGTGGCATTTTGCTGCTGATCTTACCCCCTTGGGGTAGGTTGCAGGCAGGGTGTGGGTGGGAAATAGTGTGAGAGTTGCAGTGGCTGTCTGGCAGTGGGTATTTTTGAACCTCAAGCAGCATCACAGTGAGTACTGTAGGAATTGGGCTTAGTCTCATAGCAGGAGTAGTCAGGCTGAGGCTTCCAGTGTTTAATCTGGAGTTTCAGTTTCAGTACTGTTTTGGCACATAGAGCAGTCTCAGTTGTAGTGTACAGCAAGACACTGCACTAGGTGTCTGTGTGTGTGTGTGTGTGGTTTTCCACACTCACATATATTGGTACAGTGGTATTCAGTACAACCAATAAAGAAAATCCTTTTAATCCAAATCCCCAGTAGGCAGTGACATTAAAATCCATGATGTCAGGGAAAGGTACACATCGAGTGATTGGCACTGGCACAGGAGGTGCTGGCAGAGAAGGCACTTCAAGAGGCAGTCCCCCATTAAAGTTAAAAAGGGACCTGTTCCAATCCAAAATCTCTGGAGGGGCAGGCAGTTCCAGCCAGAAAAAACTTAAATTTAAAGATGATGCACTGCCACCACCTGTTTCTGACCCTGTTTTGGAGGTGAGTGAAGAGGAGGCTGAGCCATTCAAGACAGTTGGGGTAGTGGAGAAAGCAAAAGAGCGAGACCCAAAAGCAGCAGTGCGACAGCATACTCTAATTAGTGCTGACGATGTAGCGCAGTCACTATTTGCTTCTGATTTCGATGAAGAATCATCTTCTATGGGATTCCCTTCATCAGAAATGGAAGACATAATAGCTGAAGAAGGTTTAGGAGGATTAGTTAGTTCCATCTTAGCCTCTACTTCAGTGCTGGAGGAGAGAGAGGAAACTGGTGATGATGAGCAAGAGCAGTCAATGCAGGCAGAGTGTGACTAATGCTCCTGGCATTGCTTCTCAGGGTGCACCCACTACTTCAACTCCCGTGCCAGCATCCACCCTGAAGGCTATAGAGAAGGGATCACGAAAGAAATCTGTGACCTGGATCTGTGACCTGGATCCACTTTAAAGTGAGGGAGGACCCACATTTTGCTCAGTGTAATAACTGGGGAGGAGAAATAGCCTTAGGGAGGAGAAATAGCCTAGTGGTTCGAGCAGTGGGCTATGAGCCAGGAGACCAGGGTTTGAGTCCTGCTGTTGCTCCTTGTCACTTTACCCTCCATTGCCTCAAGTACAAAATTTAGATTGCTATCCCTCTGGGGATAGAGAAATACCTACAGTACCTGACTGTAAACTGATGTGATATCTCAGATCAAATGTCAGTATATAATAAATAAATAAATATTAGGAGAGGCAAGCAAGTGGGCCATCTAACTAATTCTGGAATGATGCATCACATGCAGAAGCAACATCCATCAGTACTGACATCTGGGGATGGTGGCAGTACCAGTCAGAGGACCCCTTTTTCCAGGCAGCGTAAAGTGGTTGAAAAGGAGCAGAGTCTCCTCACACCCTCAGCCCCCTTCTAGCAGTCAGGTGGCAGGCCAGCAGCCCCCTGCCATGTGTCAGAAGGCACAACCCACCAAGAGTCTCCCTTCAGTCTCTTTTTTTCCTCGCTGCAGTTTGCCTCACAGTTAGGAGCTCTGTGAGAATTTTCTCACAATTTTTCTTCACAGAATACTTGAAGTTTACTTCTCCAAAAACTTCCCCCACACGGGTCTTCCATCGCGACATCAGTATTCATTGCTCAGTGAGTGATTTTCACCATCTTCCGTCAGTTCCTGCCTTCCCTTTTTTCAGTGTCCGCAGGCCATCGATCGTTTTTGGGCCTCCCTATTTTGTATCATGGCAACAGGTTTTAGAAAATGACCGGAGTGTCCCCGTACCATGTCGATTACTGACTCCCATGATGTCTGTGTGCTGTGCCTTGGCTCATCACACAACGTTCGTCAATGCCCAAGTTGTGCCCAAATGACCCCGAAGGGTAGGCTCGCCTCGACAAGTTGGAGTCCCTTTTTAAGATCAAATTAACTCCATTGACATCCACCCAGTCGTCACCGGCAGAAAGATCGAAGAAATTTGTCGACAAACCTCACCAGGAGCACCAGGGCAGCCGTGATCATCTGTCACTGACTTCATATAAGGCATCCGCATCGTCTTCCTCGGTGCCGGAGAAAGACCGAACCAAGCACCAAGGGAAGCACTGACACCGGCACCAACGTGATTCTACTCCCGGTGCCGGCACCGACACCGCATCAACCTCGATGGCTATGGAGCCGATTGCGAAGAGGATACAGGTAGAGGATCCTCCAACCTCCTCTCCACCTGAGAAACCAAGGTGATCCCCACCGATATCGGTGCCGGGTACTGAGCCCCCACAAATTCCTGTGGAGGTGCCAGTAGTGCCTAGCCTGCCTCCCCCTGTAGCTGCGATATCTACATAGGCTTTCAGGGAGGAACTGGATGGTCTCATCTGCCAAGCAGTGCTCGATGCTCTCCGAGACTTACAGCCATCAATGCCAGCCCCCATACCGACACCGACACTGGAGCCATCGATGTTTATACTGCTGCTCAACTGACTGGATACACTCATTATTGCCCTTCCAACACAACCTAGGCCACCGATGCCAAAGCAGCCCGCAAAGTCTCTGAAAGCCCCGATACCCATTCCGGGCTCCTCAGAAGACGAAGGCACAGACTCCAGTCCTCTTTCAACACCGATTTCACCGATGCTGGAACCGATGCCTGGTCCATATCGGTGCCACCGCATCTTCCACTGAGGCCATCGAAGGATCCATCGGTTCCAACACATCCAACAGTACCAAACTTCTTCCCTCCTTCAGGTTCTTGGCTAGAGACCTTTTCTGACACATGGGAAGATTTTGACATCGACACATCTATGGAGGACATCTTATCAGAACCATCTCCTCCGGAACAAAGGAGAAAACTCCCCTCGAAGACCTCTCCTTTGCAAATTTTGTAAAAGAAATGTCAGAGACAGTCCCCTTTGACCTGATTACAGAAGAGAACACATGCCATAAAACATTGGAAGTTCTCCAATTTGTTGATGCTCCAAAGGAAGTTATGGCTATCCCTGTCCACAAGGTGCTCGTAGATCTCCAACATCGTCTCTGGGAGCATCCTTGTTCTATCCAACCAGTGAATAGGAGGACAGATGCAACTTATCTGGTCCAGCGTATTCCTGGATTCCAAAAGCCACAACTACCCCATCAGTCAGTGGTAGTTGAATCCGCACAGAAAAAGGCCAGGCGTCTGTGCCCTCACTCTTCAACACCTTCTGGCAAAGACCAAAAATTCTTGGATATTTTGGGTCCTAAGATGTTTCAGGGCTCTATGCTAGTGTCACGCATAGCTGCATACCAACTTTACATGACCCAATATCAAAGGAATCTCTGGCAGCAGGTTCAGCGAATAGCTGACTCTCTTCCCCAACAACAACAACAACAACAACAACAACAAGATAGTCTCTACGCCATACTACAGAAAGGCCTTGAGGCTGGGAAACATGAGATTCGGATTGCTTACGACTCCTTTGAAACTGCTGTTCGCTTGTCCACAATGGGAATCAGTGCCAGGAGGTGGACTTGGCTGAAAGCATCTGACTTGAGACCTGAAGTCCAAGACAAACTCGCTGATTTGCCATGTACTGGGGACAACCTATTTGGAGACAAGATACAGGACGCAGTGGCTCAACTAAAAGACCATAACGAGACCCTGCGTCAATTGTCCACGATTGCTACCGAGGCCCCTTCCTCTGCAAGAAGACCTACGAGAAGGGACCCTAGGAAACCATTTTATTGCCCATACAGATACTACCCACCTACATCTCACGTGAGGCCAACCAAGCCGTCTCAGAGAGGACATCCTCGACAGCCCAAGTCATTCAGGCCTCAGCCACCACCGCAAACAAGCCAAGCCTCTGGATTTTGAAAGCTATCCAGAGAACAGCAGCCACTCCACAAATCCAAAACCAGACTTGCCAGTAGGAGGTCGACTTCACCACTTCTTAACCAACTGGCTCAGCATTAACACAGACCAATGGGTTATATCCAGCATAACCCAGGGATACCATCTAAACTTCCTCATGGTACCCCCGGATTCACCACCCAAACCACTGTGGATGCAAAAAGATCACACAACCCTTTTAGAGTCAGAACTCTCCACCCCTCTGGGTGCCAGGGCTGTGGAAACCGTTCCCCGGGCACAGCAGGGCAGAGGGTTCTACTCCCGTTATTTTCTCATTCCAAAGAAATCAGGCCGCCTCCGCCCCATCCTAGACCTCCGCAATCTAAACAAATTTCTACAAAAAGAAAAATTCAGGATAATGTCCCTGAGCACCATGCTTCCCATTCTGCAGGAAGGAGATTAGCTCTGTTCTCTGGATCGTCAGGATGCTTACGCTTACATTCCAATATTCCCACATCCCAGCAAATACCTGCGTTTCCTAGTGGGACATCAACATTTTCAGTACCAGGTTCTGCCTTTCAGACTTGCCTCGGCACCCCGTGTATTTACAAAGTGCCTAGCAGTGCTGCGGCCCATCTGCGCAAGAAAAGCATACACATGTTTCCTTCCTGGACAACTGGGTGATGAAAAGCCATTCCAAACAAGGAGCTCTCGAAGCTCTCAAGCTCACTATCAATCTGCTACACTTGTTAGGATTTCTCATCAACTACCAAAAATCCCACCTGGCTCCATCTCACCTCCTTACTTTCATCGGAGCAGAATTGGACACCACAGTCGCAAAGGCCTTCCTGCCCAATGACCACGCAGTCACACTCTCCAAGCTAGCTTTGTCTCTGCGCACAAAAGAAACAGCCCCAGCCCATCAATTCCTAACCTTACTGGGCCACATGGCTTCCACGGTCCACGTCACTCCTATGGCCAGACTGGCCATGAGAATCACTCAATGGACTTTGAAATCTCAGTGGCTCCAAGTTACTCAACCTCTTTCATCCCGGATTCAAGTAACCCACCAGCTACGTTTATCACTTCTCTTGTGGACAAACAAAGCCAACTTGCTGACAGGTCTTCTCTTCCAGCAACCAATTCCACAAGTGACTTTAACCACAGACACATCCAATTGGGTTGGGGAGCTCATGTGAACAACCTCCAAACTCAAGGTACTTGGACACAGCTCGAAGCAACGTTTCAGATCAACTTCCTAGGGTTTCAAGCTATACGTTATGCACTTTATGCGTTCAAGGACTGCCTTTCACACAAGACTGTTCTCATACAAACAGACAACACAGTTGCAATGTGGTACTTGAACAAACAAGGAGGAACATCTCCTCTGCCAAGAAGCCATGCAGTTCTGGGCCTGGGCCCTTGCACATTCCATGCATCTCCGGGCCACTTATGTAGCAGGCATACAAAACGTAGTAGCAGATCACCTCAGTCGACAGTTCCATCTCCACAAGTGGTCTCTGGATCCTGTGGTAACGAACAAAATCTTCCAACGCTGGAGTCAACAAACAATAGACCTCTTTGCATCCAAACTGTATCACAAAGTGGACAGATTCTGCTCCCTGCACACGCAGAACAACAACTTAGCCATGGACCTTTTTGCTCACCCCTGGAACATAGGCTTCCTATATGCATATCCCCTGATACCGCTAGTAGCCAAAACTCTCGTGAAGCTACAACAGGGCAAAGGATCAATGATACTCCTAGCTCCGTATTGACCTCGACAAGTATGGTTTCCAATGCTTCTCGACCTCTTGATCAGAGAACCTATTCGCCTGGGCACAGTGCCCACTCTCATAACTTAGAACCAAGGCATGTTATGCCATCTGAACTTTCAAACCCTATCCCTCACAGCCTGGATGTTGAAAGCTTGATCCTGCAACCGCTCAACCTTTCAACTGATGTCTCTCAAGTGCTTGTAGCTTCATGAAAGCCTTCCAAATGAAAATCCTATCGTTCTAAATGGAATAGATTTACCATATGGTGCATGCAAAAAGGTAGTGACCCTTTTTCCTGCCCCACTCCATCTCTATTAGACTATCTCTGTCACCTTTCAGACTCTGGTCTCCAGACCTCTTCAGTGAGGGTACATCTGAGTGCCATCTCAGCGTACCACATAGGAGTTGGGGATGCCCCTGTAACAGCTCAACCCCTTGTGAGTAGGTGTATGAGGGGCCTACTACAACTCAAACCCCCTCTATGGCCACCAGTCATTGAATGGGATCTGAAGGTAGTACTTACAAGACTCATGCGCTCCCCATTTGAGCCTTTGCACTCCTGCGATGTTAAATTTCTTACATGGAAAGTTCTTTTTCTAGTAGCCATTACATCTGCTCGAAGAGTTAGTGAGTTACAAGCACTTGTCACATACTTACCCTATACAAGGTTCCTACATGACCGAGTGGTCCTCCGTAATCATCCTAAATTCCTTCCCAAGGTGGTTACTGACTCCACTTGAATCAGTCTATAGTCTTGCCCACATTTTTCCTAAGACCCCACTCACACCAGGGCAAGAGGGTTCTACACACCTTGGACTGTAAATGTGCACTTGCATTTTACCTAGACCGCATTGCAGTCCATAGGAAATCCACCCAACAATTTGTTTCTTTCGATAAAATCAAACCAGGAGTTGCAGTGGGCAAACAAACTCTCTCCAATTGGCTCGCAGACTGTATTGAATTCTACTATGACAAAGCAGGCCTTCCTCTCCAGGGTCGAGTGACGGAGCCACAGCAACCTCAGTAGCCCACTATCATTCATTACCGATTGTGAGATTTGTAAGTCTGCAACATGGAGCTCTCTACACACATTTGCAGCACATTACTGCCTAGACAAGGAAGGACACCAAGACTATGCCTTTGGCCAATCCGTCTTGAAGAACTAATTTCCAGTATAATCCCAACTCCTTCCACATCCAATCTGCTGTGATTTTCAGGCGGCCTCATTTTTACCATCAGTACACCAGTTGTTGTGCCTGTTGCACAAGTTGTACGCTGTTGGTCCAAACAAATATGAGTCAGCCTGTAGCTTGCTAATCACCCACATGTGAGGACTACCATCCTGCTTGTCCTGGGAGAAAGCAGAGTTGCTTACCTGTAACAGGTGTTCTCCCAGGACAGCAGGATGTAGTCCTCATGAAATCCACCCGCCACCCCGCGGAATTGGTTCCGAAACGTTGTATTATTTTATTTTTTAGCTTGCACCTTTTTGCTACAAAAGAGATTGAAGGAAGACCCCTGTGGCTACAGGGATTATGGCATGCTCAGTGTGCCAGGCAAAAGTTCTAGAAACTTTGCCAGAAAAGTTTTCTGTGATAGGGCTCCGTCTTCTGATGTTACCCACATTTGAGGACTACATCATGCTGTCTTGGGAGAGCACCTGTTACAGATAAGCAACTCTGCTATATTGCATATTTTTTGGCTCAATTCTGCCAGTCTCCAGATCACGTGAAGTACTTCTGAATGGTCAGTTTGGTATGGTTTTGGAAACTGTTGAAACACATCCTACAGGAAAGCACACAGGGGAATCAGATAGATACCATATGGGCCGGTTTTGAAAACAAATCTCCTAGTGTTGCGGTCTCCACCGCTTCCCCCCGCTCAGGGCTCAAACCCGCCTACCTCCGTTTCAGGAATCGCCGCGTTCCGCCTGCTCTGGACCCCGGGGGCTTCTCTCACTCCACGTGGCGGCCGCCATTACGAGCCTGCTCCTCGTAGTTTCGCGCGCACGTGAGGACGCCCGTCTTGAGCGCTCAATCACCGGAAGCCTGGCCCCGCCCGTGCTGCTGACGTCACGCCCGGGCCCCGATATAACCGGCGTCCAAACTCTCATTGCCTTGCAACGAGGTTCACAACTCCATAGTTGTTGTTAGTTGCGTTCCTGGTGATCTCCACGTTTCCTGCTTCTGACCACGGTTTGCCTCTGACTCCGCTTCAGCCTGTTGCCTGCCTCTGACTCCGGTTTGCCTCTGACTCCGCTTCTGCCTGCTGCCTGCCCCTGACTCCGGTTTGCTTCTGTCGCCGCTTCAGTCTGCAGCCAGCCTCCGACCCCGGCCTGCTTCCGCTTCAGCCTACAGCCTGCTTCAGCCTCCGGTTCTTCACCGACTCCGCTTCAGCCTACAGCCTGCTTCAGTCCCGGTTTGCTACAGACTCCGCTGCTGCCCGCTGCCCTGCCTTCAGCCGGCCCTCGGTCCTGTACAGCCGGTCTCCTGCTTCCCGGGTACCTTGGACTTACTATCCTTCCTGTTTGCTCTGGTCCCGGCCTAGCCTATCTCAAGCCCCTGGACTTTCAGACTCTGTTCCTGGTCCCAGTGCCCTACGGGCTCCTCCCGGGGGGTTCCTGGTTCCCGGGTGCACACCTCCTGCCTGCAGCTCCGCCTCCTGGCCTACCCTGTCACCCTAGGTAGGTCAGCCCAAGGGTCCACTATCTCGCCAGCAGTCTCCAACTGCAACATCTAGGCTGATATTTTCCTGCACTTCACCCCTATATAGGAATGATGGTTTATTTCCCCTGGAGGTAACCCAGATAGTGGTAGACACTCGACTTAACAAGATCAAGCTGAGGGGAGTGTATATAAAAGAGTGTATGGTAAACCCTTCTTAAAAGCAGGGACCAGGCATTTAGCATAGTCCACCTTAAGCCACAGACAGGAAGGGGGTGCTGTTCTGAGTGCATTCACTTTAGAAGGGTATAAGAAGCTAGGCCCAGGGAGAACAAGGGGCCCAGGGGAGAGAAGGAAGCTTAGAGAAGGTGAATACTGATGAACTGTAAGTTATATTATTGTCTTTGTGTTTGTGACCTGCAAAGGAAAGCAGAGCTGCTTCTGTTTTTGTTTTTTTGTCATTGATAAAAATGTTTATGAGAGACTGTCAAAGTACACCCTGAGTCTGTTCTCTGGCTACCCCAACTGCTCATGGTTCCAGAGATCCACATGCATAGTCTAGCACAGTGGTTCTCAACCTTTTTTCTGTCGGGACACACCTGACAGATGGTTCTCACATGCGTGACACACTGACCCATGATCGTCACGGGGCTAGATGTAAAAGTTCAGTTTGCATCCACGGGAACCCCCCTGACCCACAATAATGGATGTAAAGCAGAATTATGACATTCCCCATACAACTCACCCTACAAAAAAGATATTCTGGTTCTGGTGTCATCTCAGTAACAGCAACTCAAACTCCTTCTACTTCCAGGCTCAATAGCCCTACTTATGAAAAGACAGCAGTTTACCACCAATGCATGTCCTCTTGAGAAAACACAACAAATAAGACTGATAAAACTCTTACATGCTAGTAAAATATTTCATCTCAGTAACAGACACAGAACCGACCTAACATACTCCCAGGATCTGTAGTAATGCACATAAACTAATCCACACACATTTACACTTGTATTATGGAATACACTCAAATAAGAGCAACCCTATCTATGAAAAGGCAACAATATAAATATTAAATCAGGCCCTAAAAACCAATACACCTCTTATTAGGAAAACAGAACTAGCAAGCAGCTATAGATCCCCACACAGAAATAATTGTAAAACTATACTAATAAGCAGAATAAATGTTTCTAAATAGCTATGAACAGAATAACATCCAACAATTAAAAACTATTAAAAACTATTAAAAAATTCTCCAAACACCAATAAAATATTTCAAAAAAAGCAAACACATCACATAATATTAAATAATTAAAATGGCAGTCAATCAAGAAAAATAAACTTAAAAAGCCACCTTTACTTACCCCCTCCAGCAGCTCTCCTGCTCCTCTTCCATGCAGGCCGTTGCACACAGCAGAAGCAGCAGTAGAGGCTAAGCTCTATACTCATGGTCCTCTTCCTTAATGCCCATGTCTCTCACACACACACACCATACCAGTCATGCCCCCATGACCAGTTTCTGTCTCTCACACACTAATCATCTCCCAGTCTTTGACACACACACCAGTCACCTTCCTGAACAGTTTCTCTCATGCCATACACACACACAGGCTTCCCACTCCCGTGTTCTACTTACATATACGGGCTTCTCACTCTCATAATCACTTTCTCTGTCTCACACACACTCACCAGTCTCCCATGCTTGTTCTCTCCACATGCACAGGCTTCTCATTTCTATAATCACTTTCTTTCTCTCTCTCTCTCTCTCACACACACACACACACACACACACACACACACACACACACACACACCAGTCACCTGATCTCTCTCATGCATACACACACACACAGGCTTCCCACTCCCATGTTCTTTCAGATATACAGGCTTCTCACTCCCATGCTGTGTCTCACACACACCCAGGTTTCTCACTCCCATGCTCACTCTTCACATGCACAGGTTTCTCATTCCCATAATCACTTTCTTTCACACACACACACACCAATCACCTGATCTCTCTCATGCATACACACACAGGCTTCCCACTTCCATGTTCTGTCTTACATATACAGGCTTCTCCCTCACATGCTGTGTCTCACACACACCCAGGTTTCTCACTCCCATGTTCACTCTCTTCACATGCACAGGCTTCTCATTCCCATAATCACTTTCTCTCTGTTACACACACATACATACACACACACATACATACACACACACACACACACACACACACACCAGTCTCTCTCTCATTTCCATGCTCGCTCTCCACTGCACAGGCTTCTCATTCCCTGAATCACATTCTTTCTCTCATATTCACACACACCAGTCTCTTTCTCTCACACACCCCGTCACCTTACCAACCAGTCTCTCGCTCTCATGCATTCACACACACACACACAGGCTTCCCACTCCCATGCTCTTTCTCTCACATAATCAGGCTTCTCACTCCCATGCTTTTTTTCACACACACACCCCCCTCCCCCCCCCCCCAGGCTTCTTACGCCCTTGCTTTCTCACATACCCAGATTTCTCACTTCCATGCTTTTTCTCTCTCTCACACACACACACATCAGTCACTTCCTTGACTAATGTCTCACACTCTCACATACACATCAGTCATCTCCCTGAGCAGTCACTTTCATTGTCTCTCACATATACACCACATCAACTCTCTGACCAGTTTCTCTCACTCACAAACGTGCTCTCAATCACATGCAGGCTGGCTGCTTCTTTCTCTCACTCACTTCCTTCCCCCCCCCGGAGCACAAATGGAAACTGCAGCAGCCTCCTCCTCCAGCCCCCGCAAGCCAAGAAAGTAGAATCCCATCGACCGCGGGAGGCTCAAGCTGCTCTCTCCTTTCTTGATTACCGGCTGCTTCGATTGCCCGGGGGCCGATGACGCTGCTGCTGCTGCTACTTTATCACGCGGCACGGGCCGGCTCTTTCTCCTTCCCGCGCACCGCGTATCACTTCCTGTTCCGGGTCACGGGGGGGGGGGGGGGGGTGCGGGAAGAAGAAAAGGCCCAGCCACAAGTGCCACAGCTTCTTTTAGCGCCGCTGCCGTTCCCGCTGGGCTTGAACGTGCTGATAGCCCGGCGACAACGGCAGCAAGGAAGAAAGAGCAGCGGGAGAGACCCGGAGCACGTGACACACTACCCGGTGCTTGGCGACACACTAGGGTGTCGCGACACACCGGTTGAGAACCGCTGGTCTAGCACCTTTCTCATGTCTCATACTTTTCATGTGTTATGTAGTATGTCGATCATGTGACGATATCAAGTGCTACCCTCTCCTACCATATTCAGTGGCAAACACTGACATTCAGTGATGACTGACATGTGCACAGACTCATTCTTCTTGGTTGGATTCAAGCACATTTGCTTTGCTTACACCCCTTACGGCTACAATCTGACTCTAAGAAATTTAAAGCTGATTTAAAAACATGGCTCTTTACGTGTGCTTATGCAGAAAGTGGGTAACCAATAGCAGCCTTCTAGCTCGTGTTTAAGTATTATTAGATCCCGTGCTTCTTCTTTCTTTTAGTAGCGTGTTATTACTGTTTTATCGTTTTATTATTTTATGATTTTATCTTAGACTATTTTAACAGCTATATCTTATGTATTTCCACTTTGTAATTTTAGCTATTATACTCTTTTATTGCTATCTATTGTATTTCCCCTGTTTTAATTTTGTACACCGTTGTGATGGTTTTTTTACTGATGTGACAGTTTATAAAACCTAAATAAACCATAAACCTCCAGTGAGAACAGTGACCATCTTAGGTCTATTTCACAGTTCTTAAAACACTTTGTGGTTTCAAATCTGATCACAGCGAAAATGTCTTAAACAGTTCAAAACACAGTTTATTCTTACAAAATGACACAGGGTTCCTGTTCAGGTGCCGAAAAGTAAAACCCCTGAGGTGCTCACTTCCATGAGTACACTCAGTTCCAAGGCTTAAGCATATCTGGGAACTTTCAGTTTACAGTCACCCTGAGATTTTCATCTATTGGTGGAGGCAGATAGGAGGGCACAAGGGGGCAGTTCAGTCAGTATGGACACAAACTTTCTCTTTCATACACACACACACACACACACACACACACACACACACACACATACACACACACACACTCTCTAATACACTAGCATGTTCACACTAACACATACATGTTCATTTCAAACACCTTCTCTCTCACATTCCTCTTATACACACACATATGCCCCATCACATGTATGCCCTCCCCCTATGCACACGGCCCTCCCCCCCCCCCCCACATACCGTTTCAAATACACATATATACATGTATGCATGTCTCCCTCACCTATCAGTGGCGTAGCCACTGATAGGTGAGGGAGACATGCATACATGGGTTAACATGGTGGGCAGTTGACCTACTATTTGTACTCATCAATAAATAATGCTTTAGAGCGCATTTGACAATGAATTTCTAAGTAGTTTCATCAAGAGTGATTATTTAAAATATATTCATTCTATCATTTCAAGTACTTACCAGCATTAAAAACTGTTGGATTCATGGACCCTTGAGCCAGCTGGGACAGATGATGACACACAGTGGGAAGGCCCACGGTGGAAGTCGAAGCCGGGAGGCAGCACAGGGCAGGAGACCGGAGGGATCTTCACCACTGAAAGTCCAAGGTCCCCCCAGGAGGAGCCTGTGAGGACCCAAGTCGCTTGGACGTACATGCGGTCTCCTGTGGGTCGATGTCTGAAGAGGAGTTCCAGAGGATAGAGAAGAGTAGAACTGAAGCCAGGAGGCCAACTGGAAGCCCGCGGTCCCCCCGAAAGGAGCTCGTGAGGACCCGAGCCGCTTGGACTTAGGCCTCCTGGATGAAAGCCGAAGTCAGAAGCCAGTAGTCGGAAGCCGAAGTCAGAAGCCAGTAGTCGAAAGCAGCAACTAGTAGCTGTCAACAGAGAATGAACCTCGTTGCAAGGCAAAGCACAGGCCCAGCTGCAGGGTTTAAATACCCCTGCAGCTTCTGACGTCATCTGTGGGCCTTCCTCACTCTTTCCGCGCTGGCCCCTTTAAGTCCTGAGCCCCCGTGTGCGCACCTAGGGGGCGGGGCCAGGTGCCGAGGATCGACGGCGTCTCCATCGAGGAGGGAGCGCTGTGGCAGAGGCCAGGATGGGCCTTTCCGGCCGTGGAGGAGTAGCAGCGGCAAAAGATGTGCTGGGCGAAAAGGCTAGCGAGCTCAGGTGCCGTTGGTAACTTAGTGAGGGGGACGAAGTGGGCTATCTTTGAAAACCTGTCGATCGTGACCCATATCACTGTTTTCCCTTCTGAAGGTGGCAAGTTCACGATGAAGTCGGTGGACAAATGGGTCCATGGCTCGGTGGGGATAGGCAATGGTTGAAGGAGCCCTCACAGGTGACCAGTCGGCATCTTTTGTCGAGCACAGGTCGGGCAGGAGCTGATGTAGAGATGAACATCTCTCCTTACCTGAGGCCACCAGTAATATTTGGTCAGCAGATCCAAAGTCCGAGCGACTCCCGAATGCCCTGCGGTCAAGGAATCATGAGCCCATGACAACACCTTCTTGCGCAGGCGAACCACCTCTGAAGCTGCAAGAAGGACTTTGGCTGGATCGAGCATATAACGGGGCGGATCCGGGTTATCCTCTGTTTCAGCCGTGTGTGAGAGGGCGTCCACTCTAATGTTCTTGGAGGCTGGCCTGTACCGGAGGAGGAAATTGAACCGGCTAAAAAAGAGCGACCATCAGGCTTGTCGAGAATTAAGGTGTTGGGCTCGGCACAAGGATTCCAGATTCTTGTGATCCATATAGACGATCACGGAGTATTGGGCCCCCTCCAGCCATTGGCACCACTCCTCCAGCGCGAGTTTGATGGCCAGGAGCTCCTTATCGCCGATACTATAATTTCTCTCCACCGGAGAGAATTTTCGGGAATAATAGGAACATGGTAGGGGTTTGCCTTTCGTGGATAACTGGCTCAAGACAGCCCCTACCGCAGAATAAGATGCATCTACCTCCACGATGAACTGACGCTGCGGATTTGGATGGTGGAGACAAATATCAAGGAGAAAGGCTTCCTTCAGCCTCTGGAAAGCATTTATTGCCGTCTGGGACTAATTCTTCGCATCGGCACCCTTCCTGGTAAGGGCCGTAAGCGGTGCTACCATCCGGGAGTAACGGGGTATGAACTGGCGATAGAAATTGGCAAAGCCCAGGAAGCGTTGTAGGGCCTTGACCCCTACCGGCTGTGGCCAATCCCGAATGGCCGCCACTTTATCAGGGTCCATATGGAAGCCCGTGGATGAGACTATATATCCGAGGAATGGCAAGGATTCCTGCTCGAACTGGCACTTCTCTAACTTGGCAAAGAGACGATTGTCCCGAAGTTTCTGTAGTTCTTGCCGCACTTGTACACGGTGCATGGACAAATCCTTAGAATATACCAACACGGCATCGAGGTACACTATAACCGATGTATGCAACATATCCCTAAAGACCTCATTCATGAGGTTTTGAAAGACCGCAGGGGCATTGCACAAGCCAAAGAGCATGACCAAATATTCATAGTGCCCGTCTCTAATATTGAAGGCGGTCTTCCATTCATTGCCGGGTTGTATCCATACCAAATTGTAGGCATCCCGGAGGTCTAAACTTGGTAAAGACCTTCGCTCCTTGCAAGCCAGTCTAGTAACTCAGGAATCAGAGGCAAAGCGTACCTGTCCCGTTGTGTGATGGCATTGAGGCCATGGTAATCGATGCAGGGTGGGAGTGACCCATCCTTCTTGGCCACAAAGAAGAACCTGGCCCTGGCAGGGGAGTTAGAGGGCCAAATGAAACCTCTATCCAAATTCTCTTGAATATACGAAGACATGGCCCAAGTTTCCGGAAGCGACAAGGGGTAAACCCACCCCTTGGGAGGTGTAGTGCCAGGAACCAGGTTTATGGCACAGTCAAAGGGCCGGTGTTCTGGGAGAAGTTCAGCTTTCTCCTTAGAGAAGACATCTTCATAGTCTTGGTACTGTGGCGGGAGTGCCATGGGTGTGGTCAAGAGAGGCACACTGGGATGAGGAATATTCATCAGGCAGGAGTCAAAACAAGACGGACCCCAAGATGCGATCTGAAGAGTATCCCAGTGTGTGACTGGGGAGTGTTTGTGCAGCCAGGGTAAGCCCAAGATGATGGGATGCATGGAGTTCTCCAGTATAAGGAAAGAGATCTCTTCCACGTGCAGGAGGCCGGTGCGAAGAACCAAGGGCTTGGTGCAGGTAGTAATGCTCCCCGGAAGCATTACTACCTGCATCAAGCCCTGCAGAAAGCCCTGCACCTGAATAGAAGATACCGGATACGAGGGATTCGGGGTTGGACCCCAATCTGCAACTGCTAGACAAGGTCTGCGAGGATGAAATTCCCTCCAGCTCTGGAGTCGACCAAAGCCAGCTTATCAAACGTACCCCAGGGTAGACGAGGGTAACCGGTACAGTACACGAGGAGGCGGAACATGTATTACTTAGAGTCAGCTCCCCAATGATCCCTAGGTTCTGGCGTTTCCTGGCCGCTCACCACATCGGGCTAGGAAATGCCCCTTGCCACCACAATATAGGCATAGACTTGAGCGTGGCGCGTCTTCTCTCTTCCTGCGAGATTGGACCTCGACCCAACTGCATAGGCTCTATGTTTTGGTCTCCAGGAGAGGCAGAGGAGGAGTGTACAGGTCGGGGAAATATAGGCCCAGAATTACTGGGTTTACAACCGGACATCCCTTCCCGAAAACGGCGTTGGATACGGCGGTACACACCCGTCCAGCCAGCTCAATCATGCTGTTCAGGTCATCCGGGAGGTCCCTTGCCGCTAACTCGTCTTGGAGTCTTGAAGAGATACCTTCCAAGAATATGCCGTGGAAGCTGTCATCCCTCCAGTCTAGCTTGGCTGCCAGGGTACGGAATTTCACCACATACTCGGCAAGGGACCGGTTGCCTTGGCATAGCTGAAGTAACTCAGAGGCAGCAATGGGCCTGCGAGCAGGCTCGTCGAAGATATGTCGAAAGGCAAAGACAAGCTGTTCCAGATTCCCTAGACGGGGATCTTTATGCTCCTATAGTGGAGAGGCCCAGGCCAGGGGCTTCCCGTCCAACAAAGAAATATATAACTGGTCTTAATCTGATCCGTCGAAAACTGGGAAGGGCAGCAGATTGAATCGGATGAAACACTGATTGAGGAATCTGCTGCAGAACTTCACTTCCAATGAGTACCGTGAGGGTACCTGAAGCTGTGTGGGCGTCACTGGTCCAGGATCGGCCGCGGCAACTGGCGCAGGAGGGTACAAGTGCAGGTGTTCTATCAATACAATTGGCCAGTCTGTCTACAGTCACCAACAGAGCATCAAGGCAGACTTGCTATGTGCTGCAAACGTTGGGCAATTCCGGGGATGGCCTTTTCAGCCCGCCACATCCATCAGGGTCCATGGCCTTGCAAACTGTTGGATTTCTGGACCCTTGAGCCAGCTGGGACAGATGATGACACACCGTGGGGAGGCCCACAGTGGAAGTCGAAGCCAGGAGGGCGGCACAGGGCAGGAGACCGGAAGGATCTTCACCACTGGAAGCCCAAGGTCCCCCCAGGAGGAGCCCATGAGGACCCGAGCCGCTTGGACTTACGTGCGGTCTCCTGTGGGTTGATGTCTGAAGAGGAGTTCCAGAGGATAGAGAAGAGTAGAGCTGAAGCCAGGAGGCAACTGGAACTTCACCACTGGAAGCCCGCGGTGCCCCCGAGAGGTGCTCTTGAGGACCCGAGCCGCTCGGACTTAGGAGAGGCCTCCTGGATGAAAGCCAGAGTCAGGAACCAGTGGACAGAAGCTGGAATCAGAAGCCAGTGGACAAGCCGAAGTCAGAAGCCAGTAGTCGGAAGCTGAAGTCAGAAGCCAATAGTCGAAAGCAGCAACTATTAGCTCTCAACAGAGAGTGAACCTCGTTGCAAGGCAAAGCATAGGCCCAGCTGCAGGGTTTAAATACCCCTGCAGTGTCTGACATCATCTGTGGGTAGTCCTCACTCTTCCCGCGCTGGCCCCTTTAAGTCCTGAGCCCCCATGCACACGCGTGCCTAGGGGGCGGGGCTAGGCGCCAAGGATCGACTGTGTCTCCCTCGAGGAGGGAATGCCGCGGCATAGGCTGGGACGGGCCTTGCCAGCCAGGGAGGAGTAGCAGTGGCCCGGGCCGGCCCCGAGGTAGGTGAAGGGACCGGGGCACGGCCTGTGACCGTAACAAAAATACTTTATTAATCTATATTTATTTTATATTTATTGCAGTTTATAAATACACATCATGTAAAAAGTAACAGAAGTTTAACAGAAACATCATATCCATTTATGTAATAAAACAAATATAAATGTATTCTTTTATGAATCCTCTTTCCAAAAATGCAAAGAATATCATAACTACATTAAAACAGCAATAATTATAGTAATCATCATAACAACTTAAGATTTGTAACAGATGTAGAACAGAACTAGAACATGCAAAAAATATATATATTCAAATGCTGGTGCCTTCTCAGTGCCAGAAAAACAAACTCCCTCCAATGCCAAACACTTTGTGAAGTACCTAGAACATTCCCATGCCATACCATAACACCAGTAACTCTCAGGACTGAAACACAGCAAAACTTATCTCAAAAAAAAGGCAGCAAAGGTAAACATTGCACAAGCCCTAGAACACTAATGCACTATGTAGTGGGCATACAGAACAAGCCGAACTGCTTCAAATCCTAGGGGTGTGCATTCGTTTTCGACGTTTTGGCAATCTGCAACGTATATGTCCCTATTCGTTGTATTCGTGGGGAAGCAAATGTATTGCGACTCCCCACAATATGTCGTATCATCCGTTTCATCCGTTTGGCAGCGCGCGCTTTTCTTCACCGCCATTTGCAATCGGAGGACGCCATTTGGGTTGTATCCAGAGCCAAAAACCAGCCCTTTCCTGTGAGTCACAGTGACCTCACAGCCCTGTCAGAGTGGGTCGGACAGGTTGGCACGGATACCGGAATGCAGTATATCAGCGATAACATTTTGTGAAATGCACTGAATGCAGCCAATCGTGCTGTCATTCAGTGCTCGGTGGACATAAGAACATAAGAAAATGCCATACTGGGTCAGACCAAGGGTCCATCAAGCCCAGCATCCCTGTTTCCAACAGTGGGCAATCCAGGCCATAAGAACCTGGCAAGTACCCAAAAACTAAGTCTATTCCATGTTACCATTGCTAATGGCAGTGGCTATTCTCTTAAGTGAACTTAATAACAGGTAATGGACTTCTCCTCCAAGAACTTATCCAATCCTTTTTTAAACACAGCTATACTAACAGCACTAACCACATCCTCTGGCAACAAATTCCAGAGTTTAATTGTGCATTGAGTAAAAAAGAACTTTCTCCGATTAGTTTTAAATGTGCCCCATGCTAACAGGACAATTTCCTGATGATCCAGCACTATATATAGTTAAGCACGCGGCGTGCCACGCACTTTCTTGCAGGGGTGGTCTGGGGAGATGGTCTCTGTGGAAGGTGGCTGCACTCAGAAGCTAGTCTGAGTTCAGAAATCCATATTGAATTGCTAGCTAGGCTAGTTACTTAAGAGAAAAAGATATTTCTATTATTTTTTGCTGCAGCCCTGTTTGGTTTTTTAAGCAGTTTATTTAGGTGATCTGAGACGGTCTCTCTTGTGCCAGGGAGAGAAGCTGCTAGCAGTGCCATTTTGTTTTATTTCACCCCTCTGGGCTAGGCTGCAAGCAAGCACCATTTGGGTGTTGTGGCTGGGAGAGATATATTCAATTTTTAGATAATTTGCTAGAATTTCCATTGGAAAATATATTTCATTGATTTTCCTGCTGTGCCAACAATTCCAGCTTTTTTAAACTGAGTTTGTTTAAATTCAACTCACTCAGTCTCTCTGTGCACTGGGCTTCAGTGGGCTGGCAGTTTAGCAGACTGACCTTATTATTGGGACAGTCTGTGCAGTGAAATCCCCAGTCTGCCTCTTTTGTCTTACAAGCAAGCTGTGTGTGTGTGTGCACACCACACACATTACATTAGTGCATAGCAAGGCACTGTGACAGTGGGCAGCTCCAGTGCCAGCATCCACCCCCAAGGCTTTAGAGAAGGGAGGATCACGAAAGACATCTGCAATGTGGAGCCACTTTAAAGTGACGGATGACCCGCATTTTGCTCGGTGTAATTACTGTGGCAGGGCTATTAGCAGAGGCAAGCAAATGGGACATCTAGCTAATTTGGCATGACACATCATATGAAGAGGCCACACCCAACAAGAGTACTGCCATCTGGGGACCCCTTCCAAGCAGCGTAAAGTGGTTCAAAAGCAGCAGAGTCAGCCCACGCCCTCATCACCTTCTAGCAGTCAGGTGGCAGGCCAGCAACCCCCTGACATGTGGCAGAAGCGACAACACACCATGGAGAAAATGGGGTGGAGTGTGGTAACGATGTCCCCGGGTAGGAGGCAGGCAGCCTCAAAAGTTGTAACCAGGAGCATTGGGGAAATGATTGCCCTTGATGACCAGCCCTTGCAGTTAGTGGAGAATGTGGGTTTCAAGCGTTTTCTGAAGGTTGTAGTTCCAAATTACAAAGTCCCCTCCAGAACCACATTTAGCAGAAAGGTCATCCCCAGCTTGTACAAGCAGTGTCCACAGTCGCATCCAAGCGCTGCTAGCTAAGGCAGAGGGGAGTATGCATTTCACCTGCAATATCTGGACCACCATGAATGCTGCACACTCTTACCTCTCCCTGAGCACAGTGGTGGGACTTGGCTGAGGCAGGGGCAGGCAGCAGCTCTATTACTGAAAAATTATCATGGTGGAGATGGGCTTTACTGCACACCCACCTGACGGACCAGGCCCATACCGCAGCCAATATTCTAGCATGCATCAGACAGATGCTGGAAGGCTAGCAACTACACCAGCTACACCAGCAAGACAGGAATCCTCAGGCAGGGTTCTTTGTCACAGACAGTGGTGCAAACATGGTTCCCTGTACGTACCAGGATTAGTCCAGGACACCTGGGTTGTGACTCCGCACCAGTAGATGGAGACAGAGCAAGATCTGTCGGACTCAGCCATTTATGGCAATGTGCCTGCCACAGCCCCTCAGTCTTACTCTGTCTCCAGTAGATGGTGCAGGTGCAGTCACAGCCCCTGCCGGCCCTGAGTGTTTGTTGTCAGTCAGGGTTCAGTTTTTGGTTAAGTTTTTTTTTTTTTTTCTGTTTTCAAATTTGGTTTTTGTTTGGTTGCTGAGTGAAGTCCCGTCCGCCCTGCCTCCCAGGGGGGTTGGGAGGTTCTGAGGGGTCCATCCCCCTCTGGTCGAGGCCGCTGCTAGGGTCGAGGACCCGGCTGTGCGAGTGGCAGCGCCGGGGGTGACACCGGGGAGCCCGGTTCACTCACCCCGACTGGAATAGGGCTCCAGGACCGAGGACAGCGGCAAGTGCTTAAAAAAAAAAAGAAAAAAAAAGGTTTCTTGTTTTTGTTTTCTGCCGGCTCTCCGTTGCTTCACGCCGCCGCTCGGGGTTTTCTCGGGGGGGGGCGCTTGCCGGAGGGTACAGATTGTTTAAAAAAAAAAAAAAGTGTTTTTATTGCTTTGTGTTTCCTCGCGATCAGGGCCATGCCGCGGGGGTCGAGTTGCCGGGCCTGCGGCTCGGCGCGCGTGCGTCTCTCGCGGGAGGGCCTTTGTGCAGCCTGCGTCCCAGGCAGTGAGGGTTCGTTCGGGGCACATCGGGGGGGGCCAATCCCGGGCCGCGCAATCGCCGCCGCGTGGTAGTGCTTCCTCTGAAAGGCCCCAGGATCCCTTCCCGCTTAGCGTGGGAGTGGCGGCCATTTTGAGCTCCGGCCGCGAAAACGTGCGGGAAACGGCTGGGGATTCCAGCTTGCCTCCCGCACTTTCCCCGCAGCCAGGACCTGCGGGGGGGGGGCGTCCAAATTCATAAGATGTGTCATACCCCCCCCCGGGGGGGGCGTCCTGTCCCGGGGGGCTTGGGCTCCGGGTCGTTTTCGGCTGATTTTGCGCTTTTATTGCGCAAGGTGCTTAAATATAAGCACCGCAGACGCGGTCACGGGAACGTTTCCGTGGGGGGAGCTCCCAAGGCCGCTCCACGAAAAAGGAAAGCCAGAGAAACCATGGGATCCTCCCAGGAGCCATCCCGAGGGAAGAGGCCCCCCGCAGGAATCGGACACCGAGTCTTCGTCGGAGGTCGACACGGATTCCCCTGAGGAGCCTCCGAGGGGGGCCGAGGGGGCGGCAGCGGACGGTTCCGGCCTGCCCAGCACAGGCAAAGGTGCGCAGGCTGTTGAGGAGGATGACCCCAAGGTGGTCCGCCTGTTTCGTAGGGAGGAGCTATCCCCACTAATTCCGGCCATTCTCCAGGAACTGGGAATAGAGGCCCCGCTGGTGGTTGCTCGACAAGAAGCCAACATGGATCCTGTTCTATTAGGTCTCACGGGGCCAGCAGTTGCTTTTCCTTTTCACTTTTCGTCAACGGATATCTTATTCAGGGAATGGGATACTCCGGAGTTAGGACTGAAGGTTAGCAAGGCCATGGACAAGCTCTACCCGCTTCCGGAGGATGCGCTGGAACTTCTCCGGCTCCCGAAGGTGGATGCGGCAGTTTCAGTGGTGACGAAGAGGTCTACGATCCCGGTCACGGGAGCTACGGCCCTCAGGGACATACAGGATAGGAAGCTGGAGGTGCAACTTAAAAAGATCTTTGAAGTGTCGGCCCTGGGAGTCCGGGCCGCCATCTGCACCAATTTCGCTATGTGAGCTAGCCTGCGCTGGGCCCAGGTCCTTCAGGCGAATGCTGACCTGCCAGCAGAGGAGGCATCGCAGGCGGATCGATTGGAGGCGACAATAGCATATGGAGCAGATGCCCTCCACGATCTTCTGCGTAACGTCAGCTAGATCCATGGTGACGGCCGTCTCGGCACGCCGCCTCCTGTGGCTGCGCAACTGGGCGGCAGATGGATCCTCCAAGGCCCACCTCGGGGTGCTGCCGTTTAAGGGAAAGTTGTTATTTGACAAGGAGTTGGATGATTTAATGATTTCTCTGGGGGAGAACAGGGCGTTTAAGCTGCCAGAGGACAGATCCAGGTCGCGGTCCTCGTTTCCTGGCAGGTCCCGCTTTCGTGGTCCAGGAAGTCGCGTCCCCAAAGGTCTACCGCCCCTCCTATAGGTCGTCTTCCTCCCGGCCCTCCCAGTGGGCAGCAGTCCTTTCGTGGGAAACATTTCGGTAGACAAGGGGGAACCCCGTCGGGCACGGGGTCCAAAGCTTCGCAATGAGATGCGGTTGGCCCATCCCTCGCGGCAGCTCCAGGCCGTTGTCCCAAACGTCGGGGCGCAGTTGACGTTGTTTTTCAAGGAATGGGCCAGCTTAACGGCGGACCAGTGGGTCCTCAACGTGATAAGGACACGGCTACGCATTAGATTTTGCTTACACCCCATCAGACAAGTTTCTGGTGTCGCCCTGCAGGGCTCCCGAGAAGAGGGCAGCAGTGCTAGGACCATCCGGCGCTTGGAAAGCTTGGGAGCTAATTGCCCCCCGTCCCGGCCGATCAGGCAAGACAAAGGCCGTTACTACTCATTTACTTCATCGTTCCAAAGAAAGACGGCAACGTCAAGACCAATTTTGGATCTGAAAGGGGTAAACCGATGCCTTCGCGTCCCTCGCTTCAAAATGGAGACGATTCGATCGTAATTGCCTCAGTACGGCCAGGCGAATTCCTGGCCTCCCTGGATCTCACGGAGGCGTATCTACACGTGGGCATTCAGCCATCGTTTCATCAACGGTTTCCTCAGGTTCTGCATCCTGGGAAGGCATTACCAGTTCCGGGCGCTCCCTTTGGTATCGCAAACGGCCCCTCGTACCTTCACGAAGGTGATGGTAAGTGGTTGCGGCGCAACTCCGCTGGGAAGGATTCCTGGTTCACCCTTACTTGGACGATTGGTTGATTCGGGCAAAGTCCGAAAGTCAGTGTCGTCTGGCAGTGGCCAGGGTCCTGCAGCTCTTGCAGTCCCTAGGCTGGGTTGTCAACTTCAACAAGAGTCAACTGGTGCCCACCCAGTCCTTGGAGTACCTTGGAGCCTTATTCGACACGAAACGGGGCCAAGGTGTTGTCCTATCCCAGGAACGGGTGCGCAAACTGCAGTCTCAAGTGAGGCGGTTATTGTCTCTTCGACTTCTGCGAGTCTGCGATTATCTAATGGTTCTGGGTTGTATGACGTCAACGCTCGCGTTGGTTCCCTGGGTGTTCGCCCATCTTCGACCATTACAGTCGTCCTTACTATCCCGCTGGAAGCCGGTATCGGAAGAGTTCCATCTGCCGCTTCCACTCACGGTCCAGGCGAGGTCTAGCCTGGACTGGTGGCTGGATTCGAATCATCTGACCTGTGGAGTGTCCCTGCTAGTGCCCAACTGGACGGTGGTGACCACGGATGCCAGTCTCTCTGGCTGGGGAGCAGTTTGCCTAGGCAAGTCGGTACAAGGCCTATGGTCAGCGACTCAAGCGCAGTGGTCTATCAACCGGCTAGAGACCAGAGCAGCTCGCCTGGCACTGCAGTCCTTCCTGCTGCTGGTGAGGGGGAAAGCGGTCCGAGTGTTGTCGGACAACGCGACCACCGTGGCCTACATCAATCGTCAAGGCGGGACGAGAAGTCCGCTGGTCGCGGAGGAGGCGCGGCTCTTGATGGCCTGGTCAGAACAACATCTCAGCAATATCGCAGCGTCTCACATTGCCGGGGTCGACAACGTCCAGGCGGATTTTCTCAGCCATCATCGCCTGGACCCCGGGGAGTGGGAGCTGGCAGACGAGGCGTTTCTCCTCATCTGCGAGAAGTGGGGAGTGCCTCACATGGATCTGATGGCCACGTGGCACAACGCGAAGGCCCCGCGATTTTACAGTCGGCGTCGAGAGAGAGGAGCCGAGGGCGTCGACGCGTTGGTGCTGCCTTGGCCGACGGATGTGTTGCTGTACGTGTTTCCCCCGAGGCTGATGATAGGCATAGAGTTGCACCCGTCCACTGTGATTCTGGTGGCACCAGAGTGGCCGTGGCGTCCATGGTTTGCAGACCTCATTCAGTTGTCGGTGGATACTCCCCTTCGGCTTCAGGGATTTGCGGGGCTCCTCCGCCAGGGCCCCGTCTGTTTGGAGGATGCGGATCACTTTTGTCTCGCGGCATGGCTTTTGAGAGGAATCGGTTGAAGAGAAAAGGTTACTCAGACGCGGTGGTAGCCACGCTGTTGAGGTCCAGGAAGCAGTCTACGTCCCTGGCGTATGTCAGAGTCTGGGTGATTTTTGAGGAATGGTGCGTGAAGCGGGGATTAGATCCCACTTCTGCCTCTGTTCCCGATATCCTGGCGTTTCTCCAGGCCGGTCTTGCCAAAGGGCTAGCGTGCAGTTCCCTACGAGTCCAGGTGGCGCGCTTGGTTGTTTGCGTGTAAGGTTCGGGGATCCTCTCTGGCTCTACACCCGGATATCTCCCGTTTTCTTCGGGGGGGCAAAGCATCTTCCGTCCTCCTTGCCCGTCCTGGAACCTCAATTGGGTTCTCTCCTCCTTATGCTCGGCGCCGTTTGAGCCTTTTGAAGCACTCGACTATTAAAGATCTCACGCTAAAGACCGTATTCCTGGTGGCGATTTCCTCCTCGGCGCGACGTGTTTCGGCGTTGCAGGCCCTGTCCTGTAGGGAGCCGTTCTTACGCATTTCCGACTCAGGAGTTTCCTTGCGGACGGTTCCTTCCTTTCTGCCTAAAGTTGTGTCGGCATTTCATTTAAACCAAACAGTTGAGCTGCCCGCTTTTGCTGTCGGGGAGTCTTCTGACCCTAAAAAGAGGGAATTAAGGAAGCTTGATGTGCAGAGGTCCCTCCTTCGCTATCTAGAGGTCACTAATCCGTTTCGGGTGACAGATCATCTGTTTGTTTCTATTCTCTGGTCCAAAGAAAGGTGCCGCAGCGTCCCGCACGACGATTGCCCGTTGGCTAAAAGAGGCCATTGGTTCGGCGTACCTCGTGCGGGGAAAACTGGTTCCCGTGGGCCTCAGGGCTCACTCGACACGGTCTCACGCGGCGTCTTGGGCGGAATCTTCGCAGGTGTCGCCTCAAGAGATTTGCAGGGCGGCTACCTGGAAGTCGTTACATACCTTCATTAGACATTACCGGTTGGATGTTCAGGCTGCTGAGGCCGGGGGGTTTGGAGAGAGGGTACTCCGAGCGGGACTCTCTGCTTCCCACCCTCGGTAATTGGCTCTGGTACATCCCAGGTGTCCTGGACTGATCCTGGTACGTACAGGGAAAGGAAAATTAGTTTCTTACCTGATAATTTTCGTTCCTGTAGTACCAAGGATCAGTCCAGGATCCCGCCCGAGTTGCTGCTCTAAAGTAACGGAGAGTCCGTTCGTTCTTTGATTACCTAATCTGGTTGCTTGTTCGCTCCCTTGGTTTGGGGAGCTCTGTTCCAGTTGGGGTTCTTGATGTCTAGCTAGTTTCCTTGTTTGGTTCTCTACTTTGACATTACGTAAGACTGAGGGGCTGTGGCAGGCACATTGCCATATATGGCTGAGTCCGACAGATCTTGCTCTGTCTCCATCTACTGGTGCGGAGTCACAACCCAGGTGTCCTGGACTGATCCTTGGTACTACAGGAACGAAAATTATCAGGTAAGAAACTAATTTTCCTTTAAGGCAATAAACGATGGGCGCTTTAAGAACATCTGATGTTTTGCACACATTCTGCACCTGGTATTGAAGTCAGCTCTGGGGTTGGATTCCAATGACAAAGAGAATGAATACCTGCATAGGTTAATACAGAAGTGCAGGAACATAGCAGCGTACTTCCACAGAAGTGTGAAGATGGAGCAGCTTCTCCGACAAAAGAAGACTGATTTGGAGATGCCTCACAAGCGTCTCATTCATGACATTGCCACCTGGTGTAATTCTACATTTATGATGCTCGAGAGGTTAGTGGAGCTGCAGACATCCCTTCATGAACTTTCTGGTGCAATGGACATAGGTGTGCAGAATCCCCTAGGGCATCATGATTGGTTAGTCATGAGTCAGCTGGTAAAAATCCTGCAGCACTTCAAGGTTGTCACGGAGGAGCTGAGTTCCAGAAGTGCCACCTTGGCTGACATCATCCCTATAGTTAATTTGCTGGATGAACATTTGGAGGCCTTTAAACAGGAAGAGGGAATGACAGTTGAGGTGCTGTATTGTCTGGACGATTTGCAGCAGCAGGTGGAAGAGAGATTAAGGCCTTTAACAGAACAGAACACATACATACTCGCCACAGTCTGTGATCCCCATGTGAAAGGGAAACTCGCCCTACAGTACGATTGTCTCTTATTGGTGAAGGACCTGCTGTTAGCAAAAGTCTGTGAACAGGAGCGCCATAGGCAGAGACAGATTAGGTGTGAAGCAGAGGTGGAAACAGTGGGCACTTCAGAGAGTTTGTGCTAAGCCCAAGCAGGAGCAGCACTCTGTCAGCAACCTCCTCCTCCTCCTCTACTTCAGAACGTCAAAGGCATGTTGCCCATAAAGATTCATCTGTTGTGCGACGGGCTAGAGAGAAAACAGCTGGCATGAGTGACTCTCAGCCCACCCAAGCAAAGGAGACACCAGCACAGCTGTCAGTGACATGGTATCTCTCAGAGCCAACAGAGAAAATGCAGACAGATCCGCTGGCATATTGGGCTGGCAAGTCCACTGTCTGGCCACACCTAGCCAAAGTGGCTCAGCGATATCTATCATGTCCACCAACCAGTGGTGCCCAGTGACATGTCTTTTCAATGACAGGGGATCTCATGAACCTCACCACTCAAGGCTGGGCACCAGAGTTGATGGAAATGCTAGTGTTTTTGAAAAGTAAACCTGCCTTTGCTTGGGTTTCCAAATTTTCCCTGTGAATGGCAAGATGAATAAAAGCAATTGAAAGCCTTGCAGCAGCTTAAACTGCCTCCTATGCTCCAGATAATATAAACTCTGCAGCACATGTACCTGACCTGAAACGCTGTGCCTGTCCGTCCACTGTCCAGGCTGTATGTCCCTACCAGGGCCTGACCGCAAACGCTGTGCCTGACCGTCCACTGTCCAGGCCGTACGTCCCTACAAGGGCCTGACCTTAAACGCTGTGCCTGTCCATCCACTGTCCAGGCCATACATCCCTACAAGGGCCTGACCTCAAACGCTGTGTCTGACCACCCACTGTCCAGGCCGTATGTCCCTACAAGAGCCTGACCTCAAACGCTGTGCCTGACCATCCACTGTCCAGGCCGTACGTCCCTAAAGGGCCTGACCTCAAACGCTGTGTCTGACCATCCATTGTCTAGGCCATACGTCCCTACAAGGGCCTGACCTCTAACGCCGTGCCTGTCCGTCCACATTTGGAATATAAGAATATAAAAAGCTGACTTAAGATATTTGGACCTTGCATATTTCATATGCTCAATATTTTTCATGACCTTGCCAACAGTTATGTTTCAAGTTCTATTGAAAACTGGTGGTAGTTGCACTCTAGTTCATCCTCTGTGTTCCCATTGTTTACAGAGGCACTCGGGTAGATTTCAAAGGGATACGCGCGTACCCCCCGAAAACCTACCCCTGCGCGCGCCGAGCCTATTTTGCATAGGCTCGGCGGCGCGCGCAAGCCCCGGGACGCGCATAAATCCCGGGGCTTGCATGGAGTGGCATGTCGGGGGGGCGTGCCGGCAGTGACGCGGCATTTCGGGGGCGGCGCCGCGGGCGTGGTTTCGGCCCGGGGGCGTTCCGGGGGTGTGGCCGCGGCCTCTGGACCAGTCCCCAGGACCGGAACTTGGAGCGGGGCAGCCGGCCGCCGCGCACAAAGTTACGCCTGCTTCCAGGCGCGTATCTATTAAAATCCCGCGTACTCTCGTTCGCACCTGGTGCGCGAACAAAAGTACGCGATCGCGCTAATTTATAAAATCCGGCCCACTGTGTAAACCACAAAGCCAACATATGTTGATATTGTAGATTTTGACTTGAGTAGCAATTTTATTATTTCTGAGAGCTCTTCATGTTCCTTTGTCATCAGCTGAAGTGCATAAGTACAGTTAATAGCTTCTGGGTATTCAAAAATAATCTCCAGCTCAGTTCATGCTTCACAAATAGCAGTCTCTATTGCTCTAAAAGCATCCTCTGTTGAATTATCTTTCAGAAATGAAAAAGATGCCATTTTCTTCTGGCAGTGAACCAGTTCAGGAAGAAGTGACAAGTCAAACCACAACATACCTGCACAAAGGAAATCCTCTATGCTGTGCCTGTCCATCCAGGCCTTATGTCCTAATTGGGCTTGATCTCTGCCCTTGATTGCTGTGCCTGTTCGTCCAGGCCTTATGTCCCTATGTGGGATTGACTCTGTCCTGTATTGCTGTGCCTGTTCGTCCAGACCTTAAGTCCATACATGGGCTTGACCTCTGTCCTCGATTGTTCTGCCTGTCCGTCCAGGCCTCATGTCCCTACCTGGGATTGACTCTGTCCTCTATTGCTGTGCCTGTTCGTCCAGGCCTTATGTCCATACGTGGGCGTCACCTCTGTCCTTGATTGCTGTGCCTGTTCGTCCAGGCCTTATGTCACTAGATGGGATTGACCACTGTCCTCTATTGCCGTGCCTCTTCATCTAGGCCTTATGTCCCTAAGTGGGCTTGATCTCTGTCATCGATTGCTGTGACTGTTCATCCAGGCCTTATGTCCCTATGAGGGATTGACTCTGTCCTCTATTGCTGTGCCTGTTCATCCAGGCCTTATGTCCCTACAAGGGTTTGACCTCGATTGCTGTGCCTGTTCCTCCAGGCCTTATGTCCCTACAAGGGTTTGACTTCAATTGCTGTGCCTGTTCGTCCAGGCCTTATGTCCATACATGGGCTTCACCTCTGTCCTCGATTGCTGTGCCTGTTCGTCCAAGCCTTATGTCCCTAAGTGGGCTTGATCTCTGTCATCGATTGCTGTGCCTGTTCGTCCAGGCCTTATGTCCCTATGTGGGATTGACTCTGTCCTCTATTGCTGTGTCTGTTCGTCCAGGCCTTATGTCCCTACAAGGGTTTGACCTCGATTGCTGTGCCTGTTCGTCCAAGCCTTATGTCCCTACAAGGGTTTGACCTGATTGCTGTGCCTATTCGACCAGGCCTTATGTCCCTAAGAGTGTTTGACCTGTGTCCTCGAATGCTGTGCCTGTCTGTCCAGGCCTTATGTCCCTACAAGGGTTTGACCTCGATTGCTTTGCTTGTTCATCCAGGTCTTATGTCCCTAGGTGGGCTTGACCTCTGTCCTCGACTGCTGTACCTGTCCGTCCAGGCCTTATGTCCCTACAAAGGTTTGACCTCGATTGCTATGCCTATCCGTCCAGGCCTTATGTCCCTAAGGGTGTTTGACCTGTGTCCACAAATGCTGTGCCTGTCCGTCCAGGCCTTATGTCCCTACAAGGGTTTGACCTCGATTGCTGTGCCTGTTCGTCCAAGCCTTATGTTCCTACAAGGGTTTGAACTCGATTGCTGTGCCTGTTTGTCCAGGCCTTATGTCCCTACAAGGGTTGGACCTTGATTGCTGTGCCTGTTCGTCCAGGCCTTATGTCCCTAGGTGGGATTGACCTCTGTCCTCAAATGCTGTGCCTGTTCGTCCAGGCCTTATGTCCCTAGGTGGGATTGACCTCTGTCCTTGACTGCTGTGCCTGTTTGTCCAGGCCTTTTGTCCAGTCCTAATGGCTGAACCCTCATTGGAAAGGTAAACCTCAGTCTCTGGCAATTAAAACTAGTAATCCTTCACAGCATGGATCCTTAAATAAAACAAACAGTTTTCTTTAGTTTCAGGGCAGAGAAGAGAACTTCCTCCGTCTTGCTTATGAAGTCATGATATGTTTGCAAATGCTTAAATCCTAGCAATTTGTACCATTATACACTCTAGGGGCCAATCCATTCCAGGGAGCCCTTTCCTGCTCAAAGAAAGGGAACTCTCCCCGGTTTTGCAGCCTATCTCTTAGTACCTGTTTACCCCTCTTGAACCACTGTTCACATGGCACCCTGCTCCAGGTCGCCACACTTTGAAGGCTCGTGCTCCACTCTAGGTGCCAACCCATTCCAAGGAAGCCCTTTCCGGCTCAAAGAAAGGGAACTCTCCCCGGTGTTGCAGCCTATCTCTTAGTACCTGTTGACTCAGTTCCCAGGTATGAGCTTAAGATATTCAAAGTTTCTCAGACACTTGTTAAAGCTTCTCTCTCCGAATTCCAAGATTCCTTGTCTCAGGGCAGAGACTTTTTTCCAAGGCCCTGAGCATTGTTAAGCTTGTCTTTGCATAGGGCAGTAATAATCACTGGAAGCTGATTGTGCTTCCCAACTTAACTTTACTGACAGTTGTTGATGGAATAACTCTTCACTCAATCCAATCCATTTCCATGTTTGGCTGTTCAATACATTTGTGACATTGTGACTCTTAATCATCTTTTACTTCAATCCTGATCAGGAGCAGATTGCAGGAAAATAGCCTGGGGGATTTTTTTCATAAGCCCATGGGCTATCTGACTGGCTCTCTCGTGCATTTTCCCTGCAGCGCATATTTCCACGGTTCACAAAGGAAGCCAAATTGATCTTTGAGAGGTATATCATGTAACCTAGAGCCTGGCAAAACTGAGTGAAAAATCTCCAACATAATGTTCACATTTCTCTTAAATAACTAAGAAGTATAGCACACCCTAGACTAGTGGTGAGCAAACAGCTGCAGTCTCCATTCCACCCATGCAATTGGTTGGGCCCCCCACAAGTTTGGTTACATCTCTTATATATATCTATATATATATAAATATATAGCCTAGGTTTCTACTGTAATGTTAAATTCTCTTGCCAATCAATCAGCTCTTCAACTCATTGCCAACTAATGAGACAACCAGACTGCTAGCCCAGGTCAGAGACACATACACAAAGTCTCTCAGACACAAACACCCTGTTTGTCTGTATCTGAGAGGGTGTGTTTTTGAGTGTGTGTGTGTATATGAGTAGGGATGTGAATCGTTTTTTGACGATTTAAAAAAATCGTCAGATATTTTTTAAATCGTCAAAAATTGTTAGAGTCGCGATACAATAGAAATTCCCCCGATTTATCGTGAAAAAATCGTAAATCGGGGGAGGGCGGGAAAACCGGCACACCAAAACGACCCCTAAACCCACCCCGACCCTATAAAACTAATCCCTTACCTTCCTCCACCCTCCCGAACCCCCCCAAAACATTTTACGAGTACCTGGTGGTCCAGTGGGGGCGCGAGGACCGATCTCCCGCTCTCGGGCCATCGGCGCCATTTTGGCTGCCACTCAAAAAAGGCGCCGATGGCCTGATAAAAAAAAAACCCCACCCGACCCTGTAAAAATGACCCCTTATCTTCCCCCACCCTCCCGATCCCCCCCAAAACATTTTAAAATTACCTGGTGGTCTAGTGGGGGTCCTGGGAGCAATCTCCCGTTCTCAGGCCGTCAGCTGCCACTCATAAAGATGTCGCTGATGGCCCTTTGCCCTTACCATGTGACAGGGTATCTGTGCTATTGGCCGGCCCCTGTCTCATGGTAGGAGCACTGGCTGGCCGGCGGGAAGCTAAGGGGTCATTTTTAAAGTGTCGGGTGTTTTCTTTTTATTATCGGGCCATCGGTGCCATTTTTGAGTGGTAGCCAAAATGGCGCCGATGGCCCGAGAGTGGGAGATCGGTCCCCGCGCCCCCACTGGACCACCAGGTACTCGTAAAAAGTTTGGGGGGGGGGGTTCGTGAGGGTGGGGGAAGGTAAGGGGTCAATTTTAAAGGGTCGGGCCTCACTAAAAAAAAATTAACGATGTGAATCGGAACCGATTCCGATTCACATCACCACCGATCAGATTTTTTTCTCCCTCTAGCCGAACCCGATTGTTAAGAAGATTGCGCACACGATTCACATCCCTATATATGAGTGTCTATTTGTCGCAAAAAACAAACATGCATTCTTGCTGTCAATGTGTGGGTGTGAATTTGGGTCACAAAAAGAGAGGGAGGGAGAGAGAGAGAGAGAGAGTGAGTGTATGTCAGAAAAACATCCCCACACACTTTGTTTTAAAGAGAAAGACACCCCCCCCACACACACTCTCTGGCATACACCTACTCTCTCTCTCTCAGACATGCACATTCCATTGTTGTGCTGCTGCTCAAACAGTGAGTGCCCCCGCTCCAGTACTGCCATATCTTGTAAAGATTTTGCTTGCTGCCAGCCCTTTCCCAACCTGCAGCAGTCCCCTCCCTTTCCTATTCCCACCCTTCGGCACCCCCACTCTCCAGGAGGCTTACGATTCCACAGCCAGCTGTCTCTTTTTAGTGCTCAGCCCAGCCACCTCAGACAGAAGCCTCCCCAACAATGCACAGGCACTTCCTCCTGGTTCATTCCCTCTGATGAACCTCTGCTTCTCGGTTCCCCATCACCACTAGCTCCACTACTCCAGGGCATTCCCACTGATTGTGTGCTAAACAGCGCCTTCTGTTCTGCCTACTTCCTACTGCTGTTCCTCAAAGGCTTTAAAAAGAAAAATTAAGCCCTGGCCATGACTGGGCTACAGATGGAATCATACTTTCCCACATAGAGCCAGCGCAGCCAGTGCTCATGCAAGAGTAATAGGTGTCCTAAGTGAACCTTACAGTCTAACCCCCCCCCCCCCCCCCAACTTCCCCCCATCTCTCTCAGACACACAATTAAAAAAATATGAATGTATAATAACAATTTTACATGGAAAAGGACATTCAAAGTACAGTTTTTTGAGGTAAAAATATCACAACATGTAAATTATATTTATGGGCACTACTGTGGTACCAACCTGAAAACCCTAGAGAAAAAAGACATTTAGTGTTGGGTTTGAGGCATAGTGCGGACTCCTAGTCACTGTGGAGATGACTCCTCCCACGGGGAGGGGCTCCGTGGGGAACCACAGCGATAGGCTAGACTCAGAGAGCAGACACTGGAGATGGAAAGCTTTATTGTACTGCTGTAGATAGATGGTAATAATACAGGAAGAGATGGCACTGAAGTCCAGCAAGGTGCCAATATGTTCAGACAGCCTCAGATGGAAATGTCTCACCCAGACGTACAAAGTTGGTAGTGTTCCGCAGAGCGAGATAAGCCAAACCTGATGGGTGGAAATGGAGAGCTGGATCATAGAGGTACTCACTGAAGAGTAGTGCAGGAATCCTCCTGGTAGTTGGTGATGGTGGGACCAGCGGTCTGTGATGCAGGATACTTCTGAGCTGGATAGGCCCTCGAGGAGTGAATACCTGGAAGCACAGATGATCCTGTAAAAGAAGAAAGACCCCCGAGGAGTGGTTGTCTTAGTTAGTAGGAGAAAGCCTCGAAGGGTAGTTGGAAGTGAGAGGCCCCCAATGAGCGGGTACCTAGAGCTTCTTGTTAACTCGCTCGTTATGAGCAGAGTGGAGGCTTAAATACCCGGAGGTATTGACGTCATGCGGTGGGGACACCCCCGAGGTTCCCGCCATGAAGTGTAGATAAGCGTAGGCAGCATGCGCGCGCAAGCCCTAGGAAGCCGCGGGAAGGAGCATGGCGGACAGGGGCACCCATGCTGAGTTGGAGACGCCGAGGGGTTCGGCACTCGGCACGGAGGCAGCCATCTTACCCATGGATGTGGAGAAAGGCAGAAAAGAGGTGATGCAGAGCGGTCGCAGCCGTCTGCAACCGACGGACACAATATTTAGAACCCATGGCGCATTATGTGAATTATAATGTGTGATGGGTGTGGGCTTGACCCTCAGAAAACCATGAGTAAACTGAAATACAATTACAATACAGTAAACCTCCCATACCAAAACCACACTAACTGCCAGCACTTAAACAGTGACAGTCCTACCTATGAAAAGGCAACTCTGCAAATATTACACCAGACCCTAAAACACCAATACACCTATTAGGAAATAGAACAGGCCAGGCTATTATAGATCCCTAGCAGAATACCTCACCTTGGACACCCATGCAGAATGCTGGACACCCATGCAGAATGCTGAAAGACCCTCACCAAATACAGAATAAAGTGATCTTAAAGTATAAATAGAAACATGCAGATAAAAACTGAACTGGAAACTGCAACAAGACTGTAAGCAGTGCAAGAATGGAAAAACAGAAACATCACCATTCCTCATGAAACTTAAAAAAATAAAATCAGGAAACTTAAATCAATGATAGTAAACTCGTACTAATAAAAAGAATACATGTTTCAAAACAGCTGATGAATAGAACATCCATTAATTAAAAACTCATATATAAATTTTAAACATTTGCCAAACATCAATAAAATATTTTACAACAGCAGACACATCGGACACCACCCAATAATTAGCTAATATAAATAACAAAATACCCCGCTCTTAGTACCTGAGAGTTTTTGATTACAGTCACCATGAGATTGTTGTGGATTATTAGGGGATGGGAGGGGGAGGATATGCACAAACTTTCTCCTATCTCTCATGTGCTCATGCTCAAACACACACACGTGCTCTCTCTCATATACTCTCATACATAGACGTTCTCTCTCTCACATGAATGCTCGCTCAAATCTCTTTCCCACACTCACACGTACATTATGCTCGCTCACACACACACTCTCTCTCTCAAACACACACATGCACACACATTCACAAACTCACTAGCATTCTCTCCAATTGTGTAAGGTTTCT
The DNA here is from genome assembly GCF_901001135.1 of Rhinatrema bivittatum. NCBI lineage: Eukaryota > Metazoa > Chordata > Amphibia > Gymnophiona > Rhinatrematidae > Rhinatrema > Rhinatrema bivittatum. The sequence continues at coordinate 237,467,668 of NC_042618.1, read as the reverse complement.
TTTGTTTGGAAATTTCATATGAAGCTTGCAATACTACTGTGCTCTGTTGCAGAAAACTTCTTGTAGTATCAAGTCTCTGACTTGATACTACTACTAAAATCCAGCTTACTTTTGCTTGCGCCTGATGCGCCAGCAAAAGTAGGCCAATTCGCGCTATTTGAAAATCTACCCCATGGTGTCGAAAGAACTCCAAATCCTTTTTAGTAGATTCTGAATGCTTTGTCTCTAAATGATGTTTGGGTTATGAGGGCTTCATAGACTCCGCACTGAGAACAACATTGCCTAAAATGCATTGTGGCTTCTGTATGCCATTGCTGAACAAGATGGTAAAGCCAAATTTTAGATAGTCTTCTGAAAATTTGTTTTTTCTCCATGGGTATTGATATCTGTAATGGCATAAAGTCCACAAAGGCATATAAACAGTTTAATTTTAAAATAATTATTTGTTCCAACTTTTGAACTATAATTTTAAAATTTCAAGAAATTAATGAATTGTCATCTGATCCACGCATCAAGTCATGCAGGAAAACCTTAAAACATTAAACTCTCAAGTTTTACTCTTGGGGGAATTCTGTGCAAAAAAAATTAAAAATTCTGTGCACAAAAACTTAAAATTCTGCAAAATTCTGCATACTTTATATTGGTCAAAATAACAAAATAACACAAAATAACATGACAGACTTTAAGTAAATACATTTTAAATTAATACAGAAAAATAATTTTAATTTAAAGATGCAGAATTTTAAATATTTTGAGCAGAATTTCCCTAGAAATTCACTGTCCCTTCCACTCTCTCCCCTGGCCACTTTCCCTTTCAGGTCTCAACTCCTCCAACTCCGCCAGTATCTCTCCCCTCCACCTCTAGGCTCAACCCCTTCCTTGCTATCTCCACACCCAGTTTGATCCATCTCTCAGTACTGCCCCTCACACAGGCTCCCTTTTTCCTCTCTCTCACACACAGGTTCCCTCTCTCTAATGCACATACACACACCCCCATACAGGCTCCCTCACTCACACACACCCTCATACAGTGTCCCTCTCTCTCTCTTGCATACACACCCACACAGGCACCCTTTCTCTCTCACACATACACCCTCTCACAGGCTACCTATGTCTCTCTTACACACCCCTTCACAGATGCTCTCACTCAAATATAAACAATCCCTTCACACAGGCTTGCTCTCTCACAAACAAGCAAGCACCCTTACAAACACACAATCCCTTTTTCATACATACCAGCTCCCAATCTCTCACACACATACCCACTCCTTCACAATCTCCCCACATAGGCTCCCTTTCTCTGGCACCCACACTCAAGCAACCCGCCTCTCTCACCCCCTCTCTCTCTCACCCCCCACCCCCCCTGCTCTCTCTCTCACCCCCCTGCTCTCTCTCAGCCCCTCTCTTTCTCCACTGAGAAACACTTTCTCCCCTTCTCTCGCTCTCTCCATCTCTTCGCTCACCGATTGTATTGTCCTGGCCTTCTTGCTGCTTGCTAACCTTGCCTCTGCCGCGCTGCCTCTGCTTCCCGCACGAACCTTGCCTGTGCTGCAACGTCTTCGTGCGAACCTTGCCTGTGCCGCAATGCCAGCACATGTTTCCTGTGATGTTTCCTCTTCTGGCACGCGAGCATGCTAGCATAGCAGTCTTGGCAGTGGCAGCACAACCAAAACTGCTATGCAATTCTCCCCCAGTTTAAACGATTAAAATTAAATATTTGCAAACCCCAAAGTGACCCCCTGGAAAACACTTTACAATCCCCAAGGGGATCTCGACCCACAGGTTGGGAAACAAACATACCCCGGGTTTCTGTCCAAGAAACCCAAAGGACCTTTTCTCAAAACAAAGCAAAAGCCAAGAACATGCATGATGGCATGCCTCCCCTGAGGAAGATAACTCATAATCCACAACTACAAATGGTGCCTGGGGATTTTGTATGCCAAGGCTCCACCATTAAATTCTCCGACAAGGGGGAGGTAGAACCCAACTAAAACTACCTCTTTTCTCTACCCATTTAATTAATTGATATGCTTTTTTAGTTAAGACCCAGTAGGCCTCTCTACATATATATGGAGGAAATTGTTATTATACATATGGAAGACTTTGTTGACAGGCATAGACTCCATTACTAAAATGGTAATAGCAGATCATGGGAAAGGACGTTCTCTCTGTATTAGAAGGAAATATAGTTTTATGGTGGATTTTACAAATGTTAAAGCAAAGAATTTATGATTTAGTTTTATGTATATATTGAAATGTATTTTTAATGATTGCTGTTAATCACCTCATCTTGTTTTATAGATGAAGTGATTAGTACATTTTAATAGGAATAAATCTGCTAGCATTGACTCTGGGATGACACCGGAATTAGACTATTCAGCTTCTCCAAATACCTGTTTTGTTGGGGCCAGGGTTCACCTTATCCCAGTCTGAAGACATATTGGGGAATTCTCTGTAGAACTGAAAAAGCAGGTAGCAGAGTATCTCCAGAGTTCGAATAAACAGGTGGGGTGACCCTTTAGAGAACAGAGAAATGGGTAAGGGGTCTCTAAAGTGGTGCAGCCCCTTTGGAGCTACAACAGCAGGATAGCTCGGACAGGGAGGGCATTAAGAGTCTCTCAAAAGAGTTTTTCAGTCAAACAAAAATAATTTTGAGATCAAAGAAGCCCTCATTACCAGACCACTGTTCTGGGTCAAGATTCAGTTAGGGCCATCATTTTCTCTGTTTCATTTTAGGTGCCTTCCTGATCCCCTATATCATCTTCATGTGTATCTGTGGGATTCCATTGTTTTTCCTGGAGGTAGTTCTTGGACAATACACTAATCAGGGTGGGATCACAGCATGGGGAAAAATCTGCCCCGTCTTTAAAGGTGAGATGTTGATGCTGATGGAATGGAGGTAAATATATCTGCATATTTAAATTTATCAGTGTAATTCACAGATCATTATCAGTCTGTATGACTCTCAGTTTCTCTATTTTCCCTGTCCTTCTCTTTAGCTCTCTTTTTTACTCTGGCTGGTTTTTTTTTTATTTACAATGGTATAAGACCTCTTTGCTTTAATTAAATTTGTTATCCAAACAAGGAAAACCATTCTCACCACTTTTGGGAATCTGAAAGTATTTCAGTCCAATAGGGAGTGTACTTAGATCCTGGAGTGTTTCCAGAGATTTCTTCTACTGGAGGGTAGAGATCTACTAAGAATAAGGATGCCTGGTGTGTAGAGTGCATTTGTACAGCAACTCTGTGTTTCCTTCTGTTGAGGGTCCATTCAACATGTACAAAACTCCTTAAACAGTACTCAAGCCCTCTGCCCATATAACCAAAATAGGGGGCGGCTACTAAAAATGGCACACAATATGGAGCTCCAACAGCCTTTTTGAACATTTTTTGTATGCTTTGAGATGTTTTTCTGCTCTCCTGTTTTTGCCATTTGTGGTTAGTGATCTGAAAATGCTGTGAAAAATGGCAGCTATTCCCTCCTTTTTTCCCCTTTTGGTAGAAGCACACCAACCTGAGCCAATAAAAAGGGCCAAGGCATTTAAATAGACTGGATTTGAACATCAGCCATTTTGGTATGCTACTATAAGCCCATGGAATTGAACATGAGGAGTTTCCCCATTGATAATTAAACTTCCTCAGGAAACTCCATGAAAAATTGGATGCTTCAGTGAAAAGTAAATAATATTAAAGAGTGGGAAACATGTTAAGCAAGTGATTGATGGCATAGCAATGTACAATTGTTGGCAATAGCTGAGGCATTTATCTGGATAATACAAGTTATCTAGATAAATCCCAACTTTTTTAATATTGGGGCCCTTATACATCCAGCTAAAATCTAGCCAGATATAAAATAGGCATTCTGGGAGTGTTCCATGATGTCCTAAGTTATCCGGCTAACTTAGTTGATTTTCACTTGTATCTGGCTAAGTTATCCTACCTTGTATGGCTGAATAATTTTTCACTTAATCAGATATCTTCATAGATATCAGCTTAAGTAACACTGTTAAGTGAAAAAATAAAAAAAGTGCCATGCAAGTCTGGGCCCAGTTCCCACTAGAGATGTGAATCGGAACTGAAATCGGATCCGATTCTGGTTCCGATTCACATCTCTATAGATGTGAATCTTCCCCAATATTTCATAGACAGCCCTGCTGGTCATCACACCCCCCACTCCCTCCAACCCATCTGATGTTTAGAAACATGAGGGTGCTGGATGTGTAAGCTGTTACGATCCTGCCAGCGGACCCCATCCCACGAGCAGGCTCTTCACTCACCAGATGCTGGCCCGACGCTGTAGGATGCTTCCTTGCGGCCTAGGCCGCCTCCGGACCATGCTGCCACCATCCCTTCACTTCCATGGTGTAGCGCTGCTGCCGGGACTCCGCCTCTTCGCGGCCGTGTGCCGCAGTCATTCATCTTCGCGGCCCCGAGCCGCCACCAGGATGCCTTCATCGAGTGGCAGGATGTCGCTGCTGCCTGCTTCCCCTTCCATGCGGCAGGGATGCCGCTAATGCAGCATGTCTCCTGGACTCTCCATAGGCGCGGGTGTGCGCCTCTTCTACAGATTTAAAGGGCCAGCAGCTAGAAAAGCCCCGTGGCCACAGCAGATGACATCATCCATCCTCGCCTGGATCAGCCCTATAAAAGGGCTCTGCTTCCTTCCCTCAGGGCCTTTGGATCTGGTCTTCACAGTGGTCTATGGTTTTCCTTCCAGTCCAAGTCCTCCATGGTCTTCCTGTGTTTTTATGGCTCTTCGTTCCTTGTTCTTCATGTTCCTGATCTCCTTAGTCCTGATGGTCCAAGTCCTTCATTGCCTGTTCCAGAAGTCCTGATGTTCCCAGTCCAGCTTCCTGGTTCCTTGTTTGTCCACCTTTCCGGGCATGCCACCGTTGTGGTCTGTAACCAGCCCATGGGGGGTTGTGTAGGGTGCCTCTTGGCACAAGGCCTACTTTCTTGTCTGCATCACAAGCCTCCAGAAGGCTCCTGTTTTTAATGCCAAGTTCCTGAATCCTGAGTCTTGAAACCTGTCCCGGTCTTCGGAGTTCCTTGTGCCTGCTTTCATCCATGCCCAAGACTCTGCCAGAATCTGCTCTGCTTCAGCGTGGTCCGCGACCAGCCACAGGCGGCTGTGTAGGGCGCGCCTCAGTGCAGGCCTCTCCTGAATCTTCGTCATGTCCTGGCTTTGAGTTCCACTGCTTTGTCTGGAGTCTGCTTCGCCTTTGGCATGCCCCGCGACCAGCCATGGGCGGCTGTGTAGGGCTCGCTGCATTGCAGCACTCACCCAGTACTTTCTCCTGAATCCTGAACCCTTGCCTAAGACCTCCAAGTATCCTGAATCCTTGCCTGAGACCTCCAAGTATCCAGAATCTATGTCTGAGTCTTCCGAGTATCCTGAGTCTTCATCTGAGTATTTAGTTCCTGTCTCGTCTTGTTCCTGCCCTCAGCCTCTGTCTGGCCTCACGCACTCATCGTTCCCAAGCAGCGGGTCTGGAAGGGTTATCAAGTAGCCGGTGGGCTACTCCCGAGACCAGCATTGTGTTGCTGGGTCTCATTGGTGAATGTAGGGCCAGTGGAGGGCTGAGCCTGCCTTGTTCCAGTTCCAGATGTTCCTTGCCTTGTCTTCAGTCCAGCGTTGTTCCTGCTCTGCCCATGCTTGTATTTGCTCACCTCTCAGGGTGTGTCTTGGGGCTCCTCTCTGAGCCGCACCATGATCCAAGGGCTCACAATCTCCCTTGAGAAGCGACCGCACCTCCGTGCTTGTAACAGGATCCAAAGGCCATGAGCTCGGTGAGCTGTGCCTGGTTTGGGCTCAAGTTCCTGGACATTTTTTGATAGTCTTGTTTTTTGCCCAAAATTTTTGCTGTTTGAGAAGTACTGGAAATGCTGGAAGCATAACATGTAGGTAGTTTATGCTTCCAGCATTCCTTCTTTCCCAGCAGCATTGGAAGCGCTGCTGACAGGTGAGTGAATACATCACTCACGGCTGGGTTTTTCAGAGTCTGAGGGGATAGCCCAGTGATGGAGGTTGCAGGTGGGGAAAGAGTGGACAAGGGGGTCAGAAGAGAGCTTGAATTAGAATAAAAAAACAACAGGGAAGGGAATGGGTAGTGAGGACGACCTGCAGACCCTGCATTATGGGGCCAATGCAATATATTTTCGCGTAAAGCGGGCGCTGACTTTTCAGCGCCCGCTTTCCTAACGCGCGCATGGTGCCCCCAAGGGGGGGCGCCATGCAATATCTAAATTAGGGGGTCGGAAACTGACGCCGAGTTTACCGGCGTCGCACTTCTTAATTGGCAGCTGTGGCGGGGTCGCATTAGCAAAGAGGTTCTAAGATTGCGAAAGCGACCCTAGTGCCTCCATGCTAGTGCGACCCCTAATTTAGATATTGCATGGTGCCCCCCTTGCAAGTGCCATGTGCACGTTAGGAAAGCAGGTGGACTTGTCCTGGGAGGCAAGATGGCTGCCGCCAAGTAGATCCTCTGAAGATGCCTGCTCGAGGAGAGGCTTATACTTTTTTCTTTTTCTTCTTTAAAATATGCTTCACATGTTGTATTGAAAAAAAAAACCCACAAACCCCCCCCCCAAAAAAAAAAAAAGAAAAAGTAGCCAGAAGCTAGAAATAAGCTAGGAGCAATGTATACCTAAGTAAAAAAGTCGAATAGTTCAGCTCAGTTACTCACATTAGAAAGGTGTTGAGGTAGTGTGATTGGGTTTGAATAGGGACCAACATTTGTTAAACAAGAGAGCAGTGAGTCACTCTGGCTGACTAACTGAAGTTAGACTGTTTGGATTTCCCAACTCACCCACCCCTAGCTCATCCCTTAATTTATAGGCAGGTACCACTTTCAAAAAAAAAAAAGCATCAACAAAAACTTTATTGAGAATTTGATCAGACCCCGGTAGGCCACTACCAGACACATAGTGAATTCACTAATACATTTAAAGGACAGTAGACACATTTCTACTCCCATAGCAACCTAAAACTTAACTAGGAACTGATCAAAACTGAGATGAAGGCAGCAGACCAGCAGCAAGAGGGGGGCTTCCCAGTCTTTTGCATAGAGTGTCACATGTATGATTTTTTACCCACCGGTGAGAAGCTGTACATGTGCATGCAATGCAAAGAGCTCCTGGCTCTCAGAGAACGAGTCCGATCTCTGGAGGCTAGAGTGGCAGACCTGGAGGAGCTGAGGCAGACAGAGAGGTATATAGATGAGACCTTCAGGGACATAGTAGTCAAGTCCTAACTTCAGACTGGCAGCCCTGGTGCTGCCTTGGAGGAAGAAGGTCTCATGATGAGAGAGCACCAACCAGGTGCAGCAGGAAAGGATCCTGTAGCAAGGACCTGCTCTCCAGGTGATGCATTGTTCATTCGCACTGAGGATATCTCCCCAAGGCCTACTGCCCAGGAGGGAAGGGTTAGGTCAGTCATCATAGTTGGTGATTCGATTATTAGGAATGTAGATAGCTGGGTGACTGGTGGGCGTGAGGATCGCCTGGTAACATGCCTACCTGGTGCGAAGGTGGCAGACCTCACGCGTCACCTAGATAGGATTTTAGACAGTGCTGGGGAGGAGCCGGCTGTCGTGGTACATGTGGGCACCAACGACATAGGAAAATGTGGGAGGGAGCTTCTGGAAGCCAAATTTAGGCTCTTAGGAAGAAAGCTTAAATCCAGAACCTCTAGGGTAGCATTCTCTGAAATGCTTCCTGTTCCATGCGCAGGTCACCAGAGGCAAGCAGAGCTCCGGAGTCTCAATGCGTGGATGAGATGATGGTGCAAGGAAGAGGGATTCAGTTTTGTTAGGAACTGGGGAACCTTTTGGGGAAGGGAGAGTCTCTTCCGAAGGGATGGGCTCCACCTTAACGAGGGTGGAACCAGACTGCTGGCGCTAATCTTTAAAAAGGAGATAGAGCAGCTTTTAAACTAGAACAAAGGGGAAAGCCGTCAGTCGCTCAGCAGCGCATGGTTCGGAGAGAGGTATCTTCAAAGGATACTAATGATGCATTAGAATTAGGGCATCCCGACAGTGAGGTTCCAATAATTTGAAAAATAGTCCAAGTGCCTGTAACTAAAAACTCACCTGAGCTAAAAAATTCTAACCTATCCCTATCAATTAAAAAGCAGAATGAAAATACAAACAAAAAACAAACTTTGAAATGTTTGTATGCTAATGCCAGAAGTCTAAGAAGTAAGATGGGAGAATTAGAATGTATAGCAGCGAATGATGACATAGACTTAATTGGCATCTCACAGACATGGTGGAAAGAGGATAATTAATGGGATAGTGCTATACCGGGGTACAAATTATATCGCAATGACAGAGAGGAGCACCCGGGAGGAGGTGTGGTGCTTTATGTCCAGGATGGCATAGAGTCCAACAGGATAAACACCCTGCATGAGACTAAATACAAAATTGAATCTTTATGGGTAGAAATCCCTTGTGTGTCGGGGAAGACTATAGTGATAGGGGTATACTACCGTCCACCTGGTCAAGATGGTGAGATGGACAGTGAAATGCTAAGAGAAATTAGGGAAGCTAACCAAATTGGTAGTGCAGTAATAATGGGAGACTTCAATTACCCCAATATTGACTGGCTAAATGTATCATCGGGACACGCTAGAGAGATAATGTTCCTGGATGGAATAAATGATAGCTTTATGGAGCAATTGGTTCAGGAACCGACGAGAGAGGGAGCAATTTTAGATCTAATTCTCAGTGGAGCACAGGACTTGGTGAGAGAGGTAATGGTGGTGGGGCCGCTTGGCAATAGTGATCATAATATGATCAAATTTGATTTAATGACTGGAAGAGGAACAGTGTGCAAATCCAAGGCTCTCGTGCTAAACTTTCAAAAAGGAAACTTTGATAAAATGAGAAAAATTGTTAGAAAAAAAATGAAAGGAGCAGCTACAAAAGTAAAAAATGTCCAAGAGGCGTCTAGATGCATTCACACATTCACACATTAAGAAAGGTGGAAAGAAGGCAAAACGATTACCGGCATGGTTAAAATGGGAGGTGAAAGAAGCTATTTTAGCCAAAAGATCTTCATTCAAAAATTAGAAGAAGGATCCAACAGAAGAAAATAAGATAAAGCATAAACGTTGGCAAGTTAAATGTAAGATATTGATAAGACAGGCTAAGAGAGAATTTGAAAAGAAGTTGGCTGTAGAGGCAAAAACTCACAGTAAAAATTTTTTAAAATATATCCGAAGCAGAAAGTTTGTGAGGGAGTCAGTTGGACCGTTAGATGATCGAGGGGTTAAAGGGGCAATTAGAGAAGATAAGGCCATCACAGAAAGATTAAATGATTTCTGTGCTTCAGTGTTTACTGAAGAGGATGTTGGGGAGGTACCCGTAATGGAGAAGGTTTTCATGGGTAATGATTCAGATGGACTGAATCAAATCACGGTGAACCTAGAAGATGTGGTAGGCCTGATTGACAAACTGAAGAGTAGTAAATCACCTGGACCAGATGGTATACACCCCAGAGTTCTGAAGGAATTAAAAAATGAAATTTCAGACCTATTAGTAAAAATTTGTAACCTATCATTAAAATCATCCATTGTACCTGAAGACTGGAGGATAGCAAATGTAACCCCAATATTTAAAAAGGGCTCCAGGGGTGATCCGGGAAACTACAGACCGGTTAGCCTGACTTCAGTGCCAGGAAAAATATTGGAAAGTGTTCTAAACATCAAAATCACAGAACATATAGCAAGACATGGTTTAATGGAACAAAGTCAGCATGGCTTTACCCAGGGCAAATCTTGCCTCACAAATCTGCTTCACTTTTTTGAAGGAGTTAATAAACATGGGGATAAAGGTGAAGTGGTAGATGTAGTATACTTGGATTTTCAGAAGGCATTTGACAAAGTTCCTCATGAGAGACTTCTAGGAAAGGTAAAAAGTCATGGGATAGGTGGTGATGTCCTTTCGTGGACTGCAAACTGGCTAAAAGAGAGGAAACAGAGAGTAGGATTAAATGGACAATTTTCTCAGTGGAAGAGAGTGGACAGTGGAGTGCCTCAGGGATCTGTATTGGGACCCTTACTGTTCAATATATTTATAAATGATCTGGAAAGAAATACGACAAGTGAGATAATCAAATTTGCAGATGAGACAAAATTGTTCAGAGTAGTTAAATCACAAGCAGATTGTGATAAATTGCAGGAAGACCTTGTGAGACTGGAAAATTGGGCATCAAAATGGCAGATGAAATTTAATGTGGATAAGTGCAAGGTGATGCATATAGGGAAAAATAACCCATGCTATAATTACACAATGTTGGGTTCCATGTTAGGTGCTACAACCCGAGAAAGAGATCTAGGCGTCATAGTGGATAACACATTGAAATCGTCGGTTCAGTGTGCTGCGGCAGTCAAAAAAGCAAACAGTATGTTGGGAATTATTAGAAAGGGAATGGTGAATAAAACGGAAAATGTCATAATGCCTCTGTATCACTCCATGGTGAGACCGCACCTTGAATACTGTGTACAATTCTGGTCGCCGCATCTCAAAAACGATATAATTGCGATGGAGAAGGTACAGAGAAGGGCTACCAAAATGATAAGGGGAATGGAACAACTCCCCTATGAGGAAAGACTAAAGAGGTTAGGACTTTTCAGCTTGGAGAAGAGATGGCTGAGGGGGGATATGATAGAGATGTTTAAAATTATGAGAGGTCTAGAACGGGTAGATGTGAATCGGTTATTTACTCTTTCGGATAGTAGAAAGACTAGGGTGCACTCCATGAAGTTAGCATGGGGCACATTTAAAACTAATCGGAGAAAGTTCTTTTTTACTCAACGTACAATTAAACTCTGGAATTTGTTGCCAGAGGATGTGGTTAGTGCAGTTAGTATAGCGGTGTTTAAAAAAAGATTGGATAAGTTCTTGGAGTAGAAGTCCATTACCTGCTATTAAGTTCACTTAGAGAATAGCCATGGTAACATGGAAAAGACTTAGTTTTTGGGTACTTGCCAGGTTCTTGTGGCCTGGATTGGCCACTGTTGGAAACAGGATGCTGGACCCTTGGTCTGACCCAGTATGGCATTTTCTTATGTTCTTATGTTCTAAAAGAAAGATAAGATTGAGAGGGGTGAATAACATCTCACCCCTTGTCGAGTCTTCTCAGCCCTGAATTTAGGGGGTTTTCGCGGCTGCAACAGCTTTGACTCCAGAGAGCCTGGTCGCTGGAGGAATGACGCGGGAGCAAGCATCTTCCTCCCTGACCCTTGACATCATGTTAAGCTCTGAAGAGTCGAGAAGGCCTGGCTCATCCAGGAAACAACGGCGCAACCTCAAGTGCCTTGGAAGTGGCGGAGACTACTCCAACAGTGTTTTGGAGTGGAACGGGAGCCATGGATCAAGAGGAAAGCCCTGGAGAGATCGAAAAGGAGGAAGGAGCTAGGGGTATACACCTAGGGAGAGCTATGGAGGTGGTAAGTTTGGATTTCGCTTTGAGAGAACGTCAGGGGCTGGTGGCATCTATGTGACAAGGTACTGTGCAAAAGGAGAGCGATAGTATGGAAGTGGGAGAAAGCCACTTAAGGGCCCTGGCTGCAGGTCTAGAACCAACTATGGTGAAAAATGGAACTTTGGAAGGCATTTGGACTGCTTTAAAGTCTATAGAGCAATCTATTAAGACTTTATCGCAAGTAACTTTGTATACAAGGGATCAAACAATTACGGATAACAATCTTATTACAACTTACAGTAAACAAGCTACTTTAAAGGTACTTGAAAGGTTTTGATGATCCAAAGACAACAACAAATCTTTTCATTGGAAAAAAATCAGCAGAACCAGGGGTCACGATTTGAAGTTCCTGGGAGGAAGACTCAGAACCAATGTCAGGAAGTATTTCTTCATGGAGAGGGTGGTGCATGCCTGGAACATCCTTCCGGAGGAAGTGGTGAACACCAAAACTGTGAAGGATTTCAAAGAGGAGTGGGATAAACACTGTGGATCCATAAAGTCTACTCTAGAGGATGTGAATGAAGAGAAGAGGCATGGGGGAGGCTTGCGGGAATGACAGCTACTACCTGGAGATTAATTCCCTTATTCAATAAACATACACACGGTTAATGTGACTCCAACATTGCTCTATGCTTCAATGGCAAGCGAGATCTTCTGCACTCGGGCCGTCGACTGCCAGTAATCAAAATGGCACCGATAGCCTTTGCCCTTACTATGTCACAGGGGCTACCAGTGCCATTGGTCAGCCCCTGTCACTTGGTAGGAGCATAAGATGGCGCCGATGGCCATGTGACAGGGGCTGACCAATGGTACCGGTAGCCCCTGTGACATAGTAGGTCAAAGGCTATCGGCGCCATTTTGAAACCGGCAGCGAGGGTGTGAGTGCAGGGGATGGCTCCTAGACCCCCCGCTGGACCACCAGGGAGTTTTGGTAAGTCTTGGGGGGTTTGTTTAAATTGGGTCCTTTAGGCGGCTGAATAATTCAGCGGATTCTGTGTATTCGTGGGGAATCGCGATACGTTTCGCTTCCCCACGAATACAACGAATAGGGCCCTATACGTTGCAGATGAGAAATACATTAGAAACGAATGCACACCCCTATTTTTTTCTGCGTTTCTTTACTTCTTTTACCTGCACTCAGCTATTAACGCCTGCTCCAGGCAGGCGTTAATAGCTGAGCGTTAAATGTGCGTCTGAGACGCACATTTATTTTTTTGCATGTGGAGTGAATGAGTAATAGGCTCATACAAATGCATTTGCATGTGATGAGCGCTATTACATTCACTCCACATCTGACGCGGGTTAAATAGGCGCTAATCCCCCTATTGCATTAGGGGGTGGATTAGCGCCTATCTAACCCGCGTCGGAGTGCGGGTTATACAGTGCACTTGGCTGAGCGCACCGTATTGCATCAGCCCCTATGTTTCTAAACATTGGAAGGGTTTAGGGGGTGGGTAGTGTGTGGGTTGGTGGGACCATTTATGACATATTTGGGGAGAAGTGTATATCGTTTAACCATTTCATTCTTTCCTATTTCTTCCTCTTCACCAAGTTTTGCTACCCTTGTTAATTGTAACTGTACCTTCGGTCACCTGAGTTCTAGTTTGATGTATTTAATGCACTCCCGTTTCATGTAAACCAGCAAGATATGTTCTCATGATTGCCGGTATATAAAAACCTTAAATAAATAAATAAATAAATAAATAAAGTGTAGGAGTCAGGGCGCAGGCCTGCAAGGCAAATTTTTTAACTTAAGAGTACCACTGTTACGAATTCAGCTGCTGTGTAGCCTTACCATATCCTGACTATGACGCCTCCCTACCAGCAGATGCTTCCTGTGAGCCCCACTTAGAACTGTCCTCACCATCTCGTCCCTGGTCTCATGATTCAACCTGTCTTGCAGCCTCACCCCCAACAGGAGACCTCAACGAACATACTCTCCAGGCTGCCAAGCTTCTCCTCTCTGTTCTCGCCACACCCTGGTCTCTGCCCTATTTAATCCAGCCCTGCCATAACCACTGTTGCGTCAGCAGCCACAGAACCCATGACCGGCTTTTCTCACCTTTTGCTGCTGCCTTCCCAGGAACGAGCTCTGGCCCCTCCACGATGCAGAGAGAGCACCTCCAGCGCTGCCCTCCTCACTGCGGCCCTGCCTGCTGCCCTCAGCCTCATGGCGCGGTGGAGACGCCGCCGCCTTCCCCCCTGCAGATCTGGCTTCCTAGGTGCACACGCGTGCCTTTCTAAATTATTTAAAGGGCCCGCGGCACGCTAAGGCTGCTGGCCCTTTCTCAACGACGTCACTGGGTCCCGGTATATAAGGCCGGGCCCAGCTTCTGTTGGCTGCTTTTGCAACAGGTCTCCTGCAACAGGTCCCCACGCTGGTCATGAACTTCTTTGCCTCCTGGTGATTCTCCTGCATTCCTGCTCCCTGCGAATTCCTGTTCCTGTTCTCCTTTGTTCCTGTGTTCCTGATTTCCCATCGATAGCAAGCTGAATTAACCATGCTGTCTGGGATCGTCGCAACAAGGTCAGTAGGCGGAGTTTTCTCAGAAAGTAAAGAGTTTTGAACTCTGTACGACTGCGCGGTGAGGTTCCTGCGTGATTACCGTTTTACCTCAGTCTCTTTTTTTCCACAAGCAGGACTGCACGCGGGGTTTTTTCTCTCCTCGTCTCTGAAGAAATGTTTTCTCTTTTTTCAATTTTTTTCCCATTTTTTCTTGGCACTGATGGCTCCTAAGCCATCAGGTTTCAAATACTGCCAAAGCAGGAAAATTATGTCACAGATGGACATAATTATTGTTATATCTGTTTGGGCCTGGAGCACGACCAAGCCTCATGTCGAGACTGTGGTCGGATGTCCGAAGACAACGCGCTGAAAAAATCGCGAGCTTAAAGTCACCTCACTCTTCACCGGGCCTGGCGAAGAAACCGAGGAAAACTCAAGCCAGAAGGTCGGCGTCGGTGGAAGGTGCTTCGGCTAGGTCGGTACCACCACCAGGGCCGCTGAAGGATGTCAAGGCTTTGACTCCTCTAAAGAAGAAGTCCCCTCATGCACCATTCGGGTCACAGGGCTCTGTGCCCGCTCGTTCCCGCTCCTCAACGCCGCAATATTCGGAGCATCGGAAGTCAAAACGGCCGAAGCATATGGCGCATGATGCATCGGCACACCGAAGCAGAGATCGACGTATGGTGCATCAACACACAGCATAAGACACGGCACATCGAAGCACTATGCACCGACACACAGCGCATTCTGCATGACGCACCGCGCACGGCACAGCAGACAGTGCATCAAGAAAAGCTGTATTACCAGATGAGGCATTGCATCATGATGCATCAAAAAGGAGGCATTCAAAACATTGTGGCTCCAACCATGATGACGCAAAACGTGCAAAATACTTCACTCAACCTAAAGCGCCAACACCTGGCTCTGCACAGTCTTCAATACAAGGTCAACACCATGCTAAAAAGACAGCAAAAACAAAACATCTTCAGCCGTCTGAATCTCCACGAACAGATTCTGAAGTAGAAATGGTCTCTGATTCCAACTACGACTCTTCAAGTGCAGAAGGTTCTCATTCTGATTGGTCTTCTTAGTCGACCCCATTCACTCCATCTCCCAGAACCGCATCTAACTTCCGAAGACTTGCTTCTAGGGGCACTGCCTCCACCTCCAACCCCACTTCCAGCACCTTCACAGCATCACCTCACATCAAAAGCGATGTCGTAAATTTCATTGGCATTAAATACTTTTTTCCAGGGTCTGGAGGCCGCGCATCCTCAGCTTCCAGTTCCATCTTCACCACCTTTACCTCCTGTGATACCAAGTCCTCTACGTCCAACTCAGCCGGAAGAACCGGCTCCAGTCCCAGATCGACCAGATTCTCCGCATTCACAATGGTCTACATCATCGCCGTCCTCATCCACTGGATTCCCGTCAGATCCTCCTGAGGGTCTTCTGGAGCCTTATTCCCCTCCCAAAGACTTATCCTATGCAAAGTTCATCGAGAAAGTAGGATCTCTATTAAATATTGAAATGGGAAAGGTATCCGACCCTCGTGCAGAGGTTCTGAGGATTCTAAAAATTTTTGAAATGCCACCAGAACCCACAGCTCTGCCACCACATGCTGTACTAGATGCTGTTCTGCATAAAATGTGGGAGAAACCTTTTACCACTACAGCTGCATCAAGGAAAACGGACTTAAAATACCGTATGCAAAACTCCACGATCTATGAGTCCACACAATTACCCCACAACTCCTTCGTGGTGGAACCTGTATTACTACGAGCCAAAAGATCAAAACTTCATGCAAATTCTCCACCGGGCAAAGACCATAAATCGATGGATGACTTCGGCCGGAAGGTATACCACTCATCCATGCTAACCACAAAAATCCAGCATCATCAATTTTACGTAATCCAATATCTATTTGAATGTCTCCAGAGATTACGTCCCATATGTCTAGCTTTGGATAACTCCTTACCACAGCCATTTACAGATATGGTGGAAGGTCTCCGTCATTTATTTCGATCTGTTTATGAGTCATTTGAATCTTCTGCTAGATCCTCAGCTACGACAATAGTAGCACGATGCATGACATGGTTGAGAGCTAGCCCAATACGTGACGATGTCCATGAGAAGTTGGTTGATATACCTTGTCTCGGAGACAATCTTTTTGGTAATAAGTTTGGGGGAGACTGCTACCCTTTTGAAAGAACAGAATACTGCAGTTCAGTCTTTGACATCACCGGCAGACCCTCCTGCCTCCTCTAGAAGATTCTACCCTTCATTCAGAAGATGGCCTTATGCAAGGGCACCTTTCAAACCATACAACATTTATAGAATGCAGTATTTCCCCCATCAGCATTACCAGCCACAATCTCATCCCTCCTGTGGACGTCCTCACCAACCACGTGTTCAAAAGTAGACTCCAGCAGCTCCTCCAAAGCAGACTCCAACATTTTGAGCTACCCCGAGCCACCTCCACCACTATACATAGGAGGCTGCCTCCAACATTTTTATGCCAGTTGGGAAGCGATTACTTCAGATCGCTATGTACTGAACATCATAAGAGAAGGTTACCAATTAAATTTTCTATCTCTTCCATCCTTCCCTCATGTACCCCCCTCTAAGGAATATATCAAACCACTCCCTGTACCTTCAGGAACAGTTATTCACTCTACAGGTGCAGAAACTCAATTCAAACAATCCCAATCTCATCAAAAACTCAAGGGTTTTACTCCCCCTATTTTCTCATTCCAAAAAGGTCCGGAGGTCTTCAACCAATCTTAGATTTGCGAAACCGCAACAAACACATCCAGAAAGAAAAATTCAAGATGACCTCTCTCAAGAGTATTCTTCCCCTTCTACAGCCCAGTCACTGGCTATGTTCCATAGACCTGAAAGATGCGTATTCCCATATACCCATGCACCCTTCCTCCTGGCACTACCTTTGTTTTCAAGTTCAGAACAACCAGTATCAATTCAAGGTTCTACCCTTTGGCCTCTCCTCAGCCCCAAGGGTTTTCATGAAATGTTTAGCGGTGGTGGTGGCTCATCTCCGACAGCTCTCAATACAGATTTTTCCCTTTCTCGGCGATTGGCTGTTGGTGGTCTCGGATCTGACTACCTTGAAGACTCACACGTTCCAAACAATCAATTGTCTTCAGACATTGGGGTTTATAATCAATTACGAGAAGTCCAACCTGCAACCAACTCAGGCTCTGCAGTTCATTGGGGCGCTTATCAATACAGCGCAACAGAGAGCTTACCTTCCACAAGACAGGATTCAAACTCTGTCCTCTCTTGCTCAGCATCTATTCAATCAATCGCTTGCAACAACATGCCAAATCCTTCAGCTGCTAGGTCAAATGGCAGCAGCCATCCATGTCGTCCCATACACAAGACTGCACATGCGTCGCCTACAATGGGGCCTCAAGAATCAACGGTCACAGTACTGACAACTACTCTTGACCAGAGTACATCTTACCAAACACATGTGCACCGACATTCAATGGTGGATAAACTCCAGCCACCTGACCTCGGGAGCACCATTTCAGTTACCTCCTCATCAAATCACTCTCACAATGGATGCATCCAGAGAGGGCTGGGGAGCCCATTTAGGTGACTTAAAAACTCAAGGTCGCTGGTCTCTTCAGGAGACCAACTATCAAATCAATCTCCTGGAGCTTTGAGCCATTTGGAAAGCACTTCAAACCTTCTCTTCCCAACTTCGAGGAAAACATCTCATGGTATACACAGACAACCAGGTAGCCATGTTCTATGTAAACAAGGAAGGAGGGTCAGGTTCCTGGATACTCTGTTGGGAGGCACTTCACATGCTGACTTGGACAATATCGAACCAAATCTCTGTACAAGCCACTTATCTTCCTAGATTAGACAATGTAACAGCGGATTGCTTCAGCAGAATATTCCATCCACACGAATGGATCTTGAATCGGGTCGTGGCATCAAGCCTTTTCCAACAGTGGGGCTTTCCAACCATAGACCTTTTTGCCACAGAGAGCAACCGTCAAACACAAATATTTTGCTCTATCTACCCAAGCAAACCTCGTTACGCTCCAGATGTTTTCCTCATTCCATGGATGGAGGGCCTACTCTATGCTTACCCTCCCATTCCACTAATATCCAAAACAATACAAAAATGATTCCGAGATGCGGCAGACATGATCCTCATAGCCCCGTCCTGGCCAAGGCAGACATGGTTTGCATATCTCATGTGACTATCCATTTGCCCACCTATTCTACTGGAAAACCATCCCCAACTGTTAACTCAGGAAGGGGGATCACTCCTTCATCCGATGCATCGAACCCTCCACCTGACTGCACGGAGGTTGAACGGCACATATTAAATCATCTAGGACTTCCATCTCAACTGGAGGACATTCTAATTGAATCCAAAAAACCTTCCACCAGACGTAACTATGCTGGGAAGTGGCGTCGTTACTCGGAATGGTGCAAACCGAAAAGGTTGGATCCTTACTCTACATCAGTAAGACATCTCCTGGAATACCTCCACACTCTTTTCGTAGCTGGTTTGGCAACTGCTTCAGTTTGTGTGCAAATCAGCGCCATTGCAGCTTTCCATCACTCTCACAATGAACTTCCCATTTCCAACTACCCTTTAATCTCCAAATTCTACTTTTGAACATGTGGTTGGTGAGGACGTCCACGGGAGGTAGTGTTAACCCCACCTTGGCCCAAGGGTCCACCTCCCACACAACAGCCACCTTGTTGGTTCATGTAGTTATCTTTGGCTCCTTGTCTTGGTCTCTGTCTTATTTGCCACTTTCCCTCTAGCCTTGTCTTATGGCCTTCTGACCTTCAGCTCCTAGTCTTGCCTTGCTTTATAGCTTTTGGGCCTTCTGCTTCTAGTCTTGCCTTGCTTTGTCGCTATCCAGCCTTCTCGCTCCTTGCCTTGCCTTGCTTTGTGGCCATCCAGCCTTCTTGCTCCTTGCCCTGCTTTGCCTTGTGGACATCTGGTCTTCTCACTTCTTGCTTGCCTTGCCTTGCTTTGTGGCCATCTAGCCTTCTCATTCCTTGTCTTGCCATGCTTTGTGGCCTTCGGCCCTTCTGCACCTTGTCTTGTCTGTCTTGTGGCCTATCTGGCCTTATTCTGTTGCCCAGTGGCCTATGGGCCATCTGCCTAGCTGCTTTTGGGAATATTCATTCTGTGTTCTGTATTGCCTTGCTGCCTCTGTCTAGTCTTGATCCAGTCCTGTCCTGTCTCGATCCTGCCCTGTCTTTGTCTGGTGTTGTTGTGTCCGTTGTAGAACTTGTCCAGTGCTTGCTCCTAGACCCAGCCTTGTTCCAGGCCTGCCCAACCTGTCCCTAGCCTTGCCTGGTTCAGCCTGCCCACAGCATCATATTTTTCTGTTATTTAATCTTTATTCCAATTCTTTACCTTTTCTTTTCGCTTGTTAACAATTTTAATTAGAAATGTTCATTGTATTAGACTATGGAAATTTATTTCCTGCTATTCTGTTTAATGTAAACCGGTATGATTTACATCGAATGTAAGAATGTCGGTATATAAAAATTAAAAATAAATAAATAAATCCAGCCTTTCCACCGCCTTACCTGGTCCAGCCTGTCTATAACTTTGCAGGACCTATTCTGTCCATAGCCTTGCCTGGTTCAGCCTGTCTACAGCTTTGCCTAACCCAGATAGTTCATTGCCTTGCTTGATCCAGCCTGTTCTCAGACTTCCCATTTACTGCGGCTGCACTGGACTCCTATTGGCCCCTAGCACCCAAAGGCTCAACCTGCAAGGAAGGGGGCCTGCTCTACCCCTCGAGCAATGTTCCCTGAACAGGAACAGATATCTAGTTAAGTGGAAAAATATCCGGCCACACAAGGTTGGATAAGTTTAAAACCTAGCCAGTTATATTGAAACATAGCCAGTTAGTTTTTGAAGTTATCTGTCTACATGTAGCTGGACAACTTTCGGTGATTATATCACAGGACATTCAACCTGCTGAATATCCAGGACAAGTTTCCAGTTTTCAGCTGGATAATTTGTCTGCTTGCCGGCTTACTGACTATGCCTCCTATAATTTTTATACAGAAATTTTTAAAAGAAGTGTTGCAACCTCATGCTTCATCATCTGACTTCATTATAGAAAGCGCCCTAACACTTAGTGACACTCAAAGCAAAATTCTTTCCTATCAAGATTTTTCTTTGAGCTTCCTCATCTTTTTTATGAAAGCACATGTGACACAGATTTGCTCATCACTAAAAAGTTTCCCCATCTTTTACATCTCCCCATGAATTCTCCCCACCTTTTTGTGGAAGGCTTCTGTGGACTATAAATATCCCCTGGAGCATGCTCAAAGGTTAAGAGAGAAGGAAGATTTGAAGATAGCTGGAAAGAGTAAGGAGTTGCTATGGTTTGGTCTTTTGCCATTCTCCAGATGGACTAACTTGTAGAGGAGATTTTTGCAGAGTTTGAAGTTTTAGGAGGTATTTTTGTACATTTTGGGATCTGAAACTGGTTCCTGAAAGAATGGACACCCCTGGATATATCTTATTTTTGCCTTTGTGTATGGTAAACAACAAGGGAGAAGAGTTGAAGGTCTTTGAGATTTTTGACATTGATGAGTAGCTTCTGGATTTATCTGTTCTGAAGGCTAGTTTTTTTTTTTCAAGGGATTCTTCCATCTTTTTGCCAGCCTCTATATATGCTGGAAGTGCAAATGGACTACACTACCTCCAGGGGGAAGGGTTTCTGGAAATGGATGCTAGTGCAGGGGTAAGAACACCACCCAGGAGGAGAGTCATGGACAAGGAGACTATAGTTTTTCTCGCTTTAATTTTCCTCAAGCTGTTTCTTATTTTCTCTATATTAGCATGAACACTTATTTTGAACACCATCATCAGACTGTGCTTATTTTTGTGTATCTCCTGGGACAACTGGATACTGAGTGGTGAGCTTGAGGTTTTATTTTGATTTTGTGTTTGCTATGATCCTCCTGGATGACCACCCCTACCTAGGAGAAAGAGAGAGAAATTGAGCTTGAAATCTGTCTTCGCGACTATACTCAGGGCCCAGGAAGCCAAGCTCCTCCTCCTCCACCCCCATCAAATGGACCCTGGCTTTCTAGCTCCCCAGTTCCAACCAGCAAGCCAACTGTGGGTCCCGCTATGGACATCTAACTTACTATTCTTCAGGCCTGGTCAGTAGATCATTATGAAGTCAAACTGAGTCAAGAATAGTGTCTAATGCTCTCCCAACTAAGCTAATGTCTGGGGAAAATAGAATGTTGGCTGCCCCTTCATTGAATACCTCACAGAATTATCCAGTGGCTCCACTTTCTGAGTGGTTGCTGCCAAATAATGTCCTTCAGGTTACTCCAGATCCATTGCATGGTTATCCTTTAGTACAGGTTGGATAGGAATTCTTTCTGGCACAAGGGGAAATGCAAAGGATATTTGACATGTTTTCCAAGTTTTTTGAGGTTCATGCTGGTCTAGCCAGGATTGAGGAAGATACCTGATGTTTTCACTACTGTATACAATGAAATATGAATTCTGATCACAAATGAACACTAACATGTATGTTCCAGCAAAAGAAAACTGTCTCAGCACAGAAAACAAGATAAGGAACTTTGCCTAGCACAACAATGCTACCCAGCATATCTGAGCTGCTTGTTTGATTAAGAGCTGTAAGCTGTGAGCGGCCCCAGGACAGCCAGGTCAGACTTTCACAAACAACTCAAGTCTAAACAACCAATCCAAGAAGTGGGCTCACAAGTGAACTCCGAAAAACAACTTAATCCCGCAGAGCAGAAAAACAGCCTATCCAATGATAGTTTATCAGATAGAAGCAGTGACACCCCCTGCCCTCCCCCACCTGAAGGGAGAGCGGGGTCAGCAATCTGAAATGAAGAGAATCACTGATTTGGCAAAGCAGCACTGGTCAAGACGTGACTGGATCCTGAGCAGAGTCACACGCAACAGGAGCAGTGATCCCCACCTAATGGAGAAAGGGAGGCCAGCAATCTGGAGTGAAGAAATGACCTCGTCCATCCCACTCTTGACTAAGCATGAACTGTTTACATATGCATGCTGGGCTGTTAAAAGAGCAGGGGAGAGAGGGCTATGAGAGGGCAAACAAGAAAAAGACAAACAATACCCAACAATACCGAGGCATCAACCCTGCTACTGGAATCCTAGGTTGTCTTGCAAATATATGGCATCCATAAAACTAACTGATGCTCTAGAGCAGGGGTGGGCAATTCCGGTCCTCGAGGGCTGCAAACCAGTTGGGTTTTCAGGATATCCTTAATGAATATGCATGAGAGAGACGTGCATACACACTGCCTCAGTTGTATGCAAATCTATTTCATGCATATTCATTAGGGGTATCCTGAAAACCCGATTGGTTTGCAGCCCTCGAGGACCGGACTTGCCCACCCCTGCTCTAGAGTCAATCATGCTGCTACTTGGACTTTCTGATCCTTCAGGAAAGACATATGGAAAGATCAGAAAAGGGGTAATACCTGAGATCTTGAAGGACCAATGAATGCTGTAGCCAACTTTACACCCTCTGCTGGAGTTGGAATAGTTCATTTTCCCCGGTGAGTCCTCTTGAGTCTCCAGCCTGCTTGGGCTTGCTACTCGTTGGTGCCCAGGCTGTCCGCAGGATAGGCAAAGCCTTTCTCGCCGATATTTTTCCTTCTCAGCTGCTGATAGGAATCTTTTGATGCCATCCACCATCATGGGTTTAGGTGTGTGCTCTTGAACATTGATAGGTGGTAGGGATGTGAATCGTTTTAGGACGATTAAAATTATCGTCCGATAATTTTAATATCGTCTTAACCGTTATGGAACACAATACAATACAGATTCTAACGATTTATCGTTATAAATCGTTAGAATCGTGAGCCGGCACACTAAAACCCCCTAAAACCCACCCCCGACCCTTTAAATTAAATCCCCCACCCTCCCGAACCCCCCCCCAAATAACTTAAATAACCTGCGGGTCCAGCGGCGGTCCGGAACGGCAGCGGTCCGGAACGGGCTCCTGCTCTGAATCTTGTCGTCTTCAGCCGGCGCCATTTTCCAAAATGGCGCCGAAAAATGGCGGTGGCCATAGACGAAAAAGATTGGACGGCAGGAGGTCCTTCCGGACCCCCGCTGGACTTTTGGCAAGTCTCGTGGGGGTCAGGAGGCCCCCCACAAGCTGGCCAAAAGTTCCTGGAGGTCCAGCGGGGGTCAGGGAGCGATTTCCCGCCGCGAATCGTTTCCGTACGGAAAATGGCGCCGGCAGGAGATCGACTGCAGGAGGTCGTTCAGCGAGGGTTCCGGCGCCTCGCTGAACGACCTCCTGCAGTCGATCTCCTGCCGGCGCCATTTTCCGTACGAAAACGATTCGCGGCGGGAAATCGCTCCCTGACCCCCGCTGGACCTCCAGGAACTTTTGGCCAGCTTGTGGGGGGCCTCCTGACCCCCACGAGACTTGCCAAAAGTCCAGCGGGGGTCCGGAAGGACCTCCTGCCGTCCAATCTTTTTCGTCTATGGCCGCCGCCATTTTTCGGCGCCATTTTGGAAAATGGCGCCGGCTGAAGACGACAAGATTCAGAGCAGGAGCCCGTTCCGGACCGCTGCCGTTCCGGACCGCCGCTGGACCCGCAGGTTATTTAAGTTATTTGGGGGGGGGGGTTCGGGAGGGTGGGGGATTTAATTTAAAGGGTCGGGGGTGGGTTTTAGGGGGTTTTAATGTGCCGGTTTTTCGATTTTTCGATTTTTCGATTTTCACGATTTTTTAACGATTTTTCACGATATTTTACCCCCCCCAAACGGCAAACAATACGATTCCCTCCCCCTCCCAGCCGAAATCGATCGTTAAGACGATCGAGGACACGATTCACATCCCTAAGGTGGTCTTGTTTCACAGCTTCCAGAGACTTGGATAGGACTTTACTATGAATGGCCTATATTGATTTAAGAACTTCCAAAAGGCTTTTCTAATTTTGACCAGTGTCTCAGGGAGACATATCCAGGGTTCTGGTACTATGGCTGGGATTGGGGGAGTTGATTCTACTTGGGCTGTGGTGGGCCCTTGCCAAGTATCCACAAGGTCTTGCGTCTGCATGGATTGGACAACAGAGACTAGTTCTATCAGGATATCAGGGTGCCTTGCAGAAAAGTCCATCCTGCCATTTTTTGAGGAGGGCTGGTGCAAACTGATAAGTATGGTTAAGAATCTGTGTACATCACACAATTAAGTAAAAGAGCACAAAATGCAATTGGTTACAATATGACTTCAGTTCAACGTAAAAGTAAAAGAATCCTTGCATAGAAGATATTTAATTTTAATTTAATTTCTTTCTTTCTCACAGGTATTGGATATGCCTCAAATATGATCTCCTTCTACACTGCCATCTATTATATTATTATCCTGGCCTGGGCCTCCTTATACCTAGTCATGTCATTTACTGCTGTGCTCCCTTGGGCCCACTGCAATAACACTTGGAACACAGGTAAAATATTAACTCCTAGCACACTGTACAGAGGATTAGAAGAGAGATGTCTGTTTTCATCTAATTCACTGACAAGGTTTTTTTTTCATCCCCGCTGCCCTAATAGTGCATTTCATATTTTTCTCCTTGGATAGATCATCTTTTTATTACATGTTGGATTAATTATACCTTTGCAGACGTACAGAGCATGAAATGTTCATCTTTTGAGGGATTCCCCCATTCTACCAACCACCCGCCAACCCTACTTAAACAACTAATTCTTTCTAATTACAACTCTTATTCTAAGGACCAATAAATCTCTCTTACTTTGGCCTTCAGTCTTGGCACCTAGCTTTGTTTCAGCTTTCTTCAGCTGCCCAATCCCAGGCATGGGTGATTAGTATAAATCAGGAATAAGAATACTCAGTGTTGAACTTCCCTTTAATTATTTTTCTGATTGTTTTATTAATCATGCATATTTAGAATTGTAAGCATATTCTGCATACCCAGTGAAAAATGAATTACGTATTCCACCAACAATAATAATTAGGAGTTACTTAGACACAAGGTTGTGCCTTGTGCTCTTAACACTAAATGTGGTGTAATCTGATAACATTTACACACTCCATAGCTAATTCCATACATGGCAAAAATGTATTCAGGAAACAAATCTTTATCTATTTTGAATTCTACAACTCCTGTCCCTGATTTAAGGAGAAAGACCACTTCAAGAAGGGAATGAAAATCCGCCATTTTGAAATGTTGAAATAAAAATAGAGAATTTATGCCTTAAGCTCTGTAATGCTCCACTGGTGATTTAAAACTGTCATGGGCCAGGACCAGTGCAAGGTTTCTAGTAGCTTTGTGAGACTTTAACAGTGTTGTTGATTGAGGGGGGGGGGGAGGGGGGGTGGTGTTTGTATATTTTGATGGGTGGCCACTGATAATGCGCAGCCTTCCCCCTCTCCATGAGCATTCATCTAACACTGTTACCAGGCTAAGTAGCATGCTGGTTGGTCATGTGGAGGAGTGCAGCATATGTGGGAGCAGTGGGGTTCCTCTCCAATGTTGCAGACTTCCCCGGGGGAGGGAACACCTCTCTGATGATGCTGGCGCAAGAGCTTAAATCCACCACCGCTGACTGTAGCAACAGTCTGGCACTCTAGCCAGCTACCTACCTTTCCC
This sequence comes from Rhinatrema bivittatum, assembly GCF_901001135.1. Taxonomy (NCBI): domain Eukaryota; kingdom Metazoa; phylum Chordata; class Amphibia; order Gymnophiona; family Rhinatrematidae; genus Rhinatrema; species Rhinatrema bivittatum. The sequence goes on along the minus strand of NC_042618.1, from coordinate 237,442,011 downwards.
TCCTCTCCCAATGGCCCTGCCTCCACCACACGAAAATAAAAATTGTTGTCATTATACTTTGCAGCTTAGAATTTTCTTCTACTTAAGCAGATTTTCTTTAAATCCACCTAATGGTTACAGATTAGTGGAATTATTTTCAAAGCCATTTACCTGGGAAAACTGTGATTTACCCATGCCAATCCACTGTCTGAAAATTTTTCTCCCTCAATCCAGCTAAAAGCACGTGTTCCTAGACAGGCACACTTTAACCTGCATTTAGGGCCAGTGTTCCCGGGAACGGGTTTTGGGTGGAATCAGGAAATAACGCACGTAGGTTAGACTTTCAAATCTACCTGCATTAATTTCCTTATAAATTCTACTTGTGTAACTCCCTGTTCATTGGGGATCACCTTCTCTGCTTTGGGGAGCCTGGGGTAACTCTCCCAAAGTGAGGAAATACATCTCAGGTGGGTTGTGGGCTGGGGCAGCTAAATTACAAACAGGACACACACACAAACATTTCAAAAACCCACTGTCCACATCCAAAATTGTGCTCCAAAAAGAAAAGATAGTTTATTAAAGTATCTTCAGCTACTGCAGCAAGAGAACAGCTTTCAGCTTCATAGCAAATCCAGTAAAACTTTTCTCTCAGCCTCCCAGTCAGTCTGAAACAAATTATGTTATAGTCTATATACACCATTCTTCGGCCTGTAATAGGCCATACTGTTTAAATTCTCTTCTCAAACCCAGCAAATCTGTGTGCTCATTTTAGATCTCGGATGGTTGCAAGCTACTCACCTCCCTTTGTTGCAGGAGGAAACGGGAGACTTTCAAACCTGTTTCCAGGATCCAACCAGGCACAAGGTTTTCTTTTCTGGTCCTAACTGGTCCCTTCACAATTCCTTTCCTTTCCAGTACTTTTAAATCTTAAATACAATTTCCAGATGCTTCACACAGACTCCCTGAGACACTGTTGGAGTATCTGTGCCAAACTCTCTCCTCTTTTCCCCTTGAAACTCCTGCAGGCTGATACAGTAAAGTGCTGCGGGGCTAACGCGCCATTTAATTGCGAATTAGATGTACGTTTTCGATGCATTATCCGGATGCGCAATTCAATATCGGCACTAGCGCGTCCTTAGCGCATGCGGAAATAGGTGCGTACAAATTTGCACCCGCTACATGCAGTTAGCATGTTAATGACTGGATTAGCTATTACCCTCGATACAGTAACACGCGTCCACAATAGCGCGTCTTTAACGGGTTTTTTTTAACCTGTACATTTTGCGCCTACCCTGGCCCTTGTGTTAGTGTGGTGCCCTGCTTTGTGGCAGGCAGACTCATCGGATAGCATCATGGATAGTATGTACATTTTGGCTTTGGCGATCTTTTTATTACGGATGAAAGCCAGAATAAGAAATGCTAGGCGAGCGACTGGAGACAACACCCAAGAGGAGAACCCAGCAGCAAGACCAGAGGAGGTAAAAAACATGTGTATATGTGTTTTTGTGAATGTCCTTAACTCCGTTCCAATGGCAGCAATGGCTCTGCTTTGTGGTCTGTGCATGAATGTCTAAAACATTTATGCTGCCTGTTGTGCAGATGCTTCAATAATATAATATTTGTATAATAAAATATAAATATTATTTTATGTTATGCTGATTACTGTGTGTTGTATTGTTTTTCATTCAGACACAGCAGGACAGAGTCGTCCGTGCACAGGCCGGAGCTATCAGTGGACAGGCCAGGGCCATCCGTAGACCATGTCCGCAACGTATCTTTCGCCCATGGAAAACTGTCTTTGGCATGCCCGAGCGAGATGTAGTGATAAAGTACCGGCTCAGTTCACAGGCAATCCTGGCCCTATATGAAGATCTATGCAGTGATCTTGACCCCCTGGCCAACTGCAACCATGCTGTGCCAGGGTTGACGAAACTTCTTGGTTCATTACATTTTTTCAGTATCGGAAGTTTTCAGAACCCAGTGAGTATCATTGTGGATATGACCCAGACCTCCTTCTCACGGCATCTGACACAGGTCTTGAAAACCATGATGAGGCGGATGAGGAAGAACATCATGTTTCCTACCGATTCAGTGCAACTGCAAGAGATCCGCAGTGGGTTCCTGGCTATTGCAGGGATGCCGAATGTGTTGGGTGCTATAGACTGCACCCATATTGCATTAACCCCAGTCGGAAGAAGAGAGTTCGCTCCGGAATCGCAAGCAATTTCATTCGATGAATGTGCAAGTTGTTTGTGATGCGTATCTTCGAATTCTTAATGTTGTTGCAAGGTTTCTTGGGAGCTGCCATGACACCTACATTCTTGCACATTCATCCCTTGGGGCCGATTTCCCACAAGGGAAGTACGGTGAAGGCTGGTTACTTGGTAGGTGACATCGGCTACTGTCCGGGATTCTAGATAGCAGTGATATGATGCCATGTGTAAAGGACTGTGGTGTTAGGTATACAATACAGTATTTGTATATTAATATATGTGATGTGTTTATGCTGTTAAGTGCTGTGAAGTGCTTTTTGATGTATTCCTGATTGTAACCCATATAGGTGACGGCGGCTATGGCTGTAAGCCCTGGTTGCTAACTCCGCTCCAGTCTCCACGCACTGCAGCCAAAAAACGCTACAGTGAGGCTCATGCCAGTACAAGAAACATGATCGAGCGGACCTTTGGAGTTCTGAAAGGCAGATTCAGATGCCTGGATCACTCTGGTAGAGCCCTGCAATAAAGTGCTGGATGTCATGGCGAGCATTATTATAGCCTGCTGCATGCTACACAACATTTGTTTGAGATTTGGCATGGACGCAGAGGCTACAGAAAACTTGCCACCAGATCCACCTCTGGAACCAGCTGCAGAGATGGACAACACAGCACGGGGGAATGATGTTCGCCGAAGGATCATCAAGACTTATTTCTCGTGTAAGTTGTTATCTATTATACATATATCTCTTCATATTGATGTGCAGCTTTTATTTTTCTACATACCTCTACGAAATTCTTGATATTATCCTTTTCATGCCTGTGATCCACCCATGAAACAAGTTCCCTGCACTGAAAACTTAAATAAGGCTTTTATGAAACTAATAAAATTTTTTATTTGATTAATCCATCTGTTCTCTGTCTTTTCCGTAGCAGTATTATTTTGTCTTAATAACAGTAATACATTTTTTGTATGATTTCTCTATCTGTACTCTGATGGTAGTATGATTTTGGCTTCATAAAACAAATATATTTTGTTTTTTTATTATCCGTTCTCTGTCATTTCCTCCGGCGTCTAGATTTCGGTGTCCCTGAGGCTTCGTGGGACCTGCGGCGACAGGGATGCTTCTCCGGATGCCGTGCGAGGCCTCTTCCTCCAGCATTTAGATTTTGGTGTCCGTGAGGCTCCACTGGACCTGTGGCGACAGGGACGCAGGAGGGAGGGACGTACATGCTTGAACATGCAATGCCATCCCCTGCGGCCACGCCCAGATGGCCATTTTGTTCGTAGTTAGGTAGCCATCCCGCGAGGGAGGCTACCAAATTTCTCCGAGGGGGACGTGAGGCTCCTGGCATACCTCATGATAGCGGATGAACGACATCTGTATTTTCGCCCTGGGCGCCCGCAAGACCAGGATTGGGCCGATGAGGCCTGGCGGGCACTCAGGGCAAATTTCAATGCCCAGTCTTCATTCCCACGGGAGGTAAATTCAGAGGCCTCTATAGTTGTAGGTCAAGGTATCGTCTATGTAGCTATCGTCGGGAGGGTAGCGGATGCCGAGACAACTATGGATGTGGATGTCTTGGAAAGGCCATGGCAATAGGCATTTGGTAAACCAAAATTGTTTACTGTTGTGAAGCGGACAAAGGCTGCATTGAGACGTCCATTTTGTAGGGTACATTTTTGTCCATTGCTTTGCACTCAAAACAATATGGCTGCAGGGCTCATGCAAGAATGAAGAACCAGAGCTATGGCTTAGTGGGTGAAGAAACCTGCCTTGTGGACCCTTCAGCCTTGTGCACCAATCCTCAAAACATGTTATTAATTATGCATGTGTGACACTTGTATATTATGACAAGCATTTTACAAATATGCACATGCACTATTGTGGTGTCAACCAGAAAATCTTGAAGGGTCCCCTCTGGAGCACTAGACGGACAACTCTGGTGTTACAGGGTTGCCTGCCTACTGCCTCAGAGGGCAATTTTCTTTAAAATAGATGGCGTAGGTCAATTTCTTGCATTGTTGAATGTTTTCTATTTGTTTTCTTCTGTCGCCAGGTAGAGGCATTGAAAAAGAGGGCCCGAAGGCTGAGGTGGGAGGAGCAGGATTTCCTTTGGGTCCTGCGCGCCCGCCGAACACCGCAGGAAGGTATGTGCTGTTGGTTTAACATAAAAAATTCAAAATATCAGGCTTATGATGATGCAAGAGGTGTAAGAAGTGAGGTCTTATTTAATAATGTCAATAACAAATGTCTCCATCCTACCATTCTGGATCTTTCCATGTGCATCAGTAACGCTTTCGTTTTTCTCTTTTCAGACAAAAGTTCTTCTTTCTCAGAGGATGAACAGGAACCGCCACCCTCTTCCTCACCACCACATCCACAAGGTGAGACATTAATTGTATCAGCCTATATAAAGTTAGGGATATTGTCATTTTATTTATATTCTGCTTTTCACACTTTCTTTTTTAAGCACTTCAAAGCAGATTACATTTAGCTACTGTAGGTATTTCCCTATCCCAAGAGGGCTTACAAGCTAACGGGTAGATTTTCAAAGGGGTATGCGTGTAGGATATCTGTTATATCTAAGTTTGTACCTGAAGCAATGGAGGGTAAAGTGACTCAAACCCTGGTCTCCTTGTTCATAGACCACTGCTCTAACCACTAGGCTACTCCTCCATTCCATTTTATGGTGCCAGGCCCACTGGTCCCATGTTATGTTTTTTGCACCCTAGTAATTACTTCTTTTTTCTCATTTCAGATGTGCGAACAGTGACACCACCAGCAGCATTGCCACCACCCCCAGCCCCCGTTCCTCCAGCCCCACCAGCCATGGAGGCCGAGGAGGTCATCGTTATTGACGATGATGTCCAGGTCACACCAGAGGCATCAGGAGCTGGTCGCCGGTTTGAGGCTAGCGTAGCATCGGGGGTAGGGCCATAGGAGCAGGCCAGGCCCTCTCCCATGGAGGCACGCCTGGATGCTGTGCTGGCTCTCCAGGTACGGTTGACCCGCGGCCTGGATGTCATGGAGGGCATGGCGGTGCAGACGGTGGCCATCCGTCAGGACCTGCGGCATGGCTAGTAAGAAATTATTGAGCTGCTGTGATCCATGGCAGCAGCTCAATCACTGCTGGTTATGTCCTGGGCTCGTCTAGGGCAGCCACCGTCTTCCTGTCGTCCATGACGATGCTCCTCCTCTGCCCTGATGGCATGGTCCCTTCCCTTTCCTTCCCCTGTTGTAAATATGTTATTTTGTTCTGTTCTGTTGTATATAGTTAAAAATATATATATATTGAAATTGTCTGTACTGTATGTTTTTTCCATTTTCTCTTTTTATAAAGTTATTTATTCAAACATTCCCTGTACGTACACGGACCATTCCAGACAGTGGGTTGAGCCTCCTGTCCAGCAGATGGAGACAGAGAAAAACTCAAAGGGTAACCTATATCAGGACAGTGCTCCCCCTGTGTCCCTTTAGTATTTCTCTGTCTCCAGCAGTTGCATATAGTAGAACCTGTGGTTCCCCTTCTTTGTAGCAGTTTCTTGGATTGAGAATTTTCTCTTCTTTCTTTCTGTACTTATAAAGGATCAAGCAAGTATTTATTATTTTCAACCTGTTAAAAAAAAAAGTAAAAGTTTATTCAGCAGGAGCAGTAACTTTCTGTCTCCTCACTCTTACTAGGGTCTAGGGGGGACCCTGTCTCCTCGAGTTCGTCAGCTTAGGACCCTTTCCCGGTAGCCCATTGCCTGGCTCTGGGGTGATACTGGTGGTCCAGTCCCTCCCCCTTTGAGGCCCCTGAGAAGTTCCATGCCTCAGGTCTCTGGCTAACAGAGAAGTTATTCCTCTGTCTCTTTCAGCTGCTGTTTCTTTAAGCTGCTTAAAAAAAAAAAAATTTGAACAGGACAGCATTTATTTTTCTCAGTACCTTGGACAAGGCCAAGCAGCTACGGGGGGGGGGGGGAGGAGTGGGGAGCAGAGCTATTTTAACTCTTTCTCCAGCTGGCAGCCAGGCACAGGGGATCATTGCCGTTCTTCCTGCAGCAGCCCCTCACCCCCCCCCCCCCCCACACCCATTCAGGATGCCAAGGTCTCCATTTTGTATAGCTTGTGGAGAGCCTGCCTCACGGCTCTCCTGCGAGAGAGTTTGCTCGAGTTGTTTACCCGGTGGGGAAGGGCCCTCGTTGGTACAGGGGAAAATCAGCTGTTTGAGTCAGAGCCAGCAAGCGCGCTGCCAGGCCGGCCCCGTTCGCGAAAACCGTGGGAACGGCGGACATTTGAGCCTGTTAGCTTTCCAGAGGGGGGAAAGGATTCAGAATTTCCTCATCCCCCCCCCCCCGCCCCCGATTTAAGCCCCGTGGGTCCTTCTGATGTGGTCCCTGACCCCCTGGACGAGGTACCCCCTCCTTCAAGGCCAGGAAAAGCCTCTGCTCATTTCTCCATGGATTTTGTATTTTTGCTACATAAGGCTTATGTTGCCAGCTTGCTAAAACAGGAGGAACCCTCCACAGACCTCCCTCCTGTGAAGGTTCCTTTGGGCCCTCCACCTGCCAAAGTGCCTTGGACATCTGCAGATCAGGGATCCCAGCCTCCTGACTCCCAAGGGATCACTCGGATTAGGACCATACCTGGGGGGCAAAACCCATCGGATCCACCTACCCCTCCCCCTCAGATTCCAGACTCTGACCCGGATGCAGATGCTCTGACTCAGAATCCATGGTAGAGGAGGATGACCCGAGGGTCTTACACAGGTTCCAGCGGGAGGAGCTGGACCCACTCATACATTTTGTTTTGGCTGAGCTGGGCATAGATGCCCCTCCGGAGGAACCAGCGACTGCCCCGAGTTCCAGTAACATAGATCCTGTCCTGGAGGGATTGAGAGCTCCTCCACGTACCCTCCCTTTTCATCCTATGCTAATGCAATTACTATTCCGAGAATGGGAAGCTCCTGAATCTAGCTTACGGGTCGGAAGAGCAATGGACAAGCTCTATCCCATCCCAGACCAGTGCCTAGAGATGCTCAAGGTCCCTAAGATGGATGCTTCAGTTTCCGCTGATTGGCAATTGGCCGCGCGTTTTCGATACGCTATTACCCCTTACTGTGTAAGGGGTAAGAATAGCCTGTAACTGCACTAACCACATCCCCTAACAACAAATTCCAGAGTTTAATTGTGCATTGAGTGAAAAAGAACTTTCTACGATTAGTTTTAAATGTGCCACATGCTAACTTCATGGAGTTCCCCCTAGTCCTTCTATTATCCGAAAGAGTAAATAACCGATTCACATTTACCCGTTCTAGACCTCTCATAATTTTAAACACATCTATCATATCCCCCCCTCAGCTGTCTCTTCTCCAAGCTGAAAAGTCCTAATCTTTTTAGTCTTTCCTCATATGGGAGCTGTTCCATCCCCTTTAGCATTTTGGTCGCCCATCTCTGTACCTTCTCCATCACAACAATATCTTTTTTGTGTTGTGCTCCGCGGCCGTGGCGCCCCACGACCGCGTCCCCCTACCTGACTCACAGCACCATGGGAGCCCCGGGGGAGGGCTCCGACCCGGGGTCCCGCTGCCCATTGCAGGGGAAGCCGTCCTGCTTCCTCTCAGCGGCATCTCTCCTCCACGGAGGAAATCCAAGATGGCCGCCACCATGCTTCAGCACTAGGCCATGCCCCCTCCACAGAATTAAAGGGACCCATCCCTTTAATGACCTCACCTGTTCTCTATCAGCCAGGGCAGAGGAAGTATAAAAGGCAGCTTTCTCTGCTCATCCAGTGACTTGGCAACGTCTCCTGTGAGCTTTGTCCAGTCTGCTTGCTTCGGTGAGTTCTTCGAGCTTGGCTTCTGCTTTGTCTTCCTGGTTCCTGACTTCGGATTGGCTTACGGTGATTCTCTGGTTCCTGACTTCGGATTGGCTTACGGTGATTCTCTGGTTCCTGACTTTGGATTGGCAAGCGGTGATTCTCTGGTGCACGACTTCGGACTGGTGAGCGATGACCCTCTGGCACTCGACCTAGGACTCCCTCAAGACTCCATCTCCAAGGGCCCACCTAAGTCCCAGCGGCCCGGGTCCCTACGGGCTCCTCCTGGGGGGACCGCGGGCTTCCAGGGCGAAGCTCCAGTTGGCCTTTGCACCGTTGCTCTGACCTCCATAGGTCCACCTAAGTCCCAGCGGTCGGGTCCCTACGGGCTCCTCCCGGGGGGACCGCAGGCCACCAGTGGTGAAGAACACAGCGCCTCATCTCGTCTCTTCATCGCCTCTGTATTCGTCTCAGCCTCCAGTGCCAAGGGTCAGCTGGTCCCGCCTCCTGTTCTGCCTCGCCACCCGACAAGAGAGCCTACTGACCCTCCGAAAGGTACACCACCCTTTTGTCGGCCAAGGGTCCATAAGCCTGAGCATAACAGATTGCCAAGTCCATGGACCCAGCCGAGGCATCTGCCCGCCAGGCCATTCCAGGAATGGCCCAGCGCCTGAAGGAGCAACAACAGACCCTCGATGCTCTGGTCTCTGCAGTACAGGGCCTGACCCAGCGCCTTGAGGCATTAGGGCCCATGAACCCCACTCTGCCGTCTCCGCCTGGGGCTCAAGGAGGCCGCCCTACTCAGCCGCACACTGTCCAGGTTTCCAGGGGCGACCTGGGACAAGGAATTCCCACTCAACTCCCAGCACCCTCTCGATACGCCGGAGATACAAAGCTGTGTCGAGGTTTCCTCAGCCAGTGCCAGGTTCGTTTTTCCTTGCTTCCCGCGCAGTTTCCCAATGACTTGGTCAAAACCAGCTACATTATGTCCCTGCTCGACGGTAGGCCTCTGATCTGGGCCTCGCATCTCTGGGAGAGAAAGGACCCCATCTTTGAAAGCTTGAGCCAGTTCCTGTCTGCCTTCCGGCAGCTGTTTGATGAACCTGTCCGCAAATCCACTGCGATCTCTGAGTTACTCCGATTGCGCCAAGGTACTCGGACTGTGGCCGAATACGCAATGGAGTTCCGTACCCTGGCCGCAGAGCTGAATTGGAGAGACGACTGCCTCCACGGGATCTTTCTGGAAGGACTAGCCTCACGCCTTCAGAACTTCCGGAAGACCTCGACGGCCTGGTAGAATTGGCCAACTGAGTAGATCGCTGGATGAGGCTTCGCCTCCCAGTAGTCAAGGGGACGAGGAGATCCTCACCGCCTTCCAAGAATGCTTCTGAAGTTCCTGGAACATCCGCCGAGGAACCCATGGAGTTGGGTCGCGGAAGAGTCTCCCCACAGGAACGCCGCAGGCGGATAAGGGAAGGACTCTGTTTTTTCTGCGGAGCAGTGGGCCATCAAATAGCAGTATGCCCGACTCGGCCTGGAAACGCCCAGGCCTAGGACCAAAAGGAGGTCTCATCCTGGGCCGTGCTTCTCCAGTACCTCCACTAACGCTACCAGTTGCGTTAACCTTCGCCGGCAGCGAGTTCCACACTTTGGCCTTGGTGGACTCCGGCGCCGGGGGTAACTTCATCATGAAGAGTCTAGCGGAGCATTTGGAGTTACCACAAGCTCGCCTTCCAGCGCCCTTGGTCATCTCATCCATTCAAGGGAAACCTCTCCCAGAACGTGTGACTCACACCACAGTTACGGTCCCACTGAGGGTTGGAATCCTCCACCAGGAGCGCATGCCATTGTATGTTCTGGAGTACTCCATACACCCAATCGTCTTGGGCCTTCCCTGGCTGCAGGAGCACGAGCCTCAGTTCAACTGGAAAACTCTGCAGTTGTCTCGCTGGGGGCCGAAGTGCCACGGCCACTGCCTCCAAACCGTGGTTCCCGTCCCCTGTCCCGTGGCTTCCACCAGCCTTCCGGGCCCGCCGGCCCCTTATGCCTTGTTTGCAGATGTATTCTCAAAAAAGAAGGCCGAGGTACTTCCACCCCATCGTCCCTTCGATTGCGCCATCAATCTCCTCCCTGGTACTGAGCCTCCTCGGGGCCGCACCTACGCTCTCTCGCCTGCTGAGACACAGGCCATGAATGAGTACATCAGAGAGAACCTGGAAAAGGGCTTCATTCGGAAGTCGAAGTCACCCGCAGGGGCGGGGTTCTTCTTCGTCGGGAAGAAGGACGGGACACTTCGCCCATGTATTGACTACCGGGGCTTGAATGCCATAACGGTCAAGGACCGTTACCCTCTACCTCTCATCTCTGAACTCTTTGACCGATTACAGGGAGCGAGGATCTTTTCTAAGCTAGACCTCAGAGGGGCGTACAACCTCATTTGAATCAAGGAGGGGGACGAATGGAAGACGGCCTTCAATACCCGAGACGGCCACTATGAGTATTTGGTGATGCCGTTCGGGCTCTGTAACGCCCCTGCCGTATTTCAGAATACCATGAACGAGATCCTCCATGACCTCTTGTACCAGTGCGTGGTCGTATACTTAGACGACATCTTGATATTCTCCAAGGACTTAGCGGCTCACCGCCAATACGTCGTCCAAGTGTTACAACGCCTCAGGGAGAATAAATTATATGCAAAGCTCGAAAAGTGCCAGTTTGAGCAAGAGTCTCTCCCCTTCCTGGGATATATAGTCTCCAGCCAGGGATTCCGTATGGATCCACTAAAGCTAAAAGCCATTCGGAAATGGCCACAGCCGTCTGGACTAAAGGCACTTCAAAGATTTCTGGGCTTCGCCAATTATTACCGCTCTTTCATTCCCCACTACGCCTCCGTTGTCGCTCCTATGACGGCCCTGACCCAAAAGGGCGCAGACCCCAAAAATTGGCCTCCAAGAGCGGAAACCGCCTTTTGTCGCCTCAAGGAGGCATTCATGCAACAACCTTGCCTCAGGCACCCGGACCCGCAGCGGCCATTTTTTGTCGAGGTGGACGCATCCTCGGAGGGAGTGGGAGCCGTACTGAGTCAGGCCTCCGACGGCCATAAACTACGTCCGTGTGCCTTTCTCTCCCGCCAGTTCTCGCCGGCAGAGCGGAATTACGCCATTGGCGATAAGGAGCTCCTGGCCATCAAGGTGGCCTTAGAAGAGTGGCGCCCATGGCTGGAAGGGGCTCAACACCAGTTCACAGTCTTCACAGACCACAAGAATTTGGAATACTTGCATCGCGCTCAGCGGCTCAACCCACGACAAGCCCGTTGGGCCCTATTCTTTACCCGTTTCAATTTTGTCCTCAGGTACAGATCGGCTGGGAAGAACGTTAAGGCTGACGCCCTGTCACGGGTGTTTGAGTCTACGGAAGAATCCGAGGAGCCGCAGTTTATAATTGAGCCATCCCGTATCCTGTTGTCGGCCACCACAACCATCCCACCCGGGAAGACACTAGTTCCGCCATGTTGGCGGAAACAAGCCTTGGCCTGGGCTCACGACTCACGTTGTTCCGGCCACCCCGGACAATCCCGGACATTACAGACCTTGTGACGATATTACTGGTGGCCGCGGATGAATAAAGACATCCGGGCGTACGTGGAGTCCTGCCAATCGTGTGCCCGCCACAAGAGGATCCCTGGTGCAGCTCCAGGCCTACTTCAACCCTTACCGGCGCCCTCAGAACCCTGGACCCATGTGGCAACTGATTTCGTGGTGGACCTGCCGCGATCCAGCGGCAACACCGTGATCTGGGTGGTCGTCGACCGTTTTAGTAAAATGGCGCATTTCGTGCCATTGCCAGGATTGCCATCCACGCCACAGCTGGCCCAGCTGTTCGTCCAGCATATCTTTCGGCTACACGGCCTACCCCAAAGTATTCTGTCGGATCGAGGCCCTCAATTCACAGCCAAGTTCTGGAGGGCTCTCTGTCAAAAGTTCGACGTCACCCTGGATTATACGTCGGGCTATCACCCTCAGACTAATGGACTCGCGGAGCGAACCAACCAGAAGTTGAAGCAGTTCCTCCGCAACTACGTCAATGAAAAACAAGATGACTGGGCTAGCTTGTTACCATGGGCTGAATTCGCTCTTAACTCCCATCTCTCCGCAGCTACAGGATCCTCTCCATTCCAAATTGTGTATGGAAAACAGCCACGACAGCCTCTGCCCGTGCCCATCACAGTGCCATCTCCGCTGGCCCAGCTCTCGGCGGAAGAGCTACATCGCCTGTGGGTATCCACACAACGCGCCCTGATCAAGGCTGGTCAGGCGGCTAAGAGGTATGCGGACCAACGGAGAAGACCTTATCCGCCTTTTAAACCGGGCCAAAAGGTTTGGCTAAGTACACAATTCATCCGGTTGAAGCTGCCATCATCGCGACTAGCCCCGCGATTCATCGGGCCGTTTCCCATTATCCGACAGGTGGGTTCTGTCTCTTACCAACTCCGTCTTCCTCCATCTCTCAAGATACACAACACGTTTCACGTCTCCCTCCTAAAGCCTCTGGTATTGTCATGGCCCTCCAGCACACCTCCTACCCCTCAACCTGTCGCCTCTGAAGATGACCTTACCTACCAGGTCCGGGAGGTGTTAGATGTGAGAAAACATCATAGGAAATGGGAGTATCTACTGGCATGGGAGGGCTTCGGTCCCGAAGAGAATTCCTGGGAGCCCATGGCTAACATCCTGGATCGGAGTCTATTGGACCAGTTCCACAGAGACCACCCGTCCAAACCCAGGCCTCCAGGGAGACGCCCTAAAGAGGGGGGTACTGATGTGCTCCGCAGCCGTGGCGCCCCACGACCGCGTCCCCCTACCTGACTCATAGCACCATGGGAGCCCCAGGGGAGGGCTCCGACCCGGGGTCCCGCTGCCCATTGCAGGGGAAGCCATCCTGCTTCCTCTCAGCGGCATCTCTCCTCCACGGAGGAAATCCAAGATGGCCGCCACCATGCTTCAGCACTAGGCCACGCCCCCTCCACAGAATTAAAGGAACCCATCCCTTTAATGACCTCACCTGTTCTCTATCAGCCAGGGCAGAGGAAGTATAAAAGGCAGCTTCCTCTGCTCATCCAGTGACTTGGCAACGTCTCCTGTGAGCTTTGTCCAGTCTGCTTGCTTCGGTGAGTTCTTCGAGCTTGGCTTCTGCTTTGTCTTCCTGGTTCCTGACTTCGGATTGGCTTACGGTGATTCTCTGGTTCCTGACTTTGGATTGGCAAGCAGTGATTCTCTGGTGCACAACTTCGGACTGGTGAGCGACGACCCTCTGGCACTCGACCTAGGACTCCCTCAAGACTCCGTCTCCAAGGGCCCACCTAAGTCCCAGCGGCCCGGGTCCCTACGGGCTCCTCCTGGGGGGACCGCGGGCTTCCAGGGCGAAGCTCCAGTTGGCCTTTGCACCGTTGCTCTGACCTCCATAGGTCCACCTAAGTCCCAGTGGTCGGGTCCCTATGGGCTCCTCCCGGGGGGACCGCAGGCCACCAGTGGTGAAGAACACAGCGCCTCATCTCGTCTCTTCATCGCCTCTGTATTCGCCTCAGCCTCCAATGCCAAGGGTCAGCTGGTCCGGCCTCCTGTTCTGCCTCGCCACCCGACAAGAGAGCCTACGGACCCTCCGAAAGGTACACCACCCTCTTGTCGGCCAAGGGGTCCACAAGCCTGAGCATAACATTTTGAGATGCGGCAACCAGAATTGTACACAATATTCAAGGTGCAGTCTCACCATGGAGCAATACAGAGGCATTATGACATTTTCCGTTTTATTCACCATTCCCTTTCTAATAATTCCCAATATTCTATTTGCTTTTTTGACTGCCACAGCACACTGAACCGACGATTTCAATGTGTTATCCACTATGATGCCTAGATCTCTTTCTTGGGTGGTAGCTCCTACTATGGAACATAACTTTGTGTAACTATAGCATTGGTTATTTTTCCCCATATGCATCACCTTGCACTTATCCACATTAAATTTCATCTGCCATTTGGATGCCCAATTTTCTAGTCTCACAAGGTCTTCCTGCAATTTATCACAATCTGCTTGTGATTTAACTATTCTAAATAATTTTGTATCGTCTGCAAATTTGATTACCTCACTCGTCGTATTTCTTTCTAGATCATTTATAAATATATTGAAAAGTACGGGTCCCAATACAGATCCCTGAGGCACTCCACTGCCTACTCCCGTCCATTGACAAAATTTGTCCATTTAATCCTACTCTCTGTTTCCTGTCTATTAGCCAGTTTGTAATCCATGAAAGGACATCACCACCTATCCCATGACTTTTTACTTTTCCTAGAATCCTCTCATGAGGAACTTTGTCAAATGCCTTCTGAAAATCCAAATACACTACATCTACCGGCTCACCTTTATTTACATGTTTATTAACTCCTTCAAAAAAGTGAAGCAGATTTGTAAGGCAAGACTTGCCTTGGGTAAAGCCATGCAGACTTTGTTCCATTAAACCATGTATTTCTATATGTTCTGTGATTTTGATATTTAGAACACTTTCCATTATTTTTCCTGGCACTGAAGTCAGGCTAACTGGTCTGTAGTTTCCCGGATCGCCCCTGGAGCCCTTTTTAAATATTGGGGTTACATTAGCCACCCTCCAGTCTTCAGCTACAATGGATGATTTTAATGATAGGTTACACATTTTTACTAATAGGTCTGAAATTCCATTTTTTAGTTCCTTCAGAACCTTGGGGTGTATACCATCTGGTCCAGGTGATTTACTACTCTTCAGTTTGTCAGTCAGTCCTACCACATCTTTTAGTTTTACTGTGAGTTGGTTCAGTCCATCTGAATCATTACCCATTAAACCTTCTCCCTAACATACTCTTTAGTAAACACTGAAGCAAAGAAATAATTTAATCTTTCCGCAATGGCCTTATCTTCTCTAAGTGCCTCTTTAACCCCTCGATCATCTAAAGGTCCAATTGACTCCCTCAAAGGCTTCCTGCTTCGGATATATTTAAAAAAGTTTTTACTGTGAGTTTTTGCCTCTACAGCCAACTTCTTTTCAAATTCTCTCTTAGCCTGTCTTATCAATGTCTTACATTTAACTTGCCAATTTTTGAATGAAGATCTTTTGGCTAAAATAGCTTATTTCACCTCCCCTTTTAACCATGCCGGTAATTGTTTTGCCTTCTTTCCACCTTTTTTAATGTGTGGAATACATCTGGACTATGCTTCTAGGATGGTATTTTTTTTAAATGACCACGCCTCTTGCACACTTTTTACCTTTGTAGCTGCTCCTTTCAGTTTTTTTCTAACAATTTTTCTCATTTTATCAAAGTTTCCCTTTTGAAAGTTTAACACGAGAGCCGTGGATTTGCTTTTGCTTACTGTCCCCCTTCCAGTCATTAATTCAAATTTGATCATATTATGATCACTATTGCCAAGTGGCTCCACCACCGTTACCTTTCTCACCAAATCCTGTGCTCCACTGAGAATTAGATCTAAAATTGTTCCCTTTCTTGTCGGTTCCTGAACCAATTGCTCCATAGAAATGTCATTTATTCAATCCAGGAACTTTATATGTCTAGCATGTACCGATGATACTTTTACCCAGTCAATATTGGGGTAATTGAAGTCTCCCATTATTACCGCACTACCAATTTGGTTAGCTTCCCTAATTTCTCTTAGCATTTCACTGTCAGTCTCTCCATCTTGACCAGGTGGACGGTAGTATACTCCTATCACTATAGTCTTCCCCAACACACAAGGGATTTCTACCCATAAAGATTCAATTGTGCATTTAGTCTCATGCAGGATGTTTATTCTGTTGGACTCTATGCCATCCCGGACATAGAGCGCCACACCGCCTCCCGGGTGCTCCTCTCTGTCATTGCAATATAATTTGTACCCCGGTATAGCACTGTCCCATTGGTTGTCCTCCTTCCACCATGTCTCTGAGATGCCAATTAAGTCTATGTCATCATTCACTGCTATACATTCTAATTCTCCTATCTTACTTCTTAGACTTCTGGCATTAGCATACAAACATTTCAAAATTTGTTTTTTGTTTGTATTTTCATTCTGCTTTTTAATTGATAGGGATAAGTTAGAATTTTTTTAGCTCAGGTGAGTTTTTAGTTACAGGCACTTGGACTACTTTTCTTATTATTGGAACCTTACTGTCGGGATGCCCTATTTCTAATGCATCATTAGTATCATTTGAAGATACCTCTCTCCAAACCATGCGCTGCTGAGCGACTGTCGGCTTTCCCCTATGTTCTAGTTTAAAAGCTGCTCTATCTCCTTTTAGAAGGTTAGTGCCAGCAGTCTGGTTCCACCCTGGTTAAGGTGGAGCCCATCCCTTTGGAAGAGACTCCCCCTTCCCCAAAAGGTTCCCCAGTTCCTGACAAAACTGAATCCCTCTTCTTTGCACCATCGTCTCATCCACACATTGAGACTCCGGAGCTCTGCCTGCCTCTGGTGACCTGCGTGTGGAAAAGGGAGCATTTCAGAGAATGCTAACCTGGAGGTGTTGCGACCGTCGCTGCCCGATGTCTCCACTCCGCCCACCTTACCTCTTTGTTGAATCCCTCTTTGCTTGTTGGATGTTTGGCTGCCGCGGCGTCATCTTGCCGACATCCTCCGGCGTCCCCGGACCAGCTAGACACTGCACTCCGCCATGTTTCCCAGAAGCCTGAGGGCATGCGCGCGGCGCAGCCCCAACTCAAGTACCAGCAGTGGCACGAACCTCAGGGGCGTCCCCCTGAGATGACATCATCATCACCGGATATTTAAAGGTCTCTGAAATCGCTAACTAATCGAGTTAGCAAGGGTTCGCTTCCACCAGGTATCGTTGCGGATGGGATTCGCTCTCTGCATACCTTGCTACTCTGCCTCCTCGGACTTTACCAGGGGTACCCGCTCCTCTGGGCCCTCTTTCTCTTTTGCCTTTCAGGTCTCAGTCTGGAACCGGTACTCGTTCCTCGAGGGCCCACGTTCTCGGACCTGCTTCTGAATACCATTTCTGCCAGGAAGTCATTGCTGCCTACAATACCAGTGAGTTACCATCTTTCTCTCAGAGCTTTCCCTGGAACCAGGTACTCTCTCCTCGAGGGCCTAATCCATTCCAGCTCCTGAGCTGCTTCAAGAGACTGTTGTGTGAGTATTACCATCAAGGCTCTATTCCTGAACTCTGCATACCCTGCCTACTCACTATACTTAGTTTCTCTACAGCTCTGCCATCCTGGGATCGCTGCTCCAGTATCTGATGGACTACAGCCCAGCCGGGTGCTTCCAGCTCACTACTGCCACCTCTGGTGGTTCAACATATTGTTTAATAAAAGAACTAGTGTGTGTCTGTCTCCAAACTCTAAGCCTGACCAGTGATCCCTCTCGGGATCTTCCCCCGGGGCGTGGTCATCTGCCACCGGCCCAAGGATCCACCCACAACTATCCCAAACAATAACAGGAGGTTCTGGATTTAAGCTTTCTACCTAAGAGCCTAAATTTGGCTTCCAAAACCTCCCTCCCACATTTTCCTATGTTGTTGGTGCCCACATGTACTACAAAAGCCGGCTCCTCCCCAGCACTGTCTAAAATCCTATCTAGGTGACGCGTAACGTCCGCCACCTTCACACCAGGTAGACATGTTACCAGGTGATCCTCACGCCCACCAGTCACCCAGAAGCACTCACACTGACACACACAGAAGTTCTTACACAGTCATATACACAGGCACCCTCTCATATATGTACAGACACAGGTACCCTCACACCCACACACACACACACACACACACTCTCTCTCATACACAGGCACTCTCACGGGGCCAATCCCTCACTCTTTCACACACATTTTGGACCTCTTCTTCGGCTACTGGCTGCAGAGCAGGGCCTCTTCAACTGGAGCCAGCTCCGGGGAAAGGTCGGTGGCACTGCAGGGACTTTTTATCTGCCACTGGCTCTGGTGAAAGGCAAGAGGCACCTCAGGGCCTCTTCTGCCGCCAGCTTGGAGGAAACATTGGCGGCACCGCAGGACATCATTTATGCTGGCGGGGAGTAGGAATCCCACCAGCATGTTGCCTCGCACCGCTGTGGGATCTTCATATACCCGCCCCCTTGCCACCCCCCTTAGTATACCATTGCAGCCCACCAATCTTCCTGCTTGAGGGGAAGCGGAAGTTGTGTGTGGCATGCGTGCACGCATGGGCCTCTCCTTCTGTCGCCGGCGCTCTTTCTTTCTGTGGCCGCCAGCTGGTTAGGATTCGTCAGCGGCCTGCAGCCTCTCTTGATGCCACCAGCCCACCGCCTCCCTGGGTGTGCCGCTCCATGCAAATGGTATGCACACTCAGTAACACCGAGCCTGAGCATTTGCTGCAGGTGGTAATGCCAAATTAGAGTCCCTTCCAGGACCAACTTTAGTAGGAAGGTCACACCCAGCCTGTACAACCAGTGCTATAGTCACATCCAGGCACTACTGGCTAAGGCAGAGGGGAGAATGGGATCTGCCAGAGGCAGGGGCAAGCAGGAGCTCTAGTGGGGACAGACCATCAGTTGATGGATAATTCCTATACCTCAGCCAATATTCTTTTAGCCATTAGAGAGATCCTGGAGGCTTGGCTGCTGGTCAGAAGACTGAGTAGTTTAAATGTAGGTTTATTTGTCACAGACAATGGCATAAATATAATAAAGGGCTTTGAAGGTATTCAATGTTTGCACACCCTCTGCATCTGGTAGTGAAGGATGCCTGGGGCTGGGGTCCATGGTCCATGATAATGATGAATACTTGGCAAAGCTTTTAAAGAAGTGCAGGAAATAGCAGGGCATTTCTACAGAAGTGTGAAGGTAGGGCTGCTTCTACAGGAGAAACAAGTGGAAATCAGGATGCCTGTCAAGCAGTTTATTTTCTAGGGATGTGCATTTGTTTTCAATGCATGGGCAATCCGCAACGCATAAGTCCCTATTCGTTGTGTTCGTGGGTTCGCGAAACGCATTGCGATCCCCAACAAATAAAACATACCATATTAACGTCATTCTTTTGATTTGCAGTGATTTCTGAGTGGCCGTTTGAAATAGGAAAAGGCCATTTGGGAGTATCCATAGCAAAAACCAGCTCTTTCCTGTGAGTCATAAGTGACCTCACAGCCCTGTCATAGAGTGGGTCAGACAGATTGGAGACAAGAATGCAACCTATCAGAGCTAAGCATTTTTCTAATGCAGCCAATTGCCGCTCTCACTCAGTGCTCTGTGACGCTATTCCTGATGCTGCTGCACTATTTATACCTTAAGCACGCAGCGTGCCACAGTCTTTCTTTGCGGGGGTGGTCAGGGGAGGTGGTCCGGGGATGGTGGCTTTACTCAGAGCTAGTCTGAGTGTCTGAAATCTGTTTTCAGTTGTTAGCTACTTTGATAGAATTTTCCATTGAAAAAGATATTTATTTCCTTGATGTTGCTGCAGTGCCACCAGCTATCCATGCTTTATTTGACTGCACTTTTTTTTTATTGATCTCCTTCATTCCCCTTTCATGGTGTCTAAGGATACTAATACCACTTTTAGTGCCACTCTGCCTCTGCTGCTGACATCAAGGGTTCATGTGACTGTAGCTGCCTTGCTGGTGCCCTTTTCTAGAGCTTTGGATGTTCTTCCCACACTATATTTCTTCTTTGCTCCTCTGACAATGCCTTGGACAACTCCTGCCCCTTTGCCCATTTACAGACATTTAGGCAATGCATGCCATGATTTTGGTGCCATTTTGCCACAGTTTTGATACCTTGGAGTTCTTTCCCCCTTTTGATGATTTCTTCCCACAAGCTTCATGAGAATTGATAAGAAAATATAAATTTTGGACCCAAAACAGGTTGCAATACTTCCCCCATTGATTTTAAAGGCAAACAAAAAAATTAATAGAATAGCAAAATGAATTTGTTCTTTTTGTTCTGAAATTAATGAAATTCATTTAGGTCCCAATGAAACAAATGGAAAAAACAAAACACAATTTTTTTCTTCTGAACATCCCTATATAGAAGTCCATATTCAGAGGCATTTAGCAAGATAATTCACTAGTTATCCAGCTAAATGAATATTTGGGCACTTATCGGGGTAAATTTAGCTAAATATTATTAACTGGCTACAATTTTGCCAGATAAATTAGGGACACTCTGGGAGGAGTTATATTAGGCAGATACGTTATTCGGCTATTTCTAAGTCTGGTTGCACCAAAGTGCTGTCCTAAAGTTAGCCAAATAGCTGGCCATATTCAGTAGTGTTACGGTCATGGACCCTTGGGCCGGCTAAGACAGCAGGTGTTGTACTGTGGGGGCCCACAGTGAACGTCGCAGCCAGGAGGCGGTGCTGAAGAGAGACTCTGAGGGAGGCTTCACCACTGGAAGACCAAGGTCCTGCCAGGAGGAGCCTGTAGGGACCCGGACCTCTTGGACTTAGGTGGGACCCTATGCGACCAAGGATCCAAGAGCGGCTGAAGAGATGGTCGATGAGGACCGCAGGGCCCAGGAAGCTGGAAGAGTCTTCACCCTTGGAAGACCACGGCTCCCCCGGGAGCAGCCCGTGAGAGCGCAAGC
Organism: Rhinatrema bivittatum; assembly: GCF_901001135.1. Taxonomy (NCBI): domain Eukaryota; kingdom Metazoa; phylum Chordata; class Amphibia; order Gymnophiona; family Rhinatrematidae; genus Rhinatrema; species Rhinatrema bivittatum. The sequence goes on along the minus strand of NC_042618.1, from coordinate 237,421,440 downwards.
CGCTGGGACTTAGGAGAATCCTCTGGGCCAGCAAGAATCAGATACCTGTGGAGATGGAAGAAGCTGAAGCCAGAGTCCAAGAACAAAGCCTGGTCAGAAGCCAGTAGTCAGAGGTCCGAAGCCAAAGCCAAGGGCAGAAGCCGGAGACGGAGTCAATGGACGGAGCCGGGTCAGAAGTCAGAAGTCCGAAACCAAAACCAGGGCAGAACATAAGAACATGCCATACTGGGTCAGACCAAGGGTCCATCAAGCCCAGCATCCTGTTTCCAACAGTGGCCAATCCAGGCCATAAGAACCTGGCAAGTACCCAAAAAGACGGAGTCAATGGATGAAGCCGGGTCAGAAGCCAAAAGTCTGAAGAGAAGATCCAAGATCAAAAGCAGCAACTAGAAACTCAGGGCACTGCGTGAACCTCGCTGCAAGGTGAGGTTTAGGACAAGCTGCAGGGTTTAAATACCCTGCAGCATCTGACGTCATCCGAGGGCATCCACCGAGATTTCCTGCGCTGGCCCCTTTAAAGCTCCAGCCCCGGGCGAGCGCACGGCTAGGGGGTGTGGCCAAGCACGTCGGTTCGGCGGCATATCCCTCACGCAGGGAGAGCCACAGCAGGAGGCTGATCGGGCCTACACGGCCGCGGGGACGTTCGAGAAATCTTCGAGGAACGGTCGACCGTGACCCAGATCACGGTCTTCCCATCTGAAACAGGCAATTCTACAATAAAATCTGTAGACAGATGAGTCCAAGCTCAGTAGGAATGGGTAGCGGCTGAAGCAGTCCCCAGGGGCATCCATGCAAGGGTTTCTGCTGGGCACAAATAGGACACAACTGAACATAGAGTCGGACATCTTTCTTGACCTGCGGCCACCAGTAGAACTCCGTCAGAAGTTCCAAGGTCCTGGCTGTTCCTGGATGCCCAGCGGTCATGGAATCATGGGTCCACGCTAACACTCTCCTACGGGAACGAGAGGGCACCACAGTCTTACCCGCGGGGGCCACCTTGGATGCGGCCAGAAGAACTTTGGCTGGGTCCAGGACATACTGAAGCGAGTTGATGGTTTCTTCTGTCTCTGTCGTGCGGAGAGAGCATCTGCTCAGGCATTCTTGGATGCCGGCCTGTAACAGAGGGAAAAATTGAAACGGCTGAAAAAAAGTGACCAGCGTGCCTGCTGTGGATTAAGGCGCTGGTTGCGGCACAGATACTCCAAGTTCTTATGGTCTGTGTAAACGACTACTGGGTGCTGGGCCCCCTCCAACCATTGGCGCCATTCCTCGAATGCTAGTTTGATGGCCAGTTGCTCTTTATCCCCCATGCCGTAGTTCCTCTCTGCAGGCGAGAACCTGCGTGAGTAGTAGGAACACGGCAGGGATTTGCCTCCATTGGACAATTGGCTTAGAACGGCCCCGACAGCTATGTCGGAGGCGTCGACCTCCACGATGAATTGGCGTTGAGGGTCTGGGTGGCAGAGACAGGTGTCTTGGAGGAACGCGTTCTTCAATTCCTGAAAGGCTCATAGGGCCGCAGGGGTGTGCATTCATTTTCGACGTATTGGCGATCCGCAACGTATATTGCACTATTCGTAGTATTCGTGGGGAAGCGAAACGTATCGCGATTCCCCACGAATACACGAATCTTCCCCGAATTATACGGCCACCTAAATAAAAATTTAAACAAACCCCCCCAAGACATACCAAAACTCCCTGGTGGTCCAGCGGGACGTCCGGAAACCATCCCCTGCACTCACACCCTCGGCGCCGGTTTCATCATGGCGCCGATAGCCTTTGTCACAGAGGCTACCGGTGCCATTGGTCAGCCCCTGTCACATGGCCATCAGCACCATCTTGTGCTCCTACCATGTGACAGGGGCTGACCAATGGCACCGGTAGCCCCTGTGACATAATATGGGCAAAGGCTATCGGCGCCATTTTGAGTACTGGCAACAGATGGCTGGAGTGTAGGAGGTCGCTCCGGGACCCCCATTGGACCCCCAGGGACTTTTGGCCAGCTTCGGGGGGCCTCCTGACCTCCACAAGACTTGCCAAAAGTCCAGCGGGGTCCGGGAGCGACCTCCTGCACGCCGTCCGTCCGATGCCAGTACTCAAAATGGCGCCAATCGCCTTTGCCCTCACTATGTCACAGGTACCGACGGTCGGCCCCTGTGACGTAGTGAGGGCAAAGGCGATCGGCGCCGTTTTGAATACTGGCAGCAAATCGCCTTTGCTCTCACTATGTCACAGGGGCTGACCGTCGATACCTGTGACATAGTAAGGGCAAAGGCGATCGGCGCCATTTTGAGTACTGGCATCGGACGGCCGGCATGCAGGAGGTCGCTCCCGGACCCCCGCTGGACTTTTGGCAAGTCTTGTGGGGGTCAGGAGGCCCCCCAAAGCTGGCCAAAAGTCCCTGGGGGGTCCAACGGGGGTCCCGGAGCGACCTTCTGCACTCCGGCCGTCCGATGCCAGTACTCAAAATGGTGCTGATAGCCTTTGCCCATACTATGTCACAGGGGCTACCGGTGCCATTGGTCAGCCCCTGTCACATGGTAGGAGAACAAGATGGCGCTGATGACCATGTGACAGGGGCTGACCAATGGCACCGGAAGCCCCTGTGACAAAGGCTATCGGCGCCATGATGAAACCGGCACCGAGGGTGTGAGAGTGCAAGGAATGGTTCCCGGACTCCCCGCTGGACCACCAGGGAGTTTTGGTAAGTCTTGGGGGGGTCAGGAGGGTGGGGGGTTTAATTTTAGCTGGGACACAAATAGAAATCACTGTATTAACGCATCGGGGCGCCATACAGCTGAATGCAACGTATCTGCTCTCCGACGAATCCGAATCACGAATGCAACGTATGGCGTCCCTCTGCACATCCCTATAGGGCCGTTGCCGGCCAGTTCCTGGCATCAGCCCCCTTTCTGGTGAGGGCATTCAGCGGGTCCACCATGTGGGAATAGTGTGGGATAAATTGCCAATAGAAACCTGAGGAACCGCTGAAGCTCTTTGACTCCCACCGGTTGAGGCCAATCTTTGATGGCCGCGACCTTCTCTGGGTCCATATGGAACCCTGTGGAGGATACAATGAACCCAAGGAAGGGCAGTGATTCTTGCTCAAATTGACATTTCTCAAGTTTCGCATAAAGTCGATTATCTCGCAGTTTCTGTAGCACTTGACGAACATCGTGACGGTGCATCTCCAAGTCCCTGGAATATATTAGTACATCATAAAGGTAGACAATTACGGAGGTATGTAGCATCTCCCTTAGAACCTCATTCATGAGGTTTTGAAAAACCGCCAGGGCATTGCAGAGACCAAACGGCATGACCAGGTATTCGTAGTGGCCATCCCTTGTGTTAAATGCGGTTTTCCATCGTCGCCTGGCCGAATCCTCACCAGGTTATAGGCCCTGCGGAGATCCAATTTTGTGAAGACCTTGACACCCTGAAGTCTATCCAGGTGTTCCGGAATCAAGGGCAAAGGGTACCGTTCACGGCGGGTAATGCTGTTCAGGCCACGGTAATCTATGCAGGGTCGGAGGGAGCCATCCTTCTTAGCTACGAAGAAGAACCCCGGTTCAGGTTCTCCGGGATATATGCGGACATGGCCTGCATCTCGGGGAGTGACAACGGGTACACCCGTCCTCGTGGCGGTGTGGTACCCGGAAGCAAGTTAATCGCACAGTCGAAAGGGCGGTGCTCCGGGAGGATCTGGGCTTTCTCCTTGGAAAAGACATCGAGGTAGTCCTGATAGTGGGGCGGCAATGCCAACGAAGTCATCAGGATAGGTATCTGTGGTCAAGGAACAGCTGTTAAACAGGAGTCAAAGCACGAAGGCCCACAGGACGCCACCTGGAGGGTCTCCCAACAGATTACGGGAGAGTGCTTCCGCAGCAAAGGTAGCCCCAGGATGACCGGATGCATGGACTTTTCCAGGATGAGGAATGAAATTTCTTCCACATGCAGGATACCAGTGCGTAGCGTGAGAGGCTTGGTACGAGTAGAGATGGTACCTTGAAGAAGTCTCCCTTGAATGGAAGACACACGGAGGGGGGCCTTTGGGGTTGGACCCCAATCTGGAGTTGTTGGACTAAATCCTTGAGAATGAAGTTTCCCCCGGCTCCGGAGTCAACCAGGGCTAGTGTATCCAACTGCCCTTCGGGAAGAAGTAAGGTCACCGGAACAGTACACGGGGAGGCAGAAGTGGTGTGGCCTAGGTTTAGCTCCCCGACTGTCCCTAGGTCTGGGCGTTTCCCAGACGTTCGCTACAGCGGGCAAGGAAATGCCCTTTGCCAGTACAGTACAGGCACAGACCCTGGAACCGGCATCTTCTCCTCTCCTCTTGAGAAATTGGGCCCCGACCCACCTGCATGGGTTCTGCATCTTGAGCCCCGGAGAGGCAGAAGGGGAGTGCCCATTCCGGGAAGGTGTTCCAAAGTTCCCGGGTCTCTGAGCAGGCTTCCTGTCCCGGAACGGGCGTTGGATGCGGCGGTCTACGCAACTCGCCAGATCAATGAGATCATGCAAGTCATCCGGGAGATCCCTGGCCACCAGCTCATCCTGAAGCCGAGGGGAGAAGCCCTCCAGAAATATGCCATGCAGGCTGTCACTACCCCAGTTCAACTCAGCGGCTAGGGTCTGAAACTCTACCACGTACTCAGAGAGAGGGCGGTTGCCCTGGCGTAGCTGCAGTAATTCTAAGGCAGCCGAGGTCCTGCAGGATGGTTTGTCGAAGATCCGTCGGAAGGAGGTGACGAATTGTACCAGGTTGGCTAGACGGGGGTCCTGACACTCCCACAGCGAGGAGGCCCATGTCAACGGTCTCCCATCCAACAGGGAGATAATGTAGCTCGTTTTGATCCGATCCATGGGAAACTGAGCAGGCAGTATGTTGAAGCGGATATAACATTGATTCAAGAATCCTTGACATGACCTCACGTCCCCTGAATACCACGAGGGTACTGGCATCTGTATGGGCGCGGCTGGTCCGGTATTGGGCACAACTCCAGCTACCGGGGAACTGGAAGTGGTCAGCTAACCTCTGCACGGTTGTCATCAGGGAAGTTTGTTGCTGTTGCAACCTCTGTGCAATACCCGGGATGGCTTGCAAGCCCGCAAGATCTGCCAGGTCCATGGCCTTGCAAACTGTTACGGTCATGGACCCTTTGTTAGAATCTGTGTTGCGGGCTCCTGAAGGAGGGAGGAGATAGCAATCTGTTAGGAAAGCTCTGCTGGGAGTTAGCAATCTGTAATAAATCTGCTGTTAGACTGTGGAGTAGCAATCTGTTACTATTGGTTCCTAAAGAAGGAGGAGTCAGCAATCTTGTAGTGTCTCAGATTTCATCTTGCTAAGGAGTAGCAATCTGTAATGAATCTGATAGAGTTGTGGGTGGATCCCTGGGCCGATGGCAGATGACCACGCCCCCGGGACGATATCCCGAGAGGGACCACCGGCTAGGCTTGAGTATGGAGACAGACACACATTAGTTCTTTTATTAAACAGGGTTTTGAAACCACCAGAGGTGGCAGTAGTGAGCTGATATGCCCGGCAGGGCTGTAGTCCCTCAGGTACTGGAACAGCGATCCAGGATGACTGAGCTGTTGAGAAACTGTAGAAAGTGAGTAGGCAAAGTAGGCAGAGTTCATGAACAGAACTAGATGCAAAACTCACGTAAGGTCTCAAGGAAGCTCAGGAGCTGGAAAAGTTTAGGCCCTCGAGGAGCGAGTACCTGGTTCCAGGGAAATCTCTGAGAGAGTGATGGTAACTCACAAATGTTTGTAGCAGCGATAGCTTCCAGGCAGTAGAGAATCTTCAGAGTGTCCAGGAAGATGGGCCCTCGAGGAGCGAGTACCGGTTCCTATCTGTAATCTGAAAGTAAAGAAAAAGAGCGAGGCCCCCTAGGAGCGAGTACCTCTGGTAAGTCCAAGGAGGCAGAGTAGCCTCAGTTTGTTAGTGAAATAGAGACCTTTAAATATTGGAAGCAGATGACGTCATCTCAGGGGGACGCCCCTGAGGTTCACGCTCTTGCTGGTACTTCATTCAGAGTGCATGCGTGCATGCGCCCTAGGTCTTCAAGCAACATGGCGGATCTGCAACGTCGAGCCGGTCCGGGGACTCTGGAGGGAGACGGCAAGGAGACGCCGCGGCAGCCAGCTGTCTATCAGACCTGGAGGGAGTTGCCACAGAGATAAAGAGGGCAGAGTGAGGACATTGAGCAGCGACAGTCGCAACAGTACCCCCCTTCAAAGGGCGATCTCCTCTTTGGGTACCAGGCTTAGGTTTAGAAGGATGCGCGAGGTGGAACTGAAGAAGCATCTCTTTGTCCAAGATATTGGTCTGAGGCTCCCAAGAGAATAAATCGGGGCCAAAGCCTTCCCAAATCAGAAGGTATTTAAAAGTTTTGCCTCTGTTATGAATATCCAGAGTCTCTTTGATTTCTAAGTCGTCTTCTGCATTGATGACAGGTGGATCTTGAGATTTGGAAGTATCTTGCAGAGTGTTATTGATGATATCAGCAGTAATAGATTGTAGGGATGTGCAGGCAAAATGTTTTCGTTGCGTACGTGATACGTATTCGTGGGAGGTCAATTCCGTTTCATGCGGAAGTATGGAGAATTCAATAAGTTGTCGATCTGTAAATACATTACTACGGCAAGTTAAATTATTGTCCCAGCTAAAATTAAAATTAACTACAACCCCCCACCCTCCTGACCCCCCCAAGACTTACCAAAACTCCCTGGTGGTCCAGCGGGGAGTCAGGAAGCCATCGCTGCACTCGTTTGCCGGTTTCATCACGGCGCCGATAGCCTGTGTCACAGGGGCTACCAATGCCATTGGTCAGTCCCTATCACATGGTCACCGGCGCCATCTTGTGCTCCTACCATGTGACAGGGGCTGACCAATGGCACCGGTAGCCCCTGTGACATAGTATGGGCAAAGGCTATCGGCACCATTTTGAGTCCTGGCGTCGGACGGCAGGTTGCTCCGGGACCCCCGTTGGACCCACAGGGACTTTTGGCCAGCTTGGGGGGGCCTCCTGACCCCCACAAGACTTGCCAAAAGTCCAGCGGGGGTCCGGGAGCGACCTCCTTTCACGCCGGCCGTCCGATCCCAATACTCAAAATGGCGCCGATCGCCTTTGCCCTCACTATGACGGCGATCGGCGCCATTTTGAGTATTGGCATCGGACGGCGATTTTGAGTCTCAAAATGGCGCCGATTGCCATCATAGTGAGGGCAAAGGCGATCGGCGCCATTTTGAGTATTGGCATCGGACGGTGATTTTGAGTCTCAAAATGGCGCCGATCGCCTTTGCCCTCACTATGACGGCAATCGGCGCCATTTTGAGACTCAAAATCGCCGTCCGATGCCAATACTCAAAATGGCGCTGATCGCCGTCATAGTGAGGGCAAAGGCGATCGGCGCCATTTTGAGTATTGGGATCGGACGGCCAGCATGCAAGGAGGTCGCTCCCGGACCCCCGCTGGACTTTTGGCAAGTCTTGTGGGGGTCAGGAGGCCCCCCAAGCTGGCCAAAGGACCCTGTGGGTCCAACAGGCGTCCCGGAGCGATCTGCCGTCCGACGCCAGGACTCAAAATGGCGCCAATAGCCTTTGCCCATACTATGTCACAGGGGCTACCGGTGCCATTGGTCAGCCCCTGTCACATGGTAGGAGCACAAGATGGCGCCAGTGACCATGTGTTAGGGACTGACCAATGGCACCGGTAGCCCCTGTGACACAGGCTATCGGCGCCGTGATGAAACCGGCAAACGAGTGCAGCGATGGCTTCCTGACTCCCCGCTGGACCACCAGGGAGTTTTGGTAAGTCTTGGGGGGATCAGGAGGGTGGGGGGTTTAAATTTTTATTTAGGAGGCCGAATAAAACAGAAATCTGTTTAATACGTGGGGAGTCGCGATGTGTTTTGCCTCCCCACGTATTTAACAGATAGCAAAAAATAAGTTGCGGATTACAAATACGTGGAAAACGGATGCACACCTCTTGATCTGCTGTGGACATCACTGAAGGATTCAGTGGAAGTGGTGATGTTGAGGTATGTCCAAGACCCACTTCTAAAGATGACTCTCCAGTAGAAGTTGCTGGATGAGAGATGGTGGCATCACCAGTGGAAACAGACTGGCTGGTTGCTAGTGATATCTTCTTTGGATCTATTATGTGCTGTGGTTCATCAGGCACACCTTCTGAGTGAAACGAGCGAGACAGCGCGTCTGCTCTGGGGTTTCGATCTGCAGGTCGATACTTAAGCACAAAATCAAAATGGTTGAAGAATAAAGACCACCTGGCCTGTCTGTAATTCAAACGTTGTGCGTGGTGGAGATACTCAAGCTTCTTTTGATCCATGAAGATGGTTATTTGATGTTGAGTGCCTTCGAGCCATGGCCGCCACTCCTCGAATGCAAGCTTTATTGCCAGGAGCTCCTTGTCGCCGATCCCGTAGTTCTTTTCAGCTGGATAAAATCTTTGTGAGAAGAATGAACAGGGTTGTAAGGTTTTTGAGTCTCCCGTTTGGCTCAACACAGCCCCTACCCCCACATCTGAAGCATCAACTTCAACTATGAAGGGCTTGTTGGGGTCTGGATGCCGTAAGCATGGTTCTGTGGAGAAGACAGTCTTCAATTTCTCGAACGTGGAAATGGCCTCTGCGGACCATTTTGAAGCATTGGCACCCTTGTGAGTCATCGCCATCAAGGGTATGGTTAAGGAGGAATAGTTCTTTATAAAGCTTCGATAATAGTTGGTAAATCCCAGGAATCTCTTTAAGGCCTTCAGGCTGGTAGGTTGAGACCAATTCTTGATACTTTCAAGTTTGTGAGGGTCCATTTGAAAGCCTTCTTTCGATCCTATGTAGCCTAGAAAAGGCATAGATTCTTTGTGAAATTCACACTTGGAGAGTTTGGCGTACAGCCGGTGTTCACGGAGACGGTGGCGTACTTGCTTGACATCTGCAATGTGGGTGTCCAAATCCTGGGAGAAGATTACTATGTCATCCAGGTAGACCATAACGTTCTTGTACAGCAGGTCCCGCAAGATGTCATTCATCATATTTTGGAATACGGCGGGTGCATTGCATAACCCGAACGGCATTACAAGATACTCGAAGTGGCTGTCTCACGTATTGAAGGCTGTTTTCCACTCATCACCACTCCGTATGAGAATAAGGTTGTAGGCCCCCTTCAGGTAAAGTTTTGAAAATATCGTGGCCCCTTGCAGCCTGTCAAACAGCTCCGAGATTAACGGCAAGGGGTAACGGTCTTTGATCGTAATCTCATTTAGACCTTGGTAATCGATACATGGGCGTAGGGTACCGTTCTTCTTCCCCACAAAGAAAAAGCCTGTGTTGGCTGGTGACTTAGATGGTCGGATAAAACCCTTCTGGAGATTTTCTTCAATGTATTCCGACATAGCTTTATTCTCAAGAACTGAGAGAGCATACACCCGTCCTTTCGTTGGCTCGGTATTGGGCTTCAGTCTTATGGCACAGTCATAGGGCCTATGTGGAGGAAGAATATCAGCCGCTTCTTTGGAGAACACATCCCCGAAGGATGCATATTGGGGCGGCAGTCCTGGCATCGCTGGAGTCGTAGGCATGCATATGATAGGCGAGATCTCCTTAAGGCACCTCCCATGACATTCTGGGCCCCATTGTGAGAGATCCAGGGATGCCCAGTCAAATTGGGGCTGGTGCATTTGCAGCCAGGGTAATCCCAGGACGATAGGGTGCATAGCCTTTTCCAGTACAAAGATAGAGATTGTTTCCGTATGGAGCGCTCCAGTGCGAAGCGTAACTGGTACGGTTTCGCAAGTTACGTTGCCTGGTAAGGGCTCCCCGTGAATGAAGGATAACAGTAGTGGATCTTTTAATTTGCTGAGAGGGATCCTCAAGTATTCCACTAAACATCTGAGAATGAAGTTGCCTCCTGCCCCTGAGTCCATCAGGGCAGGAGTCTGAACCGTGACTGGTCCGTAGGTCATAGAGACTGGGAGAGAGAGAGCGGAGGAGAGGACGCGGTAAGGCCTAAGAACAATCCTCCCGCAGGACTTAAGTCCGTCCATTTCCCGGACAAAATGGGGCATGTAGAGACATCATGGCCAGCCTGACCACAGTACATGCACAGGCCACGTTTCTTCTGAAATCTTCTCTCCTTGGAGGTCAAGTGTCCATGACCAAGTTGCATCAGTTCAGCTTTATCAGCAGCAGAAGTTACTGGAACTGTCCGAGGTGCAGTGGAGTACTAGCCTGTTTCCACCGAGGTAACACCTTAGGCTGGTTCCTTCACCTTGTCTCAGAGCTGGTGATCAATCCGAATGGCCAAGGCTATTAATTCGTCCAGCGAGTCAGGTGTCTGGCGAGCAGCCAGCTAGTCCTTTAAGGGGTATCCAGGCATCTGCAGAAGAGTGTCTTGAGACATTTGGGGTCCCAGCGAAGTTCCGCTGCAAGAGTCTTGAATTCTATGGCGAATTCAGCCAATGATCTGTTGCCTTGCTTCAAGTCCACCAAAGCAAAACCGGCAACAGAAATACGAGCAGGGTCATCAAAGATGGATTTAAGCAAGTCCATAAATCCTTCTATGTCCTGCAAAATAGGGTCCTTGCGTTCTCACAAGGTAGATACCCACGACATGGCTCTCCCATCCAAGTATGACAGGATGTAGGTGGTCTTCGAAAGAGCCGTGGCAAATAAAGTTGGCTGTAAGGTGAAGTGCATGCAGCAATGGTTCAGAAAGCCCCGGGTCTTCTGGATTTCTCCGGAAAAGCGGATAGGAGCCGCCAGTGGTAGAGAAGTCTTTAAAGTTACCTCCTGTAACTGACCTTCTTGGTTAGAAGCGGTGCCTTGTATCTTCTGTGTGTGTAGCTGATGAAATGCTGCTGTAAGTTTCTCCAAAGTTTCTTGCTGCTCTGAGATGCGTTGGGCCAGGCCTGGTATAGCCTGCAAGGCAAAGAGATGTGCCAGATCCATGGAGTTAACAACATTCCATAGTTTAAGCCGGATCCACTGGAGTTAACAACATCCCATAGTTTTAAGCCGGATCCACTGGAGTTAGCAATCTGTTAGAATCTGCGTTGCTGGCTCCTGAAGGAGGGAGGAGCTAGCAATCTGTTAGGAAAGTTCTGTGTTAGAGCTGGGAGTTAGCAATCTGTAATAAATCTGCTGTTAGTTAGACTGCGGAGTAGCAATCTGTTATTATTGGCTCCTAAAGAAGCATTAACGATGGGATGGGATGTTGTTAACTCCATGGATCTGGCACATCTCTCTGCCTTGCAGGCTACGGAGTAGCAATCTGTAATGAATCTGATAGAGTTCTGGGTGGATCCCTGGGCCGGTGGCAGATGACCACGCCCCCGGGAGGATCTCCCAAGAGGGACCACCGGCTAGGCTTAAGTATGGAGAAGACACACATTAGTTCTTTTATTAAACAGGGTTTTGGAACCACCAGAGGTGGCAGTAGTGAGCTGATATGCCCAGCAGGGCTGTAGTCCCTCAGGTACTGGAACAGTGATCCAGGATGACTGAGCTGTTGAGAAACTGTAGAAAGTGAGTAGGCAGAGTTCATGAACAGAACCAGATGACAAAACTCACATAAGGTCTCAAGGAAGCTCAGGAGCTGGAAAGGTTTAGTACCTGGTTCTAGGGAAAACTCTGAGAGAGCGACGGTAACTCACAAATGTTTGTAGCAGCGATAGCTTCCAGGGAGTAGAGAATCTTCAGAGTGTCCAGGAAGATGGGCCCTCGAAGAGCGAGTACCGGTTCCTATCTGTAATCCGAAAGTAAAGAAAAAGAGCGAGGCCCCCGAGGAGCGGATATCTCTGGTAAGTCCGAGGAGGCAGAGTAGCTTGTATAGCCGAAGCGAGTCCTTGCTAACTCAGTTTGTTAGCGAAATAGAGACCTTTAAATATTGGAAGCGGATGACGTTATCTCAGGGGGACGCCCCTGAGGTTCGCACTCTTGCTGGTACTTCGATCACAGCGCGCGCGCGCGCCCTAGGTCTTCAAGAAACATGGTGGATCTGCAGTGTCGAGCCGGTCCGGGGACTCTGGAGGGAGATGGCAAGGAGACGTCATGGCAGCCAGCCGTCCATCAGACCCCGAGGGAGTCGCCACAGAGGTAAAGAGGGTGGAGTGAGGACGTCGAGCAGCGACGGTCGCAACACCCTTGGGCCGGCTGAGACAGCAGATGTTGTACCGTGGAGGCCCACAGTGAGCGTTGCCGCCGGGAGGCGGCGCTGAAGAGAGACTCTGAGGGAGGCTTCACCACTGGAAGACCGAGGTACCCCCAGAAGGAGCCCTTAGGGACCCAGACCTCTTGGACTTAGGTGGGACCATATGCGACCAAGGATCCAGGAGCGGCCAAAGAGATGGTCGATGAGGACCGCAGGGCCCAGGAAGCTGGAAGAGTCTTCACCCTCGGAAGCCCGCGACTTCCCCGGGAGGAGCCAGTGAGAGCCCAAGCTGCTGGGACTTAGGAGAATCCTCTGGGCCAGCAAGAATCGGATATCTGTGGAGACAGAAGAAGCTGAAGTCAGAGTCCAAGAACAAAGCCAGGTCCGAAGCCAGTAGTCAGAGGTCTGAAGCCAAAGCTAGGGGCGGAAGCTGGAGACGGTGTCAATGGACGGAGCCGGGTCAGAAGCCAGAAGTCTGAAACCAAAACCATGGGCGGAAGCTGAAGACAGAGTCAATGGACGAAGCCGGGTCAAAAGCCAGAAGTCTAAAGAGAAGATCCAAGATCAAAAGCAGCAACTAGAATCTCAGGGACTGAGTGAACCTCGTTGCAAGGCGAGGTTTAGGCCCAGCTGCAGGGTTTAAATACCCTGCAGCATCTGATGTCATCCGAGGACGTCCACCGAGATTTCCTACGCTGGCCCCTTTAAAGCTCCAGCCCATGGGCGGGCGCGTGCGCGCCCAGGGGGCGGGACCAAGTGCGTCGGTTCGGCAGCATCTCCCTCGTGCAGGGAGAGCCGCAGCAGGAGGCTGATCGGGCCTACACGGCCGCGGGGACGTTTGTGCGGGCCGGGCCAGCCCCGGGGTAGGAGGAGGGACCGGGGCTCGGTCCAGTCCTGTAACAAGTAGTGCAGCTGCACAACTGAATATACTTTCAAAGTTAGCCAAATAAGTTTATTTGACTAATTTTGCTATTAATTGAATATGCACCCTATAGTGCATAGTTTTGCATTTTTCACAAATATATTCTTTATTTATTTATGTTTTATTATTTATTCTCCGCTTTTTGCACTTCAAAGCAGATTACATTCAGGTACTGTATATGCATTATTTAGAACAGAAAAAGTACCTGCAGAAAAAGGAGAGGCAGAGCTCTGCAGGATCTTTTTTTTTTAGGCAATTTTAAAAGAGAAAATATGCTTTATACTTTCCCTTTGAGAACTAGTGGTAGGTCTGCAGATATTTGAAAATTGCCCCAGATATGTTTCAGGTAAACTTCTTTAAAAATATCAGTTCTTATATAAGACGATTCCTCTACTACAGCAGTATTGGGGTTAGATAACAAGGAGGTCTTCAGTCAAAAGCCATTTGGATGGATAACTCAAACGTTATCTGTTTAAATGGCACAAGTGGCATATTCACCTACTTATCTAGCTAAATGGAAGTGAGATAACTACTTATCCAGCTATAATTTAGCTGATAAAAAGGGGAGTTACTAGGGTGTGACAGGGAGGAGTTGAGTTATCCGGCTAACGTAGCCGAATATTGCAAATATATGGCTACTTTAGCCTGGTAATTTTAGACCTGCTGGGAAGCAGGTCTAAAGTTATCTGGCCTCGAGTAGCCGGATAACTTGCTACTTACCCAGATAGATATCCAGGTAAGAAGCAATGTTGCCAGGAAAACCCTCCAAGAAATAAAAGGGCTTATGGTAAACCTGCAAGTGTAAACCTGCTATAGTGCATGCTTCCAGTGCAGCTCTGATAAAAGCTGTGCTGGACCTCGCCGAGAGCAGGTAAGTGCTGACCCTGGCTTCTGGCAGGAAATTTTGAGCTCCACAAGTGGGAGGAAGTGCCTGGGGGTTTGGGATGTGGCGGGATGGTAAATTAGATGGGGGAAGGGAAGGGGGAAGGACCTGGGCTCACGAGTTGGTGTAAACAAGGGGTTTGTCAAGGGGGGCAGCGATTGACGGCTTCATTAAATTTAAGATGTGGGTGGGGTATAAAAAGCCCGATAAGCAACTTCATGATTAAGAGGGGGAAAGAAAACATCAGGCATAGGCCCTTTTATTTCTCGGGGGGGGTTTTCTAGCAAAAGCAGTCCTTACCTGGATATCTTTTGAAGACAGGGTAAGTGACCGGATAACTTAAACATGTGAACGGTTATATTCAAATATAGCTATTTATCTTTTTAAGTTATCCGGTTACATGCAGCCGGATAATTTTAAGCAAATATATTCAGCGGGACGTTTATCCTGCTGAATATACAGGACAAGTTATCTGGCTAAACTTAGCCAGACATCTTGTCCACTAAATGGCCTACTGAATATTGGCGTCATGATATTTAGTGTGAAGTCTTCATTAGTCTTGCTAGCCCTGCTGACCAGTGAAAAGTATCAAGTATGTGCAGCTCTCCCTGATCCGGGATTCTTGATTTCCTGTTCCACAGAGTACTGCGTAGATTTTTCAAACAAGACAGATGTAAAGAACTGGACGAATGCACTGAACACGACAATTGCAATGAGTGCCTCATCACCAATCACTGAGTTCTGGGAGTATGTATACTGTTCTCAAATGTCCTTTGAAATTTCCCTGATTTCAATATTCCGCATCTGTCCCATGTTACTTAAAGTTATCTGTCTAAATGGCAAGATTTTGGATATTCAGCCTCTTATTCGGCTAAAATCTATCCGGATAAAGAAGAGGCATTCCGGGGGTGTTTTAGGGAGAAGTCCAGTTATCCAGCTAACGTAGTCAATTTAAAATCATAACCGGTTAAGTTAGCCAGATAACTTTAGATCTGTTTCAGAGCAGCCCTAAAGTTATCTGGCCTTATGTGGCTGGATATCCTGCCACTTCAAAAGATATCCAGATAAGTGGCCAGCCTGTCAAAAAAAAAAACCAACCCCAAACTGCACCAGCAAGCCTCTGGGCCCAATTCATACCCCAACACCACTAATATTAAACCCCCCAGCAGGCCAGGACCCTCTTTCAAATTCCACTAGATTTTTAAAAAATCACATTTACCAGAGCTGGCTCTCCAGCCCTCTCCCCCTCCCTTCTCGGTAAATATTTGAAAAACTAGTGCTTTCTTAGCATCCTCCATGCCCCCTTCCCATGATACCCTTCCCCCAACCTCATAAATCCTCTCACCTATCCTGTATCTTAAAATAGGCCCTTATGCAGCCCGGGATCTCAGTCCACAGCTATCCTGGGTACTTCTCGTGTAGCTCTTTGCAGCTGTTTTGGAAGAATAAGGCTTTGGCATAGCTGTTAACAGCTATTAGTTTTCACATTATTTATCAGAGATGGAGGGGGAGGAGGGCTGAAGGGCTAGTGCCAGTAAATACATATTTTTAAAATCTACTGGCATTTGAAGAGGGGTCCTGGCCTGCTGGGGGGTTAATATTAATGGTGGTCGGGTGGGAATCATGACCGGAGGTCTATGGTGCAGTCTTATTTCTTTTTGAACAAGATTGCCATTTACCCAGATATCTTTTGAACATATTCGGGTAAGTGGCAGGTTATCATGCCACACAAGCAGGTCTATCCTGTAAAGTGCGGCCGCGTTTACCCTGCTCCTAAGCCGCGTTTTACTCACTTTCCGGCCGCGTTATCCCTTCCTGCGATCCCGAATCCACTATAACCTACTCCTACCGCGTCCTAAAATCCCCGGCCAACCCCTTCCGCACGCGGCATGGTTATTGCATGCAAACGAGCGAATTAGCTATTCCCTAGCATCCCGTAACCCGCGCCCCGACTATCGCTATCTTTCCCTGCCGTTTTGTCGCGCGTTTAACCTGCAAACTTACCGCCTACCCTGACCCCTGCGGTAGAGGCAGGGGTAAGGGTAGGTGGCAAGCTTTCCCCCAGCCCCCGCTCACCTGCCCCGGCCGCGATCGTGGGTGCCGGTCTCCGTGGCAGCCCCAGTCCTCTCCCCTCCTCCCAAAGCAAAAAAAAAAAAGCGAAAAAAACGTTGCAGCCCCCCTCCGATGTCCGGAGGGGGCTGCAAAAAGTAAGTTGCTTCGCCGCTGTCAGTTCTTCCCTCCTCCCGGAGCTGCTTTTTCAGCCTTGCTCCGGGAGGAGGGGAGAAGGGACACTGACAGCGGCGAAGCAAAAAAAAAAAAAAAGCGAAAAAACCAAAAGCTAAAAGTAAGTTGCTTCGCCGCTGTCAGTGTCTCTTCTCCCCTCCTCCCGGAGCAGGGCGCGAAAAGCAGCCTTGCTCTGGGAGGAGGGGAGAATAGACACTGACAGCGGCGAAGCGAAAAAAAACCAAAAGCAATTTTGGTTTTTTTTCAAAATTTTGGTTTTTTCCAAAAGTGACAATTTTGGTTTTTTTCCAAAAGCGACTTACTTTTGGGATCTGTCAAGATCCCAAAAGTAAGTCGCTTTTGGACGCCTGCACAACTTACTTTTTTTTGCAGCCATCAGCAGGAACACATGGCGATCGTGGCTCCCGTAGCTCCTCCCGACGAAGATGGCCGCCTGCATGGGGGAAAGTGTGCAATTGGCCGCTCAAGACGTGACGTCACGACGTTTAGCGTCACGGGATGTGACGCCACGTCTTGAGCGGCCAATTGCACGCTTTCCCCTGTGCAGGTGGCCATCTTCGTCGGGAGGAGCTACGGGAGCCACGATCGCCATGTGTTCCTGCTGATGGCTGCAAAAAAAAGTAAGTTGTGCAGGCGTCCAAAAGCGACTTACTTTTGGGATCTTGACAGATCCCAAAAGTAAGTCGCTTTTGGAAAAAAACCAAAATTGTCACTTTTGGAAAAAACCAAAATTTTGAAAAAAAACCAAAATTGCTTTTGGTTTTTTTTCGCTTCGCCGCTGTCAGTGTCTATTCTCCCCTCCTCCCAGAGCAAGGCTGCTTTTCGCGCCCTGCTCCGGGAGGAGGGGAGAAGAGACACTGACAGCGGCGAAGCAACTTACTTTTAGCTTTTGGTTTTTTCGCTTTTTTTTTTTTTTTGCTTCGCCGCTGTCAGTGTCCCTTCTCCCCTCCTCCCGGAGCAAGGCTGCTTTTCGCGCTCTGCTTCGGGAGGAGGGGAGGGGGGACTGGCAGTCCCGACTTCCTGGTATCTGTCATTTCAAATGACATTTGAAATGACAGATACCAGCGTGGCGTGAAGCGTTAGGCCCGCGCACCCAGGATACTGTATAGGCGCTCTATCCAGTAAAATGGGTTACGCGGGCCTAAGGCTTCACGGATGCGGTTTACATTTACATAAAATTAATGTTCAGGATCGAGCGGTAGGTGTGCTGCACTGTGCGTGCGGCAACCGCGGGTGCCGCAGGCACTAACGCAGCTCTTCCTACCGCTCGGTACAGGATAGACCCGAAGGTCAGATAACTTATAAACCTATCTGGCTATATTCAAACATAGCCAGTTAGGTTGATAACATTAGGGTGGTATAATTAACAGGACATTTATCCTGCTGAATATATGGGATAAGTTATCCAGCTAATTTTAACTGAGTAACTTGTCCACTAACTGGCCTACTGAATATAAACCCCAAATATCCATGGGTTGTTCTACCAACACATATATAAATAAAGCCACTTGTAGGACAGAGAAAACAAATCACATTCAGCAATAACATGCACCATACAAAGAAACAAACCATACTCCTGGGGGAATTCTGCGCTACTCTGGAGCATAGAATTTGCGCAAATTCCCCTCCTGTGCAGAATATGGAGCAGTTCCTGGCAGCCCATCCTGCTCATGGCAAAGATTTTATTTATTTATTTAACATTTTTCTATACCGACCTTCATGGTTAAATACCATATCAGGACGGTTTACATCGAACAGGGGTAAAAATAACTAGGTAAAGGAAGAAACAAAGTTACATTAAACGAGGACCGTGAACTTGGAAGCTTAGGTAGCTGGAAGAAAAAAAGATAAAGTTAAGTTAAAAGGAGAAATAACAAATTCCGGACTAGAGATAGTTCGGATTAGAGTTAGTCCACATGTTAGAGTTGGTATCCATGCTGTC
This sequence comes from Rhinatrema bivittatum, assembly GCF_901001135.1. NCBI lineage: Eukaryota > Metazoa > Chordata > Amphibia > Gymnophiona > Rhinatrematidae > Rhinatrema > Rhinatrema bivittatum. Next base: position 237,403,280 of record NC_042618.1, on the reverse strand, counting down.
CAGGTAATCAGAGGAGTAGATAACGTCTAATGTGTATCCCAGGGTTCTGGGAAGGCTAGGCGGAACAGCCACGTTTTGAGTTTTTTCTTAAAAGTTAGCAGGCAAGGTTCCAGCCTGAGTTCAGCAGGGAGGTTGTTCCAGATGGCTGGGCCTGCTGTCGAAAATGCTCGGTCCCTGGATGCAATGAGTCGCGTGGCTTTGGTTGGAGGGGCTTGTAGCGTTCCTTTGGATATTTCTCTCATTGGCCTATTAGAAGTATGGAGTTTTAATGGAATTTCAAGATCGAGATAAAGGAGATCGTAGATGGATTTGTGTATTAATGATAAAGATTTGTGAAGGACTCTGTGGTTGATTGGTAACCAGTGTAGATTTCGGAGGATGGGTGTAATATGATCACTCCAGTTGGTGCTTGTTAGGATTCTGGCAGCAGCATTTTGTATCATCTGAAGTGGCTTAATGGTTGAACTGGGTAGTCCTGTGAGGAGCGCGCTGCAGTAGTCTATTTTGGCAAATATCAAGGATTGAAGAACTGTCCTAAAGTCGTGGAAATATAAGAGAGGTTTGAGTCTTTTTAATACCTGTAGTCTGAAGAAGCAGTCTTTGGTAATAGTGTTAATCATACTCTTTAGGTTAAGACGGTTATCAAGTATTACCCCAAGGTCTCTAACCTGAGTATGAGTGAGGGCGTGGTTATGTTGGGTCTGTGACTGGTAGTTGTCTTGGTTGGCGGAAATGAGGAGGAGTTCAGTCTTGTTAGCATTGAGGACCAAATTTAAACTGTTGAGGAGACTAGTGATAGATTGTACTACATATGTTGCGATCCTGCCCGTGAGGAGCGCGGGCAGGCTCTTACCTTCTCGCGGCCAGTCGGGCCGCTGACGCTGCTGCTTCTCTCTCCCTGAATCAGCTGGGGCCGTCCTTGCAGCAGTTGCTATGCGGCCGGCTCCTCAGCTGCTGTTTCTGCCTTCCCCCGACGTGCTGCTGCAATCCCGGGACCTTCAGCCAGCAGGGAGGATGTCCCTGCCGGTGCCTGCTTCAGCCCGGGTCCTTGCCCGGCAGGGAAGCCATCCCTGCCGGTGCCTGCAGCCTGCTACAGCTCCCTGCTCCCTCTGCAGCCAGCCTTACCTCTCTCTGCTTCTTCCTGCTTCAGTCCTTGCGGCTGGGAGCTGCTCCAGCCCAGGGCTGCTCCGCTGCTTCCCTGGGCCTTCCACGTGGCTGAGGACGCCACCAGCTTCCAGCTCTTTGCTCTAGCTCCCTAAGGCGCGAGCGCGCGCCTCTCTGCTCCTCTTCAAGGGCCAGCCAGGTGTGGCCCCCTGCTGACCCCTCCCTGGGCGTTGTCCACCTCAGCCCTACAAAAGGGTTCAATGTCCATTCCGTCTTTGCCTTCGCAAGGAGTTGGTCACTCCTGAGATCCTTCGCTCCAGGAAGTCGTCCGAGTTCCAGCACTTCTGCAAGGTCCTGTGTTTCTTGTTCCCTGTCGGAGCTCCTCGTCCAGTCCTGATGTCTGCCTTCTGTTCCAGTCCAGACGTCCGCCTGCTGTTCCAGTCCCAAGGTCTGTCTCTTGATCCAGTACCCGTGTTCCAGTCTTGGTGTTACCTGCTGTTCCAGATGTCCATGTTCCAACCCTGAGGTGTGTCTCCTGATCCAGTATCCGTGTTCCAGTCCTGATGTTTCCTGCTGTTCCAGATGTCCTTGTTCCAGCCCTGAGGTCTGTCTTAGTCCTTGTTCCTGACCCTGATGCTTTAACCTGCCTTAGGCTGCCAGGAGTGCAGCAAACCTGCTTTAGGCTGCCAGGAGTGCAGCAAACCTTGCCTTTGGCTGCCAGGAGTGCAGCAACCTGCTTTTTCCCTGTGCTCTCCCGCTGTCAGCATGGTCCGCGACCAGCCTTCCAGGGCTGTGTAGGGTGCGCATGGGACAGGGTGGTCCGCGACTCAGTCCCGCGGGTGGCTTGAGTAGGGCGCCCTGAGGGACAGTGCCCATGTCTTCCTTCAGCCCTCGTTCCTGAGTCCACCTCTATGCATCCAGCACTTCTTTCCTGAGTCCACGTCTATGCCTGAGTCTACGTCATTCCTGAAGTCTCGCCAGTACCTCTATGTTCCAGTCTTCGCTGCCCTGGCCTCCATCCGGCCTGCCGCTTCGTGCCGTATCCTGCGGCAGGTCCGAAAGGGCTGGGAACGGTCGGAGGACTGTTCACAAGACCAACATTGCGTTGTTGGGTCTTCCGAAGCGTGCAGTTCCGGAGGAGGGCCTGTCTTCCCAGTCATCACTCCAGCCTTGCTCCTGTCCAGCTCATGCTCGGGCATGCCACGCCTCCCGCGGCACCTCGTCAGAGTTCCTCTGGGGTCGAGCCGTGGCCCAAGGACACACATCTCTCAGGAAGTGGGATCGCTCTCCTAGCACTCCACAACAACATATGTTTATTTGTAGGACCTACAGCTCAATGAGTTTGGCTGTCGTTCAAACTCATACTATAGGTGAAAGGTCCATTTACTTTATTTTATAATCACTCAATTTTAGGTTTTTTAATTTGTAACTCCAAAGAGTTTTTTTTTTAAAAAGTATATGTAGACGAACTGGAGCTGCCACAAAAGAGTATTTTGAACCCTCATAGGTATATTGTGGCAAAAAATCAATGAAGCCAGGCGCTTCCAGGATATTTGTAAATCGCACGTTTTCTAAGAAACAAAGCTTCAAATGTCTCATGAACAGATATTTGAAAGAAAGATAATCCTCTGTCTAATTTGAAAAAGAGTCCCATAAACAGATATTGAAGGAAAAAAGTCCCGTAACCAAATATTGAAAGGCAATACTCATCTGTATAGTTGAGAACAAGAATCCCTTGCAAAAGGAGTCCCGACACGATCGTGTTTCGGACCACAATGGGTCCTGTTTCTGGGGAGACGACTCTTCAGAGGTTAAACTTTGTTTCCTGCACGCAAACTTCAGTTCTGCTCCATTCTATAAACACAAAGCTTTTTGGTTAAATCATAACCACAGTTTAACAAAAACATGGCAAACCCTTTGGTTTTATGTGCTGAAAATGGAAGTACTACTACATCATTGTAAAATAATGTATATTTTTGGAAAAATAAGAAAGATACCCACAAACAGCCTAGGGTGACTTTCTAAGATTCCTCGGAAGAGTCTGGGTCCAGTAGTGACGAAGATAAATCTAAATCTAAACAGCAGTCTTTTTTAGGACCGGCTCACAACACCTATCGATCTCGTCCATACAGGGGACAGACACGCACCAGACCACCAGATTGGACAGGACCAATCACACGAGCACAACAACGGAATCAACAACAATTTTGAACCTTTCCAAAGAACATTTTTCACAGGAGACTTACACTGCACTGGAAAAAGGGTTGTCATAAGTGCCCTATAGCAAATTTGATTCTTTTCAAGTGTATAATGATCTACACCGCTTTTTTCGTCGACTCCAATTGAAGTTATTTTTTGATGACTCTAGCGATCAAGTTGGAGATTTTTCCATCATCACTCCTAAATCATCATGGGTGCCTCCTGGACCCTTGGATCCAATTATTTTGACGTTTATGCAGTTAGTATTGAAGGATGTTGATAATTTGGAAAGTGTTTCTTTCAATAAGAAGAAACATCAAGCTCCACTGAAGATTTACAAGATGTGATTCATGATCTGGTTATGGAGGGTGTATCTAAAGTTTTTCTATCATCGCGAGAGGCACATGCTTTAAAGGTAGCACACCCTATACATCCAGTTTTATACACTTTGCCTAAGATTCATAAGAATTTTGCATCGCCCCCTGGGCGTCCAATAGTGGGGTCTGAAGATAACTCCTGATAGTATCTAGAGTCGCTTAATTGGCGATGGATCTCAGCCACATATTCACTCGTACCTTGAGTAACAATTGTACCGCCTTTATCGGCGGGTTTCACGACCACTTTGGAATTCTCAGCAAGGTGTTTCAAAGCACAATATTGATCATAAGACCAATCAGGAGCCTGATGTTTCTTCTTATTGAAAAAAACATGATGTGCTGGGGAAAGGTAGATGGCTGATCAGAGGGAAGGAGGTTGTGGTGTCCTGGGAAGATGAGAAGTAGCTCAGTTTTTGTAGTGTTTAGGGCGAGGTTAAGGTTAGTTAGGAGTTGGTTGATGGAGGCGAGACAGTTGCCCCAGGTCTTGAGAACTTTAGGTAAGGATTCTGTGATGGGGATGAGTATTTGGACATCATCCGCGTAGATAAGGTGCGTCAGACCGAGTTCGGCGAGGAATCAGCACAGGGGTAGTAAGTAGACATTAAAGAGAGTAAGGGAGAAGGAGGAGCCTTGGGGGACCCCCTGGGTGAGGTTATTAGGGTTAGAGTCATGGATGCCAATTTTGACTTTATAAAGTCTATTACTGAGGAAGGATTTAAACTACTTGAGGACAGTTCCGGAAATACCTATTTCAGAGAGGCGATCTATTAGAATGTTATAGTTGACCGTGTCAAATGCAGCAGAAATGTCTAGCATGGCTAGAATGTATGACTGGCCCTTGTCAAGTCCTTTGAGTAGGGTATCCATGAGGGATATTACAAGGGTTTCCATATTGAAGAACTTACGGAATCCAAATTGTGATGGGAATAGGGTTTTGTGTTGTTCCAAGTGATCTGTAAGTTGTAGGTTGATCACCCTTTCCAAAAGTTTATCTAGGAATGGGAGATTAGAGGTAGGTTAGAAGTTTGAAGGGTCAGATGGGTCTAGGTTGGGTTTCTTTAAAATGGGTTTGAGGATGACTTGTTTCCAGGTGGGGGGAACTTGTCCTAGGGAAAGAGAGCAGTTAATGATTTCTGATAGTGGCTTGGCAATAATATCTGGGATAGTGAGAAAGGATTTAGTCGGAATAGCGTCCTCCGGGTGTGAGGAAGGTTTCATTTTCTTTAGGATTGTTACTATCTCAGAAGCAGAAGTCGGTTTGAAGGAGTTGAGTGAGATGTTAGGGTTTTTTTGTCTGGCATGGGGGGGGGGGGGGAGGAGGAGGGAGGGAATTGAGACATAAGCTTGTCAACTTTGTTGTGGAAATAGAGTGCTAGTTCATTACATTTATTTATTTATTTAGTGTTTTTTTTATTATACCGGCATTCATGACAGGTGTCACATCATGCCGCTTTACAATTAACAAGGTGTGAAATATATAGAGAACTAAAATTATAACAAGTGCATGGTTAGAAAATTGCAGTTACATTAAAACAGGGTAGAGCACAACTGGGAGCTGAAGGGAGAGAAGAAGAAGGAGATTAACTGAATGCAAAATATTTACAATAGTGCAATATTAATAAATATTTACAATAGTGCAAAATTAATAACAGTGAGGTAGATTAGATGTAGTGAAGGAGATTGTCAACAAAAAGTTTGTAAAACAAAGAGTTTGTTCAAGGAGTCATTCCAATTACAGTGCTTAAGAAAATCAATTCTCACATGTTACAAACCTTTGTTAGTCCACATAGGGGCGGATTTTCAGAGCCCTGCTCGCGTAAATCCGCCCAAAACCAGGCGGATTTACGCAAGCAGGGCCCTGCGCGCCGGTAAGCCTATTTTACATAGGCCTACCGGCGTGCGCAGAGCCCCGGGACTCGCGTAAGTCCCGGGGTTTTCGGAGGGGGCGTGTCGGGGGGCGGGCCCGAACCGCGCGGCGTTTTCGGGGCGTGTCGGGAGCGTTCCGGGGGCGGGCCCGGGGGCGTGGCCGCGCCCTCCGGACCCGCCCCCAGGTCGCGACCCGGCGCGCAGGAGGCCCGCTGACGCGCGGGGATTTACGCCTCCCAGAGGGAGGCGTAAATCCCCCGACAAAGGTAAGGGGGGGCTTCGACAGGGCCGGGTGGGTGGGTTAGGTAGGGGAAGGGAGGGGAAGGGGAGGGGAGGGAACGGGGGTAGGCTGCGCGGCTCGGCGCGCGCCGGCTATACAAAATCGATAGCCTTGCGCGCGCCGATCCAGGTTTTTAGCAGATACGCGCGGCTCCGCACGTATCTACTAAAATCCAGCGTACTTTTGTTTGTGCCTGGAGCACAAACAAAAGTAGGCCTATTCGCGGAGTATGAAAATCCGCCCCATAATGAGGAGCTTATAAATGAAACCACTTTAAAGAAAACAGCATATTTATGCATTTGTAGAGAGATATAATTTTATCTTAACTTCACCAGTAACTCTAGTATAGACTAATTTCCCTTAGATGACTCCTTATCCAGAAGAAATGTCTCTAAATGTAGGGGATCGTAAAAGATAAACTTACTCCCAGCTAACACAATACAGCATTTGCAAGGGAATCTAAGTATGTATGATGCTCCCAAGGAGACAACTCTATTCTTTAAAGACAAAAATTGTTTCCGTCTTAATTGTGTGGTTTTAGCCACATCAGGAAATACTTGAATTTTCCCTCCACAGAAGGAAAAGTCTTTATTTTTGAAGAATTTTTGCAATACCATTACCCTATCACTTTCGATACCAAAAGTTACCAATAGAGTTGCCCTAATTGGGATATCGTCAACTGACGCTTCAAGAAATGAAGTCAAATTTGGACTATTTTCTTGAACTGTATCCATTCCTGCCTCCGGACCTGAAGAAGTCCTGGATTTGGGAATGCAATACAATTTAGAAATCAAAATTTCTCTATAGGAGGAAATCTGTAAAACTTCACTCATATATTTTCTCAGTAACTCTAAAGGTGATAATAACCTCGTCATTGGAAAGTTTAAAAATCTGAGATTCTTAGATCTTATTAGATTTTCCATAGATTCTAATTGCCTTGTGGTTGATAAACTATCTTTCATAAAAGATGTATTTGCTGTTTGTATATTCACTATCTGTGAATTTACTGTGGCAAAATTTCCTTCCAAATTTTCCAATCTCAAACTATGCTCTTGTAACGTTTGCTTAATTTCAATATTGGAAGTTTGAAACTGATTCATTGTTTGAATTAACATTTTTTGCATATTGTTAACAGACTTCCATACATCTAATAATGTGACATCTTTAACATCTATTACGTTATCCCCTTTTCCCATAAGGTCTAAAACAGGACCAGACAGAGGGAAAGTAGCATTCCCTCCAGTCTGGGGCAACCGCATTGGATTAGAGTCATCTGGTAAATTACTTGCCATACTCAAACTCTGCTCACCAACAGGTCCTATACTTGGAGAAGGTGAAGATTGGCCGAGACTCCGTGTTGAGCCTGAAGAAAAAGAGACTTCGGGGTCAGGGTTTTGTAATTCCAAATTCCCTCGAACTACATGTGTGTCCATAGGGCCCCTCACCGACAGAGGGGTAGAAGCAGCAGGAAATTTTATCTTCCTTTTCCTGCCCATAGATGACAAATGAGAAGTCAGTTGTGTATCTCGCCAATTCCGCAAGGAGCGCGCCGGCGGCTGCGCACCGCAGGCCCCTGGTTTTATCCGGTTTGCAAACGCCGGTCGATGACGTCTCAGGGGGCGTGGCTCAACTCGCTCCGTGCAGAGCTGTGGCGTTGTTGTTCCCCAGGCTCAGGACAGTCTCACGGGCCGTTTCCCCTCCAGCTGAGGGTGGTTCTCTCAGAGAGGCTCCCCGGGAGGCAGTGTTTTAGTAAGGCTCGAGACATAAGCGAAGAGGGCTTTGGCATTATATCGGTAGTTATGGACTTTAAGGACATAGTAGTCTTTTTTGGTTTTAAGGATTGCAGTTCTGTAGGTGTGGAGAGTGTGTTTGTATGTGGCTAGAAGGGTGGGGGATGGATCCTTGTGCCATTTCTTTTCTTTGGTTCTTAATTCTTGTTTGAGTGTTTTTAGTTCAGGCGTGTACCATGGTTTTTTTGTGGAATTAGGGTTTAGGACTTTGGAGATGAGTGGGCTGATTTTGTCTGCAATGTTAGTGATTATCTGGCTCCATGAGTTGCGGGCAGATTCTATGTCGGTGAGGTCAAGATTTTCAAAATTATTGCTGAGGGCAAGGGTTAGCTCCTCTTTGGTGCAGGATTTTCTGAATTGTATGGTGTTGTATTGTTTTTGGGTGAGGGACTGTGTTTTATTTATGGTGACCTTGGTTTTAATGAGCGAGTGATCTGACCAGGGGACAGAGGTACAAGTCGGAGAGTCCGCATGAAGGAGATGAGAGTTTGTGAAAATCAAGTCCAGGGTGTGGACCTGCTTTGTGAGTAGGGCTGGACAAGATTTCTTTAAAGCCCATGGCCGAAAAGGAGGATAGGAGGGCTTCGCAAGTGGGGGAAAGGGGGGTGGTGTCGACGTGGAGATTGAAATCTCCGAGGATTATAGCTCAGGTGTCCATATTTATGTTTGCAGTGATAAATTCAATGAGTGGGGAGGTGTTGTGGTCGAGGAGGCCTGGGGGGGGGGGGGTATACTAGGCAAATTTGTAATTGGGAGGATTTGAAAAAGCCTATTTCAAATTTGGGGGCGGTGTTGACTATCTGAGAGATTAATTTAAGCTCTTTTTTAGCTGCCAATAAGAGTCCTCCCCCTCTTTTTTGTTCCTAGGTAGGGAGAAAATATCATATAGGTGGGTGGGAAGTTGATTCAGGAGTACTATGTCCATTTGTTTTAGGCATGTTTCTGTTATTGCACAGATGTCTGGCTGGTTGTCTGATAGGAGGTCGTTCATGATAAGGATTTTTTTAGTTAAAGACTGTGAGTTGAAGAGTATAATTGATAGTGTTGTAAGGCAGAGAAATTGCGCTAGCGGGGAGATCATGATTGGTACTAGGGATTTGAGGTTGGAAAGAGGAGAGAAGTGTAAGGATTTTTTGTGATGGTAAGTCTTGTAGTTAAGAGTGGGAATAGGGTAGGTTAGCATTCTTGCATAGCCCATTGTAGACATGGACAGAGCTGTACTGGCATATTGGGCACACAAATCCACAGTCTGGCCAAATCTTGCCAAGGTGACTCAGCATTATCATTGCTATCCACCAACCAGTGTGCCCAGTAACTGTGTCTTCTCAATGACAGGGGACATTGTGAGCCCTTATTGCTCAAAGCTGATGCTAAAGTTGATGGAAAAGCTAGTCTTTTTAAAAATCAATCTGCCTTTGCTTGGGTTTCTAGAATTTCCATGAGAATGGCAAGATTGTTGCGGTCTCCACCGCTTCCCCCTTACTGGCGGTAATCAGGGCTCACCTCCGAGGCCGGGAACGCCGCCTCCGCGGCTCTGCTGAGGATTCAGGGCGTCCGCCATTGCTGGGCTGTCTCGCTGCCGGGACGCGTGTTATGGACGTACGCTCACTGGAAGCCTGACCCCGCCTGAGCTGGCCACGCCACGCCCCGAGGCCGATATAACTGGCGTGCTTCAGTCTTCTCATTGCCTTGCACCGAGGGTCGCTACCGAGTGTAGTTCTTAGTTGCACTTCCGTTGTTTGCTTCAGCCACCGACCTCTGCTTGTTCCTGACTCTGCTTCTGCCTGCCGCCAGCCACCGACCTCTGCTTGTTCCTGATTCTGCGTCAGCCTGCCGCCAGCCACTGACCTCTGCTCGTTCCTGACTCTGCTGTTACCTTCCTGTTAGGCTCTGGCCTACTTGCTGCTGGACTCTGTGCTTGCTCTGTGCTCTTTGGCCTATTGGCCCTTGCTGCTGGACTCTGTGCTTGCTCCCTGCCCGGGCCTTTCTGGAGAGACTGACACTGTGCGTAAGTCCCAAGGGACTGGGACCCTACGGGCTCCTCCTGGGGGTTCTGGTTCCCGGGTGAAGAGCTTATCTGCACTCTCAAGTCCCAAGATTCTGGGACCCTACGGGCTCCTCCTGGGGGGTCCCGGTTCCCGGGTGAAGAGCTTATCTGTACTCTCAAGTCCCAAGGTTCTGGGATCCTACGGGCCCCTCCTGGGGGGGTTCCCAGTTCCCGAGTGAAGAGCCCTACGTGAGTCCCTTAAGTCCCAAGGCTCCAGGACCCGACGGGCCCCTCCTGGGGGGTTCCTGGTCCCCGGGTGAAGATCTGTGCCTGTGGCTCCGCCTCCTGAGCTACTCTACCCAGGGTGGTTCGGCTCAAGGGTCCACTCTCGAACTGCAGCCGTCCCAGGCTGCAACAAAGATGACTGAAAATACCTTGAAGGCCTTGCTGCCACTCTGCTCTCTTGCCATGCTCCAGATGTACCACCTTAGGAGTCTCCTGCTACATATCTATCTGCGATGCCTCAGATGTACCACCTTATGGATGTTGCTATTACATGCCTATCTACTATGCTGCAGATGTGCCACCTTAGGGATCTTGTTGCCACTTCCTACCTGCCATGCCCCTGTTATACCATGTTGCTAATGCTCTGCCTATCTGCCATGACTCTAATGCACCATCTTAGGGGTCTTGCTACTATTCTGCCTGCTTGCCATGCCTCAGATGTACCACCTTAGGGGTTTTAGCTTTGCTCTGCTTACCTGCCATGCTTATGATATACCAGCATGGGAGTTTTGGTGCATCTGCATTATTTTCTATTTGGATCTCAGCCTAGTTTTCCCACCCTGTTTCTTTGTTGTTTATACTGGGCTGTTTTGTCCCACGAAACAAAAATTGAAAAAAAGAAAAAAATACAAGTTTCTCTTCTGACCCCCATCTCTTTTCTGGTTCTCGGTCTTACTGTTTTGTTGTACATCTCTAGGATCCCAGCCTAGTTCTCCCACCCTGTTTCTATGTTGGTTATACAGAGGTGTGTTGTCCCCAAAAAATCTCAGTCAGAAGAAAGAAATGGAGGCACAGCAGAAAAGATGTACGGGAGAGACTTTTTACATGTTCTACATGTGGGAAAGGTTTCAATAGGAAAAGAGAACTAATGCAACACCAGAAAATCACCAAACTGTGTTTAGCTACAGAATATAAGGAAAGCTTTCTTAGTAAAACAAACTTTACAAATTACCAGGAAAGCTACACTGATGCAAAACTATTGCATGTTCTGATTGTGACAAAAGTTTCAATCGGAAAGCAAATTTCACAAGACGCCCAAAATTCCACCTAAAATAATTCCAGCAAGATAATTCCACCCAAACTTCCAGCAAGATAATTTCAAGTAGGGAATGTAATAAAAGCTTTTGTCACAAAAGTGTATTAAATCTGACAAGTGCAAGTGTTTCAACAGTAAGACAGACATCTCCCATGCCACTCTATCTTGCTAACATATCCATTGGGATGTTCTTACCACTGTGGGGGGCTGCTTTGCATTTCTCATGGTACCTTGGTATGTTGATGCCACTCTTGGTGGCACTTTGCTTCTTGTTCTGCCTATGAGAGTTCATATCACTGTTGTTGTTGCCCCTTTTTGAAGCCTTTCATTGTTCTTACCAGTCTTGCTGCTTCTTTGCTTCTCTCATGGTGCCTTGGAGAGCTCCTGTCGCTGCTGGTACCCCTTGCCTCCTTTACGGTGCTTTAGGCTATTCATGCCACTTTCGGTGCCATTTTGCCACAGTCTAGGTATTGTGGAATTCTTTCCTTCTTCTGATGATGTCTTTCCAAATGTTTCATTAGAATTGACAAGAAAACTCCAATTTCAGAGTCCAAAATAGGCTGCAGTTATTTTCTCTTTGACTTTTTAATGGTAAGTGAATATAATGAAAAATCACTTTTTTTCATTTGAAACAAACCAGACAAATGGAGTTGCATAAAATGAATGAATAAACTAAACCAAAATTTTTCCTTTGCACATTCCTAATATAAAGTTTAAGTTTACCAGGTAAGTTTATCTGGATAACTCACCTGGACAACCTAAAGCTGAATATGGTCCTCTGAGTGCTCAAATGGATTTTGTCCTTTAAAAAACACAAACCAACACTTGGGTCTTCCAAATTTACATGGAATGTTTTGACATATGAATTTTAAGGCTTGACTGAAATTTGCAGTAATAATATAAATCCACATTCTTTAAAATTTCTAGACGTCGGGTCCTGAAAATCAGTGATGGCATTCACAGTCTTGGTACTGTGAGATGGGACTTGGCTTTGTGTCTCCTGGTGGGCTGGATTATCTGCTACTTCTGTATCTGGAAAGGAGTCAGTTTCACAGGCAAGGTGAGTGTGTGATGTTCTTAACTCCCTCCAGATCAGCTAAAGGCTAATAACCTGTTGCTTTCCAGCTGAACCATTTAACCAACTAACCTGGTAGAGATATTCAGCAGCACAGCCATGCCATTGATTATATTCGGCTATCTTATTTTTAGCTGGATAAGTTTATCCGGCTAACTACAGGGCAGCCAGTTAGCTGTCTTACACCTATCCAGCTAACTAGCTGGAAGATTTCCATTTTGCAATAATTATATCAATAACATGTGCCATAATGCCCTAATGCACAGGATAATAGCCCATTGTGATTTGAAAAATGACCCTACAACTCGGATAATGCTGGATATCAGGGTTTATCTGACAAAGTTAGCCAGATAAGTGGCTTCTTCCCAGAATTCCCCCATGCCCGCCCCTGCATTTAGCTGGCTAACTAGCCCAATAAAACTTAGCTGGCTAAGTCTGAACTTAACTAGCTGTGGTGTTTAATATCGACCTCCTAATCCCTAACCCAAAGTTTACAATAAATTTAATACAACTAGAGGCCTGTGAACATAACTCACATATTGTGATGACAGCAATCAAGTATCATATTTTAGTAAAATTCTAATGCAATTAAAACAATAAGTGATGTAATGTATCTTGTTGATATGCCTTTTCAAGTTCTGTATTCCTAATGTATTTCTAAGGTATTCTAATGTTTCTCTAATGTACTCTAATGTATTTCTAATTTGCCTAGTACTACCCCTCTCTCCTTGGTTCCTCTTCTGTTAAACTGATTACTTATTAGTTAATCCTTCCCGGTTTTATTTATTTAATCTACCTCGTTCGATGTAAACCTCTCGTTTGATGTAAACCGATGTGATATGACTTTGCCATGAACGTCAGTATAGAAAAGAATAAAAATAAAGAAAATAAATAAATAAGTGAAAATTAATGAAAAAATATATGAATGTTATAAATGCACTGCAAACATTATAGTAATCATAGTGGAGAAAACAAACGTATTTATTTCTATTTATTTATTGAAAACATCATTCACTTTTGCAACACAATTTGTTCTAAGCAGTTTACAATGCAAAACATTTATAATTATTTACAGTAAAACATCACAAACAAAAACATATAAACAAAGACAGGATTTTAAGATCCACTAATAATAATTGGCTATAGTAAATGGCTTCCATTCTTACATGTTAAAATTATTAAGAAATTCTTGATGAAAAATGTTTTCAGATATATTTTTTTAAAATCTTGACATCTGACTCTTTCTTGAGCTCTAATGGAAGTTCTTTCCAGAGTAAGGGGCCAAGAACTGAGAAAGCATGCTTTTGTATCTTCTGCAGCTAACATTCTCTTAGCAGAAGTATTCTAAGTAGCAATTTATGAGCCGAACAGAGTGGTTGAGATGGAGAATAATCTTGCTAGATATTCCTTCAAATAAGAGAGTACTTCTTGCAATGTTTTAAATACCAGCATCAAGATTTTATAGTATTCTGTATATGACTGAGAGCCAATGCAATTACTTTAGGTAAAGAGTGATATTTTTCTCACACTGGCCACCCATAATTGATTGGGTTGCTGCATTCTGGATTAAATATAGGGCTTGCAGTTGCCCCATGGGAAGCCCGACATAGAAAGAACCAAAAATGCTCTTTTATGAGGACATATTTCAGCCTTGCATCAATCTTAGTTTAAAGAAGCCTGATTTCAAAACTGTACTCAACTGAGGTTGTAATGTAAAAGATGAATCAAATATAAATTCTAAATCCTAGCTGAAAAGGGAAATCTGATCATTCAATGTCATACCATCAAAGTCTGTGGGGTTCTCCCCTTTTCTTATCGAAATAGCTTCTGTTTTCATAGATTTTAAGTTAAATTGTTTCTCCTAGGACAAGCAGGATGATAGGCCTCACACATGGGTGAGGCCTATCATCAAATGGAGCCCGGCATGCCATTCTTCACGCGTCCACGCGGGTTCCCTCTCCAGTCTCTTGTTTTCCGTGGAGTTGTCATCTCGCGGTTGTGGAGCTCGTACTCTTTTTCAGTACTGGAAAGTTTTTCCTAGTCGATTCATCAACTTTTCTGCATCGGGTCCTTCTCCATTCCCCCGGCTTAGTTTAGCTGGCATGGTAATTTTTTCCCTTCTGTGTGATCAATTCCTGGTGGTATTTCCTCTTGGTATCCGCTGGTCAAACTGCTTGACGGCTTGTTTTTTATGGTGTCGTCGTCGGTGCCCCCAGTGCCCTTGGACTATGTCCCTCACGGATCTGCACGAGGTGCGTCCTCTGCCTGGGGGCATCGCACAACATTCTGGGGTGTCATTTTTGTGACCAGAATACTCCCAAGGGCTGGTGGGCCTGACTGGAAAATATGGAGAAGCTCTTCAGTTCGAAGAAGTCAGAACCTTCAACTCTGGTATCGGGGGCATCGACACCTAGAGGTTGAGGTGAGCCGATGGTCACTGAGCCGTCACTGTCCTCTCCTCCACTGGGGCCGTCGATGGAAAGAGGTGCCTGGGATTGGTCATCGTCGGTGTCTTCATACTCCAGGACTTCAGGATCATCTCCTCAGTAGGGAAGCACTGGGATGAACTCAGTGGGAAGTCCAGGAAACATTGCCACCGATCTCTGTCTACACATAGTACCAGGCTCGGGATAGCATCGACACCTGTTGTGATACCCCCGAAGTGACCCTGTGGAGAGGAGGCACCGCCTTCCATCGAACTCGGGAGTCCCAGGCATCCCCACCAATACTGGTGCCAGACACTGATCTCCCTCAGGGCACCGAGGAAGATCTGATGATGCCTCCCCTCTTCTGTCCATCCTAACTTCAGAGGATTTCCAGGAGGAGTTGGAATGCAGGGTGCAGCTGGCGGTAGTCCCCTGTGCTTCCACCAGTGCTGGAGCCTCTACCATCGATGTTGGTACCGCTGCTGGAGTGCCTCGATGTCTTTCTTGGCCTTTTCCCCACACAGCCACTGTTGGTGCCCAGGGGTCCATCAATAACCCAGCGGTCACTGTTGCCTCCTCCGTCCAATACAATTCCCATTGTGGGTTTCTCTGAGGAGGAAGGCCCGTCACAGCCCACGGCACCATCGAGGCCCTTGAGTTACGCCCGATGGTCGCAGATGGCTGCGACCACTGTTGCTCACCACTTCCCTGACTCTGTGGGGTAGATTGGCAGCCTCCGCCAGCTGTCGATGGCCTGCCTACCACTCCCAGGCCTCCCGGGACGGCATGGACGCCACCGATAGCCATCTTGTCATCGGAGTCTCTTAGGCGCACGTGCGCACAGGCCAATCTTAAGCACGTCATGGCGAGAACTTCGGGGGCGTCCCCGCCGGATGACATCATCCCTCCAGGAAATTTAAGCCAGCTGGCCCTGCCTACCGATGACTTGGCAAAGAGAACCCTCCTTGCTAATCCGACTCACTTTCAGAGGAACTGCGTTCCAGTTCCTGCTTGCTAGCATGAGACGTCTCAGGTACCCACTCCTCGGGGGCCCTCTCCTCGTCTTGGCTATCTGCTCCTCGGAGGCCCTAACGCTTGGGACTTCTGCCTGCCCCATTCCCCAGAGCTTCCCTGGAACCATCGCTACTCTTCTTGTGAGTACCATTCCCTTTTCCAGATCATTTATTAACATATTAAAAAGCACAGGTCCCAGTACAGATCCATGAGGCACTCCTCTGTTTACCTTTCTCCACTGAGAAAACTAACCATTTAATCCTAGTCTCTGTTTCCTGTCTTTTAACCAGTTTGCAATCCACAAAAGGACATTGTTTCCTATCCCATGAATTTTTCTTTTTTTAGCAGTCTCTCATGGGGACTTTGTCAAATGCCTTCTGAAAAGTCAAATACACTAAGGGGTAGATCTTTAAAAAATACGCGATCGCGTACTTTTGTTCGCGCACCAGGCGCACCAGGCGCGAACAAAAGAACGCTGTATTTTATAAGATACGCGCGTGGCCGTGCGTATCTTATAAAATCCGGGGTCGGCGCGCACAAGGGGGTGCACATTTGTGCAACCTGCATGCGCCGAGCCCAGCGCGCGCTGCCTGTTCCCTCCGAGGCCACTCCGATTTCGGCCTCGGAGGAAACTTTCCTTCGCTCTCCCCCCACCTTCCCCTCCCTTCCCCTACCTAACCCCCCCCCCCCCGGCCCTATCTAAACCCCCCCCTACCTTTGTCGGCAAAGTTACGCCTGCTTTCAGCAGGCGTAACTTTGCGCGTGTCGGCCGGCAGCCCCGCTCCGTCCTCCGGCCCAGGGGCTGGTCCGGAGGCCTCACCACGCCCCCGGGCCGGCGCCACCCCCCCGGGCACGTTTCAGGAACGCCCCCGGACATGCCCCCTCCTGCCCCTTTTCGAAAGCCCCGGGACTTACGCGCGTCCCGGGGCTTTACGCGCGCCGGTGGCCTATGCAAAATAGGCGCGCCGGCGCGCGTAAATCCGGAAGGATTTACGCGCGCAGGGCTTTTAAAATCCGCCCCTAAATCAGGCAACTCACTTTTATCCACATGTTATTAACCCCTTCAAAAAAATGTAGCAGATTGGTGAAGCAAGACTTCCTTTGTGTAAATCCATGCTGGCTGTGCCCTAGTAAACCATGTTTTCTGTAAACTTTCTGGAATACAATGCTGGGGCTAGGCCCCAGACCCTGCAGCACTCCAGATTATAATCTACTAGCCTATCCATTGAGCCTGCCTCAGATTCTAGATCTGAGTCTAAAGATTCCCAGTTTGAGTTTGGATATACTGCCTACCAACCACTCTCCTTAGATTTGGATCCTGTTAAATTAGACAAAATAACCCAGCAAACTTGTCACTTCCTGAGCCTTAATATGTGGTAAGGCCTCCTACTGATCTCCCTTTTGCACCAATCCCCCGTAATTTATCAGTGCCCCATATATGTCACACCTATGAATTCCAGGTGGGTGTACATGAACAAGTGTTTGATGAGGAATGTGAGGAAGCTGGGACTCCCAGGGAGAATGAAAATGGAGAGAACAGTGGGCAAAGTGATGTTACTAATGCCATGAACCTTATTATGGGTGGGCTACCCCAGTAATTCTGGGGACAGGTTTGAACCAAAAGAAAAAAGGACCATTAGGCCCAATCAGAGACTGTCCTATCATACATTAAAGATGTCCCTATGTAAGCTGTTTCTTGAAGTATAATTGCTACATTAGAAAAACATTGGGATTTGTATAACCTGATTTATTTCCTGTTATATGTATTTATTGTTTGTCTGTGGTTAAGACTGAATGTGTATTAGTTAGACATGTTCTAATCACATATTTCCCTTTACAGTGGTGGGGGTCATGTTCATCTTAGGTGGGGGGGGAGGGGGGGAGGGGATATGACCCAGGTTTCAAAAAAATGCCTCCCTGACCTCTGAGCTTATGCTATATCAGAATTATAAACTGGGACAGGAAGCCAAGCTGGAGTTTTGTTTTTCCCTCTTCAGTGATGTATCAGACTTGATTACTAGAGCCTGTAAATTGCCAATGGCATTAAAGAGAAGAGGAATTAAGGAATTATAGGGTATGAAAACTGCTTGTTTTCACAGCTTTGAATGCTGCCTGCAGAACATGGTTAACAAGCAGCAGAGACTGAGCTGTAAATTGAGCTAAGCAGACAGGGGGACTAATGGGAGCTGAGGAGCCTGCTAAGCTAACTAAATAAAACAGCTCAGCCAATGCTTTGGGTTTTCAAGTCTACCAGGCAGCAGAGAGAGAGGAGATGAGTCTGATGTGAGACACCAGAAAAACTTTTCCCTGTTGTGGTGGAAGTAGAAGGAGCTGCTCACCACCTGTTCTAGAAATCCATAGACTTGAGGGTAATGTCTGCACCCTGCCCTGTGAACATATAACAACTAAGTGCACAGAGTTCTCTGGATGGGTAGTAACATTTAGATGCTCCAGGCTGTTTAAGAGGAGAAACAGCTCTTTTGAGAGAGAGAAAAAATAAACCCACCCAATCTACCTAGATTCACCAGAAATTCTGACTGCATTGCATTAAATGGTGGGTTTGTGCTGCCCCAATGATTTAGTTTGAGGAGCTGTGGTCAATTAGAGAATTGTACCCCGAGGACATTGAGTATTTGAGAATTGTGTACAAAGACAAGAAATAAAACTCCAGCTTGTCAGTATACCAATCCAAAATATGCCCACCGCTGATAATTACAGGCGCAGTTAGAGATATCAAACAATTGTTGGTACCCTGCACTGCTATACTTATGCTATATTTCCTATTAACATTGTTCAACCAAGTACTAACGGGCTGATACAGTAAGGACGCATAAGAAACAGTGCGGCAGTGCCGGGCGCACCCTCGTTTGCCGCGCGCACATCTTGGTTCACAAGCCGCTCGATTGAGTATTCAAATTAGACGCAAATCCAAGCTGCGTCCAAAGCGCGTCAAAAAGCGGTAGGCGTTCGCAATCCATTTTACTGAATAGAGCAGTATGCAGCGCCTATACAGTATCCAGGATGAGCTGGTACCTGTCATTTGAAATGTCATTCCACCAGGTAAGTGGATGGTTCTTTTCTACAGACCCTGCTGTCTTGAGCCCCCAGCCAGACGTCCAAGCCGCGACCTTGGACGTCTGGCCGGGCGCCCAATCGGATGTCCGGTTGGACGCCCGATCATGGACGCCCGGATACAGGCGCAAAGGTCCATGAACGGATGCTGCCTTGAGCACCCGGCCGGACGTCCAAGCCGTGACCTTGGACGTCCAGCCGGGCGCACAAGGCAGCGCGGCCTCCGATCATGGATGCCCAGATACAGGCGGGAAGGTCCATGAACGGATGTCCCGACCTTGGACGTCCGAGGTCGCGGCTTCCGTTCATGGACGTTCCTGTCTCTTTCCGGACGTCCATGACTGAAATGCCCCGCTGCCTGTACGGGGGTCTGTGCTTCTGCCTGTCTGGTCCATTTTACCGTAGTATTCTATGTGCTCCTTTTCTGTCTTGGTTGAGTTCTCCTTTTGTATTCCATGTGATCCTCTTCTGTTCTATAGATTTTCTCTTGTATTCTATGTTCTCCTCTTCTGTTTTGGTTCAGTTTCCCTTTGTATTCCATGTGCTCGTATTCTGTTCTGTAGATTTTCTCTTTTATTCTATGTTCTCCTCTTCTATTTTGGTTCAGTTTCCCTTTGTATTCCATGTGCTCGTATTCTGTTCTGTAGATTTTCTCTTGTATTCTATGTTCTCCTCTTCTGTTTTGGTTCAGTTTCCCTTTGTATTCCATGTGCTCCTCTTCCGTTCTGTGGATTTTCTCTTGTGTTCTATGTTCTCCTCTTCTGTTGCTTTGATTTTCCCTTTACTTTCCATGTGCTCCTCTTCTGTTCTGAGGATTTTCTCTTGTATTCTATGTTCTCCTCTTCTGTTGGTTTGATTTTCCCTTTACTTTCCATGTGCTCCTCTTCCGTTCTGTAGATTTTCTCTTGTATTCTATGTTCTCCTCTTCTGTTTTGATTGAGTTTCCCTTTGTATTCCATGTGCTCCTTTTCAGGTAGATTTTCCCTTTCTTTGCCGCCTGTATGCTCTGCATGTTCTCCTCATCCTTGGCAGTCATTCTGTTCTTGATTATGGCCACAGTATCACTACATAAGTGACATGCAATCAGTTGTGGAAAGGAAATACGAACCAACTTTTTGAATCAAATATATATATTTAGAAATTTAAACAATTGACCAAATATATTTACAGAAAAATATTTACAAAAAAATATTTACATTTTGATAAGGGGGGCATTGGGAAAAAAGGGGAGGGACCATGCCATGGGGGAGGAGGAGGAGTATCGTCATTGACGGTCCTCAGGTGGTGCCCGTCCTGCAGGAGCCCGCGCCATGACCATCAGGGACTGAGCTCCTGCGATTGCTCACAGGAGCTCAGTTATCTGCTGCTGGCCAAGATGCAGATCGTGCAGAATCGTCACCGCCTGCACTGCCATTCCCTCCCGGGTTGCTTGGCCGCTGGTAATCTGCACCAGGAGGAGCAGAATAGCGTCCAGGCACCCCTCAAGGTTTGAGGGCCCTTCCCCAGATGCTACGCCGCCCTCCTGCTGATGACATGCCCCGGGCAGCCCAGGAGAGCCAGGGCCGACAATGTCAATGACGATGTCCCCCTTGACTCCCATGGCAGGTGGGGCCGGTGGGGCAGGAGAGAGTTGGGGTGGAAAAATAATGGGGGGGGGGAGGTGGCAAGTAGGGTGGCTCGATAATGGGGAGGGATAACAGGGGGGCTCAATTGGGGGGCGCGGGATAACAGGGGATGGGGGGCTCATTAGAAGCTTCGGTCTCTGATGATGTATCTGAAAAGAGAAAAAATGAAAGCGTTACCGCTGTCACACATGAAAACATCCACAACAGTGTAGGAGGGAGAACTTAGCAACATTTTAAACAGGAACATAACCTCAACCATTACAGAGAGTATGACATTTACAAATGCACATTTCATAGGTGTGCCAAATGGCATTAAACATCCACATACTGCCGATGCTATAAAAGGCTCACCGTGGCATTGTTCTGGAGGCGCATCTTCCTCCCCACTGGAGCTGTCATCCGTGCTTCTCTCTGAAAACCAAATTTAGTAAAATTTTCACAGCTGCATGCAAAGATCAAGAAAGGTACAAATGTTTAATTTCTTCAGGGCATTTCTTATCGCTTGCATATCGCTTGCATATCAACCATGACAGCTAACTGCACCTACCTTCCGCTCGGTGGGACCGCAGGGCCCTCAGGTATTCCGGCTCCTCCCTCCGGATCCTGCGTGCCCGCTTCTTCAATGCCTCAACTTGGTGGTAATACAATAGAAATAGGAAACAGAAGTTGAACCGAAACGTTTTGCTTTTGAGACAAAAATAAATTCAAAACAAACAAGTCTAACAAGTGAAGTGGGAAGTGTCTGTTTTCCTTTTGTCATCCCCATCGCAATACAAAACTAGTCTGGAGATAGGCAGTACCGTAGTCAGGCGAAGCGGAGGTCTGGGTCTGGAGATAGGCAGTACTGTAGTCAGGCGAAGCAGAGTCAAAGTCCGTGTAGTCAATCCGAAACATAAGTAGGGTAGGAACGAAGAGACAGGAACCAGGAACAATGAGGAAGAGGAACACAGGGTTGAGACGAATCTCTAGGAAGCAACGAGTACTCAACCAGCGAGGAGACCTGTTGCTTAAGTACTATGGTTAGGTTAATGTCATCATCCAGGGCCACGACTAGGTTCCCGCTGCGGTCCCTACTTAAGAGTTAATGATGCGTGCACGCCTAAGGAGGGACAGGCGCGAATAGCAGTGTCTCTCCGCGGGCCACGCAGAGAGGCCCAACGAGAAGTGGAAGCAGGACCGGGAACGCCAGGGACTGTGGCAGAGCCGGAGGCACCGAGGGAGGCCCGAGAATGATGCTGACGGCCCACTGCCGCCAGTGAGGAGGAACCAGAGGCTGGAGTCACTGTAGAAAGGTGAGGGGGCCGTGCCATGGGTCTGCCGTGACACGGCCCTCTCACCTCTTCAGACGGACTCCAGCTGCTAGCTCCTCTTCGCTGACGGCAGTGGGCTGCCAGCTCCAACCTCGGGTTCCCTCCGGTGCCTCCGGCCCTGCTTGCTGCCCAGTGTTGCCGGCCAGGATGTACCTGTTCGTCGAGCCTCTCCACGTGGCCCACGGAGAGATGCCGCCACCAGTGCCATGCCCCTTCCTAGGCGCGTGCGCATGCGCATCAGTGATTCCTTTAAAGGGCCGGTAGCGGGAACCTGGCTGCAGACCCGGATGCTAACATCAGACTCTTCAGCGCATAAAAGCTCAGGCCTCGCTCCATAGCAATTCCTTTGCAATAGGTCTCCTTGTACCATTGAGTTTCAGACTTTGGCTACTGAGCTCGCCTGGCAGGAAGACTGCCTCCGAGCTATCTATCTGGATGGACTCTCTCTGCAGCTAAAAGATGAGTTGGCTGCACGGGAGCTCCCTTCCTCTTTGGAGGACCTTATAGACTTGGCAGGCCGAATTGACCACTGTCTTCAAGAGAGTCACCGAGAGAGTCGGATGCCCAAGAAGCCTTCGCGGGTTCGCTCCAGCTCACCACCAGTTACCAACCCTGCATCCTGCAGTGATATTCGAGTGGTCAAAGCGGAAGAACCTATGCAGTTGGGTCACAGGCAGCTGACACCGGAAGAGTGCCTCCGGCAGAGACAAACTGGCCTCTGTCAGTATTGCGGAGCACCTGACCATCATATACAGACTTGCCCTATCCGTCCAGGAAACTCCTTGGCCCGAGTTCAGTAGGGGTCCTGAACTTGGGCGCATCCTCCCTGGCCCCTCAATTGTCAGTATCAGTCACCTTAATTTTGGACTCCCGGCCTTCCCTGTTCTTGTTCTGGTAGATTTCGGCGCAGGAGGTAATTTTATCCTTAAAGACCTTGTGATGGAGTGCAGCGCCGCCGGGGGCAGGAATGGATAAGATACCATAAGGCAGCTAGTAATACTAGAGCCAGCCAGCAGGGGGAGCAGGTGAAGGCGGAAACTACAAATCCCAGGTTCCTAGAACCACCACCTGACCTGTGGGGAGAGCCTGGAGGAGAGCAGGTGGCAGACTTGGACTAATGAGTCACACAGGTGAGCCTAGGGAGCTAGAGGAAGGGGGCGTGCCTAGGTAGCGGCAGTGGCCAGAAAAAGCCAGTGCCAGGAAGCAACAGAGGGAAGGAAACGGAGGTAGGTTCCAGGGGAGAGGAATCCTCCAGCTGTCTCGGGGGCACAGCCTAGCCTGAAAAGGGAAACAGAGAACCTGTACCCTAAGGGAAGTTAGGGCAGGTGTGTTTGCGGGTGAACTGGAGAGCCGGGAGGGCTCAAACAGTACCTTTAATCCAGCACATGTGTTAAGGGGGTTTGCTGGTGAACTGGAGAGCCAGGGGGGCTCAAACAGTGCCTTTGCTCCAGCACATTTGTTAAAGGGTTAGAATGCTGGAGAGCGGGGGCAGGGTCATTTGTGCAGCTCCTCAGGTGACGGAGCAAATGTACTAGACTCAGCTACTTTGCTTTATAAAAATACTTTGAGGAACCTCTCTCTCTCTGTGTTATCTTTGGGGGTTGGGGGACTGCTTCAACCCCACGCCATACAAAGAGAACCCAGAAGCCCAGCAAAACCAGGGCCGGCGGAGACCTGAACCCAGGGAGTCCTGTGAGACTGAGGGACTCCAGGGATATCCAGGACTCGCGAGGGGCCTGAACCGGAGGCAGCGGAGCGGCACCCAAGGCAGCACGGGCGGTGAGCCTTCACAACCTTGTACAGCTTTTGGGTATAAAAACCCGTTCACTTGATAGGTCTTTGTGCATCACTTCTATCTATGGAGAGCCGCTACCTGGCCGCATCTCCTTGACCACAGAACCTGTCCAGTTGCGCACTGGGGCTTTACATCTTGAGAAACTTGAATTACTAGTATTGGATAAGTCCATCCACCCTATAGTACTTGGGCTCCCCTGGCTACAGAAGCATTATCCCCAATTCAACTGGGCTTCACTGCAACTGGTAGAGTGGGGTCCTGCTTGCCTTCAGTCCTGCCTCCAAAAGCTGATACCATCTGCTGTGGCTCCCCTGGCTACTATGTCCTCTGGCTTCCTTGCTCCATATGCTGCATATGAGGACGTGTTCTCTAAGCAGAAGGCTGACCTCCTTCTGCCTCTCCAAAAGTTTGACTGTTCCTTCCTGGAACCATGTCTCCTCTTGGACACACCTATCCTTTGTCATTACCTGAGACAAAGGCAATGACTGAATATATTCAGGAAAATCTTGCAAAAGGATTTATTCTCCATCTACATCTCCTGCTGGGGCGGGATTCTTTTTCGTGACCAAAAAAGACGGGTCACTTAGGCCGTGTATTGACTACCACGGCCGAAACACCATCACTCGTAAGGATAAATATCCCTTACTGCTGATTTCTGAGTTATTCGACCGTCTCCAAGGTGCCTCCATCTTCACGAAGCTGGATTTGCGCGGGGCGTATAACCTGGTGAGGATTCGCCCCGATGATATATGTAAAACTGCTTTTAACACCAGAGATGGCCACTATGAATACTTGGTGATGCCTTTTAGCCTCTGTAACGCACCCGCAGTATTCCAACGAATGATGAACGAAATTTTTAGAGACGTATTATACACTAAAGTTGTGGCTTATCTGGCCGATATCCTCGTCTTTTCCAGAGATCTTGACACTCATCGCGCCGATGTGTGAACTGTCCTCCAACGTTTTTGTGAAAACCATCTGTTTGCAAAATTGGACAAATATCTGTTCGAATAATCCAGCCTGACTTTCCTGGGTTATATAATTTCTCAACAAGGCTTCTCCATGCATCCCGCTAAACTAAAGGGAATCCAGGATTGGTCGCAGCCAGTGGGACTTAAAGCGCTCCAGTGCTTCTTAGGATTTCTTAACTTTTATCGTCACTTCATCCCACACTATTCAACACTGGCTGTTCCACTGTCAGCCTTGACCTGTAAAGGCCAAAATACACGAGACTGGCCGCCTGAAGCCATTGCTGCCTTCCATCGTTTGAAAGAAGCCTTCCAGAAGGGATCCTGTTTACATCACCCAGATCCAATTCATCCATTTATAGTCGAAGTTGACGCCTCCGCTATTGGGGCTGGGGCCGTCCTAACTCAACACACTGCCTCTGGTGCTGTAGTTCCCTGTTCCTTTTACTCCCATAAATTCTCATCGGCAGAACAAAACTACAGAATTGGGGACCGCGAACTGCTCACCATAAAGTTGGCTCTCGAAGAGTGGTACCCGTGGCTAGAGGGCGCACAGCATAAATTTACGGTGTTCACTGATCATAAGAATCTGGAACATTTGAGTCAAGCACATCGGCTCAATGCCTGTCAAGCCCGATGGGCTTTATTCTCTAGATTTGATTTTGAACTCCGCTATCGCCCAGCAGGGGCAAAGGTAGCGCCGGCGCTATTTTGGTTCCTGTCCCCCGACGTCACGAGCGTAGGAGATCGCTCCCGGACCCCCGCTGGACCCCCAGGGACTTTTGGCCAGCTTGGGGGGGCCTCCTGACCCCCACAAGACTTGCCAAAAGTCCAGCGGGGGTCCGGAAGCGACCTCCTGCACTCGAATCGTATTGCCGTATTGCAAAATGGCGCCGGCTGTATGGCCATATTGCCGTATTGCAAAATGGCGCCGGCCATACGGCCATATGGCCGGCGCCATTTTGCAATTCAGCAACACGATTCGAGTGCAGGAGGTCACTTCCGGACCCCCGCTGGACTTTTGGCAAGTCTTGTGGGGATCAGGAGGCCCCCCCAAGCTGGCCAAAAGTCCCTGGGGGTCCAACGGGGGTCCGGGAGCGATCTCCTGCCCTCGTGACGTCGGGGGACAGGAACCAAAATGGCGCTGGCGCTACCTTTGCCCTGTCATATGACAGGGCAAAGGTAGCACCGGCGCCATTTCTATTAAGGCACCCGTGGCCCGAGAGTGGAAGATCACACCAGGACCCCCCCCCCCCCCCCCACTGGACCCCAGGTAATTTAAGACATTTTGGGGGGGCTCGGGAGGGTGGGGGATTTATTTTAAAGGGTCGGGGTGGGTTTTAGGGTTGTTTTAGTGTACCGGTTTTCCCGCCCTCCCCCTTCCCCCGATTTACGATTTTTGACGATAAATCGGGGGAATTCCTATTGTATATCGCCTCTTAACGATTTTTGACGATTTAAAATATATCAGACGATATTTTAAATCGTCAAAAAACGATTCACATCCCTAACAGCTACTGGTACATCCCCATTCTCAATCGTCTATGGGAAACAACCTCGACCACCTTTACCCATACCTCTATCCATGCCGTCTCCCGGGGCATAGGCTACTTCAGACACCCTTAAGACACTATGGGAACAGACAAATCTTTGCCTGCGTCAAGCTGCCTCCTGGGCCAAGAGAACTGCTGACAGTCGATGCCACTCGCTCCTAAATTCCTTCCTGGCCAGAAAGTCTGGTTAAGTACCAGATATATCCGACTTCGAATTCCATCACAAAGATTTGCTCCCAGGTTTATTGGACCTTTTCCTGTTACCCAACGCATCGGACCTGTTACATACCAGCTCCGGCTGCTCCCTACACTCGGGATACATAATTCATTCTATGTATCACTTTTAAAGCCTGTAATCCTGTCTTGGCCTGCCCAGAAAGCTCCTGAGCCACCTCCTCTGCTGGCAAAATGTTGTGACCGTCACTTCCCAACGGCTTCACTCCACCTACCTTTCCTTTTTTGCGGCTCCTCCTGCTCTTCTCGGACGCCTGGCTGCTGCTGCGTCCGCCTGCCGTCCTCTCCAACATCCCCGGACCGGCTTGGGCGCTGCCTCCCGCCATGTTCTACAGGTAACTTAGGGCGCATGCGCCACGCGGCCCTCATTCTTATTTCCTCATTGGCGCGTTCTTCAGGGGCGTCCCCTTGTGATGACATCACGCTGCCTGGATATTTAAGCCTACAGTTTATTGCTAGCGGTTGAGTTAGCAAGGGGGAATTCTTACAGATGGGATTCGCTCTGCCTCTCCAACATCTATTGGAGGATGTTGGGGAGATACCAGTTCCAGAGATGGTTTTCAGGGGTGATGACTCAGACGAACTGAACGAAATCACTGTGAACCTGGAAGATGTAGTAGGCCAGATTGACAAACTAAAGAGTAGCAAATCACCTGGACCAGATGGTATGCATCCTAGGGTTCTGAAGGAACTCAAAAATGAAATTTCTGATCTATTAGTTAAAATTTGTAACCTGTCATTAAAATCATCCATTGTACCTGAAGACTGGAGGGTGGCCAATGTAACCCCAATATTTTAAAAAGGCTCCAGGGGCGATCCGGGTAACTATAGACCAGAGAGCCTGACTTCAGTGCCGGGAAAAATAGTGGAAACTATTCTCAAGATCAAAATCGTAGAGCATATAGCAAGACATGATTTAATGGGACACAGTCAACATGGATTTACCCAAGGGAAGTCTTGCCTAACAAATCTGCTTCATTTTTTT
Source organism: Rhinatrema bivittatum (assembly GCF_901001135.1). NCBI lineage: Eukaryota > Metazoa > Chordata > Amphibia > Gymnophiona > Rhinatrematidae > Rhinatrema > Rhinatrema bivittatum. The sequence continues at coordinate 237,376,299 of NC_042618.1, read as the reverse complement.
GAAGGGGTTAATAAACATGTGGATAAAGGTGAACCGGTAGATGTAGTGTATTTGGATTTTCAGAAGGCGTTTGACAATGTCCCTCATGAGAGGCTTCTACGAAAACTAAAAAGTCCTGGGATAGGAGGCGATGTCCTTTCGTGGATTACAAACTGGTTAAAAGACAGGAAACAGAGAGTAGGATTAAATGGTCAATTTTCTCAGTGGAAAAGGGTAAACAGTGGAGTGCCTCAGGGATCTGTACTAGGACCGGTGCTTTTCAATATATATATAAATGATCTGGAAAGGAATACGACGAGTGAGGTTATGAAATTTGCGGATGATACAAAATTATTCAGAGTAGTTAAATCACAAGCAGACTGTGATACATTACAGGAGAACCTTGCAAGACTGGAAGATTGGGCATCCAAATGGCAGATTAAATTTAATGTGAACAATTGCAAGGTGTTGCATATAGGGAAAAATAACCCTTGCTGTAGTTACACGATGTTAGGTTCCATATTAGGAGCTACCACCCAGGAAAAAGATCTAGGCATCATAGTGGATAATACTTTAAAATCGTCGGCTCAGTATGCTGCAGCAGTCAAAAAAGCAAATAGAATGTTAGGATGTTAGAATGTTAGGAATTATTAGGAAGGGAATGGTTAATAGAACGGAAAATGTCATACTGCCTCTGTATCGCTCCATGGTGAGACTGCACCTTGAATACTGTGTACAATTCTGGTCGCCGCATCTCAAAAAAGATATAGTTGCGATGGAGAAGATACAGAGAAGGGCAACCAAAATGATAAAGGGGATGGAACAGCTCTCCTATGAGGAAAGGCTGAAGAGGTTAGGGCTGTTCAGCTTGGAGAAGAGACGGCTGAGGGGGGATATGATAGAGGTCTTTAAGATCATGAGAGATCTTGAAAGAGTAGATGTGACTCGGTTATTTACACTTTCGAATAATAGAAGGACTAGGGGGCATTCCATGAAGTTAGCAAGTAACACATTTAAGACTAATTGGAGAAAATTCTGTTTCACTCAACGCACAATAAAGCTCTGGAATTTGTTGCCAGAGGAGGTGGTTAGCGCAGTTAGTGTAGCTGGGTTCAAAAAAGGTTTGGATAAGTTCTTGGAGGAGAAGTCCATTAATGGCTATTAATCAATTATACTTAGGGAATAGCCACTGCTATTAATTGCATCAGTAGCATGGGTTCTTCTTAGTGTTTGGGTAATTGCCAGGTTCTTGTGGCCTGGTTTTGGCCTCTGTTGGAAACAGGATGCTGGGCTTGATGGACCCTTGGTCTGACCCAGCATGGCAATTTCTTATGTTCTTATGACTCTTGCTGCTAACAGAGTACCTGCTCCTCGGGGACCTCTTTTGCTTCTTTCAGGTCGCTATCAGGTAACCGGTATTCGCTTCTCGAGGGCCCATGTTCCCTGACCCGCTGCTTGCATCTATCTCCTCTTCTGCTTGGAAGAATTCACTACAGACACCATCAGTGAGTACTACTATTATCCACTCCTCAGAGCTGTCTCCCTGGAACCAGGTACTCGCTCCTCGAGGGCCTGCCTCTGTTCCAGCGCCAGTGCCATCTCCTCCGTGGAACCGCTGTGTGAGTACTTTACCAACGAGTCTCTCTGCTTCCTGGGATCTGGTCTTCACCCCTCGAGGGCCAGCTCTCCCTATCTCAGGGCTTCTCCATATTTGTGACTCTGTGAATGTTCTATTGTACTCATTTTCTCAGTTCTCTCCACTACAGCACTGCTGCCGGAGGAATCACTGTTCCAGTGCCCTGGGGAATACTAGCCCAGCTGGGCTACATCTTCTATTCACTACTGCCACATCTGGTGGCTTCTCAAACTGTCTAAATAAAGAAATCTGTGTTTGTGTGTCCGGAGCTGAGCCTGACCTGTGGCCCCTCATGGGACTTCCCCCCGTGGCCGTGGTCAGCTGCCACAGTGTCCATGGGTCCACCCAAACCTCACTAATTATAACACAGAAACTGACACGACGTATAAGGTCCACAAAGTCCTAAACGTCTGTCGAAGGGGCCGCTGATGGGAGTACCTCCTTTCTTGGGAGGGATACGGACCCGCAGAGAATTCGTGGGAGCCAGCCCAAAACATTCTAGATAAGACCCTCCTCTTGAATTTCCGTCGTGCCCATCCGGGCAAACCCCAACCTTCAGGAGGGGGGCGTAAAGGGGGGGTACTGTTACACATGCCGCCTGTGGCAGCCCCGCGGCAGCCCTGTGGCGCGGCCCTCTCACCTCTTCAGACGGACTCCAGCTGCTGGCTCCTCTTCGCTGGCGGCAGTGGGCCGCCAGCTCCGACCTCGGATTCTTTCCGGTGCCTCCGGCCCTGCCTCGCTGCCCCGTGTTGTGGGCCAGGATGTCCCTGTTTGTCAGGCCTCTCCGCGTGACCCGTAATCATCTATACGGATCACAAGAATCTGGAATCCTTGTGCAGAGCCCAACTCCTTAATTCTCGACAAGCCCGATGGTCGCTCTTCTTTAGCCAGTTCAATTCCCTCCTCCGGTACAGGCTGGCCTCCAAGAACATTAGAGCGGATGCCCTCTCACGCATGGCTGAAACAGAGGATAACCCAGATCCGCCCCATTATATGCTCGATCCAGCCAAAGTCCTTCTTGCAGCTTCAGAGGTGGTTCCTATGGGGTAAGATGGTCGTAACCGTTCGCCTGCGCAAGAAGGTGTTGTCATGGGCTCATGACTCCTTGACCGCAGGGCATCCGACTTCATCATGGACTTACCACCTTCAGAAGGGAAAACAGTAATATGGGTCACGATCAACAGGTTTTTGAAGAAGGCCCATTTCGTCCTCCTCATTAAGTTACCAATGGCACCTTTGCTTGCTAGTCTTTTCGCCCAGCACATCTTTCACCTACATGGACTTCCTCTCCATATCGCCTCCGACCGGGGCTCACAGTTCACGGTTAAATATTGGAAAGCACTCTGCAAAACATTTGGGGTCCAGCTGGACTTCACGATCGCCTTTCATCCCCAAGGCAATGGCCAAGCGGAGCACACAAACCGGACCTTGAAAGCCTTCCTCCGAGCCTTCGTGGGAGACCTAGAAGATGATTGGGTGGCTTTACTCCCCTGGGCAGAATTCTCCTACAACCACCATAGGCATTCGGCCACCAGTAGGCCTCCCTTCCAGGTTGCCTATGGACGACGTTTCCGACCTCCTTTGCCTTTGCCATTGGCTGTTCCATCACCAGCCGTGCAACTCACAGCTCAACAGCTATGCAGCCTCTGGGGCTCTACCCGGGAGAAACTTCAATGCACGGCAGTCACGGCAAAGAGGTACGCTGACCGTCTGCGACGTCCAGCTCCCAACGTTCCATCCCAGGGACAAGGTATGGTTATGTACCAAACACCTTCGCCTGCGGGTTCCTTCTATGCGCTTGGCTCCGAAGTACATTGGCCTGTTTCTAGTCACAGAACAAGTGGGTGCTGTCTCCTACCGACTCCGCCTTCCCTCTACACTCAGAGTTCATAACGTTTTTCATGTTACATTGCTTAAGCCCTTGGTCTTGTCCGTCTTTCATAACAAGATCCCTGAATCTGCCACTCCTGTGGTCCAGGAGGATACGGTCTACCAAGTAAAAGACGTCTTGGATGTCCGGTTCCACCATCGCAGATAGGAGTACCACCTTTGGTGGGAGGGCTATGGTCCTGAGGAGAATACGTGGGAACCATCCTTTAACATCCTGGTTTCTGACCTCGGCTTCCGACTACTGGCTTCTGACTTCAGCTTCCGACTACTGGCTTCTGACTTTGGCTCGTCCACTGGCTTCTGATTCCGGCTACTGTCCACTGGTTCCTGACTCCGGCTTTCATCCAGGAGGCCCCTCCTAAGTCCAAACGGCTCGGGTCCTCACAAGCTCCTCTCGGGGACCGCGGGCTTCCAGTGGTGAAGTTCCAGTTGGCCTCCTGGCCAACTGGAACTGGCCTCCAGCCCTACTCATCTTGATCCTCTGGAACTCCTCTTCAGATACCGGCCCACAGTAGACCGCACGTAAGTCCAAGCGGCTCGGGTCCTCACGGGCTCTTCCTGGGGGGGGTCTCGGGTTTCCAGTGGTGAAGATTCCTCCGGTCTCCAGCTCCATGCCGCCTCCTGGCTTCGACGTCCACAGTGGGCCTTCCCACGGTGAGTCTTCATCTGTCCCAGCCGGCTCAAGGGTCCACGAATCCAACCGAATTGTACACAGTATTCAAGGTGCGGTCTCACCATGGAGTGATACAGAGGCATTTTGACATTTTCCGTTTTATTCACCATTACCTTTCTAATAATTCCCAACATTCTGTTTGCTTTTTTGACTGCTGCAGCACACTGAACTGATTATTTCATTGTATTTCCTAGTAGGGATGTGCAGCAAGGACGGATTCGTCCCATTCGGTATTCATATTCGTCGGGGCCCAAATCTGTTGCTGGTATGAATCCAAACGTGGACCCCTGTTCCAAGGTAGTGTCAGCGCTACCAAAAAAGGAAGTCAACCCTCTTCGGTCTCTACCGTTGGATGGCAAGGCCTGTTGAAGATGTACCGATGAAGGCTTCACCCTGGAAGCTCGTGATCCCCCCAGGAGGAGCCTGTAGGGATACGGCCGCTGGGACTTAGGAGACTCCCTGAAGAGTGACAATGGTCTGGATGCAGGCGCCTCCTGCAGGTCGTGGATTCCAGATGGCTGGCGCCTCCAGCAGGTCGTAGTCAGTCCAGGAGTATACATCAAAGGATAGTCCCAATCCAGTCCAAGAGTCGAAGTCCAGCGAGAGGTCGAGAACCGGTCCAGGAGCAGACGGAAGAATGGTCCGAAGCCAATCCAGGAGCAAGAAGAAGGGTCCAGAGCCAGTCCAAGTCAAAAGCCAGAAGAACACCACCACCGGTCCGAGGGTCAGGAGCCAAAGCGTTAGTCCAACAAGGAGAAGAGCAGAAGCGGGAGGGGAGAGCAAATCCGGAACACAGACACAGGAACCAAGCACAGAGCCTCAATACCAAGGCAAGGTCTGGGTGTCAGACCTTGCCTTAAGTACAATAACCAGGAGGCAGAGTCCCAGGGGGAGCCATGACAATATCCAGTCATGGCTCCTTTAAATATCTTCTGCAGCCACACGCGCGGCTCCTAGGAGGAGGAGCCGGACCGCCGAGAACCATGCAGCCGGGTAAGGCAGTGGCAGTGGCCACGAAGAAGCTGAAACAGAGGGCTGCCTGCCGCCGCGGGAGCCTCTGATGTTCCTGGTGAGTTTCTAACGCTGTGGCCGCCGACCTGACCCTGCTCGCGGCCCGCCGCAGCCAGCGTTCCTAGCAGTTGCATCCGTTCTCAAGGGACCCTGGTCCGACCGTCGGCCCCTGTGACATAGTGAGGGCAAAGGCTATCCGCGCCATTTCGAATACTGGCAGTCGATAGCCTTTGCCCACACTATGTCACAGGGCCGACCATCGGCCCCTGTGACATAGTGAGGGTAAAGACTATCCGCGCCATTTTGAATACTGGCAATCACTATGTCACAGGGGCCCTCACTATGTCACAGGGGCCAAAGGTCCCTGGTGGTCCAGCGGGGGTCCAGGAGCGATCTCCTGCACTCGGGCCGTCGGCTGCCAGTAATCAAAATGGCGCCGATAGCCTTTGCCCTTACTATGTCATAGGGGCTACCAGTGCCATTGGTCAGCCTCTGTCACATGGTAGGAGCACAAAATGGCGTCGATGGCCATGTGGCAGGAGCTGACCAATGGCACCGGCAGCCCCTGTGACATAGTAGGTCAAAGGCTATCGGCACCATTTTGAAACTGGCAGCCGAGGGTGAGTGCAGGAGATGGCTCCTGGACCCCCTGATGGACCACCAGGGAGTTTTGGTAAGTCTTGAGGGGGTCAGATGGGGAGTTGTAGTTAACTTAATTTTAGCGGGGAAATGAATAGAAATCGACATATTAATGTATCAGGGCGCCATACGGCCGAATGCAACGTATCTGCCCCCCTGACGAATCCAAATCCCGAATGCAAAGTAATGCATCCCTCTACACATCCCTACTAGCCAGAGTAGTCAGACTCAGGCCAAGTAACTCCATTACACCTGCTTACTTTCTTTCTTTTTACATCTAAGTTACACCTATGCTCATTTTCTTTCCTATGTTCCTCATTTGGGTATGCTTTGCATTTTTTGAATGATGACCTTTTGACTTTATTTGCCTCTTTCACCTCACTATTAAACCATACCAGCCGTCGTTTGGTTTTTCTTTGACCTTTTTTAATACATGGAATATATTTTGTCTGAGCCTCAAGGATGATCATTTTAAACAGTGTCCATACCTCTTGCAAGTTTTGAACTTTGTGGATTGCTCTTTTCAGGTTTTTTTTTCTAACAAATGTCCTCATTTTGTCATTGTCTCTCTTTTTATAGTTAAATGTTACGCAGCAGGTTTCCTTAGTATTCACCCTCCAGTGATTGTCAACTTTCATTACATTTTGATCAGTGATGCCAAGCAGATCCACCACTTTTATCTCTTGCACAGATCCTGTATTTCACTGAGAAATAGTTCTAATAAACTGTAGATCTCCCTCTCGTTGGTTCCATGACTAACTGCTGCATGAAGCAGTCATTGATGGCATCAAGGAACTTTACTTCTCTTGCATGTCTTGATGTGACATCTACCCAGTATTTACTCGTGAAATTGATGTCTCCCATTATTATTATTGTGTTGCCCATTTTACTAGCTTCTGATCTCTGTTAGCATTTTGAGATCTGTTTTCTTAACCTGTCCAGGTGAGCGGTAATATATCCCCACTATCATATTCTTCCCTTTTACCGTTGGAATTTCTATCCATAAGTATTCCAGAGTGAAGTTTGTCTCCTGCAAAACTTTTATCCTGCTTGATTGTATGCCATCCTTAACATACAGTATAATGCCACCCCCTCCACTCATTTTATCTTCCCTCAAAAAGTTTCTTGCACAAATACTTTTAATATTGCCCTCACAATTAATTATCAAGACACAGAGGAAAGGTTGGAAAACAACTTAATTTTTATCATGTATATTATTTATGTCATTTTATATACAATACTATGTACATTCATGTAAATATACCACATAATTTTAAAAATATTTGCCATAGAATTTTCCAACTCTTGCCAGAGAATCTACCCCAGACTTGCTGCAGGAAATTAGAGATGGTAAGGTGTGATTTTTTTCAGTAGCTCATCATTCAAGCCTAATTGTTGATGTATAATTTAGCTATGTTGTTGTGCCTGTGGTATAATCCGAATCAGCCAAAGAGCCATATCCTTAATGTATTCTTTTGTTTCATTAGCTATCATACACAGTCAATATTTGTCTTCAGACAAGTAATCTTTCATGATAAATGGCATAGCTTTTAGTGCCAATCAGCCTGTTAATCACAGAAAAAAACATTTCAGTCTCACCAGTCAGCATACTTTGCATCAGCTATAAGTTAATGCATTTTTATCAGCATATTTAATACTAACATTGTTATTATGATTAATATTGAGTCTGTTAGTCAAAAGATCTAGGCACCTAACTTTCAGGTACATTCATCAAATTGCAATAGGCCATTATCGCGATTTGGAAATTCAAATTAGGGAAAGAGGAGGAGTTTGGGCAGGGTTTAGGTGAGGTTAAGGAATTTTGGGCCCTGTAGCACTGCGAGCGATAATGTATCGCACATTATCGTCCACATTAGCGTGAGAAATAAGAACATAAGAACATGCCATACTGGGTTAGACCAAGGGTCCATCAAGCCCAGCATCCTTTTTCCAACAGTGGCCAATCCAGGCCATAGGAACCTGGCAAGTACCCCAAAACTAAGTCTATCCCATGTTACCGTTGCTAGTAATAGCAGTGGCTAATTTCTAAGTCAACTTAATTAATAGCAGGTAATAGACTTCTCCTCCAAGAACTTATCCAATTCTTTTTTAAACACAGCTATACTATCTCCACTAACCACATCCTCTGGCAACAAATTCCAGAGTTTAATTGTGCGTTGAGTGAAAAAGAACGTTCTCCGATTAGTTTTAAATGTGCCACATGCTAACTTCATGGAGTGTCCCCTAGTCTTTCGATTATCCGAAAGCATAAATAACCGATTCACATCTAGCCGATCTAGACCTCTCATGATTTTAAACACCTCTATCATATCCCCCCTCAGCCATCTCTTCTCCAAGCTGAAAAGGCCTAACCTCTTTAGTCTTTCCTCATAGGGGAGCTGTTCCATTCCCCTTATCATTTTGGTAGCCCTTCTCTGTACCTTCTCCATCGCAACTATATCTTTTTTGAGATGCGGAGACCAGAATTGTACACAGTATTCACGGTGTGGTCTCACCATGGAGCAATATAGAGGCATTATGACATTTTCTGTTTTATTCACCATTCCCTTTCTAATAATTCCCAACATTCTGTTTGCTTTTTTGACTGCTGCAGCACACTGAACCAACGATTTCAATGTGTTTTCCACTATGATGCCTAGATCTCTTTCTTGGGTAGTAGCATCTAATATGGAACCTAACATTGTGTAACTATGGCATGGGTTATTTTTCCCTATATGCATCACCTTGCACTTATCCACATTAAATTTCATCTGCCATTTTGATGCCCAATTTTCCAGTCTCGCAAGGTCTTCCTGCAATTTATCACAATCTGCTTGTGATTTAACTACTCTGAACAATTTTGTATCATCTGCAAATTTGATTACCTCACTCGTTGTATTTATTCCAGATCATTTAAAAATATATTGAAAAGTAAGGGTCCTAATACAGATCTCTGAGGCACTCCACTGCCCACTCCCCTCCACTGAGAAAATTGTCCATTTAATCCTGCTTTCTGTTTCCTGTCTTTTAGCCAGTTTGTAATCCACGAAAAGACATCGCCACCTATCCCATGACTTTTTACTTTTCCTTGAAGCCTCTCATAAGGACTTTGTCAAATGCCTTCTGAAAATCCAAGTACACTACCATCTACCGGTTCACCTTTATCCACATGTTTATTAACTCCTTCAAAAAGGTAAAGCAGATTTGTGAGGCAAGATTTGCCTTGGGTAAAGCTATGCTGACTTTGTTACATTAAACCATGTCTTTCTATATGTTCTGTGATTTTGATGTTTAGAACACTTTCCACTATTTTTCCTGGCACTGAAGTCAGGCTAACCAGTCTGTAGTTTCCCAGATCGCCCCTGGAACCCTTTTTAAATATTGGGGTTACATTAGCTATTCTCCAGTCTTCAGGTACAATGGATGATTTTAATGATAGGTTACAAATTGTTACTAATAGGTCTGAACTTTAATTTTTAGTTCCTTCAGAACTCTGGGCTGTATACCATCCGGTCCAGGTGATTTACTACTCTTCAGTTTGTCAATCAGGTCTACCACATCTTCTAGGTTCACCATGCTTTGGTTCAGTCCATCTGAATCATTACCCATGAAAACCTTCTCCAGTATGGGTACCTCCCCAACATCCTCTTCAGTAAACACCGAAGCAAAGAAATCATTTAATCTTTCCACAATGGCCTTATCTTCTCTAAGTGCCCCTTTAACCCCTTGATCATATAACGGTCCAACTGACTCCCTCACAGGCTTTCTGCTTTGGATATATTTTAAAAAGATTTTACTGTGAGTTTTTGCCGCTACGGCCAATTTCTTTTCAAATTCTCTCTTAGCCTGTCTTATCAGTGTCTTACATTTAACTTGCCAACGTTTATGCATTATCCTATTTTCTTCTGTTGGATCCTTCTTCCAGTTTTTGAATGAAGATCTTTTGGCTAAAATAGCTTATTTCACCTCCCCTTTTAACCATGCCGGTAATCGTTTTGCCTTCTTTCCACCTTTCTTAATTTGTGGAATACATCTGGACTGTGCTTCTAGGATGGTATTTTTTAAAATTAACCACGCCTCTTGCACACTTTTTACTTTTGTAGCTGCTCCTTTCAGTTTTTTTCTAACTATTTTTCTCATTTTATCAAACTTTCCCTTTTGAAAGTTTAGCACAAGAGCCGTGGATTTGCTTACTGTCCCCCTTCCAGTCATTAATTCAAATTTGATCATATTATGATCACTATTGCCAAGCGGCCCCACCACTGTTACCTCTCTCACCAAATCCTGTGCTCCACTGAGAATTAGATCTAAAATTGCTCCCTCTCTCGTCAGTTCCTGAACCAATTGCTCCATAAAGCTATCATTTATTCCATCCAGGAACGTTATCTCTCTAGCGTGTCCCGATGATACATTTAGCCAGTCAATATTGGGGTAATTGAAGTCTCCCTAATTTCTCTTAGCATTTCACTGTCAGTCTCACCATCTTGACCAGGTGGACGGTAGTATACTCCTATCACTATAGACTTCCCCGACACACAAGGGATTTCTACCCATAAAGATTCAATTGTGCATTTAGTCTCATGCAGGATGTTTATCCTGTTGGTCTCTATGCCATCCCGGACATAAAGCGCCACACTGCCTCCCGGGTGCTCCTCTCTGTCACTACGATATAATTTGTACCCCAGTATAGAACTGTCCCATTGGTTGTCCTCCTTCCACCATGTTTCTGAGATGCCAATTAAGTCTGTCATCATTCACTGCTATACATATTGTACATTTTGTAAATAGGCTATATGCCACAACTCTATACTCACATTTATATATACAACTGTTGCAATGTTTCTTATGTTATTTTATGTTATTTTATTGTTTAAATTAATTTAATTGTTATCTTGTTACAATGTAAAATAGGGCAGTTCTCGCCCTATTCAACCTGTTATCTGGAAACCGATGTGATATCTCGATCGAATGTCGGTATACAAAATAAATAAATAAATAAATAAATACATACATACATACATACATTCTAATTCTCCCATCTTACTTCGTAGACTTCTGGCATTAGCATACTAACATTTCAAAGTTTGTTTTTTGTTTGTATTTTCATTCTGCTTTTTAATTGATAGGTATAAGTTAGAATTTTTTAGCTCAGTTGAGTTTTTAGTTACAGGCACTTGGACTACTTTTCTTATTATTGGAACCTTACTGTCGGGATGCCCTAATTCTAATGTATGATTAGTATCCTTTGAAGATACCTCTCTCCGAACAATGCGCTGCTGAGCGACTGTCGGCTTTCCCCTATGTTCTAGTTTAAAAGCTGCTCTATCTCCTTTTTGAAGGTTAGTGCCAGCAGTCTGGTTCCACCCTGGTTAAGGTGGAGCCCATCCCTTCGGAAGAGACTCCCCCTTCCCCAAAAGGTTCCCCAGTTCCTAACAAAACTGAATCCCTCTTCTTTGCACCATTCTCTCATCCACACATTGAGACTCCGGAGCTCTGCCTGCCTCTGGTGACCTGCGCATGGAACAGGGAGCATTTCAGAGAATGCTACCCTGGAGGCTCTGGATTTAAGCTTTCTACCTAAGAGCCTAAATTTGGCTTCCAGAAGCTCCCTCCCACATTTTCCCATGTCGTTGGTGCCCAGATGTACCACGATAGCCGGCTCCTCCCCAGCACTGTCTAAAATCCTATCTAGGTGACGCGTGAGGTCCGCCAACTTCGCACCAGGTAGGCATTATACCAGGCGATCCTCACGCCCACCAGCCACCCAGCTGTATACATTCCTAATAATTGAATCACCAACTATGACGGCCGACCTAACCCTTCCTTCTGTCGTGGGCTGTAGGCCTTGGGGAGATATCCTCGGTGCGAAAGGACAATGCATCACCTGGAGAGCAGGTCCTTACTACAGGATCCTTTCCTGCTGCACCAGGTTGATGCTCTCCAATCTTGAGACCTTCTTCCTCCAAGGCAGCTACTTTATTGGTGCTACAGGGGGGCAATACTGTGCAGCACTGCCGCAACCACAGCAGGTGAAAATGCACTGCCGCGATGCAGCCACCTGCTCACTATTGTCCCCTGCCCCTTTTTTCCCCGTGGGCGATCATTTCACTATAATTATAGCGAAATGATGAATCCAGGCCTTTAAGAGTTAGATGACTAGATATGCCTTAATAAAAACTCCCCTCAATTAACACCTAAATTTGTAAGGTACCCAAATGTAGGCACCTTAAAAGAAGGCAAGACTAAAAGGGAATGAAGTTAGGGACTCAGGGCTGATTGCCAGCACTGAGTGCCTAACTTGGGTACCTTAAGTCAGGTAAGGCCATAACTAGGTACCTCAGTTTAAGGCATCTATAGTTAAAATTAGGTGGCAAAATTCAGCTGAAAATGAAGACACCTTAGGTTGGCTGAATATGTGCACCTAATTTAGCAAGCCTTAAATATCAAGTGGAATATGTCAGGATTTTTGGATATGGAATTTTCAGATTTCTGAAACCCACACATTTTATTGAAGCCCTAGTAATACATGAGCTTTTTATGTGAAGATGTAACAGAAAGCAGGAAATAAAAATCAAAGTTGTATATAGCAAGAGAGAAGTAGAAACTTTCCAGCATAAAAAATCTTGCCAAATATGTGATTCATTCCGCGTTTGTCTACACTGCAGTTCCACATGATGTTTCTAACTTCTGAAACTGTTTTCTCTGATTACAGGTTGTCTATTTCACTGCTACCTTCCCTTACTTGATGCTCGTTATCCTAATGTTCCGAGGGATCACATTGCCTGGTGCCTATGAAGGGATTATATTCTACCTGAAACCTGACATTAGGAGGATCATGGATCCACAGGTAGATTCAGTAACTGACAAATACAAAGAAGAACCACTCAAGAAAACTTACAATAACATTAAATGCATCAAATGAGTGATATTTTTAGAACTCCCAAGTTTTTCTGGAGGGAGATTTTGGGTTATTCCTAGGTTTTCAATGAGCCCCCTATTCCATTGTGCAGGGACGTTGCAAGGATATTGGGCAGCCTAGGTGACCTTACAGCCTTGTACCCCCACTCTCTTGATCCCTGCCTTCCCCACACACAATTAAAAATCATGTATTTTTAATAATGCATTTTACATGAAAAAATAACATTCAAAGTATAGTTTTCTTAGTAAAACTATCACTTACAACATATATATTACAATTATATGCACTGCTGTGGTGCCAACCAGAAAACCCTGCAAAAAAAGTAAAGACACTTGGAACCCATATGGTATTATGACTAGTGTAATGTGTTAGGTATGGGCGTAGCCCTCAGAAAGCCTTGAGTAAATAGAATTGCAATAACAATATGGTAAACCTCCCATACCAAAAAAGCACTAACTACCAGCACTCAAACAGTGAAAATCAATACTACAAATACCAGGCTCTAAAACACCAATACACCTCCTACTAGGAAAAAAGAACAAGCCAAGCTGCTATAGATCCCTAGAAAGAAACTACATGTGTTGCGCCAGAAGGTGGATCCTTGGCCTGCTGCAGGATTGGTAGGGTCCCTGGTTGGATCCAGAGAGTGCCTGCCATCGGGAAGTGGAGCACAGGAGAAGACAGAGGCTAGCTGGAGCTTCATCAATAGCAACCCAGGGTTCCCTCAGGTTGAGCCCTTGGTTACCCAGGCCGCCTGGTCTTAGGTTGGCCTTGCAGGATCTCTGTGAGATAAAGTTCAGGGGTGTGCCCACCACGAACATGGGTGCACAGTCGATGTTCAGGTTGGATAGTCCAGGAGCCAGAGAAGGCCAGAACAGAGTCTCTGAATGTAGAGTGAGGATCAAGGCCAGAATCAAGGGTAACGTGGTCAGCCAATGCAAGGGTGAATACCAGAGGTCAGTCCGTGGATAGTCAGATCAGGCGAAAGTCAAGTTTCAGGCAGTGTTCAGATGTGGTCAGTAGTCAGGCAGAGGTCAGTTCCAAGCAGCGTGCGGACATGGTCAGTGGACAGGCAGAGGTTAGTCGAGGTGGCAGGCAGACGTGGTCGAGGAACAGGCAGAGGTCAAATCCAGGCAGCGGCCAAACGTAGTCGAGGAACAGGCAGAGGTCAGTACCGAGAAGACAGTCCGAATGGTATTACCTGGTGGAGACGAAGGAACAGGTGGATGCTGGAACAGAAGGACGCTGGAACAGACACTGAAACAGAAGAACTGGAACAAGACACTGGAACAAGATGTTGGAATGGCAAACTCACTATCATGATGTGATCGACCCGATTGCCAAGGCACGGAAGTAGAGTCAGGGCACTTCCTTTATACAGGGATCAATCAGGGCACACTCTGGAGCTGGGAGCTGCCCTTGGCCTTTAACAGGTTGGGCGGTCTGTGTGCGCGCGCCTAGGGGCGGGGCCGATGCCATGGAGGATGCCGAGCCCCGCTGTGAGGTATGGCTGGAGGTGGAATGCGTTGTGTTGGGGGATGCCGCCGCGGAACGCAGCAGCCAACTTGAGCTGGTGGCAGAAGCGAGGGAGGCCGACCTGGGACTGGCTGGAGTGGAGGAAGGGTAAGTGGACCCGGGTGCGGGCCTGATGTGAGCAGGACGTACAACAACATGTTAGCAGAATACCTCACCCCTGTCAAACACACAGAACACACACGCTACCAGAATGCCTCACCTCAGTCACACACACAGATAATATAGATAGACCTTCACCAAGTACAAAATAAAGAGATCATAATGTATAAATATAAACTTACAAACAAAAATTGAATTGGAAACTGCAACAAGACAGACTCTATATGCAGTGCAATAATGGAAAAGCAGAAACATTACCATTCCTCATAAAGCATCAAACAATAAAATCAAGAAATATAAAGCATTAATAATAGTAAAATCATGCTAATAAAAAGAATAAATATTTCAAAATAGCTGACGAATGAATAACCTCTAATAATTAAATCTTATGTAAAATTTTGTAATCATTTTATTTATTTTTATTTATTTATATTCTTTTCTATACCGACGTTCATGGCAAAAGTCATATCACATCGGTTTACATCAAATGAGAGGTTTACATCGAACAAGGTAGGTTATATAAATAAAAACAGGGATGGATTAACCACAAAACTAAACAGGTTAACAGAGGAGGAACAAGAGAGAGGAGTAGTATTAGGCAAATGAGAAATATATTAGGGATATGGAACTTGGAAATACATATCAACAAGATATATTCGCCTTCATTATAGCGTCAGCAGAGTAGTCTAAAATCACATAGCAGGGTTACCGTTGACCATTTGCGGGGTATCAAATTAGTAATGATTAGGTTGGGTAGTTGACCATTTGCGGGGTATCAAGTTCGTTATGATTAGGTTGGGTAGCTGAAAATGAATGAGTTGGTATAGCTGGGGACGATTGGGTTGTTAGGGAAAGGCTTGAGTGAATAGCCAAATCTTAAGTTTTTTTCTGAAGGTTAATGGGCAGCTTTCCTGGCGGAGGTCAGGGGGTATGTCATTCCAAAGGGTTGGTCCAGCTATGGAGAAGGCCCGTTTGTTAGTGTGGGAGTGCAAGGTGGATTTGGTGGGGGGGGGGAGGGGGGGTGTGGAGGGTATGTTTATAGGCTTCTCTAACTGGTCTATTTGAGGTGTGGAATCTGGGAATTTTAGCGTGAGAGAGTGCTGGTTGTGGATAAGTTTTGTGTATGATCGTAAGGGACTTATAGATGATTCTAAAGCTTATGGGGAGCCAATGTAGATTCTTGAGTATGGGAGTGATGAGGTCTCTTCTTTTGGAGTTTATTAGGATTCTAGGGTTGGCATTCTGGAGTATCTGTAGGGGTTTTGTGGTGCTTGAGGGGAGGCCCAGGAGGAGGGAGTTGCAGTAATCAATTTTTGAGAACACAGTAGCTTGGAGTACCATCCAGAAGTCCCAAAAGTGGAGGAGAGGTCTGAGCTTTTTCAGTATTTGAAGTTTATAGAAGCATTCTTTGGTTGTGGTCTCTCACATGGGTGACTGTAGCCGGTGTCGGGCTGGTGGGGGGAGGCATGTTGGGGTTGGAGGAGATGAGCAGTAGTTCTGTCTTAGAGGTTTTGAGGACTAGGTTGAGGCTAGTGAGTAGGAGGTTGATGGAGTGTAGACAGCTGTCCCAGAAATTGAAGGTTTTTGATAAGGATTCTGTTATAGGAATGAGTATCTGAACATTGTCTGTTGTTTTTCTAGTTCTGCTTGTTGGACGCTGTAGGACACCAGTGTCCAGCATGCTATTTGGTTTTTGTTGATATATGCAAAATGCAATAAAAATTGTTTATTCAAAAAAAAAATGAAGTGAGTTAGATTGAGGTTTGAGAGGAGCTGGCAGAGGGGTAGGAGATAGATATTGAAGAGGGTGGGGGAGAGGGAAGAGCCTTGGGGTACTCCAAGGGTGGAGCTGATAGGTGGGGATTCTTTGTTGTTTATTCTGACCTTGTAGTATCTGATACTGAGGAAGGACTCGAACCATCTGAGGGTTGTGCCAGAGATACCTATGTCTGAAAGGAGGTTGAGGAGGATGGAGTGGTTTACAGTGTCGAACGCCGAGGAAATATCGAGTAGCACCAGTAGGTAAGGTTGGCCCTTATCTGTTTCCACGAGGAGGTTGTATGTGAGGGAAATTAGGAGGGATTCTGTGTTTAGTGATTTGCGGAATCCGAACTGGGCGGGAAAGAGTATCTTGTGTTTTTCTAGAAATTCTGAGAGTTGTATGTTGACTAGTCTCTCCATGAGTTTAGAGATGAATGGCAGATTGGAGATGGGGCGGAAGTTTAACGGGTCTTCTGGGTCAAGGTTGGGTTTCTTCAATAGTGGTTTAAGGGAGGCAAGTTTTAACATATCAGGTACTATTCCTTGAGATAAGGAGCAGTTGATAATTTCTGCTAGGGCTTTGGAGATGGAGGTAGGAATGGTGAGTAGCAGTTTTGAGGGGATGGGGTCAGAGGGGTGGAATGAGGGTTTCATTTTTTTGAGGATGGATTCGATTTCGAGGGATGAGGTTGGTTCGAAGGACTCAAAAGTGGCCTTTGGGAGGAAGGGGGTGGAGTAAGGTGGAGAGAATGGGTGGTTGGAAGATGTGATAGGGGCTAAGAGGTTGGTGATTTTTTTTCTGTAAGTATATCGCCAGTTCATTTGATTTGGTTTGTGCCTGGTTGCCAGGGATGGAGGGGGGTAAGGATTTGGTGAGTGCTGAGATGTAGGAGAACAAAGCTTTAGCGTCGTAGAAGAAGTTGTGGATTTTTTTGGCGTAGTAGTCTCTTTTTGTCCAGAGTACGGTGGATCTGTAGTTGTGCATGGCGGACCTGTAGGCGGACTGTGTGTTAGGGGAGGGGTGTTTTCGCCATCTCTGTTCCTTGTGTCTGAGCTCAAGTTTGAGTTTTTTTAGTTCCTTTTTATAGTTTATAGTTTATGTTTTTTATATACTGCCGCATTGGCCATAGCCTTCACAGCGGTTTACAATTTAAAAACAAATAATTAAATACAATAAATACATTGAATAATAAGAGATAACAGCTAAAAGTTTAAAAGCACAATAATAAAGTTTAGCTGTTAAAAGATAAGAATTAAAAATTTAAAAGAGACAAAGTCACCTGACATCCAACACAGAAGAGATGAGGTCATCAAACAAACAATTGTGAATCATAGCAGATAAGGCTTCAAAAACAAAAAGTTTAACAACGTCAGTACTAGAAAATGGACCAATCAATTCCTTTATTTAATCCCTTAGGTTCTACCATTCCAAAATAATAAATCCACTTTTGCTCCTTCTGAACAGAATTTTATCAAAATCCCCTCCCCGTGGGGAGTGCTTAGACTATTCAATTACTGTAAAAATAAAGTCTGAAAAACAATGACCCTTTAATAAGCAATGTTGCACTAGCAACATTACTAAAAGTTGTTATAAGCATGATTTAGATAATGTGTTTTTATCAATTTTCTAAATTTTACAAGTGAGATTTCTTTTTTAATCTCTAACTGTAATAAATTCCATAATGTAGGACCCTGAATCATAAAAAGTTTCTTACGCGATTCATCGAGTCATATTAACCTAAAAGATGGATTTTCCAAAAGTAATTGAATTCTTGTCCATAAGGATCTCATGGGCCAATATAATTTTAAATCCACATTAAAAGATGGAGAGAGAAACCCGTTTATCCCCTTAAAAACAAAAAGCAAAAGCCTAAACTTAATTCACCAAATTATAGGGAGCCAGTGATATTGTAATAAAATTGGAGTAATATGTTCACTTAATGAAAGCCCAGAAATAATGTTGGCTGCTGAATTTTGTACATATTAGAGCGCTCATATCATGGGCTGAGGTAAACCAAGAAGCAGTATATTGCAATAATCAATAGGTGTCATAATAAATGAATAATTGTTTTTAAATCATCCTCTTTAAGAATGCAACATATCCTACGTATTAAGTAAAGCTTGTAAAATGAGTTGTAAACAAGTTGATTTACATGAGGGTGTAAACTTAAAGTGGTATCCATCTAAATTCCCAAATTTCAAGCTTGTTTCACAATGAAAATCATATTTCCATTAATGGAAATATTAATTGGAACTTGTTGCTCACCACACACATACTCCTCCTCTGTACTCACCAGGACAGCAGCTTCATTCTTCAGCACTGCAGCAGATAGGCTGACGCCTTCTTCAGACCACAGGGGCCCACACTGCATTGCTTTCTGCTCCTGCTGTTTTCCTCTGCTGCACGGGCTGATTCTATTCTGCTCATTTTAGCCTGTGCAGCAGACACAGAGCTGACACTGCTCTGATGCTTCTTCCTTTCGGCTATGTGGGTCTATGCTGCAACCTAGTCCTTTAAGTAATAGTATCTCCTTCTTCCCACCTGAAACGTGGCACTCTAGAGGGCCACC
The DNA here is from genome assembly GCF_901001135.1 of Rhinatrema bivittatum. Classification (NCBI taxonomy): domain Eukaryota; kingdom Metazoa; phylum Chordata; class Amphibia; order Gymnophiona; family Rhinatrematidae; genus Rhinatrema; species Rhinatrema bivittatum. Next base: position 237,357,586 of record NC_042618.1, on the reverse strand, counting down.
TAGTCTGCCTAATGTTTCCACTGCCCCTGCCATTTTGGTTTCTGTAATCAAGCTTCTTTCATTTTAAAGCAGCCCTACAGGTGCCAAAATGATTCAAGGGTGTCCAAAAAACAGAAGTAGTCTTAAAACACTCCTTCATGAAACTGGGTCATTTGGCAATGTCCTTATGTCCAAGAACTGGCATGAATTTTAAAAAGTAATGTTAAAGTTAAGATCATCCGCGTATAGGTGACGATTAAAATACATAACGAAAGGTATTTCAGTTTTCTTTGGTTTGGGCGCTACCTTTGCCCTTACTATGTCATACAGGCGACGGTTGCCTGTATGACATAGTGAGGGCAAAGGTAGCGCCCGTATGACATAGTCGGTCGCCCGTATGTCATAGTGAGGGCAAAGGTAGCGTCGGCGCCATTTTGAAGATTGGCAATACGGCCCGCGTGCAGGAGGTTGCTCCCGGACCCCCGCTGGACTTTTGGCAAGTCTTGTGGGGGTCAGGAGGCCCCCCCCCAAGCTGGCCAAAAGTCCCTGGGGGTCCAGCGGAGGTCCGGGGGCGATCTCCTGCACGCGTGACGTCGGGAGCCAGGAACCAAAATGGCGCCAGCGCTACCTTTGCCCTGTCACATGATAAGGGCAAAGGGCCACCGGCGCTATTTCAACGCAGCCGTGGCCAGAGAGAGAGGGAGATCGCGTCGGGACCCCCCCACTGGACCCCAGGTAATTTAAAACATTTGGGGGGGGGGGTTCGGGAGGGTGGGGGATTTGTTTTAAAACTTTGGGGTGGGTTTTAGGGTTTTTTTGGTGTGCCGGTTTTCCCGCCCTCCCCCGATTTACGATTTTTAACGATTTAAAAAAAAACAAAACACGACGATAAGATTTCCCTCCCCCCCCAGCCAAAATCGATCGTTAAGACGATCGATCACACGATTCACACCTCTAGTTACTATGGAAACCACTGGTCTGAGAGGTTCACTTCAGGTTTCTTCCTGTCCTTTCTTAGAAACACTTTTACTTTCTGTTCTAGGTCTGGATGGAAGCTGGATCCCAGATATTTTACTCTTATGCTGTTTGCCTGGGGTTCAATATAGCATTTGGCAGCTATAACAAGTACCATTACAGCTGTTACAGGTATGCTCCTTTTTCAATGGAAAGAAAATTATAGAACAAGAAGTCATGCTTTGAAGCTCCAAGGGGATAAAATCAGGCACAATCCCAGGAAATATTTCTTCACTAAAAATGAAACATGGAATGCTCTCCTGGACCAGATGGTAGAGGCTAAAACAGGCATAGGGTAAACACAGTATTCTTGCTAAAAGTAAATGATGCGATAGGCCATGGGGGTTAGCAGAGTTGTGTTATTAAAAAAGTTACCAAGAGCACAGCAAAGCAGCAGAGACTGTATGTTCTTATCAGTTGAAAGCTTTATTATAAGTATTTAAGTGCATAAGGAAGCCAGATGCTATTCAGCAAGTCTGACTTGCCTTCACATAGAATATACCATGCTTAAATACATTTTCTTATCAAAATATTAAGATAAACACTTTTGATTTAAGATTACAAGGTGAAGACATTTGTATTCCTAACTGCTCTGGGAACTCTAATTTAACCTTGAAAACATCCTGGAGATTAGTTTTTACAACCTCCCTGTAATCAGTGGTGCAGCAAGGAAATACATTTGGGTCTAACTGGGCTGAGTAATTATCAATAGGTTTCTTTTTTCTCCATGATCTTGGGTCACCACGCTAGCAGCTACAGCTGCAACTTCGTGACATGTTAAATAGAAATCCTTCTTATAATCTGGAAGCCCTAAAGCTGAGACATTATTCAGAGCTGCTTTCAGAGATTTAAATGAGTGTTCTGCTTCGCTGGTCCATTCTGAGATATGCATTGGTCCTTGTGGTTTATCTCTGTCTCAGAGCCATTGATATAAAGGACTAGCTAAGGAAGTGAATCAGGAATTCATGTTCTACAGAAGTTAACCATTCCCAGAAATGGTTTTAATGTTACGGGGACCTATACCTTTAAAACTGCTTTAACACGCTCAGAAGTCATACATTTCTCTCCTTTAGACAGCAGAAAACCCAAATATTTTACCTGCATTTGACATTGACACAGTTGACGTTTACCTTTTGATACCTTAAGACTAAGGGGTAGATTTTCAAAAGGGTACGGACATAAATCCCGACCTTACATGCGCCAGGCCAATTTTCAAAGGCCCAGTCATGCGCATAAATCCCTGGGATGTGCGTATGCCCCGGGGCCTCGAGAAAGGAGTGGGGTGTGGCTAGAGGCCCCAGCACAGCGGCCATTTGCTGCTGTGCTGGGGATCGCATGCCGGCAGGGTGCCAGTGCATGCAACCTGCACCTGCCCTGAGACAGGAGCAAGAGGTAAATTAAAAAAAAAATTTGGGGGGGTCTAAGTTAGGGCTAGGGGGCAGCTAGATTAGGGGAAAGGAGGTTAGTGTAGAGGGTTGGGAAGTTCCCTCTGAGTCTGCTCTGAAATTGGAGTGGACTGGGAGGGAACTGAGCAAGGCTGTGGGCCTTGGTGTCAGGATGCACAAGTGTGCATGTTATAAAATCAGGCATCCATGTGTGTGTGCCAGGTAGCATGTGCACACATGTGTGTTTGAAAATCTATTTATTTTTATATACTGACATTCATCTAAGATATCACCTTGGTTTACATTCAGGTACTGTAGGTATTTTCCCTATCCCCAGAGGGCTTACAATCTAAGTTTTGTACCTGAGGCAATGGAGGGTAAAGTGACTTGCCCAAGGGCACAAGGAATGACAACAGGACTTGAACCCTGGGCTCCTGGTTCCTAGCCCACTGCTTTAACCACTAGGCTATTCCTCCTCCCTCCCCCTAAATGAATACAGAAAACACAGCACTACTTCAGTATCGCTTAGGGAAAACTGGATCATCAACTTACTGAAGTATCTTAGCTCCTAGGGATAATTGGGTCAGCTGAAGTAGAAAATTGTAACTAGAATACATGAAACTATAAATATTATAAGACAATTGTTGTTTCGAATCTTTAAATTTAAAACTGTCCAAGAAATGTTTCTGTATGATTAACTCTAACTGCAAACACTTAGAAAAATGAGTGTGATACATCTAGTATCATTAGAATATGACAAAGCAATTTTAATTAATAAATTACTTTAGCACTACTTTAGCACTGTTTTACAACTGTTTAATTAAATAACTCTTATCGTTAGTCTATTTTTCTTCCTTACGCATTACCATGCCATAACTCACTCCATCTGATACACTTACTTTCACCTTCAAATAACTTACAGTAGTAACCCTCTGTTTAAGCAAGCAAAACTCTTCCCAAAAAGGAGAACTGAATCAATTCTTTTTTGAAGAGAAAAAAACAATCATCATAACTATGTTTTTGAAAAACAGTTCATTTTAAAGACATTAAAGCTTGCATGAATCTATTAAGATGTCTGAGAAATAGTTTATATTAGTGCATTGTAATAGAAAGTTAATCAAAACAAATTGTTACTGGATACGGTAACAAATAATTTCAAATGAATGCATATTACCGTATATGCTGGCATATAGGACAACAGTGGTGTATAAGATGCACCCTCTTTTTTATACACATTTTTAAGGAAAAAAATAATTTTCTATATTTTTTGATGAATTTCCATAATGATTTACTGAACTAATTTTATAGTTATTAATGTCTACAAAAATGTAACTAGGATGTAACTAGGGAACACTGTAGTCCAATCTTCATCCACAAAACCCATAAATTCACTCCAAAGCTAAATGAAGAATCACTTGAAGCCTCTTCTTCAGAAACTGAGACTTAGTATAATAAATCATCCTCTGTGCTAAGTGAGTTACTAATTCCACATTTCTTAAATTACTTTACAACTGCCTCATGTTTCACAGCATCCCATGAAGTTTTGACCCATTCACAAATCTGCGAAATGCTAAGCCTCTTCCTTCTTCCTGATACTGTAACTTCAAAATCTGTAGACTGCATCCAACTTTTCCATTTCTCCTTCATGAATCCTTTAAATGGTTTATTAATGCAGACATCTAAAGGTTGAAGCTGGCTCGTTAGGCCACCTGGAATTACAGCTATTTGAGGTTTCAGTTGGTAGATTTTATTTTTCACAGCTTCTGTTCTGTGATTCCGAAACTGATCCCATACTAGCAAGGCAGGTTTCTTTACCAGTCCACCAGGACGCATAGATCACATATTCTCTATCTACAACTTCATCCCCCCTTCATCCATCCAGCCCTTACGATGAACGTGCACAAACACACCTTTAGGCAGTTTTTCCTTGGGCAAGGTTTTCGTTTTGAAAATCAAAAGAGGCAGCAATTTTGTTCCATTGGCACAGCAAGACAATACGACTGTGTAATGCATTTTTTCATGCCCACATGTTTTAACAATAACACTTTTTGCACCTTTGGAATCTACTGTTTTGTTTGAGGGTACATAGAACGTCAGTGGGACCTCATCCGTTTCCTATTTGTGAAAGTTCAAAATTTTCTCTTTTTCTTGCATTAATGACAAATCTATGAAAATCCTTAATCTTGTGTTCATATTCTGTTGGCATCTTTTGTGCTATTTTTGTTTTAGTTCACATATTTAGTTCACTTCTCTTCATGAATCTAGAACACCATGATGTTGATCCTGTAAAATCAGCGATGCCCCTGTTAGTGGCTGTCACTCTTGCTTGTTGAATAATCATTTTTGTGGAAACTGAAAATCCCGAGCTTCTGTGGTCTAATATCCAAGTTTTTAATTCTTCTTCTAGTTCTGGCCATTTTGCAATTCCATGTTGCAGATTGTGTTTATTATGCATAGCTTTTTGTAAGTCTTCTTCCTGTCTTCTCCAAATTCTTATCATCTTTTCAGTTGGCGGTGGCCCATAATTCCTCTATGCTGCTCTGTTTCTGTGTTGTTTAGCATACTCAATCACTCATAGCTTGAATGCAATATTATAGCAGAATCTGCGTTGTTTTTGAGCCATGTTTTTTGTTTTGCCAAGAGAGGGGCACAATGGGAGGGGAAGGAGGGGGATAACATAATGCCGGTGATCGAGATTGTGGGTTGAAGTTTCAGTGTCTAAAACTTGGAGGAGAAGTCCATTAAGTTGACTTAGAAAATAGCCACTGCTATTACTAGCAACAGTAACTTAGTTTTTGGGTACCGGTACTTGCCAGGATGCTAGGCTTGATGGACCCTTGGTCTGACCCAGTATGGCAGTTTCTTATGTTTTTATGTTCTTAACTCAGTCTATTTTCTAATGTACAAATCGAATATTGCTTCCACAATTGTGGAAATCCAGGAGAAGCTGCAGGTTGGGCGTGACTTGCCTATTTCTCTTTTTGGGAGAAGTGTTTTCTTTAAGATGCCCTTACTCCCTAAAATACTACATAAGCTCCAAATGCTGCCATTTTGGCTTGCTGCTGAAGACATTGATAAACTTCACTCCTTGGTCACTATTTTTATTTGGAGAGGAAAACCAGAAAATTTTAGCGTTTGTTAAACTGACTTATAATAAGAACTTTGGGGCACTAAATCAACAGCGTCCGGTGGGGGGGGGGAGTGACGCGGTGGCATCGGGGAGCAAGGGTGCGCCGCCCGATTGGCCGTGCTGGGCAAAAGGGGCTTGCTGAAGCGTGGCTTCCCCAAGCCCCTTTTGCCCCTTTTGCCCCTCGAGTGACTTCACGCCATCCGGGTATTTAGCCTACGCTTGTTTGCTAGCTCGTTGAGTTAGCAAGGATTGGACTCGTCTGGTCTAAGCTACTCTGCCGCTGGAAGCCTCTCTGCCCTTCAGGGTATTCTCTAACCTGGGTACCCGCTCCTTGGGGGCCCTCTGCTTTCTTTCAGGTGCCTTACTGGGATCAGGTACTCGCTCCTCCAGGGCTGCTCTCCCTGCCTTGGTGCCTGTTACCATCGACTACTGCCTGGTTGAATCATTAACTTTACAGCTACCATGTAGTGAGTAATCTAATTCTCAGTCTGATTCATCTACAGCTCTGCCGTGTTGGGAAACCTATTCCTGGATCTCCCTATACCATCTTGGTGAGATGGGTTCCCTCTGCCGAGGGTTCCTGGACTGCTACCTCTGGATCACCTCACTACTGCTAACACTTTGCAAAGCTAATTGTCATATGAAAACTGTTTCAGATAAGCACATTTTACACAAACATTCCTCACATTTCTATAGTGTAGAACAGGAAGCGGGAATGCCGATAGATAGTATCCAAAATAAAAGCAGACAGTAAAAATGCTTTCTTTCCACAGAAGCAACTCTAGAGTTTCTAATAGATCAAAATATTTAACTTTTACATGGGGGGTAGATTTTAAAAACTGGGCAAGCGCATCCATGTGAGCACGCTACCCAGCGCGTACACATGGACACACAATTTTATAACATGCACGCACAGGTGTGTGCATATTATAAAATCGGGGGTCGGCACGCACAATTGTGCAACTTGCACGCGCCGAGCCGCACTGCCTTCCCCCATTCCCTTCCCCCTAGCCTGACCTTCCCACCCCTTCCCCTAACCTTTCCCCCCCCCCCAGCCCTACTCTAACCCCCCCTGACTTTTATCTTACCTTTTGTGCCTGCCTCCTGGCAGGCGCAAGTTGCACGCGCCGGCAGCCTGCCGGCACGCGAACCTCTGACACAGCGGTAATGGCTGCTGTGTCGGAGGCCTCTGACCCCGCCCTGCCCCTTTTTGCAAGCTCCGGGACTTACATGCGTTCCTGGGCTTTACACGCGTCGCTGGGCCTTTTTAAAATAGGCCCAGCGCGCGTAGGGCTTTTAAAATCCGGCCCTTTATCATTAGTTTGTTTATTGGCACAACTCTTTCTTAATTGATATGTAAATGGATGGCACTGAGCTAGGGCTAACAGCAGCTCCTAGAGAGTCAAACCTCTCAGTGCTGGGAGCATAGTCACTGTGGGCAGAGGGAGATCTATGGGACCCTCAGCCTGGGGCAGCAGCTTTGGGGTACAAATTAGCTTGGTATGCGGCGTCATCTAAGATATCCTGCACTATGATAGACATCTTTTCCCTGTATGCAGGAGCTACAACCATTGCAAAATTGTTCAGGAACCTTCTAACAGTAAAAACTCTTAACTATCACAGCTTTTCGAAAATACCTTCAGCTGAAATATTTCTTAGTGTCATGATGCCATTCGAACATTGATTTATTTTTATATACCAACATTCAATCTGAGATATCACATAAGTTTACATTCAGGTACTGTAGGTATTTCTCTATCCCCAGAGGGCTTACAATCTATGTTTTGTACCTGAGGCAATGGAGGGTAAAGTGACTTGCCCAAGATCACAAGGAGTGACAGCAGGACTTAAACCCTGGTCTCCTCATTTATAGCCCAATGCTTTAACCACTAGGCTATTCCTCCTCCCTATATATATACTGTACTGTTTCTAGCCCATAATTCTTCCACATGTAGTGATCGGGGGTTCTGGGATCTCTTTACCAGGTAGGTCCCCCATACTTAGCAGCACACTCTCCCTTTTGTATCAAAGACACACACACTCTGCATCCGGGACCTCCCAGGCAGGAATGGGATCAGGAATTCCTATTTTCTACCTTACATAAGCAGAGGTACACTTCCCATACTTATCCCAGTCTATTTACCTAGACTGTCCAGGGATTTCACCTCCCTGTAATTCACTGGGCCCTGAAATTCACCTGGAGTCCAACTCCCTAAAATTCTCACCGGGAGTCGTGTTCCCTGAAAACACCGCCTATTTACCAGGCTGTTCCAAGGCTTAATCTTAAATTACTTACAATTCAAAGAACACACCAGTCTCCATATTATAGCGCAAAAATTTTAAGTGACTAAATTTCCCTTGAAGGTCTCTATGGGCCTTATTTTCCAAGTGGCTCGCACGAAAGTCCCTTATCGCGTGCGATACCAAAATGGGGGCGGAGTCGGCCCCGGAAGAGGAGGAGTCGGGGCGTCACCGGGGCCAACTCCGCGAAGACGCCGTGGACGATGAAAAGGTAAGGCCCTTTTCGCGTCCGAGTTCGCGCCCAATAGCTATACCTTCTATGGTGGCGCTATTGGGTGCGAAACCGGGGGGGCAGAGGCCCGCCCCCCGTTTTGGCCCCCCCGCCCCTCATTCCCTAAAGTATTGCAGGCCTGCGATACTTTAGAAAATGAGGCCCTATGCCAGCACAATACAAATTGTATGGCACAAAAAGATAAAGAAATAAAAAGAAGCCAAATACCTTCATGGAGTAAGTTGTTTGTTGTCCAGATCAACAGAAGGGCACTCTCTACCAGTGGAGCTGTACTAGTCCAGGTCACCTGACGTGGTCTTTCCTTCGATTCCCGGCAGCAATGTACCATCTATATAAATACAAATGTTAAATAGTTTGTACGTCGTCGCTAATCTCACCAACCGCTTAACCGAATGCATTCAAATTTGCACACAACATTCACTTCCCATACGGGAAGGATCTTATACACTTAACATATAGGTCACACCTGTGACAGGTAATACAAGTTTAAAAATTGCTTACACAAAACAGTGACATCTGGTGGCCGTCGGCGCAAGCGCAACCTCTTACACCTTTTACACACACTCACATGCCACACTCCACCCCCACACAGGGCTATTGTCTTTCATTCACACTCCCTCATAACACACAGAAATCCACACTCATCACACCACACACCCCCACCCACACGCCTGCCAATGTCACTTACTTCACCCACCCTCCCAAAACACACCAAAACACAAATTCCTGGCTGCTACATTGGGAAGCCACGCATTTCACACACCCTCCGATTTTAAATTAAAGTACCCTCTTCCACCCACCCACGCATTGCACTCCGATCACACACTACACCTGAAACAAGTCCGTACTTCTCCGCCAGCACCACAGGAACGGTCCGGGACACATCGCATTCAGTAGGGCCGTCGGATGCCAGCAACCAAAATGGTGCCGGCGGACCTTGCCCTTACTATGCTATACGGAGACAACAATGATGTCGGTACACCATGTGACATAGTAAGGGCAAGAGCCCGTCGGCGCCATATCCTCAGCGGACATTTGCCCTTACTAGGTCAGGAATCCTGACTCACCACTTTCACCGGTGCAGTTTTGCGACATGGCAGCCAGCAGAACAAACCCTAGCACACACCCTCGCCACCGGCTGGCAGTTTACACAGGTAGCCGGGGAGGAGCACAGTGGGAGACCGTTCTCATTTTCCGCCGTGCGTTTTTCATAGGGGGGGGGACCACTCATTCTCCACATCTCCCGAGAGGGGGGCTGTAGCGTGGGTTGCTCTATTTCGCCGGGTTGGGGGGGGCCAGGAAGGTGTGCTTGCATATTTAAACTACTCTTTGCTGGTGCTGTTCATTTGGGGTAAAAAAAAAAAAACCACACAAACAATAACCTTTACTAATCTCTGAAAGCTAGCGGATTAGCCCTCCAAAAGAAATTTCTCTACAGACACATTACTAGGTGGATTAGGCACTCCCCTATTTTTATCCCTAAGGATCACAACCTTCCACTGACTGACCACGTTTATACACACCAATTCATTTCTTATCTATCAGCGTCGTAACTGCTTTTTAAGGTCTGGATCCTCTTACCTAAGAAGGCATTAATTTTTGCCCTGTGCATTTCTCTTGCTCTTCAGACATTACAGTCCCAATTCCCTTGATCCTTTTACACACCATTCATACATCTCTTGCAATTCACCAAATTGATGCCTCGCAGAAAATCTAACTTACGTCGGCATACTCGCACTGCGCTAGCGGCACAACACCTTAGAACTAGGCGCACGGAGGAGGAACGGACAGCAAAAAAACAGCACAACAAGGAAAGAATAGCTGTAGGAAGACAGCAGGAAGCGGCTGAGCAACGTGCATCCAGACTGCTAGAGGCATGCTTGCGATCACGGCAAGCACGTTCCGCTACTCACAATCTCCTTCGTTCACAACACCATGCCCATGAAACGCTGACAGTGGCTGAAATCCCTCTAACACCGACAGCACCTCAACGTCAGCAATGGATCCCACATCAACTGGCCAAACATTATAATCGACTTGCTTTCCGATACAACCCACATCAGGATTATACTTTCATACGGCATGTTCTTATTGGCTCTATGACACACGTGTGTCCATACTGCAAGGCTATGAAATTTCTGGGAGAAACAAAGGGGATGTGTTGCTATCAAAAATTTAAGGACCAATATCATAGAAGCTACAATCTTGACAGGACCTTTCAAAGGTGAAGATGTACTTATTAGAGATGTGAATCATGTCCTCGATCGTCTTAACGATCGATTTCGGCTGGGAGGGGGAGGGAATCGTATTGTTGCCGTTTGGGTTTTAAAAATATCGTGAAAAATCATTAAAATCGTGAGCCAACCCCCTAAAACCCACCCCCGACCCTTTAAATTAAATCCCCCACCCTCCCGAACCCCCCCCCCAAATGCTTTAAATTACCTGGTGGTCCAGAACGGCGGCGGTCCGGAACGGCCCCCTCAATTGAATCCTTTTGTCTTCAGCCGGCGCCATTTTGCAAAATGGCCACCGCAAAATGGCGGCGGCCATAGACAAAAACGATTCGACGCAGGAGGTCGTTCCGGACCCCCGCTGGACTTTTGGCAAGTCTTGTGGGGGTCAGGAGGCCCCCCCAAGCTGGCCAAAAGTTTCTGGGAGTCCAGCGGGGTTCAGGAAGCGATTTCTTGCCGCGAATCGTTTTCCGTACGGAAAATGGCGCCGGCAGGAGATCGACTGCAGGAGGTCGTTCAGCGGCGGTCCGGAACCCCCGCTGAACGACCTCCTGCAGTCGATCTGCTGCCGGCGCCATTTTCCGTACGGAAAACGATTTGCGGCAAGAAATCGCTTCCTGAACCCCGCTGGACTCCCAGAAACTTTTGGCCAGCTTGGGGGGGCCTCCTGACCCCCACAAGACTTGCCAAAAGTCCAGCGGGGGTCCGGAACGACCTCCTGCGTCGAATCGTTTTTGTCTATGGCCGCCGCCATTTTGCGGCGGCCATTTTGCAAAATGGCGCCGGCTGAAGACAAAAGGATTCAATTGAGGGGGCCGTTCCGGACCGCCGCCGTTCTGGACCACCGCTGGATCCCCAGGTAATTTAAAGCATTTGGGGGGGGTTCGGGAGGGTGGGGGATTTAATTTAAAGGGTCAGGGGTGGGTTTTAGGGGGTTTTAGTGTGCCGGTTTTCCTGCCCTCCCCCTTCCCCCGATTTACGATTTTTTAACGATAAATCGGGGGAATTGGTATTGTATCGTGGCCCTAACGATTTTTGACGATTTAAAATATATCGGACGATATTTTAAATCGTCAAAAAACGATTCACATCCCTAGTACTTATTCCTCGCATCCCTATCATTCCAACAGATATGCCATTTCAATTTAAAAGATTGCAATTCCCAATTAGATTGGCATTTGCAATAACCATCAACAAAGCTCAAGGACAATCTTTACACCTCTGCGGTTTACATCTACAAACCGATTGCTTCTCACATGGACAATTGTAAGTTGCATGTTCACGAGTAGGCAAACCTGACAATTTGTATATCTGCACTAACGATGGAACAATAAAAAATGTCGTATACCCACTAGCATTGCAAAATTAAACATATTACAGATATCCCCTGGCTCTGTTCTGTTTTTTCAACTTAACCAGGCTCAGCCACAGCAACGTGTGGCAGGGTACAGCTAGTCTATTATAAAAAAGTTACCAAAGCACAGCAAAGCACCAGAGACTGTATGTTCTTATCAATTGAAAGCTTTATTTTATGTACTTATGCACATAAGGCTATTCAGTGAGTCTGACTTGCCTTCACATAGAATATGTCATGCTTAAATGCATTTTCTTATCAACATGTAAAGATAAACACTTTTGATTTAAGATTATAAGGTGAAGACCAGTGGCGTAGCCAGAATTGATTTTTTGGGTGGGCACAAGGTTAACATGGGTGGGCTGTAGGCATGCAGGTCTACTAGTTGTTTTTTTACTGATAAATAATGCCAAATTATGCAGCATAGCATTCACATCTACGCCTAAGTATGAGGTTTACTTAATGATACAAACATAATTCACGGTGATTTGTGGTACTTTAGCCTTCTTATTATTACGATTTTATACACGGCTCCTACCTGTCCATAAATTTTGAGAGAGCGGTTGTGTTGCTTATATTTAAATTGCTAACATCTCAAAATATACATATTTTTACCTTTGTTGTCTGATCTTTGTATTTTTCTAATCAGTTGGTCCTGGTCTCTTTTTCCCATTTTTTCCCTTATAGCTCATTTCCTAATTCCTTTTCAGTGTCTTTCTTCTATTACTGTCTTCTTCCCTTCCACGCACACACACACATACACGCTTTCTCTCACAGACTCCCTCTCACACACTCAAGCTGTCACTCTCATATGCTCTCCCCCACCCCCCCCACAAGCTCACATTCAAGTTCTCACTTTCTCACCCCTCCCCAGGCTTATATTCTTATGCACACACAGACGCACATCCAGGCACCCATTCTCACCCTCACACATAAACCCAGACTCCCATTCTCACCCACAAACCCATGCTCCCAGTCTCACCCACACATATTCAAGCTCCCATTCTCATCCATACATATACACATTTAAGGTACTATTCTCACCCACACATACACACATTCAAGCACCCATTCTTATCCACATATTCAAGCTTCCATTCTCACCCACCCACACAAACCCAGGCTCTCATTCTCACCCATATATACACACATTCAAGCTCCCATTCACCCACATATTCAAGCTTCCATTCTCACCCACATACACACCCAGGCTCCAGTTTTCACCCACACACACTCCCATTCTCATCCACACATACACATTCAAGCACGTGCACAGCTTCCGCTTCCTCCCCCCAATGCAGGAAGATCAGCTGCCTCTCCTGCTGCCACCCGTTCTCCTGCTATCTTCGGATCAAACGGCCCGCCGAACTTCCTGTTTGGGGGAGCGGAAGCGCTGCGCAGAGCTTCCGCTTTCTCCCCAAAGCAGGAAGATCAGCTGCCTCTCCTGCTGCCACCGGACTCCTGCTATCTTCTTCGGGCGTCGGGCGGTATGGCCCGCCGACCTTCCTGTCGGGGGGGGGGGGGGAGCGGAAGTGCAGCACACAACGTCCGCTTCCTCCCTCCCCCCCCAAGCAGGAAGATCGGCGGGCCATAGGGCCCGACGCCCGAAGAAGATAGCAGGAGGCCGGTGGCAGCAGGAGAGGCAGCTGATCTTCCTGCATTGGGGGGAGGAAGCGGAAGCTGTGCGTAGCGCTTCCGCTCCCCCAAACAGGAAGTTCGGCGGGCCGTTTGACCCGAAGATAGCAGGAGAACGGGTGGCAGCAGGAGAGGCAGCTGATCTTCCTGCATTGGGGGGAGGAAGCGGAAGCTGCGCGCGCGCGTGCTTCCGCTCCCCCCTCCCCGAACAGGAAGACCGGTTGGCCATACGGCCGCAGCAGCGCTTCCCCACGTGTGCCGTGATGGCGTGGGTTCTCTTGTTCGCTGTCGCGGGGATGGGATCCCGCGACAGCCTTGCAGTTCCGGTGCTAGTTGGGTGGGCCTGGGTCTAAGTTGGGTGGGCACCTGCCCACCCAGGCCCACCCGTGGCTACGCCACTGGTGAAGACATTTGCATTCCTAACTGCTCTAGGAACTCTAATGTAACCTTGAAAATATCCTGAAGATTAGTTTTTGCAACCTTCCTGTGATCAGTAGTACAGCAAGGAAATACATTTGTTCTTTCCTTATCTTGTAACAGCTTCCCTCCCACAAAAATGCCAGATGTAAGAAACATTTAGGAGAGTTTTCTTTCTGGTTGGTTCCACTTTATGGAACTTGCTTCCTTCTGATGTCCATGAAAAACAAGGACTATAAAAACTTTCAAAATAATTTGAAGGCCTTTTATTTTCTGCAGACTTTTGCTGTAAATGTTTAGGCCTCTTAGTATCTTTATAGAAATTGCAGAACTATTACTAGTAATATGTAACATATCATTAAAATTGTCCATTGTAACTGAAGATTGGCGTGTGGCCAGTGTGACATCATAAGAACATAAGAAATTGCCATGCTGGGTCAGACCAAGGGTCCATCAAACCCAGCATCCTGTTTCCAACAGAGGCCAAACCAGGCTACTGATGCAATTAATAGCAGTGGCTATTCTCTAAGTAAACTTGATTAATAGCCGTTAATGGTTTTCTCCTCCAAGAACTTATCCAAACCTTTTTTGAACCCAGCTATACTAACTGCACTAACCACATCCTCTGGCAACAAATTCCAGAGCTTTATTGTGCGTTGAGTGAAAAAGAATTTTCTCCAATGTAGAATAGTGAACTGCATATATCATGCACATGTAGCTATAGCACTATGAAGCACTATGATCACTGAACTTACCAGAGAATCATCCAGCACGGATGACATCATTCCTGGAAGGATGGAACTAACTTTGTTATTTTACTGATAACAAGAGCCTATAAGTAAGAGCACGCTAATGTACACATGCTAAAATATATATCGATTGGCTATTAAAGGTAATGGGTGTGGATTATGCAGATGGCTGATATTCAGCAGACCCAGACCCTTATAAGCTGAAGCACACATCTTGGAGCTCTGAGCAGATTCTGAACAGACTTTGTACACCTTTGCTTGTATCATTTTTCTCTGTTTTACTTTCTGCTCCATAGAGGAACTTTCCGCCTTCCTCTATTAATTCTCTCTATTGTCAATAAATCTCTTTCTTATAATTGTTTGAAGCAGGTATTCATTCCGTTATCAGATAGAGGTGAAAGGCCTATCTTTTAACACCAATTAGTCTTAAATGTGCTACTTGCTAACTTCATGGAATGCCCCCTAGTCCTTCTATTATTCGAAAGTGTAAATAACCAAGTCACATCTACTCGTTCAAGAACTCTCATGATCTTAAAGACCTCTATCATATCCCCCCTCAGCTGTCTCTTCTCCAAGCTGAACAGCCCTAACCTCTTCAGCCTTTCCTCATAGGGGAGCTGTTCCATCCCCTTTATCATTTTGGTTGACCTTCTCTATACCTTCTCCATTGCAATTATATCTTTTTTGAGATGTGGCGACCAGAATTGTACACAGTATTCAAGGTGTGGTCTCACCATGGAGCAATATAGAGGCATTATGACATTTTCCATTTTATTAACCATTCCCTTCCTAATAATTCCTAACATTTTGTTTGCTTTATTGACTGCTGCAGCACACTGAGCCGATGATTTTAAAGTATTATCCACTATGATGCCTAGATCTTTTTCCTGCGTGGTAGCTCCTAATATAGAACCTAACATCGTGTAACTAGAGCAAGGGTTATTTTTCCCTATATGCAACACCTTGCACTTGTCCACATTAAATTTCATCTGCCATTTGGATGCCCAATCTTCCAGTCTTGCAAGGTCCTCCTCTAATGTATCACAGTCTGCTTGTGATTTAACTACTCTGAATAATTTTGTATCATCTGCAAATTTGATAACCTCACTCTTCGTATTCCTTTCCAAATCATTTATATATATATATATTGAAAAGTACCGGTCCAAGTACAGATCCCTGAGGCACTCCACTGTTTACCCTTTTCCACTGAGAAAATTGACCATTTAATACTACTCTCTGTTTCCTGTCTTTTAACCAGTTTGTAATCCACGAAAGGACATCGCCTCCTATCTCATGACTTTTTAGTTTTCGTAGAAGCCTCTCATGAGGGACTTTGTCAAACGCCTTCTGAAAATTCAAATACACTATTATCTACCGTTTCACCTTTATTCACATGTTTATTAACCCCTTCAAAAAAATGAAGCAGATTTGTTAGGCAAGACTTCCCTTGGGTAAATCTGTGTTGACTGTGTTCCATTAATTCATATCTTTCTATATGCTCTACGATTTTGATCTTGAGAAAAGTTTCCACTATTTTTCTCAGCACTGAAGTTAGGCTCACTGGTCTATAGTTACCCGGATCGCCCCTGGAGCCTTTTTTAAATATTGGGGTTACATTGGCCACCCTCCAGTCTTCAGGTACAATTGATGATTTTAATGATAGGTTACAAATTTTAAGTAATAGATCAGAAATTTCATTTTTCAGTTCCTTCAGTACCCTAGGATGCATACCATCTGGAGTAATTTGCTACTCTTAATTTGTCAATCTGGCCTACTACATCTTCCAGGTTCACAGTGATTTTGTTCAGTTCGTCTGACTCATCACCCCTGAAAACCATCTCCGGAACTGGTATCTCCCCCAACATCCTCATTAGTAGACATGGAAGCAAAGAATTCAGTTAGTTTTTCTGCAATGGCCTTATCTTCCCTAAGAGCCCCTTTAACCCCTCGGTCATCTAATGGTCCAACCGATTCCCTCACAGGTTTCTTGCTTTGGATATATTTAAGAAAGTTTTTATTATGAGTTTTTGCCTCTATGGCCAAATTCATTTCAAATTCTCTCTTCGCCTGTCTTATCAATGTTTTACACTTAACTTGACAATGCTTATGTTTTATCCTATTTTCTTCAGATGGATCCTTCTTCCTCTTTCACCTCACCTTTTATCCCTGACGGTAATCATTTTGCCTTCCTTCCACCTTTCTTAATGATTCTTTAAAAAAGGCTCCAGGGGTGATCCAGTAAACTATAAGCTGGTAAAGCTGACTTCAGTTCAGAAAAAAATCAGGGAAACTATTTGGAGAACAAAATCATAGAACATATAAAAAGTCATGGTTTAATGGAACACAGTCATCATGGATTTACACAAGGGAAGTCTTGCATCACCAATCTGTTACATTTTTTGAAAGGGTTAATAAACATGTGGATAATAGTGAGCCGGTAGATATAGTGTTTTTTGGATTTTCAGAAGGCATTTGATAAAGTTCCCCATGAGAGACTCCTGAAAAAATTAAAGTCATGGGATAGGAGGTAATGCTGTATTGTGGATAGCAAACTGATTAAAAGATAGGAAGCAGAGAGGAGGATTAAATGGTCTGTTTTCTCATTAGAGAAATATAAACAGTGGTGTGCCTCAGGGATCTGAGGCACACCACTGTACAGGGAACAGTGCTTTATAATATTTAAATGATCTGGAAATGGGTACGATGAGTGAGATTATCAAATCTGCAGATGATACAAAATTATTCAGAGTTGTTAAAGCACAAGCAGATTGTGAGAAATTGCAGAAGAATCTTGCGAGACTGGGAGACTGGGCATACAAATGGCAAATGACATATAATGTGTACAATTGCAAAGTTGATGCACATAGGGAAAAGTAACACATACTATAGTTACACGGTGCTAGGTTCCATATTAGGGGTTAATACACATGAAAAGGATCTGGGCTTCATTGTGGACAATACTTTGAAATCCTCAGTTCAGTGTGTGCCAGCAGTCAAAAAATCAAACAATGGGCCTTATTTTCTAAGGACTTATCGCATGCTGCGGTAAAAGGGCTTATTGCGGTACGCAAATGCAAATTTTAAATTAAGTATTCAGGGGGTGGAGTTGGGGCGGGACAAATGTAAAGAAGGGAGGATTTACCGCAAACTGCGAAAGGATTGCGCTCTTATTGCGGCTCCTAATGCAGCCAATAATTACACCTTTTTCAAAAGCGATATGCAGTATCGCGCGTAGCGCACCCTGCTGTATTATCGCAGTGAGGGAAATGTTTTTTAACCAATCCCCCACACACCTTCCAAGCTTTTCTGGACCAATAAAAAACTTGATTTTAGTAGGTCAATGTTCCCAACAACATCTACACATTCCCAAGTGTACTTAGGAAGTTCACGCCATGGCTGAGCAGGCCCGCCGCAGACGCTAGGATGTGGGTCAACATCACCACAGGTACAGGCAGCAGATCTATCTTCCACAAACCCCATTTCTGGGTATGCCAGAGGATGTTCTGATCACCAGGTATCGTCTCAGCTCTCCTGCTATCCTGGAAATATATGAAGACATACGAGGTGGTCTTGACCCTCGAACCAGAAAGAGCCGTGCTGTCCCCGGCCTCACCAAACTGTTGGCCGCCCTGCACTTCACAACAAGTGACTCCTTCCAATCCACAGTAGCTGTTGTGGGTGGGATGTCCCAAAGCACCTTTTCAAGGTATCTGGACCAGGTCATTGAAGCAGTTATAGCTCACATGCCTCGAAAATTATGTTTTCCTCGCAACAGACAGGACCTGATGGACCTCAAGCATGGTTTCTATGCCTTTGCCTGCTTTCCGAATGTAATAGGAACTATAGACTGCACTCATGTGGCCAGCATTCCACCCCATCGGATGGAGGCAGCCTACCGCAACAATATGTTGCAAGGATTGCTAACTTCACTTCACTAGTGGACAGACTGCACGTATTAGCTATAGCAAGGGTTAATGGCATTGTCAAAGGTGAATGTACAACTGTGATGTAAGGGCAGCTCACTTCCACAGGTGTACCTGAGGTCATGATGTTCAGGATACTTCTCACACCTTTGGATCACTATCAGTCAGCTGTGCACATTCAGGGGCAGCCAGATTACCCCATGTATGTCATTGGGAATGCGTACCTACATAAAACGTCAGGTTGAGCAGATATGTCCGTGCACAATGACTAGAGTGAATGATGCATACAATCCTAACACAGGTATAGAATCTTTAAAGACTGTGACGTTACGGACCTACTACCTACACACTGCTGGCATTAATGTGCATGTTTAGGGGCCCTTGTCTTGCTATACATCCTAATAGTAGCACACCTGCTGTAGGCCAAAGCAAACATGGAGACCCCCGATTTAGGTGTTAGGAGACCAGAATGGGTTGGTTCATCCTATCTAGTTCTTCAACATGTATTGAACACATACACCCATCTGACACAAACATCGTTATTTGTAATGGCTTGGCTATGTCATTGCTACAGGAGATTCAGGGTATGGATGCAGGCCCTGGCTTATGACCCCTATACTCCGGCCTGCCACGGCGCAACAGATGAGCTATAAGGATGTCTTAGGTTCCACACGCTCAGTCATCGAACGTACCTTCGGCCTTCTGAAGAGCCGCTTCCGATGTTTGGACAAGACTGGGGGAGTGTTATTGTATGCTCCCCCCAAAGCTGCTATGATTATCTTGCTTTGCTGTGTTTTCCATAATGTGGCTCTTCAGCATGGAATACCTATGGTTATTGATCCTGATCTCAGACCTGATCCACCATGTGGGCATGCACAACGTCATGATAACACAGTTAGTGGCAGCCAGCTATGCCAACACTTTATACACACTCACTTTTAAGGGAGGCATGGCCCAAAGCCATGTGTATAAAGGGCAGAATGTTGTGCCCTGGAATCTATAAAAACATGGAGATGTATGCACGTTGCCATTGAGGTCATGACTGTAACAGAGTGCCTGTTCACCCAGGCTCTCAGCAGATGGGCTGGCCAACCGCCCACAAAGGGGTCACAGTGCGACAAGCCACAGATCACGGTGTGGCTGGCGCCAGGGAACCTACTCCAGTTGGTTCAATAGGACGGAAAGCATGCTGTGTAATGTGGAAGCACCACTGACCAGGCAGTTTGACGCCTACAGCACGATAGTTTTTTAAAAAAATTTTCCGCTAACTGCAAAAACATTGCGAACCGTGATGCTTTATTTTCGCAATTTGCAAGGGCATCGCGAATCGTGAAAATCTGTTCGCGATTCGCGAAAACATCGCAGATCGGGAAAAGTTCGCAGCTATGCAGTAACTACTTAATTTGCATGGAAACGCCCCTTTTACTAGCTCATGCGTTAACCATGCGATATTGGTAAATCCAGCCCAATGTTAGGAATTATTAGGAAAAAATGGGGAATAAAACGGAGAATATCATAGTACTTCTATACAACTCCATGGTGAGACTGCAGCTTGAGCACTATGTGAGTTCTGGTCACCACATCTCAAAAAAGATATAGTTGCGTTGGAAAAGCTAAGGAAAAAGACAAAAAAATGATAAGGGGGATGGAACATCTCCCCTATGAGGAAAGACTAAAGAGGTTAGGGTAGTACAGCTTGGAGAACAAATATCTTGAAGGGGAATTTGATATATATATAAAATCATGAGAGGAATAGAATATATAAAATGATAAGGGGGATGGAACATCTCCCCTATGAGGAAAGACTAAAGAGATTAGGGTAGTACAGCTTGGAGAACAAATATCTTGAAGGGGAATTTGATTATATATAAAATCATGAGAGGAATAGAATGGGTGAATGTGAATCTGTTATTTACTCTTCATAAAATACAAAAACTAGGGGATACTCCATAAAGTTAGTAAGCAGCACATTTAAAAGAAATCAGAGAAAATTATGTTTCATGCAATGCACAATTAAGCTCTAGAATTCATTGCCAGAGGATTGGTAAAGGCAGTTAGCAAAGCTGAGTTTAAAAAAGGTTTGGACAAGTTCCTGGGGAAGTCCATAAATTGTTATTAAGCAGATAGACTTGGGGAAAGCCACTACTTAATCCTGGGAGTTAGCAGCATAGTATCTACTTTCTGTTTGGGATCCTGCCAGATACTTGTGACTTGGATTGGCCACTCTTGGGAACAGGATAGTGGTCTTGATGGTCTGACCCAATATGGCAATTCTTATGTTCTAAGGATTGACTTGATTTTTTTACTTTTGTTATATTTCTTTTTGTGCATATAACACAAATATGAGCAGTCAAGGCTTTCTCCTTTAAGTGTTCTTTATTCATAGTGCAAACAACAATGTATTGCATTCTTCATTTACAGTATCACCTTCTTCAAGTACAGTTACCAAATACAAGAGGCCAGTCATATTTTAAGGACTGCCTTATCCTGCTTACTCATATAGTTTACTTTCCAACTTCCAAACATAATCTGAGGCTAACTATTGTCAGGGGCTGCCTATTGCCTCTGTACTCAAGTAGTTTCAACTTTACAAACAATCAGGTCAGCAATGTTACAGGAGCTGCCTTCTCCTGGAGTTCCTGGGGCCTGTCTAATGGACCAATGCAATAAAGTTGCGTAGAAAGCGGACGCTGAAAGGTCAGCACCCGCTCTCTTAACGCAGCATGGCGCCCCAGTGGGGGGCGCCATGCAATATTCAAATTATGGGGTTGCACATACTTGCTAACGCGAACCCAAACAGTTTTCATGACTGCCATATGCCGGTCACGAAAACCGACGCCGATAAGCCCGGTGTCGGTTTTTGTGACCTCCATACGGCAGTAAGGGAAATCAATGCCGGGTTTATCAGCATCAGTTTCCCTTACAGCCATACGGTGGTCACGAACACCGACGCCGATAAACACGGTAAGGGTGCCGCACAGACGGCCGGACGGGTGGGGGTGTGTGCTCACTCGCTGTGAAGCTGAAGGGGAGCTGCAGCAGAACCTGATCACCCCTTCCCCCCTCCGGGAAGAAGAGGCAGAGGGAAGGACTGAACTCTCCTCCTGCAGTGCCCCAGCGCATCGGGACTGGAGGAAGTTTGTCCGCCAATCAGACTGCCAGGGAGGGATCGCAACACGGCGCGAAGGTCACTGGAGTCTTGCACAGCATGGAAGAGATGGAGGACGAGCTGGGCTGGCTGCGCGATGTTCCCAGAGAGAGAGGAGAACGTTTGATCGCTAGTGGGTTTCTCGCTGAAAACCAACGGCGAGTTTAACAGCGTCGGTTTTCGTGGCTGTCCACCGCTAAGGAAAACCAACACCGATAAATTCGGCATTGGTTTTTAGTGGTCACGAAAACCAACGCCGGGTTTATCAACATCGGTTTTCCTTAGCGGTGGATCACAAAAACCGATGCCGTTAAATTCGGCATCGGTTTTTGTGATCGGCCCGATTGTCAATTTTTTTTAAATTTCTTTTATTTTTCTTCTTTTTCGATGCGTACATCTATTAACGCCTCCTGCTCCTGGCGTAAATGTGCGTTGGAGACGCACATTTTCTTTTTGCATCAGGAATGAATGCCTAATAGACTCATTTACATTCATTTGCATGTGAAGAGCACTTTTACATTCACTCCACGTTAGATGCGCGTTGAATAGGTACTAATCCCCTTATTGCATTAGGGGATTGATTAGCACATATTCTACCCACATCCAACTGCACGTTAAGAGTGCGTTTGGCTCAGCGCACCATATTGCATCAGCCCCTAAGCCTCCAAGGCCCTGATTCTTATCCTCAGATGTGGGATCCTCCCTGGGACCATAATCCCTTACTATACTCAGCTTTAAGGTAGTCCTTGCCAGATACCTGAAGTCAGGATATTCTGGAGCTCTTGGATATATGCTTTGTCACTGCGCTTTATTTCATGGTATAATACTGCACTGTACTCCACTTATAATGATTTGTTTGAATATTGTGGCATGTAAAATCTTTCAAATAAATAAAATAGATAAAACAATCAGCTGCTCCATTTCCTGCTTTTCATATATAGATTTTGTTTGGCCGAGTCCTCATTTTTTTTGCAGATTTAAGGAATCAGAGATTGTGGTCCCTGTCCTTAATTAGACCCCCATCTAATCAGCCACCTTAAGAGGGTAATTTTCAAACATTCCTATAGTGGTAAAGTCTGTGTGTACATTGTACCATGTATTTTCTAGATGAACTGATGCACAAGAGCTCCCTTTGAAAATACTTGGGTAATTGCCTGAGTACAAGCACATATTGATTTGCATAAATTTACACCTTCTCTTCAGAAGGCATAACTTACACATGTATACTTATACTCATAATTTTTTTACTGAAAATGTATGTGCATAAGTGCTGACTCCACACCCAGAATGCCTTTCCTCAGTGCATGTAGTTAGCAAGAAACTGAGTTACACGTGTAATTTTATGCACACTGAGCCCGGGTCCTTCTTAGAATAGTCATGTACACATGTAAAATCAGGTTTTACGTACATAAATGACTTTGAAAATTGCCCCCTATATCATTCCTCATACTACCCTACTCCAAATCATTTATTTGTCTTGACTAGATTCTAAGTTACATCAGTAGGGATGAACTCTTATGAGGTAGATATTCAAAAGGGATTTAGATAGAGAACTTAAAGTTCTCTATCTAAATAGCAAGTTTTGGTATATTCAGCCTCCAAAATCTAGCCAGATAAGTCATTGTCTAGCTAAAATCTAGCCAGATAAAAAAAAGAGGCGTTCCAGGGGCATAACTGAGAGGTGCTAAATTTCTGACTAACTTATACAAATAAGTAGCAATATTCAAAATATCCAGTTAAGGTAGCCGGCTAACATTAGACCTACTTTTGATCAGGTCTAAAGTTGGCCAGTTATCGTTAGACTTATTCAGGTATAGTCAGTGGCATGTCTGCACTGCTGAATATCGCAGCTAAGTTAGCAAGATAAGAATTATCCAGCTAAGTTACTTGGCTGGCTATGTCTTAATATCTACCTCTATGTGTCTCTATGCTGCAGTGTGTACACCTGATAGTACTATCCAAATGAAAATCTTGAAATCGGACTATTCAAATCCTCCCAGCTTCAAATCTGCCTTATTTACGCCCCCCCCCCCCCCCCCCCCCCCCCCCCCCGGGGCTCCTAGAAGCCGACCCTTCTCCCCTCATCGAAGTCATAGCCAAACACCTCAACATTAACGCACCTGCTATCATTTTAGGAGATTTCAACATCCATGTTGACTCCCCCTCTCCATCATCCAACTGCGAAGCCCTTCTCTCCTCCCTCCAAGCTATGGGCTTGAAACAAATTTTAAACAATCCCACACACAAGGCAGGCCACACGCTTGACCTGATATTCACGAATAAAACCATCTCGCCCATCTCCCCACCTTCTTGTACCCCCATCCCTTGGTCAGATCACTCGCTGATAGTGACAGAATTATCTATAAAACAAAAACAGACTCCCATTGTTACGAAATCCTCTATCCAGTTCAGGAAACCTTGTTCCATGGACACTCTCAACAACAGCCTTGCCAAAGACCTAACTAAACTGGACCTCTCTGATGCTGACACCGCTATTAACTCCTGGCAAACCATCACACACTCAGTAGCAAACTTAATCTGCCCCTTATCTTCAAAAGTTATCAACCCTGCCCGCACGAACAAAAAACCCTGGTTCTCAACTGAATTAAGAAAACTCAAACAAGACCTACAACACAAAGAACAACGCTGGCAAAAAGATCCCTCCCCTACCTCACTGGCTTCTTACAAAATAGCAATGAACTTTTATAGGACATCCATAACCCGTACTAAATGAGATTTCTACGCCAAAAAAATACACGGCTTCCTATACGACCCAAAAACTCTGTTCTCATATGTTGCAGCCCTTACCATCCCTATTCCCCCTACCTTTCCAGAAAAAGAAGCCCAAAACAAATCTACAGAGTTGGCAATCTTCTTTGACAACAAAATAAAAAATCTTCTTGCCCCGCTGGCAACATCCAACACTTCATCAACTCCCTCGCATCCACCAAGCCAAAATCCTTCACCAACTATCCACGAACAGATGCTAGATTCTCTTGAACCTACATCATCCCTGGAAATCGAATCGATAATCAAGAAAATGAAACCTTCTTCACACCCATTGGACCAAATACCGATCAAACTCCTTCTCACCATTCCTAACACCATTGCTAAACCTCTGGCTGACATTATAAATTGCTCCCTCAATCAAGGATCTGTCCCTGACTCTTTAAAAATTGCTTCCCTGAAACCCTTACTAAAAAAACCCAACCTGGACCCAGCTAACCCTGTAAATTTCCGCCCCATCGCAAACCTACCTTTTATAGCCAAGCTAATGGAAAAGCTGGTCAACATCAGACTCACAGACTACCTTGACTCTCACAACATTCTCTACCCTTCTCAATTCGGTTTCAGGAAACGCCTAAACACAGAATCCCTCCTTCTTTCTTTAACGGACAACATCCTGAAGGGCCTTGACAAGGGACAATCATACCTTCTAGCCCTACTCGATATCTCCACGGGGTTCGACACAGTAAACCATTCTATCCTCATCAACTGTCTAATGGAAATAGGCATCTCTGGCTCTGCACTGCTCTGGTTCAAATCTTTTCTGAACAACAGGCACTACAAAGTAAAAATTTATGACAAAGAATCCCACCCCATACCTTCAAAGCAAGGAGTACCACAGGGTTCTTCATTTTCCCCTACCCTGTTCAATATATATCAACTCCCTCTATGCCAGCTACTCAATAGCCTCAACCTTACCCATTTTATATACGCGGACGATGTGCAAATCATAATCCCCATCTCGGACCCCATCTCCTCTACTCTAAATTTTTGGAACAGCTGCTTACACGCCATCAACCTTCTTCTCTCGAGTCTCAACCTGGTCCTTAATACGTCCAAAACGGAACTCCTGATTATCTCCCCTAGCGATAACAACCCCTTCGCCAATAAAGCAATTATTCCACTAGCAAGCCAGGTTAGAGACCTTGGGGCCACCCTTGACTCTAGAATGAATTTCAAAAAGTTCATTAACACTACAACTAAAGAATGCTTCTTTAAGCTACAGGTCCTGAAGCAGCTAAGACCGCTCTTACACTTCCAGGATTTCTGTTCAGTGCTGCAAGCCATACTGTTTTCAAAGATCGACTATTGCAACACTCTACTACTCGGTCTTCCCGCCTCTTCTACTAAACCTCTACAGATGCTGCAGAATGCAGCGGCCAGGATCCTTACAAACACACGTCGTAAGGACCACATCACACCAATTCTAAAAATCCTACATTGGCTACCCATCCAATATAGAATACTATTCAAGGCTCTCACCATCATCCACAAATCCGTATACCAGCAATCCACACTCCAACTCTCCATCCCTCTCGAACTACATACTTCCGCAAGGCCGATCAGATCCGCCTACAAAGGTTCTCTCAAGGCCCCCCCTAACAAATCCTCAGTCCACAACTCCATTCATAAGCGAGCACTTTTGACTGCGGGTCCGCTCCATTGGAATTTGCTTCCCCCAGATATACGCCAGGAACAATGCCATCTCTCCTTCAGAAAGAAACTGAAAACCTGGTTGTTCACACAAGCTTACCGTTGAAGGAACCTTTATCAACCAACATTGACTCTCACCCTCTGACCTCTTCCCTAACTCCTCCCCCCTCCCCGTCTTAGTCCCTGCCCTGCCACCCCCCCCCCCCCCGCTTACCTCTCCATGTTTCCTCCTTCCATATGTTAATAATTGCCTAAGATAAATCTACAGCCGAGCTCAATCAAGCTGTGTATGTCTCGCTACTCTATTGTTTTTCATTGACTATTTTATCACTCTCCAGTTGTTATCGTTTAAAATCTTTCCTGTCCTCCAGGTCCCATGTTTTCGCTCCCTGTTTAATGTAACTTTACCTTCT
This sequence comes from Rhinatrema bivittatum, assembly GCF_901001135.1. Classification (NCBI taxonomy): domain Eukaryota; kingdom Metazoa; phylum Chordata; class Amphibia; order Gymnophiona; family Rhinatrematidae; genus Rhinatrema; species Rhinatrema bivittatum. Next base: position 237,331,235 of record NC_042618.1, on the reverse strand, counting down.
ATATAGTTGTTAATTGGTTCCCCCTGTTCTATTGTAAACCGGTACGATAAGACCTCGTCTTGAGTATCGGTATAGTAAAAGAATGTAAATAAATAAATAAATAAAATAATAATCTACAAATTAAGGAGATGGGCAGGTCTGTCTATCTAGTTGGTCAACTGCAGCTGGGTCTGTCTGGCAGGCTGCAATTAAAACTAGTAGTAATCAATTATATTAGAGGGAGAAAGATTTGAAAATGTAATCTATGTGTGTGCTTTTCCTCTCCCTGACATAAACATGCTCCAGGAATACCTCATCTTACTACAGCTAAAAATATGTGGCTGGGTCTTGCGTGCACAGCACACATTTTATAACGGGCCTGGCCATGCGTGTAAACTCCGGTATGTGCACAAATGTCTGGCTCTGAAAAAGGGGTGGGCCAGGGGCATGGTCTGGGTGGGGAGGGGTGGGGCAGGACAGAGGCCGACCAGGTCAGCAGCCATTAGCCGTTGTTTTGGGGAAACACATGCCGGCATAACTTGTTTCTGCTCTGGAGGAGCAGTAAGAAATAAAATAATAAGTTTAAGGAAATGTAGGCTAGGTTTAGGGGTTGGGGAGGAGAGGAGAGGGGAAGAGGGAAGAAGTGTAGGTAGGGGGCTAGGGAATTGGGGAAGGACTGATTGTGTCGCCATGCATAGTTTACGAAAATTTGCGCCCCCCCCCCCCTTGTGCGCCACCCACACATGCATGTTGGATTTTAAAATCCAGCACACGTGCATGTGGCCATCCAGTTTTATAACATATGCATGTTGGTGCATGCATGTTATAAAATCAGCGCGTCCATATGCTTTGAAAATCTACCCCAAATTATAATAAGAGTAGAAATCCTTGAACAAGATAATGATGAGAAGTTTGTGCTAATGGATGTTGAGGACTTCTTTAATTCTTCAGACAAGTGAAGACTTCTGATGGGGGGAGGGGTACCTGATGGAGGTAGAAGATTTTATTTTCTGTGTTTTATTTTCTTTTGCATATTGATTAAATGGATTTGCATAGGAGAAACTAAATGTAAATGTCTACAGAAGCAAGCTAAACTGGAAGTAGAGGATAAGATAAATGTTGATTGTTATCAAGTATGTCTGTAGATAGATTGTTTAAGATGTTAGTTAAGATCCAATTACCAAAATAAAAATACTGTATCTTTCAAAGGTGCTCAACATACACATGAAATTCTATAGTATTGCAACACTTAATACTTCACCAACATTGGGAGGGAAGCATTAACGTGCCCTATATCAATGGGATGGGAGAAACATTAGATTAATGACTGAACCAATTGGAGTTAATATTTTAAACATAAGCTTTGACTTTGAGAAGACCTTATGCCAGTACCTGAAATTACCAGGCATTCTCCTCTTCTCCTAGTCAGTATCAAAGCAATACTCTCCTTTTCTCCTCCTCTCCAGATCTCCAGCAGATGATCTCCTCTCCAACACCTTTTCTCCCTTCTCTCCTTCTTTTCTTCTTGATGTCTGAAATGTATCCCTCTCTTTGGATCTTGATGATGCCAGGTTCTTCTTTCATGAAGGGAACCTCCCCCATTCTATGTTAAAACAACAAATAAATTAACCTGAGTACCTAGTTAATGGGTACTCAAAGCTCAAATGAATCAATATATATATAAACTGGATTGGGGGGGGGGGGGTTGTGTAAGAAGGAAGCTTCCATCCCAAACAAAAGAAGCTCCATGGAGACATCAACTCAAAAAGCAGAAAATTCTAAGAATAGCCAAGACATGCTGCCTCTCTAACAGAACTAAAGAATCCACCCTAAAATGGTGGTCTGGCTTTATATTTCAGAGAAATCTACCAATTACTCTCTTCTCATGGGAAAATCAAACACCAACACTACTACTCTGTTTCCTCCCAAGCTAACTGGCACATTCTATCTGAATTCTAGTAGGAAATGACAGGATCCCTACATAGCCAGATATATGTCAGGCCACACAGACCAGAAAAAAGACATTCCTGAGATTGAGACAGTTTTTTCCAAATTGAACTCTAATTTACTTTATTCCTATAAATACAGAATTACATTCTAGAATCTTATGTATATTTTCTGGGACCTTGGGCTACTTTATTTTTCAGTAGATAAAGAAAGGGAAAGAGCAAGAAACTCTTGTTGAACACAAATCTTTTTCTGACTCTTACTTCTAGTGCAATTGAGGTTTAAAATTCCATGTTTGTTATTATTAAATTCTTGCCATTGGTATCTTTTTTTTTTTTTTAGCTTGCTTTTCTGACCTGGGATCCCTTGTGAAAATTTTCTTAGTTTGTATCTTGCATCCAGGCTATTGTGGTCTTGTCCTAAGCAGATAAAATATATTCAATTGCTGTTAATAACTCATTTTTTCTTTTCCTACTGTTATGTATATTATCCCAGGACAAGCAGGATGATAGTCCTCACATATTGGTGACGTCACTGGATGGAGCCCTATCACGGAAAATTTTTTGTCAAAGTTGCTAGAAACTTTTGACTGGCACACACTTTTGACTGGCACACTGAGCCCACCCAGCATGCCATTATCCCTCGAGCCACAGGGGTCTTCCTTCCATCTTCTTTTTTCCACGCTGCAGTTAGCCTCGCGGTTAAGGAGCCCTGTGTGTTTTCACACAATTTTCCTCATGGAAAAGCTAATATTTTTTCTCAGAAAAATCCCCTCGTTGGTATCTCCCAGTCTCAGGATCAATTTTTCCCTCAATCGGTGACAAAATCTATATTTGCAGTCAATACCGTTCCTTAACTTCATCGGTGACCACAGGCCGTCGACGGCTGTCCAGCCTTTCATAATGGCAACCGGCTTCAAAAAATGCCATAATTGCCCCATACAATGTCCATCACCGAACCCCATATTGAGTGTGTTTTGTGCCTCGGCCCCAGACACAATGTTTCATCATGTCCCCAGTGTGCCAAAATGACTTCCAAAGGTAGACGGGCCCGTCTAGATAAAATGGAGCACCTTTTCAATATACAGCTCATTCCATCATCATCGACGCAGTCGTCACTGGCAGGAGTTACAAAAAAGGTAATCCTAAAGACCCGCCAGGTACATGGGGGTAGTAGGGACCCACTATCCCCAACTCCTTCTAAGACGTCGACAAAATCAGCATCGGTGCTTGAGAAAAAAGAGCACCATGAGAAGCACCTTCATCGGCATCGACGGGAACCGCCCGGTGCTGATTCCGATCTGGGGATGGGTTCCATACCTGTCCACCCACCCGCTAAGAAGCCTAGGATCGAGGACTCAGTGGCACCATTGATACCAGAACCGAGGCAATCCCCACCGATATCGGTGCTGGTTACTGAGACCCCATAGGGACCTGTGGTGCAGCCAGTAATGCCTCCTCTGCCACCCCCCATAACTGCTCTGTCCGCATCAGCTATCAGGGAGGAACTGGATGGATTTATCCTCCAGGCAGTAGTTGATGACCTCCTTGACCTCCATCCACCAGTACTGGTGTCCATACATCCACTGGCACCGGAGACATCGATGCTTCAACCGCTACTGTCCTGGATCGATACCTTGATCGGTGCCCTGCCAACTCAACTGGTGCCATCAGGGCCGAAGACACCAATTAAGCACCCGAATCAACCGATTCTGGTTTCAAACTCTTCGGATGCTGAATCCACCAACTCCGACCATCGACTGCCGATGCCAGCCGATGCCAGGGCCATCGGGGCTATCGGGATTGAGCTGCCCGATTCCAGCACCCATTCCTTCGATGCCAGGAAAGAAAAAACAGAAATCATCGATGGATCCATTGAAGACTAAGTCACCATCGATGCCATTCTCCTTTCTTCCTTCCAGTCCACGCCCACATACTTTATCAGACACCTGGGAGGATGTGGACTCCAGTTCCTCTTCTGAGAATATCTTGTCGGAACCCTCACCACTGGAAGAAAGGAGAAAATCTCCTCTTGAGGATCTCTCCTTCTCTAACTTTGTGAAGGAGATGTCTGAAACAATTCCTTTTCAGCTGCTTACAGAGGAGGATACCAGACATAAGACTTTAGAAGTCCTACAGTGTGTAGAAGCTCCTAAAGAGATTGTTGCTATATCAGTGCATGAGGTCCTGGTTGATCTCCAACACCGCCTTTGGGAGCATCCATGCACAGGCCACCTGTAAATAAGAGAACAGATGCCACCTATTTAGTGCAACACATCCCTGGATTTCAGAAGTCTCAACTCCCACACCAGTCTGTCGTGGTAGAGTCTGCACAGAAGAGCTCAAAAAGGATTAAACCACACTCTTCTACACCTCCTGGAAAGGACAGAAATTCTTAGACACTTTAGGTCGTAAAATGTTCCATGGTTCCCTATTGCTATCCCGGATTGCGTCGTACCAATTATATATGACACAATAAAAACGGAATTTATGGAAACAAATGCAGGCCTTTTCTAAAACATTTCCACAAGAGCATCAAGACTCTTTCAGCTCTATTATTTACAAGGGTCTAGAGGCTGGAAAATATGAAGTTCGTGCAGCCTATGATTCATTTGAGACTTCATCCAGAATGGCAGCAACTGGAATCAGTGCCCAGAGATGGGCATGGCTCAAAGCGTCCGACCTCAGGCCTGAGGTTCAAGAAAAGTTGGCTGATCTGCCTTGCACAGGTGAAAACCTGTTTGGTGATAAAGTCCAAGTGGCAGTTGTTCAACTAACAGATCACAGCGAAACTTTGCGCCAACTCTCCATGATACCTACAGAAACTCCATCTTCTGCAAGGCAGACTTCCAGAAAGTTAGCAAGAAGACCTTTCTACAGACCATGCAGATATTATCCACCAGCTTCTCGTTGTAGAATATCAAGACCATCACAAAGGGGTCAATCTAGACAAATAAAACCATCCAGGCCTCAGCCTCCCCCTCAGACAGGCCAGGCATTTGTTTTTTTTAACAGAGCCCAGGGAACAGCAGCCTCTCCGGAAACCCGAGTCCAGACTTGCCAGTCGGAGGCCGGGGTTTCCTACTTTCTGCCCACCTGGTCAACCATCACCACAGATCAATGGGTTCTATCCATCATAACACAAGGTTACCATCTGGATTTTCTCACAGTGCCCAAAGACTCTCCACCAAGGCCTCTTTGGGTACACAAAGATCATACCACTCTTCAAACAGAATTATCCACCCTCCTGAGAGCCAGGGCCGTGGAACCAGTTCCCTGACCCCAGCAGTGCAGAGGATTCTACTCCTGCTATTTTCTCATTCCAAAGAAAACAGGAGGCCTACATCCCATCTTAGACCTCCAAAATCTCAACAAATTTCTATGAAAAGAAAAATTCAGGATAGTATCCTTAGGCACCATGCATCTTCTTATTCAAGCAGGAGATTGGCTCTGTTTTCTGGATCTTAAGACGCTTACGCTCACATTCCAATATTCCTTCTTCATCACAAGTTCCTGCGCTTCCTAGTTGGTTGTCAACACTTTCAAAACCGGGTTCTGCCATTTGGACTTGCCTCGGCACCCCGAGTATTCACGAAGTGCCTGGTGGTGACAGAGGCTTACTTACGCAAGGAAAGCATAAATGTTTTTCCTTATCTGGATGACTGGCTCATCAAAAGCCAATCAAAACAAGGAGCTCTCAATTCTCTCAAGCTCACAATAAATCTGCTTCACTCACTGGGATTTCTTATCAACTACCATAAATCCCACTTCCTACCTTCTCATCTTCTACAATTCATCGGAGTAGAATTGAACACCACCGTGTCAAAAGCATTCCTATCTAAAGATCGCGTAGACACGCTCTCCAAGTTAGGGAAATCTCTGCATGCAAAGCAAACGGCGACAGCCCATCAGTTCCTTACTCTGTTAGGCCACATGGCTTCCACAGTCCACGTCACTCCTATGGCCAGATTAGCCATGAGAATAACATAATGGACATTGAGATCACTGTGGTTCCAAGCCATTCAACCACTTTCATTTCCAATTCGAATAACCCACCAGTTGCATTCATCTCTCCTTTGGTGGACAAACACAAACAATTTGCTCACTGGCCTACCTTTCCAGCAACCAATTCCTCAAGTAACCTTGACTACAGATGCATCCACCTTAGGATGGGGAGTGCATATCAACAATCTTCAAACTCAAGGTATTTCGACAAGCCTCGAAGCAACATTTCAAATCAACTTCCTGGAGCTTCGAGCTATACGTTATGCTCTTTATGCATTCAAGGACTGCCTTTCACATAAGACTGTTCTAATACAAACAGACAACACAGTTGCCATGTGGTACCTAAACAAACAAGGGGGTACGGGCTCTTATCTCCTTTGCCAAGAAGCAGCACAAATTTGGGACTGGGCCCTGACACATTCCATGTTTCTCCAGGCCACTTATCTGGCAGGCATACACAACATAGTTGCAGACCACCTCAGTCGTCAGTTCTAACCCCATGAGTGGTCCCTGGATCATTTAGTAGCGACCAAGATATTCCAACATTGGGGTCAACCAACAATAGAACTCTTTACATCTGAGCTGAATCACAAAGTGGACAGATTCTGCCTCCTGCACAAACAGAAAAAACAGTTAACTAAGGAGCCTTTGCTCGCCCCTGGAACTCAGGTCTTCTATGCGCGTATCCCCTGAAACCGTTAATTAGCAAAACTCTAGTGAAGCTACAACAGGACAAAGGGTCAATGATACTCCTAGCCCCGTATTGGCCTCAACAAGTATGGTTTCCCATACTCCTCGACCTCTCGATCAGGGAACCAATTCGCCTGGGCACAGCACCCACTCTCATAATTCAGGAGCAGGGCAGGTTGTGCCACCCCAACCTTCAATCCCTATCCCTCACAGCCTGGATGTTGAAAGCTTGATCCTTCAACCACTAAATCTTTCAACTAATGTATCTCAAGTGCTTGTAGCTTCACGAAAACCTTCCACACAAAAATCCTATCGTTGCAAGTGGAAAAGATTCACCACGTGGTTCACACAGAAAAGTATTGACGCCTTTTCCTGTCCCATATCATCTTTATTAGACTATCTCTGGCACTTTTCTGACTCTGGTCTCCAGACTTCGTCGGTAAGGGTACATCTGAGTGCAATCTTAGCTTACCACAAGGGAGTAGGGGATGCCCCAATATCAGCGCAACCCCTTGTCAGTAGGTTTATGAGAGGTTTAATTCAACTTAAACCCCCTTTGTGGCCACCAGACACAGAATGGAACCTTAATGTAGTCCTAGCAAGGCTCGTGCATTCTCCTTTTGAACCCATAGATTCCTGCGATGTTAAATTTCTTACATGGAAAGTTCTCTTCCTAGTAGTTATTACATTTGCCAGAAGAGTTAGTGAGTTACAAGCACTTGTAACATACTCACCCTATACCAGGTTCCTACATGACCGAGTGGTCCTCCGTACTCACCCTAAATTCCTTCCCAGGGTGGTTACAGATTTCCACTTGAATCAATCTGTAAATTTACCCACATTCTTTCCGAGACCTCATTCTCACCAAGGCGAAAGAATATTACACACCTTGGACTGTAAACATGTAAACTGTTATCTAGACCGCACTAGAGTCCATAGGAAATCCACCCAGCTCTTTGTTTCTTTTGACAAAAACAAACCGGGTATGGCAGTGGGCAAACAAACCCTCTCCAACTGGCTAGCAGATTGTATAGATTTCTGCTAAGAGAAAGCAGGCCTTTCTCTCCAGGGATGAGTAAAGGCGCATTCAGTTAGAGCAATGGCAATCTCAGTAGCACACTATCGTCAGTACCGATCGCTAACATCTGCAAAGCTGCAACATGGAGCTCTCTTCATACATATGCAGCTCATTACTGCCTGGACAAGGAAGGATGACAAGATTCAGCCTTTGGACAATCTGTCTTAAAGAACTTATTTCCAGTATAATTCCAACTCCTTCCACATCCAACCTGCTGTGATTTCCGGCTGTCTCATTATTTCCAACAGTACAACAGTTGTTGTGCCTGTTGTACAAGTTGTACGCTGTTGGTCCAAAACAAAGATGACTCAGCCTGTAGCTTGCTAATCACCCATATGTGAGGACTATCATCCTGCTTGTCCTGGGATAAAGCAAAATTGCGTACCTGTAATAGGTGTTATCCCAAGACAGCAGGATATAGTCCTCACAAAACCCACCCACCACCCAGCGGAGTTGGGTCCAAAACGTTTTACTATGTTATTTTTTTCACTTACACTTATTGCTACAAACGAGACTGAAGGGAGACCCCTGTGGCTCGAGGGATAATGGCATGCTGGGCATGCTCAGTGGGCTCAGTGTGCCAGTCAAAAGTTTCTAGAAACTTTGACAGAAAGTTTCCATGATAGGGCTCCGTCCAGTGAATACACCCATATATGAGGACTACATCCTGCTGTCCTGGGATAACACCTATTACAGGTAAGCAATTTTGCTTTCTGCCCACTCATTCCAAGATGCATATGTCCTGATTTATTTAAATATTCAATAATAAAAGTATGAACAGAAGAAGTAACTGCTTACCTCCCAGCTCTCTCCTTCAGTAGTGTCCTCCATTTGGGAACTAGAAATATGGTAACTTTAGCTGTGAGCTCTGATGACCCTCATGAGGATGTTGAGTCATTTGATTGAATATTCTACAGGTCATGAGCTCCCTTTCTGGTCTTTTTTGTCCCTAGAGACTGCATTGTCATCTGTATAGTAGACTCCCTAACAGGCATTTTTGCTGGTTTTGCCATCTTCTCAGTGCTGGGCTTCATGGCCAATGAGCAGAAAGTGTCCATAATGGAAGTGGCCCAATCAGGTAGGTTTTGGGGCCAAGTGCCCACCTTTTTAAATTGCTGTTATATCCTTTGTTTCATCTTTCCCAGCTGTGCTTATAGTGCCTTGCTATTCCTATCTCTGCCAATAAAGGGCAATTTTCATTGCCATATACATGGGTAAATAGCAATTTCCTAGCATAAATTCTGAATGCATTCATTCAATCCCCCTAAAATTATGTGCAGTGTTCTACACCATGTGTACTTTTAATTATATTTTGGGGGAAGCGGTTCTAGGGGTGTCTTTTAGGTGGGATTGGTAAATAACACATGTAAATTGGATTTTCAGATGGACATGCATTATTTTCCATGAAAAATCTAACGCAAAAAACAAGTACAAAATTCCATACCCGCACTAATTTTCACCTTTGAAATCTGGTGCAAAGTCACAGATAAAAAGGACTCACAAACTGCATCAAAGCCTATCTGCTTGTTTATATAAAGCAGATACATTAAACTGTTACGGCTATGGCTGCTGTGCAACCGCCTCACCACCAGGGGTCCCTCTAGAGCTGGATCTCCTGACAGGCCCAGTCCATCTCCCTTCTCCTCTCTATGTTCTGGGCTGTCCCTTATAACCCTGCCTGACAGTTCCCTCAGTGCTTCGGCATCGAGCTCGCCTGGGCTCCCTGCTCTAGCCTTCCTTGCTTGCTGTGCATTTGGTCCCTGGACCTTCCCTTGCCTTGCGCGGCCTTCGGGCCTTATTCCTTGCCTTGCCTTGCCTTGCGCGGCCTTCGGGCCTTATTCCTTGCCTTGCCTTGCCTTGCCTTGCGCGGCCTTCGGGCCTTATTCCTTGCCTTGCCTTGTGTGGCCTACAGGCCTTCTGTGTGTGTGTGGCCTACGGGCCTTCTGACCTGCCTTGCCCTGCTTACGGTGTGTGGCCTACGGGCCTTCTGTGTGTGTGTGGTCTACGGGCCTTCTCTGCCTTGCCCTGCTTACGGTGTGTGGCCTACAGGCCTTCTGTGTGTGGCCTACGGGCCTTCTCTGCCTTGCCTTGCTTACGGTGTGTGGCCTACGGGCCTTCTGTGTCTGTGTGGCCTACGGGCCTTCTGACCTGCCTTGCCCTGCTTACTGTGTGTGGCCTACGGGTCTTCTGTGTGTGTGTGGCCTACGGGCCTTCTGACCTGCCTTGCCCTGACCCAGCCTGAACCCAGACACTGCTACTTGCCGCCTGCCCTGACCCAGCCTAGACCCAGACACTGCTACTTGCCGCCTGCCCTGACCCAGCCTGAACCCAGACACTGCTACTTGCCGCCTGCCCTGACCCAGCCTGAACCCAGACACTGCTACTTGCCGCCTGCCCTGACCCAGCCTAGACCCAGACACTGCTACTTGCCGCCTGCCCTGACCCAGCCTGGACCCAGACACTGCTACTTGCTGCCTGCCCTGACCCAGCCTGGAACCAGACACTGTTTCTAGCCATTCCTGTCTCTCTCCACCTGGAGCCACCCTGCTGGGTGGTGTTAACGACTCCTGACCGGAGCCCAAGCGTAACAGTATGCCGAAGCCACCAATTTCCAGGGGAAGAGATAGGTCTGTGTGCTAAACCGGTGAGTCAACTTTTTCACTATTACAAGATGCCTCCTTCTTCAAAGTTTTATACCTGCAATTCCTGTCAGACCTTGAATTACCCAAGCTATCAGAACTGCCTAGCCTGTCAACTTGCTGGTCAGGAACACTGGACATGCAGTAACTGCAATAAGAGAAATGTCTCTGTCTACCAAGAGTGTTTAAACTGTTCTACTCCAAAGCCAGGATGGTGGAAATGTTCATGTATTCCCAGCCTATTACCACCAGGCAAACCGTGCCCCTGTTGTTCAGCTACAGGACCAGCTGCTTCATTAGGGAGAACAGTCAGCTCTACTACCGTGCGTTCAGCTTCTGGCCCAGTTAACAACATTATTTCATGTAACAGTTTATGGATTAAGCATTCTAGCACTTCATCTCTGGACACTGGAAAAAACTTGCTCTGAAAATCTCAGAACTCACCGGGTTAAGAAGCCTTCGATAACTTCCACGCTAGAGCACCAGAAACAGAAGCAGAGGGAAGTAATTAACTCTAGCAGGGCTCTGCTTCCCACAGCTGCCAAGTGGACACTAACGAGCACCTTCCCTAGACGTCCTAGAACTGCCTGTGTCTTCTCTAAACTGCTCCTCCAGAAACAAAATCAGGAGCGTCAGACTTTGGCTCGAGGTATCAAGCCCACGGCAGTACAATCTGTGTCTTCCATGCGCACTACTTCTAACCTTGCTACTCTGCCATCTGAACCTGCTGCACAACCCCAAGAAGAGTCTGGGCCTGCTGTTTCGCCCCAAGAGGGGTCCGAGTCTCCTGCACTACCCCGAGTAGAGCCTGAGTCTGCTGTGTCATCCCCGGAGGGGTCCGAACCGGCCCTGCTGCCGTCCTCGGAGGGGTCCGCACCGGTCCTGCTGACAGACTTTCTGACTCAGCCATCTGAGCCTGCTGATCCGGTCCTGCTGCCGCCCCTGGAGGGGCTCGAACCGGTTCTGCTGCCGCCCCTGGAGGGGCTCGAACCGGTCCTGCTGCCGCCCCTGGAGGGGTCCGAACCGGTCCTACTGACAGACTTTCTGACTCAGCCATCTGAGCCTGCTGATCCGGTCCTGCTGCCGCCCCTGGAGGGGCTCGAACCGGTCCTGCTGCCGCCCCTGGAGGGATCCGAACCGGTCCTACTGACAGACTTTCTGACTCAGCCATCTGAGCCTGCCGAACCGGTCCTGCTGCCGTCCTCGGAGGGGTCCGAACCGGTCCTGCTGCCGTCCTCGGAGGGGTCCGAACCGGTCCTGCTGCCGCCCCCGGAAGGGTTTGAGCCGGTCCTGCTGCCGTCCCTGGAGGGGTCCGAACCGGGCCTGCTGCCGTCCCCGGAGGGGTCCAAACCAGTCCTATTGACAGACTTCCTGACTCAGCCATCTGAGTCTGCTGAACCGGTCCTGCTGCCACCCCTGGAGGGGTCCATACCGGCCCTGCTGCCGCCCCCGGAGGGGTCCGAACCGGGCCTGCCAACAGACTTTGTTACTCAACTATCTGAGCCTGCTGTACCGGTCCAGCTGCCGCCCCTGGAGGGGTCCATACCGGTCCAGCTGCCTCCCCGAGAGGAGTCCGTACCGGCCCTGCTGCTGCCCCCGGAGGGGTCCGAACCGGGCCTGCCAACTGACTTTGTTACTCAACTATCTGAGCCTGCTGTACCGGCCCAGCTGCCGCCCCTGGAGGGGTCCGTACCGGCCCAGCCGCCGCCCCGGGAAGGGTCCGTACCGGTCTTGCTGCCTCCCCGGGAGGGGTCCGTACCGGTCTTGCTGCCGCCCCTGGAGGGGTCCGTACCGGTCTTGCTGCCGCCCCTGGAGGGGTCCGTACCGGTCCTGCTGCTGCACCCGGAGGGGTCCGAACCGGGCCTGCCAACTGACTTTGTTACTCAACTATCTGAGCCTGCTGTACTGGTCCAGCTGCCGCCCTTGGAGGGGTCTGTACCGGTCCTGATGCCGACCTTGGAAGGGTCCGGACCGGCCCTACTGTCACCTCAAGAAGGGTTACGGACTATTTCTCTGCCCCAGGTGGGGTTTGTGTTCCCCTTGTCACCCCAGGAGGGGTTATGGAAATCTGCACCGCCTCTGCTACCCCAGGAGGGGTCTAACCCTGCCACCTTGTCCCAGGAGGGGTTATGGACTATTTTGCTGCCCCAGGTGGGGTTATGGACTGCCTTACTGCCTCGGGAAGGAGTTGAACCTGCCGCATCACCCCCGGAGTGGTCTCACGTTATTATTGATTACCTCCTGCACAGATGGGATCCAGGAGGAGGGGGAGGCCTTGAGGGGGGGTACTGTTACGGCTATGGCTGCTGTGCAAACGCCTCACCACCAGGGGTCCCTCTAGAGCTGGATCTCCTGACAGGCCCAGTCCATCTCCCTTCTCCTCTCTATGTTCTGGGCTGTCCCTTATAACCCTGCCTGACAGTTCCCTCAGTGCTTCGGCATCGAGCTCGCCTGGGCTCCCTGCTCTAGCCTTCCTTGCTTGCTGTGCATTTGGTCCCTGGACCTTCCCTTGCCTTGCGCGGCCTTCGGGCCTTATGCCATGCCATGCCATGCCATGCCTTGCCTTGCCTTGCCTTGCCTTGAGCGGCCTTCGGGCCTTATTCCTTGCCTTGCCTTGCGCGGCCTTCGGGCCTTATTCCTTGCCTTGCCTTGCTTTGCGCAGCCTTCGGGCCTTATTCCTTGCCTTGCCTTGCGCGGCCTTCGGGCCTTATTCCTTGCCTTGCCTTGCGCGGCCTTCGGGCCTTATTCCTTGCCTTGCCTTGTGTGGCCTACAGGCCTTCTGTGTGTGTGTGGCCTACGGGCCTTCTGACCTGCCTTGCCCTGCTTACGGTGTGTGGCCTACGGGCCTTCTGTGTGTGTGTGGCCTACGGGCCTTCTCTGCCTTGCCCTGCTTATGGTGTGTGGCCTTCGGGCCTTCTGTGTGTGTGTGGCCTACGGGCCTTCTCTGCCTTGCCTTGCTTACGGTGTGTGGCCTACGGGCCTTCTGTGTGTGTGTGGCCTACGGGCCTTCTGACCTGCCTTGCCCTGCTTACTGTGTGTGGCCTACGGGCCTTCAGTGTGTGTGTGGCCTACGGGCCTTCTGACCTGCCTTGCCCTGACCCAGCCTGAACCCAGACACTGCTACTTGCCGCCTGCCCTGACCCAGCCTAGACCCAGACACTGCTACTTGCCGCCTGCCCTGACCCAGCCTGAACCCAGACACTGCTACTTGCCGCCTGCCCTGACCCAGCCTAGACCCAGACACTGCTACTTGCCGCCTGCCCTGACCCAGCCTGGACCCAGACACTGCTACTTGCTGTCTGCCCTGACCCAGCCTGGAACCAGACACTGTTTCTAGCCATTCCTGACTCTCTCCACCTGGAGCCACCCTGCTGGGTGGTGTTCACGACTCCTGACCGGAGCCCAAGCGTAACATAAACTGCAAGGGAGATGATGCAATAACATTTTTGTTGAATAAGACACATTTTGTTTCTACTACAAAAATAGTTGGAAATACAGGACAAAATTTCAGCACTTCCATGTTGGATATTAAACCCAGAGACAAAGATAGGCCCATTTTGTATAGATTATTGCATACGGAACAAAGGCTAAGATAGTCCCTTAGTTAATAATATGTATATGTAAAGGTGAATTTAATTGAAAAAAAACTTGTCAAAACAATGTAGAATCTTCCTTTTTATTGCATTTGCAAATACCTTTCTTTAAAAAAAATGAAATGTAGAAATCTTGTGAAAATATTTAAATTTGACATTCTTCAAGTTTTGTTTTTTGGAAATTCTCCCATTAAAGTCTATAGCGAATACTTTCAGGGATATGCATATGTGAGACAGTGCCCCTAGTGTTCTATTTACCTGCGCAAGACCAGGCTAGATGCCTGGTCCACTTTAAATTCCTTAAGGAGAGTATGCTCTATGGGGCTCAGAGGGCATAACCAATGACTGGGGAATAAGAGCTGGGATCCAGGTGGGAATAACCAGACCAGGCCCAGGTCTCCAGGAAGAAGGCAGTTCCTGTAACATATCATTGTCCACACACTGAGCTGAGCCGAAGCTGAACTGTGAATTCTAAGGGATGCAATACTGAACTGTAAGTTCTGAAGGGAAGAGAGTCTACTTTTGTGTGATTGTGAAGCTATAATAAAGATAAGTGTTTGAAGAAAGGCTGTAATCAGACTAGTTTATGCCTCCAGGCCTGTGGGAATCACCGTGTGTTCCCACATATGGTGTCATACATGGGATTTTTCTAGAACTTTACCAGAAAAAACCCCAGTCTCCAAGAAAGAGTGTGTTAGGAGCACAGAGAGTTGTGAAGATTACCTGTGGTTCTAAGTATGGTACAGAACAGAGGGGGCCTGTGGCTCTAAAACAAAGTACAGAGCCCAGGGGTGCACAGAGCATCATGGCTTGTGAAAGCTCAGAAGCTACACTGAAGGAAAAAAAACAAATTTAAAAAGTTTCAGGTAGAGAGGAAACTGTGAGTGGGCCTGGTTGGAGGGACAGCCAGGAAGTGGTAGGTTTGTACCAACTAATGGGAGAAGTGCGGCTGGAGGTAGATAGGGATTAAAAGTGATTTAGTTAATTGCCGGTTATGCATGTTTTTTAAATCATTTTTTGCCTTGAAAAAAGAAAAGAGGAAGGAACACTGGTGCAGCAGGGCTGTGCTGAACAGGGCGAGGCCGTGGAAAAGCTGCCAGAGTGGGCTATGAGTATGGTGAATGGAAACCAGAATGTAGCAGTCTGAGAACATGACTGATGGAAGGTGGCAATCACCTGATCCAGAGTCTAAAGGAGGGAGGGCGGGAGGAATTTAAAAAAGAACTTACAAGGAGTCAGCTGGCCTGGGCTGAGTAAAAAACTGAACCAGGAAGCACACTGGACATGGTCAAATTCTATTTGGAGTGGAGCATCATGGCCTTGTCAAGAAGTGGTGACACAGAGTACCCAGAAGGGGGGCACTACAAAGTGGCAAGCAGGCTGCAACACTGATTGGACAGAGGATGGCCCTACAGGTGGTCTTGAGGAAGACCTTGTAGGGCCATCTGGAACACTACCGGGAGTTCGGAGACTGCTCCTGTGAGGTGCAGAGAAGGAGGCTATGAAGTACCCAGAGAGAGAGAGGTCACAGAGAGCCCTAGGGAGGGCAAAACAGACTCCCAGGAGGGAGCAGTATTGAGAAGTTGGAAGTCGGCGCTTCAGGAGGTTCCTAGGAAGATTCTGTAGGATGTCCAAACATTACCGGAAGTCCAGAGACAAACACTGTGAGAAGCCCAGAGAGAGAGGGCAAAGAAAGGCAAGCAAGAGTTGCCGTGGAGAACCCAGAGAGTGGCACTGCGGAGACCCCAGAAAGTTAGGCTGTAGAGGAGCCAGCAACCGGCATGGGCGAGTGGCCAGAGTATACAGATGTAGAAACTGCAGAGAGCTCAGAGGGTGGCGCTGCAGAATTTATAGACAAGGAAACTGCAGAGAGCCCAGGGGAGGCGCTGCAGAGCGTACAGAGGAGGAAACTGCGGAGATCCCAGAGGGAGGCACTGCGGAGGACCCAGAGGAAGAGTCCACAGAGAGCTCAGAGGATGGCGCTGTAGAGACCCCAACGAGTGAGGCTGTGGAGGAGTCAATAAGGGGCTCTACATCAGAGATACCAGATGCCAAGAAGCAGGTGTAGTTGGTTATAGAGGAACCAGAACTTGAAGTTCCTCAGTCAGTCCATAAAGCTCTATCGAGATGGAATTCAAACCTGGAGCCAGCAAATGACTCAGTTAAAGGACTGTGGATGTGCTCTGCACAAACAGCACACTGGATGGTGGTCATGATGCTGTTGAGGATAACCCTAAGAGATGGGGGGTGAGCATGTCACTAGGTTACCATTCCCAAGTGTAGCTGGTGGGAAGCTAAAGGGAGGGGAATGGGATGTCTTGGACTCTCCTGGATGGAATCCTGAAGGGAGTAGGGACACTTAGCCTGACGGGTCCAAGAGGGGAGGGGTATGTGAGGCGGTGCCCCTAGTGTTCCCCCTATTTACCTGTGCAGGTCCAGGTTAGATGCCTAGTCCACCTTAAATTCCTTAAGGAGAGTATGCTCCTTGGGCGGGATCCTGCGGGGCAGGTGGGGCTCAGAGGGCATAACCAGAGACTGGGGAATAAGAGCTGGGATCCAGGTGGGGATAACCAGACCAGGCCCAGATCTCCAGGAGGAAGGCAGTTCCTGTAACGTAACTATCCAAACACTGAGCTGAGACAAAGCTAAACTGTGAGTACTGAGGGAAGCAGTACTGAACTGTAAGTAAAGAGAGTATAATTTTCTGAAGGGAAGATAGTCTACTGTTGTATGATTGTGAAACTATAATAAAGGTAGGTGTTTTAAGAAAGGCTGGAATCAGATTAGTTTATGCCTCCAGGCCTGTGGGAATTACTGCTCGTTTCCACAGCATATTTTAAGAAATATTTGCACAAAGTATTTACAGAATTATAATGTCATATTTCACATATCTATGCCAAGCACTTCTTTAAGCATTTCTGGGATAATGGAACCCAGACTAAGCAACTGTCCATAACAGAATTACAATTCCACAGGAATAATATATACCAAGTATGTGTTTCTGATTTTCTATTTGTGTGCCCTATCTCTGCAGAAATATATAGATGCTTAAACTTAAATTCCTGATCCTCTATCTCTGTTGAATACAAAGCCTTTTCTCAGTTACTTTTGCTGTGCTCCACACTTCCTCGCGGCAGTGTCTACGTCTCTACACCAGCGACTTGCCCCACACTTCCCAGCTCCTCAGGGCAGCCTACGTCACTGCTGCTTAAACTGACTCTGAGCTTCCCCGCTCCTTGGGCAGTCCCTACATCATCATACCAGAGACTCTGTTACTACGCTATACTACAGTTGTGTTCCCTGCTGCAGCTGACCACGCCTCCCGACGGTAAGGACCTGTGGGGCTCCTCCTCTCAGGCTGTAACAGCCTTCACCTTGGGCCAAGGGTCCACAAAACCCACAAATCCTAATGAATTACCAAGTCCATGGACCCGGCAGAGATCTCAACTATCCAGGCCATCCCGGGCCTGGCACAACGAATCAGTGAGCAACAAAAGTTCCTGGAAATGCTGGCAGCAGCCATTGATAATTTGAGCACTCGTTTAGACGCCGCAGTGATTACTACCACGACATCTCCCACCTTTATGCCGGTTCCTCGGCCTACCGTGCCCTTGCCGGCACCTCCACGTTTTTCTGGGAATCCTCTTATGTGCAGGGGGTTCCTAAATCAGTGTAATATGCTCTTCTGCCTACAAACAGCTTATTTCCCAGGTGTGATTACCAAGACTACCAACATCCTTTCCCTCCTGGATGGTAAGGCCTTGGCCTGGGCATCACCCCTCTGGGAACGTGCAGAGCCAGTCCTTCGTGACCTGCCCAGGTTTCTTGCCCTATTCCACTTTGTCTTTGAAAATCCTGGCAGAAGATCCACTTCCGGATCCTCTCTTCTCCACCTTCAACAGAGCACCCGGCCATTAAATGACTACGTCATTGAATTCAGGACTTTGTTGTCAGAACTTCATTGGGACTCAGATGGCTTATGGCCCATTTTTCTTGAGGGACTGAGTTCCCAGATCAAAGACGAGTTGGTGGCTTGGGAACTGCCTGCATCCCTGGTGTTATGGTTTTGAGGTGTTGGAGTGAATTCTTGAGTACTGCGGTGATGGCCACTCCCACGGGGAGGAGCCCCGTGAGGAACCGCAGTACTAGGCTAGACTCGAGACACACAAACACAGATTTGTCTTTATTATACAGTTGAATGATACCACCAGAGGTGGCAGTAGTGAGGTGATCCAGTAGAAGCAGTCCAGGGGCCCTCGGCAGAGGAGACCCGTCCCACAATAGTAGATGTTAGCAGCACACGGTAGTAAAGGGAGTTCCGGATGCAGGTTCCCAGTGCTGAGCTGTAGATGAGACAGACTGACAAAGGTTAGATTACTCACTAAGTTGGTAGCTGTATTGATGGAGATCCCTGCAGGCAGAAGTAGTTGGATTGCAGGCACCAAGGCAGGGAGAGCAGGCCCTCGAGGAGTGAGTACCTGGTATTCCAGATAGGCACCTGAAAGAAAGCATAGGGCCCCTGAGGAGCAGGTACCCAGGTTAGATGAATAACCCCGAAGGGCAGAGAGAGCTTCCAGCGGTAGCACAGAAGCGGCAGAGTAGCTTAGACCGGAGGCATTCCAATCCTTGCTAACTCAAATTGTTAGCAAACGAAAGGCAGACTAAATACCCAGATGGCGTGACATCACTCGAGGGGGACGCCCCCGAGGTTCCCACCATGACGTGGATAAAGACGTGGGTGGCGTGCGCACGCTAGGAGGCCCTCAGAAGAAACATGGCGGATAGGCTTGCCATTGCCGCTCCGGAGACGCCGAAGGGAGTGGCATGAAGATGCGGCAGCAGCCATCCTCCCAAGGCCATTGGAGAGAGCAGGAAGAAAGGTGAGGCACAGAGGTTGAAGCCGTCTGAGACCGACGGATGCAACACCTGGACTCTTTGATAGACCTTGCAGGTCGCATTGACCACCGGCTGCAGGAGCGCTTGCAGGAGTCTAGAGCGTCCAAAAGATCTACGTCAAGCTCGTCCCAAATTCAACGCTTGTCTTCACCCAAGCTGAACGTGCTTCCGAGCAAAACTGAAGATGAGCCTATGCAAATGGGCCGGAGCAGACTCTCTCCGGCCCGGAAAGCTGCCGCCGCCAGCAATCGAGTCTCTGCTTATATTGCGGCCAACCCTGACATGCCATAGCCACATGCCCTATCTGTCCAGGAAACTCCCAGGCCTAGGTTCAGCAGGAGGACTGCTCCTAGGCCTGACTTCGCATTCTCCTCCATTGACATTACTCTTCTCCATTAAGCTGGATAACCAGGAGTTCCATAGCCTGACCTTAGTGGACTCTGGGGCTGGTGGGAACATTATCCTTAAACAACTGACTAAGCATCTCCGGATTCCCACCATCTGCTCCCCAGTGCCTTTACTTCTCTCGTACATCCACGGAGAACCACTAGCTGGTGCGGTCACTCACACCACTGCTCCTATCCTGCTCTGCATGGGATCACTGCACGTGGAGTCCATTTCCTTCCACATTCTGGCAAAGTCATACATCCAATGGTCCTTGGACTGCCATGGTTACAACAGCATACCCCGCAGTTTGACTGGGCCACTTTACAACTTTCCTGCTGGGGCTCCACGTATCACACCAACTGTCTGGAGTCCGTCCCGCCTCTGCCTTGCCTGACCTCTTTGCTTTCACCTCCTGGCCTTCCTCCGCAATACTCATCATCTGCTGACGTGTTCTCCAAGAAGGCTGCAGACAATTTGCCCCCACATCTTTACTATGATTGCGCAATCAACGTGTTGCCTAACATGGAACCTCCTCCTTTTAGGATCTACCCATTGTCACTCTCAGAGACTCAGGCCATGTCAGAGTACATCCGCAAGAACCTGGCTAAAGGGTTCATTCGACTCTCCAAGTCTCCCGCTGGAGCGGGCTTTTTCTTTGTAGGGAAAAAAGACGGCTCGCTCCGTCCCTGCATCGACTACTGGGGCCTGAACGAGACCATTGCCTTTGATTTCAGAGCTCTTTGACAGGCTTCAGGGGGTGAAGATCTTCTCCAAATTAGACCTCAGGTATGCCTATAATTTGGTTCATATCCGCAAAGGCGATGAATGGAAGACCGCGTTTAATACCCAAGATGGCCACTTTGAATACCTTGTGATGCCGTTTGGCCTTTGCAGTGCCCCTGCGAACTTCCAAAATTTGATGAACGAGGTCTTCAGGGATATGTTATACCAATGCTTGGTGGTGTACTTTGACAACATCTTGGTGTTTTCCAAGGACCTACAGAACCATCGCCACAATGTCTTTCACGTCCTCCAGCATCTACGGGACAATCAACACTATGCATACAATAAAATACAAACAGAATAGCAATGACTAGTTAGCAATGGTGCAACAGCTAACTCTATATTCTTAAAGGTCCATCTGTAGATGTGAGCAATCAAAAGCCTGTAAGAATAGCCAGGTCTTTATTGTTTTTTGAAATTTCAGATAATTAGTGTTATGACTTTCGGCCGCGGCCGCCCGTGGCCAACCCAACTCACATCATGTGCTGTCCTGCTCTCCTCTTCAGGTGAACTGCCGCATGCCATCTGCCTCCTGAGACTTCTCATGGTGGCTGGGACACCGCCAACCTCCATGCTTCCTCCCGGCCTTCCTGGGTGCGCGCACAATGTCTTTCACGTCCTCCAGCGTCTACGGGACAATCAACTCTATGCATACAATAAAATACAAACAGAATATCAGTGACTAGTTAGCAATGGTGCAACAGCTAACTCTATACTCTTAAAGGTCCATCTGTAGATGTGAGCAATCAAAAGCCTGTAAGAATAGCCAGGTCTTTATTGATTTTTGAAATTTCAGATAATTACTGTTATGAACGTCGGCTCCTCGGGATTGCCTTAGAACTGCCTTACAGAGACTCCTGCTCTATGCTTCCCGCTCCTTGGGGAGGATCTGCCTTGCCCTCGGAGACTTTGATTCTGTGCTCCCCGCTATTCGGGGCAGTGCCTATGTCTCTACACCGGCGACTTGCTCCACACTTCCCCACTCCTCAGTTCAGTGCCTAAGTCTCTACACCAGCGACTTGCTCTGCACTTCCCCGCTCCTTGGGGCAGTGTCTACATCTCTACACCAGTGACTTGCTCCACACTTCCCCATTCCTTGGGGCAGTGTCTACATCTCTACTTGAGTGACTTGCTTCCATTCCTCGGGGCAGCCTATGTCACTACTGCCAAGACTGACTCTGCCCTTCCTCGCTCCTCGGGCAGCCTACGACACTGCTGCCAAGACTGACTGCGCTTCCCGGCTCCTCAGGGCAGCCTACGTCACTGCTGCTAAGACTGACTCTGCGCTTCCCCGCTCCTCGGGGCAGCCCCTACGTCATCATTCCAGAGACTCTGTTACTACGCTATACTACAGTTGTGTTCCCTGCTGCAGCTGACCACGCCTCCCGATGGTGAGGACCTGTGGAGCTCCTCCCCTCAGGCTGTAACAACCTTCACCTCGGGCCAAGGGTCCACGAAACCCATGAATCCTAACAATTAGTTTCTGCCTTTATGTCCTTCAGTAAAGCATTCAAAGAAAAGGTGCTTGATATGAAAAAGAACTCTCTCTTGTAGATTCCAGTCTGGAAACAGAGAGAAGGTTAAAGTGGAGGAGACCCTTTTGAGAGGAATGTAGAGTCCTGGAAAGGCAATAAGGTACCAAAAGCATGGAAAGATAAAATGTCAGCCAAAGTATTTTAAACTTATTTTGACAAGATACAGGAAGCCAATGAAGGGACTTAAGTATTGGAGTAAAATAATCTGACTTCTTTAAGCTGTAACTTATTTATCCTGCTGTATTTTGGAGAACTTGTAGATATTTTAACTGGTAAAGTGGCAGACCCATGAGAAGAAACTACAGTAATCAAGTCTTGAAATGAGAAAAACATGCATGAGCAATTTTAGATCACAAATGTCTAAGAGAGGACAAAGACGGATATATTGAAGAAAGCAAAATTATTTCTGGATGGTACTGGAGATAAAGGATAGTTTTGATCAATCAAGACTGAAAGTGAAGAGATCACCTCTTTAAGAACAGAGTATGTCACATAATGGGCTGGGAAAATGACAGGAGGTGCTTTGGGAGATCCAAATGGCCTCTAGTTTACTAGGATTAACCTTCAGCTTGTGGTCATGTAGCAATATGCTACAAGATCCAGACAATTGTTGAAAGTAATTAATAAAAAGGAGGCTTTTGTATTATAAAATGCAGCGATTTGAACATCATCAGTGTATAAAAGGGTCTAAATCCACAGTTCTGAATCAATATGGCTAGTGGAGAAACAAATATTAAAAAGAATAGGAGATAGGAAGGAGTCTTGCAGAACACCTACTGGGAGTGATTTGGGGGTTGACAAATGCTGGTTCCATTCCATTTGGAAAGAGTTATCCTGCAGATAAGACTGGAACCAAGTTAGTGCAATGTTCAAAATCCTAATTTCTTGAAGGCGGCAGAAAAGCAGTTAATGGCCGATGGTGTCAAAGGCAGCATTCATTTCTAAGAGAACCACAAGTGTGTCCTTGCCACCATCAGCCCAAACCCTAACCTCATCAGTCAGTGCCATACTATGTCCTTTGCAGAACCCACATTATGAGGGATGAAGAATATTTGATTTTGAAACAAAATCATTCAATCAGTCTAATACTACCTTCTAAATAATTTTAGACTTATAGCCAAGTTGGATACTGGACGATAATTAGCTAACACAATAGGATCCAATGAGGTCTTCTTGAGAAGAAGGCAGACTCTTGTCATTTTAAGCAAACCAGTGGTAAGAGGAAATTCAGAATTGTAGCAATATGGTTAAACAAATCTAACCTTAAATTCTTCAACAGTTTTGATGGCATTGGATAGAGTTTGAAAGTGGTAAGATGCAGGGGCTGCTCAAGGCAATCTGCTGCCTGAGGCAAGGGATAAGATGGTGCCCTCCCCAAGATGTGGCACCTGTCAAATCAGTGAAAGGGTAAGGGGCTCCCCCTTTTTGGTGATTTGAAATGCTGAGGAAGCGGGGAGTTAGGGTCAGGATTCCTAGAGGAGTGGCAGAGAGAATATCAGTTTTATTATTTCTAGGAGGCTGGTAATCCTGTCACACTCCCAGGAACCCTACCACCTGCATCCTATCCTTTCCCAGCATTTACACCCTGGAGAAGTAGGAAATGGGTGAATGGTGAGTGTCTGTGTATGGCGTACTCCTTCAAGGCCAGTACAAGGATATTAGGTGTCCTAGACAAACCTTGCAGCTTTGTTCCCCTGCCCCATCACACATAAATTAAAAATCGTGCATTAATAATTGTTTACAGGAAAAAGAAAATTCAATATACAGTCTTATGAGGTAAAAACATCACTTACAACATGTTTATATTAATATTTACTATTAGGGATGTGAATCAGGCTTCGGACGATTGAAAATATCGTACGATATTTTCAAAATCGTCAGAAATCGGGGGCTCCCCCAAAACGATAGGAAAACCCCACGATATTGTTCGTGGGGGTTCTCGTATGGTTTTGGGGGAGGGCGGGAAAAACGGCACACAAAAATAACCCCTAAACCCACCCCGACCCTTTAAAACTAATCCCTTAGCTTCCCCCACCTTCCTGACCCCCCCAAAAACTTTATACAGGTACCTGGTGGTCCAGTGGGGGTCCTGGGAGCGATCTCCCACTTCCGGGCCGTCGGCTGCCACTAATCAAAATGGCGCCGATGGCCCTTTGCCCTTACCATGTGACAGGGTATCCGTGCCATTGGCCGGCCCCTGTCACATGGTAGGAGCACTGGATGGCCCGCGCCATTTTTAAAGATGGCTCCGGCCATCCAGTGCTCCCTCCATGAGACAGGGGCTGGCCAATGGCACAGATACCCTGTCACATGGTAAGGACAAATGCCATCGGCACCATTTTTATTAGTGTCAGCCAACGGCCCGAGAGCGGGAGATCGCTCCAGGGACCCCCACTGGACCACCAGGTACCTGTAAAATGTTTTTTGGGGGGGTTAGGAGGGTGGGGGAAGCTAAGGGATTAGTTTTAAAGGGTCGGGGTGGGTTTTTTGTTATTGGCTCGGGCGCAGCCGATAAACAAAACTGCGATCGGGCCGGACGAAAAAAAAACACGATGTGAATCGGAACCGGAATCCGAAACGATTCCGCTTCCAATTCACATCTCTATTTACTATTGTGGTGCCAACCACAAGACCCTACAAAAAAAGACATTTGGAACTCATATGGTATTAGGCCTATTGTAGCAAGTGTTTGATGTAGGCTTGCCCTCAGAAAACCATGAGTAAACTGAACTATAATTACAATATAGTAAACCTCCCATATTAAAACAGCACTAACTGTCGACACTCATAGTAACAAATGTACCTATGAAAAGACAACAAATTAATTATTTCAAACACCAACAGGGCCTAAAACACCAATACACCTACTATTTGGAAAACAGAACAAGCCAAGCTGTTACAGATCCCTACATAGAAACTACATGCCAACAGAATACCTCACCTCAATTACACATACAGAGAACAGGCAGACCCTCACTACATATAGAATAAAGAGATAATAAAATATAAATAGAAACATGAGGACAAAAACTGAACTGGAAGTCACAACAAGCCAGACTCCATATGCAATATAAAAGTGGAAAAACAGAAACATCACTATTCCTCATTAAACATCAAACAATAAAATCAAGAAATATAAAATATCAATCATAATAGTAAAACCAAACTCATAAAATGTTGAGATTACTTACCTGGTAATCTTGTTTTCCTTAGTGTAGACAGATGGACTCAGGACAAATGGGATAGTATCCGCGTGCTAGCAGTTGGAGACGGATCTGACGTCAGCACGGGGGCGTGTATATATCCCCACAGGAAGCGCAGCTGTTCAGTAATCTTCCTTGCAAAAGCTGTTATGGATGTGTGTACTGACGCTCAGTGAAAAGTAAAGAAAAAAAGTGAAAACAGGCCTCCCCTGACCGATTGACAGTGGTTGGAGACCGCCAGCCTTCCCAACCGGAAGGCATGGACATTGGCAGAGTGTACGCTCTTAGGAAAACAAATGTCAAAGGCTTACCTGGAATCGGTGAAAACCCATGTACACAGGCAGCTGGGCGGGATGCTGAGTCCATCTGTCTACACTAAGGAAAACAAAATTACCAGGTAAGTAATCTCAACATTTCCTGGCGTGTAGCCAGATGGACTCAGGACAAATGGGATGTACCAAAGCTTTACACCCCGCCTGGGCGGGAGGCTGCCTGAGGACCATGTAGTACCGCCCTCGCAAAAGCCGAGTCCTCCCTGGCCTGGACATCCAGACGGTAGAACCGAGAAAAGGTATGGAGGGAGGACCATGTCGCCGCTTTACAGATGTCCGCCGGTGACAGCATCCGGGATTCAGCCCAAGACGCCGCTTGGGCTCTGGTAGAATGAGCCTTAACCTGTAGAGGCGGAGCCTTCCCAGCCTCCACGTAGGCGGCTCTGACAACGTCTTTAATCCAGCGGGCAATGGTGGGCCGAGAGGCCGCTTCACCTTGCTTCTTCCCGCTGTGTAGGACGAACAGATGGTCTGTCTTCCGCAGGTCTTGAGTCATTGTCAGATACCTGGGCAGCAATCTGCCGATGTCGAGATGGCGTAATAAATGGCCTTCTTCAGATTTCTTCAAACCTACCGTGGTAGGCAAGGATATGGTTTGGTTAAGATGAAATTGTGAAACCACTTTAGGGAGAAAGGAGGGAACCGTCCGAAGATGGATAGACTCCGAAGTGATACGTAGAAAGGGATCACGGCAGGACAGTGCTTGTAGTTCAGAGATGCGGCGTGCGGAGCATACGGCCAGCAGGAATACCAACTTCAGGGTTAGAGACCGTAGAGACAAGCCCCGAAGGGGTCGGAAGGTAGATCCCGCGAGGAAATCCAGAACCAGATTAAGGTTCCATAAGGGTACAGGCCACTTTAGTGGCGGACGAATATGCTTGACGCCTTGCAGGAAACGAGAAACATCAGGGTGCTTGGCGATGGTCTTGCCACCTCTCCTGGGCCCATAGCACGATAGTGCCGCTACCTGAACCTTGATGGAGCTGAGGGAGAGACCCTTCTGAAGCCCATCCTGCAGGAAATCCAACACAATAGGAATAGTGGCGGCATGTGGACTGGTGCCAAGAGAGTCGCACCATGCTTCAAAAATTCTCCAGATCCGTACGTAGGTGAGGGATGTGGAAAACTTGCGAGCCCGGAGGAGTGTATTAATCACAGGCCCCGAGTAACCCTTTTTCTTCAGTCGATCCCTCTCAATGGCCAGACCGTAAGAGAGAACTGAGCCGGATCCTCGTGCAGAATGGGACCTTGACGTAGAAGGTCCCGGAGAGGAGGTAGGGGGAGAGGCTCCCCTGCCAGTAGGCGTCTGAGGTCCGCGTACCAGGGTCTTCTTAGCCAGTCCGGGGCCACCAGAAGAACTAGGCCCTGGTGTGACCGAATCCTGTGGATGAGGGCACCCAGTAGAGGCCACGGGGGAAAGGCATATAGGAGAGTCCCCGGAGGCCACGGCTGGACCAGAGCATCGATGCCTTGCGAGCACGGGTCGCGTCTGCGGCTGAAGTAGCTGGGTACCTGAGCATTGGACTTGTCTGCCAGTAAATCCATGTCCGGAATCCCCCAGTGATCGACAATCATCTGGAAAGCTGTGGGGGACAGCTGCCACTCGCCTGGATTCAGGCGTTCTCTGCTGAGGAAGTCTGCTGTGGTATTGTCCTTTCCGGCAATGTGGACGGCAGAGATGTCCCGCAGATTCGCCTCTGCCCAAACCATTAGTGGGGCGATTTCTAGAGATACCTGTCGACTTCTGGTTCCGCCCTGACGGTTGATGTAGGCCACCGTGGTGGCGTTGTCTGACATCACTCTGACAGCTCTGTGCCGCAGCCGTGGAGCGAAACGAAGGCAGGCCAGTCTGACTGCCCGGGCTTCCAGGCGATTGATGTTCCATGTGGACTCCTCCCTGTTCCAGCGCCCTTGCGCGGTGAGTTCTTCGCAATGTGCTCCCCAGCCGTTTAGGCTGGCATCCGTGGTGAGCAAGATCCACGTGGGCGCAGACATCCTCGACCCCCTGCTCAGGTGGTCGGACCGCAACCACCACCGCAGCCGGGTCCGAACACGGACCGGTAGAGGGAGGTGCGTGGAATAGGCTCGGTGATGGGGGCTCCAGCGAGAGAGCAGGGAATGCTGAAGTGGTCTCATATGGGCCCGTGCCCAAGGCACCACGTCCAGGGTGGATGCCATGAGACCCAGAACCTGCAGATAATCCCAAGCTAATGGCCGACTGGTTCCCAACAGATACTGGATACGCTGCCGAAGTTTATACTGTCTCTTGGTCGTAAGACTGACCGTGTCCGCCCGAGTGTCGAACTGTACCCCCAGATACTCTATGGACTGGGAAGGCTGTAGGCAGCTCTTGCTGAGGTTGATGACCCAGCCCAAGCTTTCCAGAAGGGCGATCACCCTGTCGGTCGTCCGCAGGCTCTCCACTCGGGATTTCGCCCTGATCAACCAGTCGTCTAGGTAGGGATGGACCAAGATCCCTTCCCGCCTGAGTGCCGCTGCCACAACTACGATCACCTTGGTGAATGTCCTTGGGGAGGTGGCCAACCCGAAGGGGAGAGCTCGAAACTGGAAGTGGCGGTCCAGAACCTTGAAGCGTAGGTAGCGCTGATGATCTGGATGTATCGGAATATGAAGATAGGCTTCGGACAGGTCTAATGCCGTGAGGAACTCTCCGGGCTGGACTGCGGCTTTGACGGAGCGCAGAGTTTCCATGCGAAACCGCGGTACCCGTAAGTACCGATTGAGGGATTTGAGGTCCAGAACAGGCCGAAAAGTGCCCCCTTTCTTGGGTACTATGAAATAAATGGAATAGTGTCCAGAATTCACTTCCCAGGCAGGCACTGGGAGGATGGCGTTCAAGGTCAGGAGCCTCGTCAGGGTGGCCTCCAATGCTGCCTTCTTGAGCGGGGAACATGAAGACTCCACAAACTTGTCCGGAGGAAGATGATGAAAGTCCAGATAATACCCCTCTCGGATAACTGGGGTAGAAGAGGGTCAACCTGCCCCCTATGGCTTCGTCCCCCAGATGAATCAGCAAATTCTCATTGTGGGATGCGACCGGGACCCACGCCCAGCCCGGTCCCCCGTGTGCGCAGCCTGGACCGAAAGGACTGATTCCTGGCCGGAGGACGCGGCGTCTGATAGCGCCCTCTATATGGAACAAATCGCTGTGAACTCCTGCCCCTGGAGGGCCGTGGAACGGAGCGCTGTCCCCTCCTGGACCGGTCTTCTGGTAGGCGAGGCACAGGAGAGGCACCCCAGGTAGCGACTAGCTTATCAAGGTCACTGCCAAACAGAAACGAGCCCTGAAAAGGCAATTTGGTGAGGCGAGACTTCGAAGGTGCATCAGCGGACCATGGCTGGATCC
The DNA here is from genome assembly GCF_901001135.1 of Rhinatrema bivittatum. Taxonomy (NCBI): domain Eukaryota; kingdom Metazoa; phylum Chordata; class Amphibia; order Gymnophiona; family Rhinatrematidae; genus Rhinatrema; species Rhinatrema bivittatum. The sequence continues at coordinate 237,302,802 of NC_042618.1, read as the reverse complement.
ATAGGTGTCTCCTGGCGGCCACGGAAGACGAGATCCCCTTAGCCGTGGTTCGAACCAAATCCGATGCGGCATCGGTGAGGAAGGAAAGAGCGGGCTCCATGTCAGCCGCCGGAGCGTTGTTCCGGACCTGAGACAAGCAGGCACGAGTGACCACCGTGCAACAGGCCGCAATCCTCAAAGAAAGAGCTGCCACCTCAAAATTTTGCTTCAGAATAGCGTCCATCCGCCTGTCATGGGGCTCCCTGAGGGCCGTACCCCCTTCCACAGGAATGGTAGTGCGCTTGACCACAGCGCTAATCAAGGCGTCCACCTGAGGGCAGGCCAGCAGGTCCTGGAGAGCCGGTGCCAATGGGTACATGCCTTTCAGGGCCCGGCCCCCTTGAAATGAGGCCGCCGGTGCTGCCCATTCCAAATCAATGAGTTGCTGAGCCGCCTGCAAGAAAGGAAAATGGCGGGCTGTAGGACGAAGACCTTCCAGCAGGGGGTTCTGCACAGAAGGAATCGAAGCACTGGGACCAGTGATATCCAACTCCGCCAGACACTGAGACACGAGGTCCGAGAGGTCCTCCTTAGGGAAAAAGCGCCGCATAGTCCTATATGGCGCAATCCCCGGGGGGAGGTCCCCTGCGTCCGGGAGTTCGGACTCGTCCGGCGAAACCTCCTGGTCCGACTGATCGGGACTGTCCAGTGGCGGGAGGTCCCGCTCCCGAGAAGGTTGCGAGGGCCCAGGAACAGGATCCCTAGGGGCTGCCATCATGGCGGCAGCCGCAGCATGCGCCGTAGACGCCGCCACCGCAGGAACCGCAGCAACCGCCGGAAGAACAGGCGCAGCAGGGACCGTAGGGCCTGGACGCGAAGTCGTCTGCATCTGGACAAAGGCATGAATTCCCTGAAAAAGATCCACCCAGGAAATGGAAGCAGCCTCAAAACGCCGGGGTACAAGCTCCCCCGGGATTCCTGAGCGGTCGAGACTGCCTCCCAAATCCGGTGTAGCCGCAGGTGAACTGTCAAAAAACTGCGGCTGAGATTGGTCCTGGCCGGAGGGTCCCCCAGCCGCCGCACATTGGGTACATAGGGAGTCGGGGTCAGTACTGCGCGTGGCACGAAGGTGGCATGCAGAGCAGAGGCCTAGAGCTGAAACGGCTAGGGCAAGCGGCGGCGCCGCTGCGGCCGCGGCCGCGAGCTGATCCATTAGCAAAATATAGCAATAGTAAGCGGCAGTAATAGGCGCTGAATAGAACAGGCGCACAATAGCAATAGGAAGCAGCAGCAACAGGCGCTGAATAGAGCAAGCGCACAATAGCAAGAGCAAGCAGCAGCAAATAGGCGCTGAGCAAAACAAGCGCACAATAGCAATAGTAAGCGGCAGCAAGAGGCGCTGAGTAAAAACAGGCGCACAAGAGCAAGAGTATGCGGCAGCAATAGGCGCTGAAAATAACAGGCGCACAATAGCAACAGGCTGTGGCAGCAAGAGGCGCTGAGTAGAACAGGCGCACAATAGCAACAGTGTGCGGCAGCAATAGGCGCCGAGCAGAATAGGCGCACAATAGCAACAGTGTGCGGCAGCAATAGGCGCCGAGCAGAATAGGCGCACAATAGCAACAGGCTGCGGTAACCACCAGCAACGGCCAGAGGCACACAGTACTAAGCAGGTAGCAATATACACATAATGGCAGTCAATAGACATACAGCAGCAATATGCGGCACATACTCACAGTGGCAGCCAATAAGCAAGAACAAGGAGGAAAGAAAGCCGCGCCCATTACAGGCGCGGAATACCTGAGTCAGGCCACAAATGGCGTCCTCCACGGCTTGCCACGCCGCCGGTCCTCTAGATAGCGGAGACCTGGGTGAAGAGACGTACGCCGTACCAAATCTTCAGCGCTGCCGGGCAGGATTACAGGCGGTCTCCGGCTGCGAGGGGAAAGGGCCAATACCTTTCACCGCCGCGGTTGAGGCACCGCACCCGCTACCTCGTCCACACCGGGAGCGAGGGCCTTGGCGGGACCGAGGACTTTCACCTCCGGGGGTCCACGGCAGTCACCCCGGGAAGCTCAACTGGGGGGCACGGCCAGAACGGCCCCTGAGGAGCGCGGGGCTCAAAAAGGTGTTGAAGAAAGGTAAAGTAGAATCTAGAAGAGAAGAAAACAAAAATGAAAGTAGTCTTGGAAAGCACGCTGAACCAGCGTGCAGGCACTCCAAACTGCTTTGGAGACGGAAATTACTGAACAGCTGCGCTTCCTGTGGGGATATATACACGCCCCCGTGCTGACGTCAGATCCGTCTCCAACTGCTAGCACGCGGATACTATCCCATTTGTCCTGAGTCCATCTGGCTACACGCCAGGAAAAAGATAAATATTTAAAAACAGCTGATCAATAGAACTTCAAGTGATTACAAACATATAATATTGGGGGGTTTTTATTTCCTAAACATCAATAAAATATTTCAAAATAGCAGACACATTAAACACCCAATAATTAAAACTAAGGTTAAAAAATCCCCTACTCTCTGTACCTGGGAATTTTAGATTCCGGTCACCCTGAGATTGTCGTAGATTATTCAGGGGTGGGAGATATACACAAACTTTCTCCTTTCTCTCATATATACACATTCTCTAACACACATGTTCATTCTCACACAAATTTCTTTATATTCTCTCTCAGATACATTCTCACTGCTTCACATACTGTCTTTCCAAGACATGCTCATTGTGTCACAAATTCTCTCACACTCTCACTCACACATGCTTATTGGCTGTCTCTCATACACATGCTCACTGGCTCACACACATTCTGACTGTCTCAATTGTTCTTTTTTACACTCATATATAGGCCAACATGCTTAAATAATCCTTCTACGCACACATGTGCTCATTGGTTCACTCATTCTCTCTCACTCACACACATGCTCACTGGCTTACTCACTCTCACTCACCCACATACTCTGGAAACCACAAACCTGACTGTATTCTGCTGGGCAAAATGGAAAAACAGAAACATCATCATTCCTCACAACACATCAAGCAATAAAACCAAGAGATATAAAAACCATACTAATAGAAAGAATAAATATGTCAAAACTGCTGACAAACATACAATAATTTAAATACAATAATTTAAAGTCACATAAATTTGTTCCATTTCCAAAACACCAATGAAATATTTCAAAACAGACATATGAAAACACCCTAAAATTTCAAATAATGGGATTTAAAAAAACTCTAGCTCTCCAGACCATTAAATAAATACATAAATACCTGAGATCTTTTTTTTTATAATTCTTTATTTTTCAAATTTTGAAAATATACCCAAGACATCAAACTTGTACAGAAAAAAAGTTGTTTGTCATTACAAATATTATGGTGCTCAATGAAAATAAGAAATTAATTGTTACAATGACCATCAACAAAATTATAAGAAATAGAGAGGGGACGGAGAAAAGTAATAATGAGCATTATATAGGCAAATACCATGACAAATCAGGTCACTGCACACTAGTACATACCCTTTTTATATAGCAGAAGCAGTAACTGGACTCTCCTGGGATAATGACCGTATAAAGGCTCTGAGCTGGTCTGGTTCTAAGTAAACATATTGTACATTCCTGTATCTTATACAGCATTTTGCGGGATACTTTAACACAAAGCTCGCACCAAGTTGTAACACCTCTGATCTCATTTGTAAGAATTCCTTACGTCTCACCTGAGTTACCTTAATAACATCAGGGTAAATCCAAATAGGGTGACCAAAAAAGGATACCTGCCTATTTCTTAGAAATAATTTTAAAACATAATTTCTTTCAGACTAAAATGCAAAAGAAATAAAAGAAATAAAAGAAACAATAAAGAAGCTCAGACCCCTGCTACATTTCAAGGATTTCCGTACTGTCCTTCAAGCTATTATCTTTTCGAAGATTGACTATTGCAATGCGCTCTTACTTGGCATTCCCGCAATACACACTAGACCACTCCAACTCCTACAAAATGCCGCCGCTCGGATATTGGCAAACACAAAGAAAAGAGATCACATCACCCCCACACTTATGGAACTACACTGGCTCCCTATACAGTCACGAATTCTTTATAAAACCCTCTCGATCATACACAAAAGTCTATTAAACTCCAACCTCAACTGGCTCAACCCCCCCCCCCCCCCCCTCTTACCTCGTACCTCCAAGAGACCTACCCGCCCAGCACTCCAAGGAACACTCCAAGCCCAATCTATTAAATCCTTTAAGCTTTCCTCCACTATTAACAGAGCCTTTTCTCTTGCCGGCCCCACGATATGGAACTCTCTGCCCCATGATATTCGCATTGAGACCCATACCCCCGCGTTCAAAAAGAAACTTAAAACCTGGCTCTTCCAGCAAGCCTACTCCACCACACCCCCTATTACATAAATCCCCCCTCCGAATGTTACTCTGATATCCTGATATGAACGCCTTTATGCCTGTCGATTTGGTACTGTGCACTAATTTTTGTACATAGTTTTGATGTAAATAGTTTTGATGTAAGGGCTCCTCCCTAAGTTTAATTATATGTTACCTAGTTCAATATATTATCTGTTTTATGTAAGGGCCTTGCCCAATGGTTTTGTGTTCACTGTAAACCGATGCGATGTGCGAGCGGTCATCGGTATAAAAGAAACGTTAATAAATAAATAAAATAAAATAAAGGCTTCCTAGTTTTGATCTCAGAGTCCAATGAAGTTTCCAAGAAATTTGTTAAGTCCAAATTTTCCATTAGAGGCCCAGCTCCGGCTTGCTCAGTGGTATCCCTATGTTGTAAATAATAAGCCTTAACAATAACAGGGGTAGCGGCTTCTGGAATCTTTAATATTTGACTCATTTAAGTCTTGAACATATCTAGAGGGGATGTCAAGGGTTGAACAGGAAAATTAAGAACTCTCAAATTGTGAGCTCTTAAAGAGTTCTCTATTCCCTCTAATCTTTTATTAGCAATTTTCTCAGATGTTATTAACTTCTGTTGAACTTTCTCTATAGAATCCACTCTTTTTTCTACACCATCCATTTTCTCATTAAATGTTCTTATCAGATTATTATTGGTTATCGTTTGCTCTCTTGTATCCAGAGTTATTTGAGAGAGAGTTTTTATAGATGTTTCTATAGACCTCAGAGCAGCCCAAATTCCTTCTAGTGTTATATTTGTTGTAGTTGATATCCCAAAACCAGCAGTCATTGCCCTCAATCGGTTTTCTCCCTCCTCCAAGTTACCTTGCACGCTCCTGGCGGTTCCTTGCAGCAAGGAGGCTTGTTCCCCCTGATGTCGCTCGTCCACCGGACTGGGGATGGCCGCCTCCGTAGTTTTTCCCGGGCTGGCCTTCTCCTCTCTCATTCCGAAGGGCTCTCTAGCTCGAGTCGCTCCGCATGCTCCACCCAGATTTGCTTCCTGGGGAGCCTCTACCGCGACCGGGCTGCTAGGTTCACCGCTGTTGTCAATTGCTGGAGCAGGCCGCTTCGACTCGCCGGGACTCAGAGAGATGTCCAGGGTCAAGGGTGGAGTCGCTTGCTCCAGCGACTCTGTTCCAGCGACCACTCTCACCGGCGTTGAGGCTGTAGGTCCGGCGAAGAATCCGTCGAGTCGAGGCTGTGAGGGCTCAAGGGGGGGTAAGCTGTCGTCCACCCCCCTCAACCTCCCTTTTCTTTTAGTATGCGGCATTCTTAGGGAATTTTTAAAATAAGAATCAGTCAGCCTTCCCTCAGCGCTCCTCGCCGGTCTAGTGTGCGGCGGCCATCTTGCTCCGCCCCCCAAATACCTGAGATCTTTTGATTTCCAGTCACCCAGAAATTGTCATGGACTTGGGAGAAGGGAACTGCACAAACTTTATATTCTTTTTTCTCTTCTTCAAACATATAAGTGCTCTCTCTCTCTTTCATAAACATGCATCTCTCTCACACACACACAGACTTTCTCTCTCATGCACATGCAGGCTCTCACATGTACACACAGGTGTTCTTGTTCTCTCTCTCACAAACATATGCAGGATGTCTCTCTCATACACACAGGCTCTCTCTCATACACATGTAGTCTCTCTCATACACATGCAAGCTCTCATACACAGGCATTATCTTTCATACACACATGCAGGTTTCTCTCTCATAAACAGGCAAGCTGTCTCATGTACAAATGCAGGCTCTCATATGCACATGCAAGCTCTTACTCTCTTACACACACACAGAGGCTCTCTTTCACATATGCAGGATTTCACACACATACAGGTTCTCACATGTACATGCAGAATTTCATGCATACACAACCTCTCCCTCTTATACACACACCTCTCAAGCCTCCTCTCCTGCTTTCTTCTGGGCATTAGTAGCAATGTTATTTTACTGCCCATGGGGGAGGAGAAAGACTTCACAAGTGCACTATTCTTCTTTTTGCCAGTGGGTTATGAGAACCTCCTCCGGTATGTCATCAAAAAGTGCTGTTGCCCCTGCAATGAACTCTCTGCTTCCAATATATCAGCAAGCTGCACCGACATCTTCCTGCCAGAGAGGGTGGGAACTTCACTGACACTTTCTCAAACCTTGCCACTGTTTTCCTGCCAGTGAGAATAAGAAATTCTTCACTTCCTCAAACTGCACCACCGTCTGCTTGCCAGTAAGGGTGGGAACCTCACAGGAAGTTACTTAAACCATGCTGCTGTTTTCCTGCCAGTGGGGGTGGGAACCCCGCCGGCATTTCCTCAAATGGTGCCACTCTCTTCCTGCTTGGGGGTGAGAGCCCCACTGTATTCCTTAATTGGCGCCACTCATCTCCTGTTTGGAGATGGAAACCCCACCAGCATTTCGTCCAATGATACCGCTCTCCTCCTGCTTATAAGTTGGGAACCCACAAGCACCTTATCTACTCGTGCCGCTGAGCGGGAATTTTGTTTCTTTTTGATAGGGAAATGAGACAGTCACCAGAGGGCTGTGGAGGTGCATTTTTTGCTGCCCCAAAATTTTCCTGCCTGAAGTGACTGCCTCACCCTGCCTAATAGTAGAACTGTCCCTCGTAAGATGTAAGGAATTAATAAGTAGGTTATTACCTACTGCAGAGGTTAAATTAAAGGAAGAAAACCTACTCCATAAAGATGATGTATAAAAAGGTGCTGCAGAATTAGAATCTAATTTAATGGGCTAAAAATCACTACGAATAATGGAAACCTTCCTGGAAAAATAGCAAAACGCTCCGCAGAGCCGACACAACCACTGAGAAAGGAACAGGTTGATTAGCCCAATGAGAGATTGTTTGAAACAATTGACGGGGCCTGCCCTTATTTTATCCGAAATGTATGTTGTCTTGGCAAGCAAAATTTCAAGTTGATAGTGCTTATTATCGATTCAGACTTAAATTCAAACAGTATCTTCTTATGCCAAAGCCTCTCAAAACAATGGAGTTCCCATTTGAGGGTTCTTAATCCTGAATGTGTTATGACTGTCGGTCTACTCTCGTCCTGCACCGTCCTGCAATGCTCTCTGGGCCTGCTCATGATGGGGGCTAGTCTCTGTTCCGCGCACCCCATGGTTCCTCATGACGGTCGGGACACTGCCGCCACCCATGCCACTCCAAGCCTTACTAGGCGCACTTGCACGTGCCACAGGTCCCCTTGAGGCTTCCCTGATTGATGATGTCATTGGATACGGGGTTCTTAAGCTCTGCCTTTGTTACAAATGTCGGTCTTCGACGGCTTCGCTCCGCCTGCCTCTCACTACTTGCGGCTCCTCCCGCTCACCTTGGACTTTGGCTGCCACGGTGTCTGTTTGTCGTCCTTTCTGGCGTCCCTGGACCGGCTTTGGTGCTGCCTCCTGCATGCTCCTCCAAGGTACCTTAGGGCGCGCGCGCGCATGCCGCCCTCATCTTTATTTCCATGTTGGTGCGATCCTCAGGGGCATCCCCTTGATATGACAACACGCTGCCCGGATATTTAAGCCTACAGTATTTGCTAGCTCATCGAGTTAGCAACGGTAACTCTACAAATTGGATTCGCTCTCCGTACTGAAGCTGTTCTGCCACTCCAGCACTATCTGGAACTCTTACGCCGTTCGGGGTTTCTAACAGGGTACCCGCTCCTCGGGGTCTCTTCTGATTCTTTCAGGTGCTATCAGGAAACTGGTACTCACTCCTCGAGGGCCTTAGTGGCCTTAGCTCTTAGAATTGATCATCGGCTTTGTGATAAGGTGCAAGAACTCATGCTTGGTAAAGGACCTGTTCAGAAAGAAGTTCGTGCTAACCTGCACTCAGGATCGTTCCTGTAATGCCTCTTGCCAGTGATGAAGAACCAATGCAACTTGGTCGCATTCACCTGACATCCAAAGAGAGAAGACTTGGGAAGAGGAATGGTTTGTGCATGTACTATGGACAAGTTGGTCATGCAGTCCAAACATGCCCCATATGTCTGGGAAAAAGACGGGCCTAAGTCCTCTAGGAGGACTTTTCTTAGGCTTTACTACGCTCTCTCTTCCTGTCTCTCTGACCTGCGAACCTTTGGAATTCCAGACCCTTGCCCTGGTGGACTCAGGGGCAGGAGGTAATTTTATTCTATGACGATTAGTGGAACATTTGAGGATTCCCCTCACCACTTTGAAGACTCCACTACTCTTATCGTCTATACAAGAAGAGCTATTTCTGGGTGATGTTACCTGTTGTACCGAACCAGTATCCCTCCGCACCGGAGCCCTCCATACAGAGTCAATTTCCTTCTTTGTGTTAGAGAAGGCCTTGCACCCTATCGTTCTGGGGTTACCCTGGTTGCAGCTGCACATGCCACAATTCAACTGAGCTACGTTGGAGCTCTCCTGTTGGGGCCCAGAATGTCATGGCAAATGCCTAAAGGAGGTCTCTCCTATTCTCTGCATGCCTACAAATCCAGTGATGCCAGGACTGCCGGCTCAGTATGCATCATTTCATGATGTTTTCTCCAAAGAAGCTGCTGACATCCTTCCACCACATAGATCTTATGACTGCGCAATACGACTGAAACCTAATGCTGAACCTCCTAAGGGACGTGTCTACCCACTGTCAGTGGTAGAGAACAAGGCCATGTCCGAGTACATTGAGGAAAACCTGCAAAAAGGTTTTATTAGACCATCTAAGTCTCCTGCGGGCGCAGGCTTCTTCTTCGTGGGGAAGAAGGATGGCAATCTGCATCCTTGTATCGACTATCGAGGTCTGAACGAGATCACGATTAAAGACCATTACCCCTTACCTCTGATCTCAGAGCTGTTTGAGCGACTTCAAGGAGCCAAGATATTCTCAAAATTTGACCTAAAGGGAGCCTATAACTTGGTTCACATCCGTGACGGCGACAAGTGGAAAACAGCTTTCAACACTCGAGATGGCCATTTCGAATATATGGTAATGCCCTTCAACCTTTGCAATGCTCCTGTTGTGTTTCAGAACATGATGAATTGTTGTGAGTGAAGTGTTTAGTGGACCCTTAGGCCGACCTGGGAGAGACTGGGGAGAGGTGTACTATAGTCTCTCAAGAGTGACAGGTCGGGAGGTGGATACGAGGCAGGAGCTGGACGTGAGCTTCACCCTGGAAGCCGGTACTCCCCCGGGAGGAGCCTGTAGGAGCCCGGCCGCTGGGACAAAGGAGATCACGAAAGCTGAGGCTGGAGCAGGCAGGAATCAGAAGACAGGCAGGAACTGAAGCAGGCTAGGACTGCAGCAAGCAGGAGCTGGAGCAGAACTGGCTACTGGAACCAGACAGGAGCTGAAGCAGGACTGGCCACTGAAACCAGACAGGAGCTGAAGCAGGAATGGTGACTGGAACTAGACAGGAGCTGAAGCAGGACTGGCGACTGGAAGCAGACAGGAGCTGAAGCAGAACTGGCTACTAGAACCAGACAGGAGCTGAAGCGGAACTGGCTACTGGAACCAGACAGGAGCTGAAGCGGAACTGGCTACTGGAACCAGACAGGAGCTGAAGCGGAACTGGGTACTGGAACCAGACAGGAGCTGAAGCGGAACTGGCTACTGAAACCAGACAGGAGCTGAAGCAGAACTGGCTACTGGAGCCAGACAGCTGAAGCGGATCTGGCTACTGGAACCTGGAACCAAGCTGGAACTGAAGAAGAACAGGTTAGCGCAAGGAAGCCAGACAAAAGCAAGACTTGAGCACGGAGAGAACACAAGTCTCAGGCAGGAACGGAGTCGCTAACGCAATAGCACACTCTGGACTTCCGGCGATGACGTATTGGAGGCGGAAGTAACCGGGGGAAGCTCCGAGCCCTCGCTCCCCTGCACCGGTAAAATACCTTGTTAAAACTGTCTGTTTTCGCCGCTTTTGTCGAGGAGGGGACATCGGAAGTGTTGCTGCTGCCGGGGGACGGGAGGAGCCCCGCGGGTGATGCGCCGGTCGAGCGCACGTAGCAAGCCTGAACGCCGACCGCATAGACCACGTGCTGCTAAAATGGCCGCCGCTGCCCGGCCCGGGGAGCTGCTGCTCGCCTCTGTAAATGAAGATGCCTTGCAGAAAATCTCCCAGCGGGTTACTGAGGCGCTGGATGGCAGACTTTATAAGTTACAAACTGCCATGGAGGATATCAAGTCCGCGGTGGAGGGGCATGCCAAGCGGCTGGATACGGCGGAAGGCATTATATCGGACTTGGGGGACCGGCTTGCGACCTCAGAGCGAGTTGTTACAGACCTCCAGGGCCGGCAACGGGAACTCCTGGCCAAGATGGAGGAGCAGGAGGACAGGGGGCGCCGGAATAACCTTAAGATCATAGGCCTCCCGGAAGAGGTGAAAGAGGGGGAGCTTAAGGATCTAGTTGAGCAATGGCTGCCCCAGCAGGTGGGACTCCTCATCCCTGGGGACAAGTTGCAATGCGAGAGGGTGCATCGGGTGGGCCCCATGCGAGAGGGGATGGGGCGCCCGCGTCCAGTTATGGCACGCATCCTTAACTGGGACCACAAGACCCGGCTGCTGCGATCGTACCGCCTGAAGCAGGAAGTGCTGTATAATGGCCACAAGCTGCTACTGTTTAATGACTTCTCGGCAATAGCACACTCTGGGGCACGGAGCAACTGAGAACCGCAAGGAACCCCATTGCAAGGCAAAGTCCTGTGCTCCGCGGCGGCCTTACATAGGCCGCGGCGTCTGATGTCACGGATAGGGTGGAGCCTTCAGTGGCGGGAAATGGCCTTCATAAGCGCGGCTTGCACGCACCTAGGAAGAAGGCGTCCAGACAGGGCTTCACGGCGGTGTCCCCTCCCCCCCCCCGCGGGGATGCCGCGAAACAGCCCGCAGACCCTCTGAGACAGGCCGGGACCAAGGAGGTATGGGCCTAGTCGCGACTGCCGCGACTGGGACCGCAACAGTACCCCCCCCCCCCCACCCTTACGCCCCCTCTTAGCCGTTCCTGGTTTATCTGGGTGATTGTCATGGAAGGCTTTCAATAAGTCCTTATCAAGGATGTTGCAGGCTGGCTCCCAAGTGTTGTCCTCGGATCCACAACCTTCCCAGGCGATGAGGTACTCCCAGCAACGTTGATGGAATCTGACATCTAGAACCTCCCGAACTTGGTAGGTGGTGTCTCCTGGCACGGAAGGATCTGCAGATTCAGGAGCTCGTGGATGGTACCTGGAGAGGATGAGAGGCTTCAAAAGGGACACATGGAAGACATTGTATACATGCATCGAGGAGGGTAAGCGCAAGCGATAGGAGACAGCTCCTACGCACTCAGCAATGCGGAATGGTCCACAGAATCTGGGGGCGAGTCTGCGGGAAGGAATCCGAAGTTGTAGATCCTTTGTACTCAGCCAAACATGGTCCCCTGGAAGGTAGACTGGTGCTGGCTGACGGTGGCTGTCTGCCCATCTTTTGGCAGCAAGGGCGGCTTTTTGCATCTTCCTTTGGATAGACGTCCAGAGGGCAAGTAGCTGGCAGGCAGAGAGTTGCACTGCTGGCAGTGCACTGGGTTCGGGCGAGGGCGAGGGCAAGGGCGGCCGAAGTTGCTTCCAATAGACGGCTAAGAAGGAAGAACTTCCTGTAGCAGAGTATGTATGGTTGTTGTATGAAAATTCTGCCCATGGGAGAAGCTTGGCCCAATCGTCTTGTCTTTTGTTTACAAAGGAGCGCAGGAAGGTCTTCACAGTCCGGTTCGTACGTTCAGTCTGTTCGTTACTCTGAGGGTGGAAGGCTGATGAGAAACTCAACTGGCCCTTGAAGCACTTACATATCGCCTTCCAGTAGCGGGCGGTGAATTGTGGGCCTCAGTCTGATATGATGTCCTGGGGAAGACCATGAAGTCGGAACATATGTTGAACGAATAAATTAGCCAGGTCGGGCGCTGAAGGTAATTTTGACAGGGGAATAAAATGTGCCATTTTGGAGAACCGGTCCACAACAACCCAGATGACTGTGTTCCCATCTGATGCTGGGAGATCCACCACAAAGTCTGTGGAGATGTGCATCCAGGGCTCCACCGGGATAGGCAAGGGATGTAACAAGCCTCCAGGTTTTCCGCCAAGCGGTTTTTGCAAAGCACAGGTGGGGCAGGAATCAACAAAGAGACGAACATCTTGCCTTACTGTTGGCCACCAACAGAACCGGTTGAGGAGGTCCAGCGTACCAGTCCGGCCCACATGCCCTCCAGTGAGGGATTCATGGGCCCATGCCAACACGGCCCTGCGAGAGCGGCATGGAACTACGGACTTTTCTTCAGAAGACACGGAGGTGGCGGCGAGACTTACTTTCTTGGGATCCAAAATGTACTGAGGCGTCTCAGGGGTCTCCTCAATCTCGGTGGAGCGTGACAAGTCAAATCGGTCAAAAAACAAAGACCACCGGGCCTGTCTCGGGTTCAGGTGCTGGGCTTGGTGAAGAAAAGAGAGATTTTTATGGTCCGTATAAGATGGTGAAGGGGTGATTGGCTCCCTCCGACCACTGCCTCCATTCTTCCAAGGCGAGTTTCACGGCGAGCAGTTCCTTGTTGCCGACCGCATAATTATTCTCAGCCGGGGAGAACCTCCTAGAGAAAAAGGAGCACGGGAGAAGCTGTCCATTGTCGGAATGCTGGCTCAGCACCGCTCCAACAGCTACATTCGAGGCATCGACCTCCACCACAAATGGCCGACTGGGATCAGGATGGCGGAGGCATGTGTCTTGTAAGAAGGCCTTCTTCAACTCCTTGAAGGCTAGACAGGCTTGGGCAGCCAGTCTACCACATTGGCTCCCTTCCGGGTGAGCGCAGTCAGAGGAGCCACTATGTGAGAATAACTGGGAATAAAATGCCGATAAAAGTTAGCAAAGCCGAGGAATCGCTGCAGTGCCTTGAGGCCCTTTGGCTACGGCCAGTTTCTAATTGCAGTGACCTTCTCTGGATCCATCTGGAAGCCGTCAGCTGAAACAATATAGCCCAGGAACGGCAAGGAAGTCCTTTCAAAGCTGCATTTCTCCAGCTTAGCGTATAGGTTGTGCTCTCTGAGAATTTGGAGCACCTGGCGAACATGCTGGCGGTGCATAGGCAGGTCACGGGAGTAAATCAGGACGTTGTCGAGATAGAGGATCACAAAGACATTGAGCAAATCCCGTAGCACCTCATTCATCAGGTGTTGGAAGACCGCTGGGGCATTGCAAAGGCCGAAGGGCATTACAAGGTATTCGTAATGCCCATCCCGGGTATTGAATGTGGTCTTCCATTCGTCCTCGGGACAGATTCTGACTAGGTTGTAGGCCCCACATAGATCCAACTTAGTAAAGATCTTTGCGCCTTGGAGGCGGTCAAGTAGTTCTGGAATCAACGGGAGAAGGTAGCGGTCCCGTTTGGTAATTGCATTGAGTCCTCGGTAGTCGATACAGGGCCTCAAGGAGCCATCCTTTTTGCTGACGAAAAAGAATCCCGCCCCGGCGGGCGACTTTGACGGGCAAATGAATCCTTTCGCCAAATTCTCAGTGATGTACTCAGACATGGCCCGTGTCTCAGGCAGAGACAAGGGGTACACCCTACTCCGAGGTGGCATAGATCCAGGCAATAGGTCAATAGCGCAGTCATATGGACGATGCTGCGGAAGAATCTCTGCTTTAGTCTTCGAGAAGACATCCGGAAAGTCCTCGTATGGCACTAGAGGTCCAAGGGCAGAGTGCAAAAGCAGGAGTGCTGGAGGTTGGGGAACCTTCATGCAATGAGAGAGGCAATAGGGACGCCACTTAGTGATTTGCAGAGTATCCCACTGGATCACAGGCGAATGCTTTTGGAGCCACGGCAGCCCTAGCACCATGGGGTGGACAGCCTTTTCGAGAATCAGGAAGGCTATCTCCTCCAAGTGGATCGCCCCGGTGTGGACTGTGATGGGAGCCGTGGCGGTCAATATGCGACCTGGAAGGAGCGTTCCCTGAATGGAGGTAATCCGGAGTGGAAATTTTCATCTCTGCGTAGGGAGCTGCAGTTGAGAGACCAAGTCTTGCTGGATAAAATTACCTCCGGCTCCGGAATCCAGGAAGGCAAGGGTTTCCAAGGACCCTCCGGGAAATTTCACGGTAATGGGTATCATACTCTGAGGAGCTGTGGCACAACCTAGGAGGAGCTCCTCCCGACCTCCTAGGTTCTGGAGCTTTCCGCACGCTGCTGGCAGCGTGCCACGAAATGGCCTTTCTGACCACAATAAAGGCACAAGCCCAACGAGCGGCGGCGTTGTCTCTCCTCAAGAGAGAGTGGGGCACGTCCCAACTGCATAGGTTCAGAGGCAGAAGCATCAGGACGGGCAGGCCTGGGTGTAGGCAGCGGGCGTGAGGAACTGCGGACAGGGCTGTGCTTAGTCATGCGTAACTCTCGTGCTCGCTGTTGCAGGCGGCGATTGATGCGGGCAGCCATGTCAGTGAGAGCGTTGAGATCTTCCGGGAGGTCCCGGGCAGCAATCTCGTCCTTAATGCGCCCTGACAACCCTTCCAAGAATATGGCTTTAAGGCTTTCGTCTTGCCAACCTACTTCCTGAGCGAGCGTTCTGAAATCCATTGCATAGTCCGCCAGGGAACGGGATCCTTGGCGAAGCTGTAGCAATTCTGACATGGCTGAGGCCTGGCGGGCGGGTTCGTCAAAGGCTTGATGAACGTTGGTGACAAACTGCTGTAAGTCGTCCAAGGAGGAGTCGTTACGTTCCCACAGGGGGGAGGCCCACACCAGGACTTTCCCATCGAGCAGGGAGAGAATGTACGCTACTTTTACGGAGTCCGTGGGAAATTGCCGGGGCAAGAGCGAGAAGCGCATGAAACACTGATTCAAGAACCCACGGCAGATCCTAGCATCTTCAGCGTAGTGAGCAGTTGGCGGCAGCTGAGTCACGGGTGAGGCTGCATCCTCGGGGTCGAACCCACAGCAGGCAAAGAACAGGTATCGTGGGCATCCATTCGGGCAGCCAGTTGCCCAACAGATCCGGCCAGGACATGCAGGTATTGTTGTTGTTGTTGTAGCTGCAGAGCCAATGCAGGAAGATCCTGGGATCCTGGTACCTCGGCCGAGTCCATGGCCTTGCAATCTGTTGTGAGTGAAGTGTTTAGTGGACCCTTAGGCCGACCTGGGAGAGACTGGGGAGAGGTGTACTATAGTCTCTCAAGAGTGACAGGTCGGGAGGCAGATACCAGGCAGGAGCTGGACGTGAGCTTCACCCTGGAAGCTGGTACTCCTCCGGGAGGAGCCCGTAGGAGCCCAGCCGCTGGGACTTAGGTGATTCACCCTGGAAGCCGGTACTCCCCCGGGAGGAGCCCGGCCCCTGGGACTTAGGAGATCACGGAAGCTGAGGCTGGAGCAGGCAGGAATCAGAAGACAGGCAGGAACTGAAGCAGGCTAGGACTGCAGCAAGCAGGAGCTGGAGCAGAACTGGCTACTGGAACCAGACAGGAGCTGAAGCAGGACTGGCCACTGGAACCAGACAGGAGCTGAAGCAGAACTGGCTACTGGAACCAGACAGGAGCTGAAGCGGAACTGGCTACTGGAACCAGACAGGAGCTGAAGCGGAACTGGCTACTGGAACCTGGAACCAAGCTGGAACTGAAGCAGAACAGGTTAACGCAAGGAAGCCAGACAAAAGCAAGACTTGAGCATGGAGAGAACACAAGTCTCAGGCAGGAACGGAGTCGCTAACGCAATAGCGCACTCCGGGGCACGGAGCAACTGAGAACTGCAAATGAGGCTCTGCGGCGGCCTTACATAGGCCGCGGCGTCTGACGTCACGGATAGGGCGGAGCCTTCAGTGGCGGGAAACAGCCTTCATAAGCGCGGCTTGCGCGCCTAGGAAGAAGGCGTCCAGGCAGGGCTTCACGGCGGCGTCCCCCCCCCCCGTGGGGATGCCACGAAACAGGCCGCAGACCCTCGGAGATGGGCCGGGACCAAGGAGGTAAGGGCCTAGTCGCGACTGCCGCGACTGGGACCGCAACAATGCATGACATTCTGCGGGACTTTCTGTACAAGTGTGTCATTGTTTACCTAGATGACATCTTGATATTCTCACAGGATATGTCTACTCATCTAGCAGATGTCAAACAAGTATTACTGAGACTTCGAGAACATCGCCTCTACGCCAAATTGTCAAAGTGCGAATTCCACAAAGAGTCTGTGCCTTTTCATCTCGAAACACGGCTTCCGGATGGATCCCCCAAAATTAGAGAGTATCAAGAATTGGTCTCAACCTACCAGTGAGAAGGCCCTGAGATGATTTTTGTGGTTCACAAATTATTATAGAAGCTTTATAAAGAACTATTCTTCTTTGACAGTGCCCTTAACTGCAATGACACGGAAAGGGGCCAATGCTTCTAAATGGTCTGCAGAGGCCATTTCTGGGTTCGAGAAATTAAAGGCTGCCTTTTCCACTGAGCCATGTCTGCGTCACCCAGATCCCAATAGACCCTTCATCGTGGAGGTTGACGCTTCAGATGTTGGAGTAGGGGCTGTGTTAAGCCAAACTGGAGATTCTAAAGCCTTATATCCCTGCATCATTTTCTTGCGACGCTTTTCTCCTGCAAAGAAGAACTATGGGATCGGCGATAAAGAACTCCTGGCTATTAAACTGGCATTTGAGAAATGGCGGCCTTGGCGCGAAGGCGCCCAACATCAAATTACTGTATTCTCGGACCATAAGAATCTAAAGTATCTCCATCATGCACAACGTCTTAACCACAGACAAGCCAGATGGTCTTTGTTTTTTAATCGCTTTGACTTCATGCTCAAATATCGCCCCGGAGACAAGAATACCAGAGCTGATGCCCTGTCACGCTCTTTCCTCTCTGAGGATATTCCTGAAGAACCTCAGCACATCATCGACCCGAAGAAAGTCATCTTGGCAGCTACCCATTCTGTGCCTGCCCTTAAAACAATTGTGCCTAAGAACCTCAGAAATAAACTTCTATACTGGGCTCATGATTCCAAATTGGCTGGCCATCCTGGTCAACGCCATACCCTGCTGAAATTACAGAAGTACTATTGGTACCATTCTAAAGCGCCTATGTTTCAACCTGGTGACAAAGTCTGGCTAAGAACTAAGCATCTAAGACTAAAGTTACCCTCCATTCGATTTGCTCCTCGCTACGTTGGACCGTTTCTAATCCACTGACGTCTTGGCAACATTACATACAGTCTGAAGCTACCGCCTGGATTGAAAATCCACAACGCATTCCACGTTTCACTTCTGAAACCACTCATTCTCAGAGAGTTCTCATCCAAGTCTCCTGAACCAACTTCTATTAACACAGAAGAAGACCTTGAATATAAGGTTGAAGCTATTCTAGATGTAAGAAGACGTGGGCGTGGTCAGCTGCTACAATGTCCAAGGATCCACCCAAACATCAATAACCATAACAGCCTTCACCTCCTGCTAGCTGACTTGGCAACGAGTCCCATCGCTACTGTACGAGCTCTTGTCTCCTCGGTCCTGTGGTGATATTCCGGACCTTCTTGGACTCTGGACCCTGGCTGGTACCTGCTCTTCGAGGGCTTGCATACGCTCTCTACAGATACCTAGTCTCATGGCTTCCCTCGCTCCTCAGGCTAACCCTGCGCCTTCCAGAAGTCCTATCTGCAGATGCCCCGCTCCTCGGGGCTGCCTCTGGAAATGCCTTCACCACTTGGAAGTTCTGTCTCCATGCGTCCCCGCTCCTCAGGGCAGTGCCTACGTTCTTCTCCAGAAACTGTCAATGCTTCCCCGCTCCTCGGGGTAGTGCCTACGTTCTATACTTAGGACTATCAGTGCTTCCCGCTCCTCAGGACAGGGTCTACTTTCGACACCAGATAGGGATGTGAATCATTTTTTGACAATTTAAAAAAATCATCAGATAATTTTTAAATCGTCAAAAATCGTTAGAGTGCACGATACAATGCAAATTCCCCCGATTTATCGTCAAAAATCGTTAAATCGGGCACGGGAATTATTTGGGGGGAGGGCGGGAAAACCGGCACACCAAAACAACCCCTAAACCCACCCCGACCCTTTAAAACCAATCCCTTACGCTCCCGAATCCCCCAAAATGTTAAATTACCTGGTGGTCCAGTGGGGGGAGGGGGGTCCTGGCGCGATCTCCCGCTCTCGGGCCATCGGCGCCATTTTGGCTGCCACTAATATAAATGGCGCCGATGGCCCGATAAAAAAAAACCCCACCCAACCCTTTAAACCGACCCCCTTAGCCTCCCCCCCTCCCGACCCCCCCCCAAAAACCTTTTAAAATTACCTGGTGGTCTGGGGGGGGCGCGGGGAGCGATCTCCCGCTCTCGGGCCATCGGCTGCCACTCATAAAGATGGTGCCGATGGCCCTTTGCCCTTACCATGTGGCGCCGGCCATCCAGTGCTCCTACCATGTGACAGGGGCCGGCCAATGGCACGGATACCCTGTCACATGGTAAGGGCAAAGGGCCATCAGCGCCATTTTCTTTTAGCGCAGCTGATGGCCTGGGAACGGGAGATCACTCTCCGCGGCCCCCCTGGACCACCAGGTATGTGTAAAAAGTTTTGGGGGGGGGGCGGGAGAGTGTGGGAGGCTAAGGGGGTAATTTTAAAGGGTTGGGGTGGGGTTTTTTTTATCGGTGCGGGCCTCACTAAAACAAATTAGTGATGTGAATTGGAATCGGAACCGATCCCAATTCACATCTCTAACGATCAGATTCCCCCCCCCCCCCCCAGCCGAACCCGATCGTTAAAATGATCGGGCACACGATTCACATCCCTAACACCAGAGACTGTTGTACTTCCCTGCTTCTTGGGGCAGTGCCTTGTTCAACCACCGGTGGCTGCCGGTACTTCCCTGCTCCTCAGGCTTGTCTACATCATCACCTGGAGACCTGACTCGGGCTTCCCCGCTCCGCGGGTTAGCCTGCGTCATCAATTTAGTACCCCTCTCACTACGCAGCTCTGCCCCTCTGGGTTGTCTCCACAGTATACCTCCTGCATGTCCTGCTCTTGTGCTTCTTGCTCCTCGGTTCTGTCTAGCGCCACCCCCCTCAGAGGTCTCTGCCCAGGTACTGATCTCCAGTCTTCCTGCTTACTGTGGGGGTCCCCTTTGCTGTGTCTCCTACCCCGCTCCTTGGGACCTTCCCACAGATTCTCACCCAGAGCTCCTGCTGTACCAGACCTCACCTCCCGATGGTGTAGACCTGTGGGGCTCCTCCCCACAGGTGGTAACAATTCTCACCTCGGGCCAAGGGTCCACAAACCCACAAACCATTATAGATTGCCAAGTCCATGGACCTGGCAGTAATCTCGGCCCACCAAGCTATTCCTGGCCTGGCACAAAGGATCAGCGAACAGCAAATATTCCTGGAGTCTCTGGCAGCTGCTATCTACGCTGCCGTGACTAGAGATGAGCTTCGTTTTTTCTCCCGGGTCATTTTTTGAGTCGGATGCTTCGGGGTAAAGTTCGGTTTTCCTCGGTTAGTTTTTTTGAAAAACTAAACGGGGAAAACCGAAACCGGCCCAAAAAACGACGTGGGAAAACCAAGCTAAAAAAAACCCCACCCCAAGCATTAAAACTTACTATAAAACATTAAATACAACCCCCCCACCATCCCGATCCCTCCCCAAGACTTACCAACATCCCTGGCGGTCCAGCGGGGTCCCGCGACCGATTTGTCCCTCCATGCCCGGCGTGCCTGCCTCGCTCAAAATGGCGCCGATAGCCTCTGACCTACTATGTCACAGGGGCTACCGGTGCCATTGGTCAGCCCCTGTCACATGGCCATCGGTGCCATCTTGTGCTCCTACCATATGACAGGGGCTGACCAATGGCGCCGGTGGCCCCTGTGATATAGTATGGGCAAAGGCTACTGGCGCCATTTTGATTGCTGGCAGCCAACGGCCCGAGGGCAGGAGATCGCTCCAGGACCCCCGCTGGACCCTCAGGGACTTTTGGCCAGCTTGGGGGGGCCTCCTGACTCCCTCAAGACTTGCCAAAAGTCCCTGGGGGTCCAGCGGGGGTCCGGGAGCGATTTCGTCGTCGGCTGCCAGTAATCAAAATGGCGCCGATAGCCTTTGCCCATACTATGTCACAGGGGCTACCAGCACCATTGGTCAGCCCCTGTCACAAGGCAGGAGCACAAGATGGTGCTGATGGCCATGTGACAGGGGCTGTGACATCAGTCAGAGGCTATCGGCACCATTTTGAGCGAGGCAGGCACGCCGGGCACGGAGGGGCAAATCACTTGCGGGACCCCGCTGGACCACCAGAGATGTTAGTAAGTCTTGGGGAGGGATCGGGATGGGGGGGGGGGTTGTATGTATGGTAATTCTAATGCTTGGGGTGGTTTTTAATTTAAAAAAATAAAATGTGCCCCTCCCCCCCGTAAAAAACCCGAAAAACAGATTTTCCCCGAAGTTCAGGAAAAAACCGTTTTCGGGGCCCCCGATCCACGATTCGTTGAAATTGCCTAATTTGTGATAAACGATTGCACATCTCTAGCCATGACTGCCATATCGACGTCTATCAAGCTCAATACCTCCATCTCTACGCCGGTTCTCCAGCTGACCGTGCCCTTGCCAGCACCTCCATGTTTTTCAGGGAACCATCTTATGTGCAGGGGATTCTTAAATCAATGCAATATGCACTTCTGTCCTTAACCAGCTTACTTCCCAGACATGATCACCAAGACTACCTACATCCTTTCCCTTTTGGATGGTAAGGCCTTGGCCTGGGCATCGCCCCTCTGGGAGCATGCTGACCCAGTCCTTCGAGACTTCCCAGGGTTCCTGGTCCTATTCCGGTCTGTCTTTAAAGATCCTGTCCGAAGAGCCGTTTCCGGGTCATCACTTCTTCATCTACAACAAGGCTCTCACCCACTAACGGACTATGTTATTTGAGTTCAGAACCCTTGCTTCAAACTTCACTGGGACTCCGACTGTTTACGCTCTATTTTCCTTGAAGGTTTGAGCCCTCGAATTAAAGATGAGTTGGTGGCTGACAAATTGCCCACGCCGTAGGACTCCTTGATAGACCTTACTGGGTGTATTGACCACCTCCTGCAAGAATGCTCTCAAGAATCCAGAGCATCTCGGATGTCTACGTCAGGCTTGTCCAGTACTCGACGTTCTTCTTCTCTCACTATGAACACAACTCAGAACCTAGCAAAGGAAGAACATATGCAGATGAATCGGAGCAGACTTTCTCCTAAGGAATGATGGCGTCGCCAGCAATCCGGTCTATTTCTGTACTGCGGCCAACCCAGACATGCTATAGCCTCGTGTTCAGTCTGTCCGGGAAACGCCCAGGCCTAGGTTCTGCTGAAGGACTACTCCTAGGCCTGACTTCACCGTCTCCTCCATTGACTGTCCCCGTTTCCATTAAAATGGACAACCAGGAGTTTCACACTTTGGCATTGGTGGACTCCGGGGCTGGTGGGAATTTCATATTAAAACAACTCACAAAACACCTGCGAATCCTCACCATCCACTCTCCTGTGCCATTAATACTCTCAACTATATATAGAGAACCTCTTCCTGGCGAGGTTACCCACACCACGGCCCATATTCAGCTTCGCACCAGGACCCTGCACGTGGAAACCATTTCTTTCCAAATATTGAACAAGGCCATTCATCTTGTAGTTTTGGGACTGCTATGGCTACAGCAACACACTCCACAGTTCGACTGGACCACCCTACAGCTCTCTTATTGGGGTTCCTCCTGTTATAAGAACTGCCTAGAGTCCGTCTCACCTCTGCCTTGTATGATTACCTCGCCCTCTCTTCCCGACCTTCCACTGCAATACTCTTCTTTTGCCGATGTGATCTCGAAGAAGGCCGCGGATACTCTACGCCCGCACCACTCCTACGACTGTGCAATTAATTTGCTACCTAACTCAGAGCCTCCTCGGGGTAGGATCTATCCTCTATCGCAGACGGAGACCCAAGCCATGTCTAGTCTCCCACTAGAGTGCAAATGCAAAGTTTCCATTATATAAGATTTCAAAACCGGTCCTTTTCATGTCTGTTCCTAAATTATGGAACGGTCTTCCATTGCAGGCTAGAGAAGAAATGGACCTGATGAAATTTCAGTAGAAAGTAAAAACTTGGCTGATGAAGACAGAGCTTCCAAATTAACTCTCTGGGAAAGCTATTTAGGTTTAAGGGGTCGGTGATGTTGACGTAAAATTCTAAAATCAGAAAGATATATATGGGGTACAAGATTTAAATATGGAATTGCTGTAATGGAGTGGAGGCAGGTTCCTTTTAGGGCTGTTATTCTGGGATGGCTATTAAAGTATTATATTATTTGTTTTAACATTCTGGCTTATTTTAATGATTTGTATAATTTTTGATGCCATATATGTACATCGCTTTGGAAATTTTATTATAAAATTGGAAAGCAATTAATAATTTTACAAAATAAATAAATAAATACAATGTTAACTGAAAGGATGAAGAACACTGAATAAGAAGATAATGTACAAATTTTAATGTTCTAACTTTCAGTTCTGTAAGATATAAGGACTTGTGATACAGAATGGCAATACCACCTCCATGGCAACGACTTCTACATTTATAAAGAAATGAGAAGTCAGGGGAACACGCCTGAGTGAGTGTTACATTTGGCCAGTTGCACTCACCTTGTCGCCAACGTTGCTCCTAGGATACTTCCATCTCCTTCCTCTGCTGCGACTCTTGCCTTTCTCCTAACTGCATGAGTCTATGAAGGTCCAGCAGCAGAAAACCTTGCAGCAGGTGCTCACTGATGACATCAAGTGGCTGGGTATTTAAACCCAACTGCGCCACTAGCCTGTGTCTCAGCAGCAGGTCCTTCTGTTCTGCGGTGCATGTTTTCCTCATGTTCCTGACCTTGCTTTACCTCACCTCATGGTTCTGACTTTGTCTTGCCTTACCTCCAGTGACATCCTGTCTCCTGCCCTTGACCCTGCCCATGTCCTTGTCACCTTCTTAGTCTTGTTCTCTCCTGCTCCAGTCCCTTGCCTAACTTTGGACTGATCTCTTGTGCTTGACTCCTTGCCTGGCTTCTGACTTTGCTTGAATGCTGCCTGCCTTGACTTCTGCTTGGTATTCACCTTCACCTGAACTCTACTTGTTGTGACTCCTGTCTGGAACTTGACTCTGCCTGTATGCCTACAGTCCAGGACTTTGGCCTATCCCCAGTCCTACTTGCTCACTGGACCTCGCCTAAGTCCTGCCATCCCTAGAACCCAGGGCTCAACCTACAGGAAAAGAGGTTGGTAAAGGTAAAAAACCAGATCCAGTGCCCAAGCGTGTCCGCCTACTGACGATATGGACCTAGTTGGTTTACCTACTAGGCTGAATCAACCATGAATCAGTCAAAGGGCTTACCCACCTGAAAGACTGTTGAGGTCATGAGCTCGGTAGATTCATCGGCAGCACATACCATCCCAGGCTTGGTTCTGAGTCCAGCAAACAACAGGAACAACTGCAACAAGTTGCAGACCTTCTCCAGGAAATGACTGACCGGATGTGTTACGATGTCGGGCCAAGGAGGCCTTGGACCAGGACCTCCTATTTTCCAACGCTGGGCTCCAAACTCAGTCCCTCCTGCTATTGCAGCAGTGGGCAGCCCTCTTTGCGGCCATGCTGCTGCTGCGTATCCCGGTTCCTCCGGCATGGCAAGGGGTTCCCCACTACCGGCCTGCATCTCCTTTCCTCCACCGGCTGCTGCATCGAGTGTCACATGTATGATTTTTTACCCACCGGTGAGAAGTTGTACATGTGCATGCGATGCAAAGAGCTCCTGGCTCTCAGAGAACGAGTCCGATCTCTGGAGGCTAGAGTGGCAGACCTGGAGGAGCTGAGGCAGACAGAGAGGTATATAGATGAGACCTTCAGGGACATAGTAGTCAAGTCCCAACTTCAGACTGGCAGCCCTGGTGCTGCCTTGGAGGAAGAAGGTCTCATAATGGGAGAGCACCAACCAGGTGTAGCAGGAAAGGATTCTGTAGCAAGGACCTGCTCTCTAGGTGATGCATTGTCCTTTCGCACTGAGGATATCTCCCCAAGGCCTACTGCCCAGGAGGGAAGGGTTAGGTCGGCCATCATAGTTGGTGATTTGATTATTAGGAATGTAGATAGCTGGGTGGCGGGTGGGCGTGAGGATCGCCTGGTAACATGCCTACCTGGTGCGAAGGTGGCGGACCTCACGCGTCACCTAGATAGGATTTTAGACAGTGCTGGGGAGGAACCGGCTGTCGTGGTACACGTGGGCACCAACGACATAGGAAAATGTGGGAGGGAGGTTCTGGAAGCCAAATTTAGGCTCTTAGGTAGAAAGATTAGATCCAGAACCTCCAGGGTAGCATTCTCTGAAATGCTGCCTGTTCCACGCGCAGGTCACCAGAGGCAGGCAGAGCTCCGGAGTCTCAATGCGTGGATGAGACGATGGTGCAAGGAAGAGGGATTCAGTTTTGTTAGGAACTGGGGAACCTTTTGGGGAAGGGGGAGTCTCTTCCGAAGGGATGGGCTCCACCTTAACCAGGGTGGAACCAGACTGCTGGCGCTAACCTTTAAAAAGGAGATAGAGCAGCTTTTAAACTAGAACAAAGGGGAAAGCTGACAGTCGCTCAGCAGCGCATGGTTCGGAGAGAGATATCTTTAAAGGATACTAATGATGCATTAGAATTAGGGCATCCCGACAGTGAGGTTCCAATAATTAGAAAAGTAGTCCAAGTGCCTGTAACTAAAAACTCACCTGAGCTAAAAAATTCTAACTTATCCCTATCAATTAAAAAGCAGAATAAAAATACAAACAAAAAACAAACTTTGAAATGTTTGTATGCTAATGCCAGAAGTCTAAGAAGTAAGATGGGAGAATTAGAATGTATAGCAGTAAATGATGACATAGACTTAATTGGCATCTCAGAGACATGGTGGAAAGAGGATAACCAATGGGACAGTGCTATACCGGGGTACAAATTATATCGCAATGACAGAGAGGAGCACTCGGGAGGAGGTGTGGCGCTTTATGTCTGGGATGGCATAGAGTCCAACAGGATAAACATCCTGCATGAGACTAAATACAAAATTGAATCTTTATGGGTAGAAATCCCTTGTGTGTCAGGGAAGACTACAGTGATAGGGGTATACTACCGTCCACCTGGTCAAGATGGTGAGATGGACAGTGAAATGCTAAGAGAAATTAGGGAAGCTAACCAAATTGGTAGTGCAGTAATAATGGGAGACTTCAATTATCCCAATATAGACTGGGTAAATGTATCATCGGGTCACGCTAGAGAGATAACGTTCCTGGATGGAATAAATGATAGCTTTATGGAGCAATTGGTTCAGGAACCAACGAGAGAGGGAACAATTTTAGATCTAATTCTCAGTGGAGCACGGGACTTGGTGAGAGAGGTAACAGTGGTGGGGCCGCTTGGCAATAGTGATCATAATATGATCAAATTTGATTTAATGACTGGAAAAGGAACAGTGTGCAAATCCAAGGCTCTCGTGCTAAACTTTCAAAAGGGAAACTTTGATAAAATGAGAAAAATTGTTAGAAAAAAACTGAAAGGAGCAGCTACAAAAGTAAAAAATGTCCAAGAGGCGTGGTCATTGTTAAAAAATACCATTCTAGAAGCACAGTCCAGATGTATTCCACACATTAAGAAAGGTGGAAAGAAGGCAAAACGATTACCGGCATGGTTAAAAGGGGAGGTGAAAGAAGCTATTTTAGCCAAAAGATCTTCATTCAAAAATTGGAAGAAGGATCCAACAGAAGAAAATAGGATAAAGCATAAACATTGGCAAGTTAAATGTAAGACATTGATAAGACAGGCTAAGAGAGAATTTGAAAAGAAGTTGGCTGTAGAGGCAAAAACTCACAGTAAAAACGTTTTTAAATATATCCGAAGCAGAAAGCCTGTGAGGGAGTCAGTTGGACCGTTAGATGATCGAGGGGTTAAAGGGGCACTTAGAGAAGATAAGGCCATCGCGGAAAGATTAAATGATTTCTTTGCTTCGGTGTTTACTGAAGAGGATGTTGGGGAGGTACCCGTAATGGAGAAGGTTTTCATGGGTAATGATTCAGATGGACTGAATCAAATCACGGTGAACCTAGAAGATGTGGTAGGCCTGATTGACAAACTGAAGAGTAGTAAATCACCTGGACCAGATGGTATACACCCCAGAGTTCTGAAGGAACTAAAAAATGAAATTTCAGACCTATTAGTAAAAATTTTCAACTTATTATTAAAATCATCCATTGTACCTGAAGACTGGAGGATAGCAAATGTAACCCCAATATTTAAAAAGGGCTCAAGGGGCGATCCGGGAAACTACAGACCGGTTAGCCTGACTTCAGTGCCAGGAAAAATAGTGGAAAGTGTTCTAAACATCAAAATCACAGAACATATAGAAAGACATGGTTTAATGGAACAAAATCAGCATGGCTTTACCCAGGGCAAGTCTTGCCTCACAAATCTGCTTCACTTTTTTGAAGGAGTTAATAAACATGCGGATAAGGGTGAACCGGTAGATATAGTATACTTGGATTTTCAGAAGGCGTTTGACAAAGTTCCTCATGAGAGGCTTCTAGGAAAAGTAAAAAGTCATGGGATAGATGGCGATGTCCTTTCGTGGATTGCAAACTGGCTAAAAAACAGGAAACAGAGAGTAGGATTAAATGGGCAATTTTCTCAGTGGAAGGGAGTGGACAGTGGAGTGCCTCAGGGATCTGTATTGGGACCCTTACTGTTCAATATATTTATAAATGATTTGGAAAGAAATACGACGAGTGAGATAATCAAATTTGCAGATGACACAAAATTGTGCAGAGTAGTTAAATCACAAGCAGAATGTGATAAATTGCAGGAAGACCTTGTGAGACTGGAAAATTGGGCATCCAAATGGCAGATGAAATTTAATGTGGATAAGTGCAAGGTGATGCATATAGGGAAAAATAACCCGTGCTATAATTACACAATGTTGGGTTCCATATTAGGTGCTACAACCCAAGAAAGAGATCTAGGTGTCATAGTGGACAACACACTGAAATCGTCGGTGCAGTATGCTGCGGCAGTCAAAAAAGCAAACAGAATGTTGGGAATTATTAGAAAAGGAATGGTGAATAAAACGGAAAATGTCATAATGCCTCTGTATCGCTCCATGGTGAGACCGCACCTTGAATACTGTGTACAATTCTGGTCGCCGCATCTCAAAAAAGATATAATTGCGATGGAGAAGGTACAGAGAAGGGCTACCAAAATGATAAGGGGAATGGAACAACTCCCCTATGAGGAAAGACTAAAGAGGTTAGGACTTTTCAGCTTGGAGAAGAGACGACTGAGGGGGGATATGATAGAGGTGTTTAAAATCATGAGAGGTCTAGAACGGGTAGATGTGAATCGGTTATTTACTCTTTCGGATAGTAGAAAGGCTAGGGGGCACTCCATGAAGTTAGCATGGGGCACATTTAAAACTAATCGGAGAAAGTTCTTTTTTACTCAACGCACAATTAAACTCTGGAATTTGTTGCCAGCGAATGTGGTTAGTGCAGTTAGTATAGCTGGGTTTAAAAAAGGATTGGATAAGTTCTTGGAGGAGAAGTCCATTACCTGCTATTAAGTTCACTTAGAGAATAGCCACTGCCATTAGAAATGGTTACATGGAATAGACTTAGTTTTTAGGTACTTGCCAGGTTCTTATGGCCTGGATTGGCCACTGTTGGAAACAGGATGCTGGGCTTGATGGACCCTTGGTCTGACCCAGTATGGCATTTTCTTATGTTCTTATAAGTTAGACCTGTTTAATAGCAGGTGTAAAGTAAGCCGGATAACACTTGTCCGGCTAACTAGCGATTTCTTTGAGGATATTCAGCAGCATAGTGTTACGCTCCTGCCTGCGGACCCCATCCCGCGGACAGGCCCTCACTCACTGCCATGCTGGCCAACACTGCTTCTCGCTTCCTGCGGCCTAGTGCCGTTCCTGGGACCTCCCTCGCAGCCCTGTGGCTGCCCCCGCCGCACCCAATGTCCCTCTTCGTGGCTGGAGCCACCACCGCTGACTCCGCCTCCGCAGCGGGGAAGTCCCCGCTGAGATTCCCTCAGGCAGCAGGAAGCCGCCGCCGCCGCTCCTCCCCTCTTCGCAGCAGGAGCCGCTGCCGGACTGTGTCTTCACGGCCCTAGTGCCACCACCACCGCTCCCTTCACCTATGTGGCCTGAGCGCTGCCGTCGGGGTGTCTCTTCGTGGCAGGAAGACACCTCTGGTCTGTCCTCTCTCCTCCATGCGGCATGATGCCGCCGCAGGCCTCTGCTCCTCCTTCCTTCCTCCGGGCTTCCTCTAGGCGTGAGCGTGCACCTCTTCTTCATATTTAAAGGGCCAGCAACAGGAAACAGCCTGCGGCCCCTCCGGATGATGTAATCACAGCACTTCCTGGCCCAGCCCTATATAAAGGCCCTGTTTCAATTCCTCAGGGCCTTCAAATCAGATTCCATGGTCGCCCATGTCTCCTCTTCTCCGGTCAAGGTCTACCGTGGTCTGCTCTTGTCCAGATGGCTTCATGTTCCAAGTTCTTCTTGTTCCTGATCTTCGCCATCTGATGTTCCTAGTCCTGATGTCCCTGGTCCAGGAGTCCCAGTGTTCTTCTTCCAAATCCTGACTTCCCTTGTCCAGGAGTCCTGATGTTCTTCTTCCAAGTCCTGATGTTCCAAGTCCTGACTTCCCTTGTCCAGGAGTCCCGATGTTCTTCTTCCAAGTCCTGATGTCCCTCATCCAGGAGTCCTGATGTTCTTCTTTCAAGTTCCAGTGTTCCTGGTCCAAGGTACTGGATGTTCCAACTCTGGGTTCCAGATGTCCCGGATGTTCCATGCTCCGTGTTCCAGATGTCCCAGATATTAGTGTTCCACTCCTGGCCCTGATGTCCTCCTCATCTTCAGCTACTCGTCCTTCTTCCAGGTTCCTTGCTACTCTACCTTTCCGGGCGTGCCACTGTTGTGGTCCGTGACCAGCCCATGGGGGGCTGTGTAGAGCGCCTCATGGTATATGGCCTACCCTCATCCCTGCAGCGCAAATCTCCAGAAGGCTCTTGTTTTTAATTCCAAGGCCTGTTCCTGAACTCCGAGTTCCGTCTTTTGAATCCTGGGTCTTGTATCCTGTCCCGGTCTTCGGAGTACCTTGCCTGTCTTCATCCATGCCCAAGACTCTGCCACAACCTGCTCCGCTTCAGCATGGTCCACGACCAGCCCCGGGCGGCTGTGTAGGGTGCGCCTCAGTGCACGCCTGTCCTGAATCTTCAACATGTCCTGGCTTCAAGTTCCACTGCTTTGCCTGGAGTCTGCTTTGCTTCCAGCATGGTCCGTGACCAGCCATCGGTGGCTGTGTAGGGCGCGCTGCATTGCAGCTCTCACTTAGTACTTTCCTGAATCCTTGCTTGAGTCTTCCAGAAACCCTGGGTCTTCCAAGCCCTCGTCCGAGTCTCCCAAACCCTCAAAGTCTTCCTAGCGTCCTGAGTCTTCCAAGTCCTCGTCCAAGTCTCCCTAGCACCCTGAGTGTTCCAAGGCCTCGTCTGAGTCTTCCAAGCTCCCTGAGTCTTCCAAGCACCCAGAGTCGTCCAAGTCCTTGTCTGAATCTTGCTAGCATCCAGAGTCTTCCAAGTCCTCATCTGAGTCTCCCAAATCCTCATCTGAGTCTTCCAAGCTCCCTGACTGTTCTAAGTCCTTGTCTGAGTCTTCCAAGTCCTCATCTGAGTCTTCCAAGCTCCTTGACTGTTCCAAGTCCTCGTCTGAGTCTTCCAAGCACTCGTCTGAGTCTTCCAAGCACCCAGAGTCTTCCTACTTTTCGTCTGAGTCCTTAGTCCATATCTTCCAAGTATACTGACTCTTGTCCGGTCTCCCAAATATCCTGAGGCTTCTGTTCCTGCCCTCTTCCTGTGTCTGACCTCATGCACTCGTCGCTCCCTAGTCCCTAGTGACAGGTCCAGAAGGGCTACCGAGTGGCCGGAGGGCTACTTCCGAGACCAACATTGCGTTGCTGGGTCTCCCTGGTGCATGTTGGTCCAGTGGAGGGCTGAGCCTGCCTCGTTCCAGGTCCTGTTGTTCCATGCCTGGTCCCTTCTAGCCTTGTTCCTGCTCTGTCTATGCCTGTACTCGCTTATCTCCCTTAGGGTGTGCCTTGGGGCTCCTCCCTGAGCCACTTTGTGGCCCAAGGGTTCACATTCTCCCAGGAGCAGGCGACCGCGGCTCCATGTCCCTCCTCATAACCCGTAGGGCACGTCCGCAACACAAAACCATGCTGCTGAATATACCTTGTAAGTTAGCTAACAGGAAATCTTTGAATATTGAGCCCACAAGACTAGGGGACACGCCATGAAATTATTAAGAAATACATTTAAAACAATTCAGAGAAAATATTTTATTACTCAATGCAAAATTAAGCTTTAGAATTGATTACCAAAAGATGTGGTAAATGGAGTTAGCATAGATGAATTTTAAAATGTTTTGGAATTCCTGGAGGAAAAGTCCATAAACTGTTATTAATCAGGTAGACTTGTGAAAAAACCACTGCTTATCCCTGGGCATACACAGCATGGCATTTATCTACTATTTGGGATCCTGCCAGGTACTTGTGATCTGGATTGGCTACAGTTGAAAACAAGCATGATGGACCCTTGATCTGACCCAGTATGGCAGTTCTTATGTTTTATGTTCTTAAGGACTCAAAATGGGCTTCTATGTAGCTTGTGGTAATGAGCATATTAGGTAGTTTATACAGTGCAAGAGCTGAATTCTGAAGTTTTTCTGAACTGTGCATTACTGTGTTTTCATGTATGTGGCTGGTGTGTAATCACGTGTGCAACTCTTTTGTTTAATTTATAGATTCTTACTATTGGTTGTTTCTTCTTTTGGACAGGCCCTGGCTTGGCATTTATTGTTTACCCAAAGGCTGTGACAATGATGCCGATAGCTCCGCTCTGGTCCTGCCTCTTCTTCCTTATGGTGATCTTCCTGGGACTGGACAGTCAGGTACAGGAAATATTCCACTAGACATAAGAAATGTGACTTTTCCCTGCTATCAAGATCATGTGTTATCCCCACCCAGTCTGCTGCTTCAGGATCTCTGCTAATTTATATAGTGCATCTCATAAGCAGCATGACACCAGAGCATTTTGACAGTTGATCAAGGTTAGAAACCTAATTTTCTGTAGGTTGTCCAGATTTCTACTGACAGAAAATCAGCAAATCTGGCAAAGAAAAAGACACTGCAGAACGAGACCAAATGAAGGGGAAGAATAATGAAATTGAGAAAGACAAAGAAATGAATAAGAGATAGCTCTTACCAAGGTTAAAAGAAGAGCAAAAACCCTCTAAATCCAACTTTTTTCTAATTTCCTAATAATTACCTCTACCTGTGAGTGAAATTAAAGGCAAAGGATTGAAATGAAGGGGTAAAGATGTAAATAGAAATAGAAAGCCACTGCATCTGTTCTCTAGCTAGCTCTGTAGATCAGTGAAAAGTGTTTAATAGGGATGTGAATCGTTTTTCAACGATTAAAATTATCGTCCGATAATGTTTATATCATCTTAAATCGTTATAGAACACGATACAATAGAAATTCTAACGATTTATCGTTAAAAATCGTTAAATCGTGTTAGTGCGCACTAACTCGAGTTAGTGCGCACTAACTCCCCGTTAGTGCGCACTAACTCGATTTAGTGCGCACTAACTGAAAATGATACAAATAAACACTTTCCAGGTCACTGAAGGTCAGTTAGGAATGAATATGTGTTCCTATTGGCTGGCTGCCCTCTTATCTATTGATGTTACCAAGGTTACCACTGAGGTGATGGTTGGGGGGATGGGAAATGGAACTGGAAACTAACGAACACCAACAGAAAATGAAACAAAGTGTTCACACTTCCCAGGTCAGTAAAGGTCACTTAGGAATGAATATGTATGTATGTATTCCTATTGGCTGGCTGTGCTCTTATCTATTGATGTTACCAATATGGTTGGGGGGATGTGAAATGGAAGCTTGACAAAAAAAGTAATGTAATGATCAGCACTCACGTGACTAGAACTTGTTTGTTTATTATTTTTGTTAGCAGGCACCTGAAATGCTAGTGCATGTTGAATTTGCCAATCACTGTGCATTTTAGAAAGGTGGTCCTGGCTGGAACTGTACACAGTTCAAATATATGTAATTGATTGTTGGTAAGTGTATTTTTTAAGTAGCCACACTGGCACCAGTATGTTTACTTTTCCTCCTACTTAACTCACTAGCTCAGCTTTGTAAGAAGGGCTTCTCTGCTTGTGTGTTGTTTTTGTTTGGTGTGAGGAGAGCAGAAACATCAGATCTTTATTCAATCTACTACAGTCATCTCTTACAGTGCCCTATCCCTATTAATACCAGGAGTGTTGTGATCTTCCTGCACACAGTGCCCTAACCCTGATACCAGTCTGAGACAGCTCCCTCCCTGCATTACTAGTGAGAGGCTGGCTTCACAGACAGGGGGGAGCTGCCTGACCCTCACTCCTGACTTCCCCCCTGTCCCAGCTAGTGAATGGTGTGTGGGTGAGGGGGGGGGGAGGATGGTGAAGTCTGAGACAGCTCCCTCCCTGCATTACTAGTGAGAGGCTGGCTTCACAGACAGGGGGGAGCTGCCTGACCCTCACTCCTGACTTCCCCCATGTCCCAGCTAGTGAATGGTGTGTGGGTGAGGGGGGGGGGGAGGATGGTGAAGTCTGAGACAGCTCCCTCCCTGCATTACTAGTGAGAGGCTGGCTTCACAGACAGGGGGGAGCTGCCTGACCCTCACTCCTGACTTCCCCCATGTCCCAGCTAGTGAATGGTGTGTGGGGGGGGGGGGGGGGGGGAGGATGGTGAAGTCTGAGACAGCTCCCTCCCTGCATTACTAGTGAGAGGCTGGCTTCACAGACAGGGGGGAGCTGCCTGACCCTCACTCCTGACTTCCCCCATGTCCCAGCTAGTGAATGGTGTGTGGGTGAGGGGGGGGGGGTGGATGGTGAAGTCTGAGACAGCTCCCTCCCTGCATTACTAGTGAGAGGCTGGCTTCGCAGACAGGGGGGAGCTGCCTGACCCTCACTCCTGACTTCCCCCATGTCCCAGCTAGTGAATGGTGTGTGGGTGAGGGGGGGGGGGGAGGATGGTGAAGTCTGAGACAGCTCCCTCCCTGCATTACTAGTGAGAGGCTGGCTTCACAGACAGGGGGGAGCTGCCTGACCCTCACTCCTGACTTCCCCCATGCCCCAGCTAGTGAATGGTGTGTGGGTGAGGGGGGGGGGGAGGATGGTGAAGTCTGAGACAGCTCCCTCCCTGCATTACTAGTGAGAGGCTGGCTTCACAGACAGGGGGGAGCTGCCTGTCCCTCACTCCTGACTTCCCCCATGTCCCAGCTAGTGAATGGTGTGTGGGTGAGGGGGGGGGGGGTGGATGGTGAAGTCTGAGACAGCTCCCTCCCTGCATTACTAGTGAGAGGCTGGCTTCACAGACAGGGGGGAGCTGCCTGACCCTCACTCCTCCGGGGTATTGTGATCTTCCTGCACACAGTGCCCTATCCCTGATACCAGGGGTGTTGTGATCTTCCTGCATGCAGTGCCCTATCCCTATTAATACCAGGAGTGTTGTGATCTTCCTGCATGCAGTGCCCTATCCCTATTAATACCAGGAGTGTTGTGATCTTCCTGCATGCAGTGCCCTATCCCTGATATCGGGATGTGTGCAAGAAGATCACAACACCCCCGGTATCAGGAATAGGGCACTGTGTGCAGGAAGATCACAACACCCCTGGTATTAGGGATAGGGCACTGCGTGCAGGAAGATCACAACACTCCTGCTATTAATAGGGATAGGGCACTGTGTGCAGGAAGATCACAATACCCCTGGTATCAGGGTTAGGGCACAAGTTCTAGTCACATTGACTGATCACATTACTTGTTTTGTCAAGCTACCAACTGTTTCCATTTCCCATCCCCCATATACTGTCAGTAGGAAACTTGGTAACATGAATAAATAAGAGGGCAGCCAATAGGAATACATATTCATTCCTAAACTGACCTTAACTGACCTGAAAAGTGTCAAATTGTATCATTTTCAGTTAGTGCGCACTAACTCCCAGTTAGTGCGCACTAACTCCCGTTAGTGCGCACTAACTCGAGTTAGTGCGCACTAATCGGAAAAAACGATTTTTAACGATTTTTTAACTAAAAAATCGTGCCTAAGACGATTTTCTTGCCCTGCCACACGATTTCTATCGTTAAGACGATATGGAAAACGATTCACATCCCTAGTGTTTAATAACCCCAAATGCAGTGACAAGCTTGATGCAGTAGTTCCAGCTAGATTCCTCAAATGTTCAACTTGCCTCATTGTTCAGCAGCTGCTTTTTGATCATATTTCTATGCCTTCTTTTTTGTAGTAATGTACTTCTTAATTGTTCACTTTACTGGAATACAAGATGTGTGTATATCTTTTCTTGTTGTCATTTCCACTGAGTCTGTAAAATTTCCTTCCCTGAGTTTTTTTTAAATTTTTTATTTATTGAATTTTTTAATTAATAACAAACGATAAACTTGCCATTGGCAAATGCTGAACGTATTATACAATTTTGCAATATTTCCATTTCTGTTAATTACCTTAAAGAAACATTGTATATATACATCCAGGTTACTAAGGAAAAAATAGAGAAGATTATTTTATGAGCAATTTTTACATTTCTAGAAATATTCTCATTTAGGTATACATGCAAAACAACCCCCTATTTATCTATTTGCAGGAGTTACAATATTCTCAAGCAGATTCTCAAGGTGGACAGGATCCAAAAACAAATAAGCCTTCCCTTCAAACTTAACTAAACAGTTACAGGGATACTTTAATAAGAAGTAACCACCCTTTTCTACCACTCGCTTCCTCAAAGCCAGAAATTTCCTCCGACGTATTTGGGTACATTTGACTAGGACAGGATATACCCAAATTTGTTGCCCATAAAATAAATTCGATCTGTTACGGAAGAAAAATCTTAAAACATTTTCTTTGTCAGCAATGAAAGCAAATTTCACTAACAGTGTACTTAGCCTTTTTACCTCAATTTCTTCTTGAGATTTTTAAAGTAAATCTGAAATATTAATTACACTTTCATCAGAAATCTTTTGTTGTTTACTACCCAGATCGTCACTGTATTGGATCTTGTTCTTGTTCCTTCTTTTTTCCTAGATAAAAAGCTTTTTCAATTACCGGCATAGCCTGTTCAGGAACCTTTAATATCTGTGTAATATATGCTTTAAATAAATCAACAGGATTTATTTGCTTAACAACTGGGAAATTAACTACTCTTAAATTCAATGCCCGCATATTATTATCCAGATTTTCAAATTTTTTATGAAACTGTTCTTCAACCTTAATTTGATTACATTGAACTTTTTCAATCTTTGTAATACGATCTTCAATCTTACAGATTTCCTTTTGCTGACTTTCTATCTTTTCTGAATTACCTTTCATAGTATTATTTGCTTCCATTACTGCCACTGTCAAATTCGTAATTGAAGTATCTATCTTTGCTATATAATTCCACAATGTCTCGAGGGTAATATTTGGAGGCTTCATAATTACAGATGTTATAACTTTAGGTTTAACAGCTTTATCGATATCCCTTTGTTTAATCGTATTCAACTTTTCTGCTTTAGGTGTACTTTCATCTTTGGGGATCAAAGATGAACTACCAGAATCTTCTAATCCAAATATTTCTAGGGGTATTTCCTTATTAAACTCAATAGATGTAGTTTCTTTTATTATTCTCTGGACCGAACCACCCAAGATCTCCTGGGAAACACCTGGTTCACCTACTGGAGGAACCCCAGTTATCCCAGGTAGAGGTGGTGTTGCCAGCGCCCCTGGACTTAAAGAGATCTCCTCAACCAGGTGGGGTGCAGCCCACTCCGCTTGCACTTCCACAGCGGTTTCCTCAACAGGGGTTATCTGAAGGGATTCCAGCCAGTCCGTTACACTCCTCTGACTCATCTCAGGAACTATATTACCAGGGGAAGGTTTTAACTTAGCCTTCCTCTTGGTATGAGGCATTATGAAATTATTATTAATCAATCTATGAGATCACAAACTGAGGAGGCTAGTCGTGGCGGTGTTGCAGTCAATCTATAATAATTTTCTCTATTGGGGGTTGAGAGAGGATAAAACCAGGAAACAAATCCTACCTGAGGCGGTATTTCTAGAGTCCCATCAAAATCCCATCTCTTTACAGAAATGCTGGTTTTTCCTGAAGGCAAACCCAGACTACTCCAGACGAATCCGGGCAAAGCCAGGCAGGGGCGCGCGGCTTCGGTGCCATGCCGGCGAAGCCTACGCGCCGCAGTGAGGCTTGTTTTTATGGTCTCCTTCCGGTGCCGACCAAGAGGAAATTAGAAACAGCTGAGCCGTGTCGGGGCTGGA
Organism: Rhinatrema bivittatum; assembly: GCF_901001135.1. Lineage (NCBI taxonomy): Eukaryota > Metazoa > Chordata > Amphibia > Gymnophiona > Rhinatrematidae > Rhinatrema > Rhinatrema bivittatum. Next base: position 237,265,965 of record NC_042618.1, on the reverse strand, counting down.
ATCCCTCCTACCCCGGTAAGGCAGCACTGCAGGAAAGTCTTTCTCCTCTCACTCACCCCGAGTTATCAGCGCAGTGAGGCTTGTTTTTATGGTCTTCCGGTGCCGACCAAGAGGAAATTAGAAACAGCTGAGCCGCGTCGGGGCTGGAATCCCTCCTACCCCGGTAAGGCAGCCCTGCAGGAAAGTCTTTCTCCTCTCACTCCCCCCACTCCTTCCCTGAGTTTTTATTGTTTTTCACACCTAAGATTATATTAGTGTTTAAAATATCTTGAAAGCTCCTCTTATTGCTCCCATTATCAGGAATCTAAGTAAATCAGAATATAGCTATACTGACCATTATTAGTATTCCATAGAGGCATCTCAATGGATCCAACAAGATCCAGTAAAGGATAAGATATTTGAGTGCCTTACTTCCACACTCCCTTGTTAAATGAATGTCAACAAGTGTTTAGCTTTTGTTACTTTACTTTGTGTATTCCTTCATAGTTTTTTCTTAACTTATATGGCCAGAACTTTTTTCCTGGTTAATGTGAGCAAGTACTACCCATTCCCAACTACACTGTACCTACCTACTTATGTTCTCCAAATTCATTATCTCAAATGAAATCTCTTCTGGTGCTTCTTTACCCATTGCTTAGGGTATCTATATTACTCTAAAAATGTGTGAGCTCTGAAACATATTTACAAAATGCAACATTGGCAAAAATAATAATATTGTTATATTCCAGATTACTGATAAATAAATAACAGCATTTCCCATACTGACCCCATGGGACATCACTTGTACCTTATTCTGTTACGCGTGCCGTCTGCGGCAGACCCGTGGCGCGGCCCCCTCACCTCTCTCCAGTGACTCCAGTGCCTGGTCCCTCGTCTCTGGCGGCGGTAGGCCACTGGCTCCATCCTTGGGCCACCCCTGGTGCATCCGACTTAGCTACAGACCCTGGTATCTCCAGTCCAGCTACCACTCCTGTTGCTCCGTGTCGGGCCTCTCCATGAGACCCTAGGAGAGATGCTGCTACTCAGCGCCGCACCCCACACTCGGCGCGTGCGCGCGCATCACTGAATCTTAAGTAGGGCCCGCGGCGGGAACCGAGCCACAGCCCCGAATGATGATGTCAGCAGAGCCCTGGTATATAAGCCCAGACTCCGCTCCCTAGCTTTGCCTTTGCAACAGGTTTCCTCGCTGGTCGAGTACTCGTTGCCTCCTGAGAGATTCTTCTCATTCCTGTGTTCCTGATCCTTGCTGATACCTGTTCCTGGTTTCCTTGTTCCTGTTCACCACCCTACCCTCAGATTGCTTTTTGGATCTCGACCTCTGCTTTGCCTGACCACGCTGTTGACTCTCTCTAAGCCCGGACCTCTGCTTTGCCTGACCATGCCGTTGACTCCAAGTCCGGATTTCTGCTTTGCTTGATCATGCTGTTGACTCTCCCCAAGCCTGGACCGCTGCTTTGTTTATTTATTTACAAGCCGTTAAGCCCGTTAAAACGGGCTACATTACATTTTTTTTTCAGTCCATTTTCTAACACAGCACCCTTCTACACTTTTTCTCCCTCTCTCCCCCTTCCCCTCGTTCACTCCTCCCCTTCCCTCCACTCAGTCTTACTCACCCTCTGTCTCCCACTGCCTCCTTCCCCTCACTCTCACCTCCCTCCCCTTCCCTCAGTCACTCCCACCTCTCTCCCCTTCCCTCAGTCACTCCCCACCCTCTCTCAATCCCATCCCCTCCCCCTCAGCCCTCCTCCACTCCCTTTTCTCTGCTCCACAACTTCTTACCTTCCACTTACTCACATCCCTGTCTCTCACCTCTCCCTCATTCTCCCTCTCCCCCTTCCACTTACTCACATCCCTGTCTCTCACCTCTCCCTCATTCTCCCTCTCCCTCACTCGTCCCCACCCCCTACCTCCCTCCCACACACTCACCCACTCCTCCCTCCCTCTCACTCAGTCCCTCCCCCTCCCTCCCTCTCACTCAGTCCCTCCCTCCCCTCCCTCAGTCCCTCCCTCCCACTCAGTCCCTCCCTCCCTCCCTCTCACTCAGTCCGTCCCTCCCTCTCTCTCTCTCCTCCCTCCCTCTCTCTCCTCCCTCCCTCACTACTGGCCGCCGCTGCCGCCGCCCGCTGCCACCGCCCACTGCTGCCACCGCTGCCACTCGACGCCGCCATGTTGGGTTTTTTTTTCTGACGCTGGCTGAGACCGACGTGCTCGCCTGGACATGCGCGGTAGAGCTGCTCTCTACTGCGCATTTGCGGCACGTCGGTCAACCTTCATTTATTAGGTTGATTTTATGTATTTACTTAATTTTCTATATCGATGTTGGTATTTACCTTCACACCGGTTTACAATGTTTCATAACTAAGTCATAAAATACAATAAAAATTTAAACCAATCAAACAAGTAACTATAAATAAGAATCATTCTTAACTTAATATAAATTAATTAAATCATAAAGTAAATGTTAAAATTAAAAAATAAATAATCACATTATTTGTGATTATTTATTTTTTTGTCAGACCACGCCGTTGACTCTCTCCAAGCCCAGACCTCTGCGTTGCCTGACTACTCCGTTGCCTCTCTCCAGACCCAGACCTCTGCATTGCCTGACTACTCCATTGCCTCTCTCCAGACCCAGACCTCTGCTTTGCCTGACTATGTTTGCCTATCTCTGCACTCAGACCTCAGCCTTGCTTGCCACCAATTCCAGATTGCCGCCAGCCCTGACTCAAGCTAGCTCTACGATACCTCTTCAGCCTACATCCAGGACTTGGGCTATTCAGACTTCGGCCTGCTCTTGCTCGGGCGCCCTCTGTCTGACTTTGTTTTTTTGGCACCCGGGTCTCCAGGAATTTACCTCATCCAGTACAAGACTGTACCATACCCTCTGCTGTTGTCTCTAGGTTGACCTTGATCCCTCCATCGAGGATGACATACGGGGGCCCACCTAAGTCCAGCTGGCCCTGGTACCCAAAGGTTCAACCCGCAGGGAATGAGGGCTGGTATTGGTGAAGCACCAGCCGGCCTCCGTCCATCAGTCCACTTCGTCTGCCGATGGTGTGGACCCATAGGACCCTTCCTACGGGTTGCATCAACCCCACCTCTGCCCAAGGGTCCACCTCCGGTGCAACAGGTTGCAAAGTGTAGTGTTCCGACTACGGAGTTAGCAATCTGCTGTATTCTGACTGCTGGAGTTAGCAATCTGTAGTGTTCCGACTACAGAGTTTGCCATCTGAAATGTTCCCTAGGAGGAGTTTAGCAATCCGTTGTATAAGACTGCTGGAGATAGTAGTAGGTGGATCCTTGGGCCGGTGGCAGATGACCACGCCCCCAGGGGAAGATCCCGAGAGGGACCACCGGCTAGGCTTAGAGTATAGAGACAGACACGCACTAGTTCTTTTATTAAACAGGTTTTGAAACCACCAGAGGTGGCAGTAGTGAGCTGAAGTGCCCGGCAGGGCTGAAATCCCTCAGATACAGGAACAGCAATCCCTGGATGGCTGAGCTGTTGAGAAACTGCAGACAGTGAATAGGCAGGGTATGCAGAGTTCATGAACAGAACAGATGACAACACTCACATATAGGTCTCAGGGAGCTCAGGAGCTGGAAAGGGTAGGCCCTCGAGGAGTGAGTACCTGGTTCCAGGGAAAGCTCTGAGAGAGCGATGGTAACTCACAATGTTGTAGACAATGATAGGCTTCCAGGCAGAAGAGAAATGCAGATAGTCAGGAACAAGGGCCCTCGAGGAGCGAGTACCGGTTCTTGTCTGTAACCTGAAAAGCAAAGAGAGAGCGAGGCCCCCGAGGAGCGGGTACCTCTGGTAAGTCCGAGGAGGCAGAGTAGCTATGGAATCCTTTGCTAACTCAGTTCGTTAGCAATATCGGAGACCTTTAAATATCGGAAGCGGATGACTTCATCTCAGGGGGACACCCCCTGAGGTTCGCACCCTTGCTAGTACTTAACTCGGAGCGTGAGTGCGTGCGCCCTAGGCTTCAGACAACATGGCGGATCTGCAGTGTCGAGCCGGTCCAGGGATGCCGGAGGGAGATGGCAGGGATACGCGGTGGCAGCCAGCCGTCCATCAGACCTGAAGGGAGTCGCCACAGAGGTAAAGAGGGTGGAGTAAAGACGTCGGGCAATGACAGTCGCAACACAAAGGCCATGAACCCGGCAGAGCCGTGTGCCCTCCAGACCATTTCTGGCGTGGCCTCCAAAGTACAAGAACAGCAGCAGTTTCTCGAGGCACTGGAGTCCTCCCTTGAGCATCTTCATGCCCTAACCAGCAACCCAGTTCCAGTACCGGCCTTCTTGTCATCCAGAGCTGTCTCCTTCCACTCCTAGAGCCTTGTTGGCCCTACCAGCTCCACCTCATTTCAATGGTGACTCCAAGCTCTGCAGAGGTTTTATCAACAAGTGCTACATGGAGTTCGCTCTGCAGCCCTCCGTCTTTCAAGATGAACTAACCAAGGTCAGCTTTATCTTGTCTCGTCTCAAAGGGAAGGCGCTGTCTTGGGCTTCTCCCATGTGGGAGCGACCGAACTCCCTTCTACAGGAACTGTTTCGATTTGTGGCCGTATTCCGGCGGACTTTCAATGATCCTGGGTGGCATGCTGTGGCAAGCACTAGTTTGTTACACCTTCGTCAAGGTCAAAGAAGCCTATTTGACTACACAATTGAATTTCAGACTTTAGCTTCTAAACTCGCTTGACAGGAAAACTGCCTACGAGCTATCTGCCTGGATGGACTTTCCCCGCAGCTGAAGGAAGAGCTGGTAGCATGGGAGCTTCCTTCCTCTCTTGAGGACCTTATAGACCATACGGGCTGAATTGATCATCGCTCCAGGAGCCTCACTGGGAGAATCGGATGCCCAAGAAGCCCTCTCAGGTTCATTCCCTTTTGCCACCTACCTCCAGTCCTGCCTGTAGGGTCTCTATTGTGGCCAAGACGGAAGAGCCCATGCAGCTGGGCCATGGGTGGCTGTCCCTGGAAGAGTGCCTCCGGTGGAGACAAACAGGTCTGTGTCTGTATTGCGGAGCACCCGGTCACCATCTACAGGTCTGCCCAGTACGTCCGGGAAACTTCCCGGCCTAAGTTCAGTTGGGGTCCTGAACCTGGGTGCAACATCACCAGCCCCTCAGCTATCAGTACCTGTCACCTTGACCTGGGTCTCACGACCCTTTCCAGTTCTTGCTCTGGTAGATTCCGGAGCAGGAGGCAATTTTATCCTCAAGGATCTAGTTCAACTACTGGGTATAAAAACCCGTCCTCTGGAGACCTCTTTGTGCATTGTTTCCATCTATGGAGAACTGCTACCCAGTCAAATATTCCTGACCACTGAGCCAGTTCAACTTTGTACTGGCGCCGTCCATACTGAAGAAATTGAATTAATGGTACTGGAGAAATCCATTCACCCAGTAGTCTTAGGGCTACCCTGGCTCCAACATCATACCCCTCAATTTGATTGGGAGTCGCTTCAGCTGTGGAATGGGGCTCTACCTGCCATCAATCTTGTCTACATAAAGTGTTACCACCACCCGTGATTCCTCTCGCAGCTACCTCTTCAGATATACCCGTTCCTTATGCGGATTTTGAAGACGTATTTTCCAAGCAAAAAGCAGACCTTCTTCCACTTCTTCGGAGGTTTGACTGCCCCTTTGAACGTCTACCAGAGACCACGCCTCCCCGAGGGTGTACTTATTCTCTGTCTCTACCCAAGACTAAGGCCATGATGGAGTGCATTCAAGAAAACCTTGTGAAGGGGTTCATCCATCTCTCCACATCTCCTGCTGGTGCAGGATTCTTCTTTGTAACGAAGAAGGATGGGCCTCTCACGTCATGTATCGACTATCGTGGCTTGAATGTGATTACCCGCAAAGACAAGTACCCTCTGCCATTGATCGTCTGCATGGGGCCTCCATATTCATCAAGTTGGACTTACGCGGGGCATACAACTTAGTGCTGATTCGCCCTGATGATAGCTGGAAAACTGCTTTCAACACCAGAGATGGGCATTACGAATATCTGGTGATGCCCTTCAGCTTCTGTAATGTACCTGCAGTATTCCAACGAATGATGAACGAAATTTTCAGAGACCTACCATACACCAAGGTTGTGGCATACCTTGATGACATTCTTGTCTTTTCCAAAGATCTGGCTACACACCGTACAGACCTTCAACGCCTTCATGAGAAACACTTATTCACAAAATTGGATAAGTGTTTGTTTGAGAAGTCCAGCCTGCCTTTCCTCAGGTACATCATTTCACAACAAGGATTCTAAATGGATCCTGCCAAACTCAAAGGAATCCAAGATTGGCCATAGCATGTGGGTCTTAAGGCACTACAACGATTCTTAGGATTCTCAAATTATTATCATCATTTTATTCCACATTATTCAACCCTGGCAACCCCTCTGACTGCATTGACTCGTAAGGGCCAAGACACTCGAAACTTGTCTCCGGAAGCTATCACAGCCTTTCACCACCTCAAAGAAGCCTTCCTAGCCAGTTCCTGTCTCCATCATCTAGACCCAAGCCGCCCCTTCCTGGTTGAGGTGGATACCTCCGCAATCGGGGTTGGGGCGGTCCTGAGCTAATGTTCCACTTCCGGATCTGTAGTCCCGTGTTCATTTTATTCTTACAAGTTCTCTTCAGAGGAACAAAATTATGGTATCGGAGATCTGAGTTATTCTCCATCAAACTGGCTCTAGAAGAATGGCACCCATGGTTAGATGGCACTCAACACAAGTTTGTTGTATTCACAGATCACAAGAACCTGGAACATTTGAGCCATGCCCAACGTCTCAACACCTGCCAGGCTCGATAGGCTTTATTCTTTTCTAGGTTCAACTTTGAACTTTGTTATCGTCCAGCTGGAAAAAACCTCCAGGCAGATGCCCTATCATGCTCTTTTGAGCCAGAAGATACTCTGGACGAACCCATTCACATAATAGACCCAGCTTGTATCTGCTTCTCTGCAACTCACCCAGCCCCTACTGGGAAGACTGTTGTGCCCTGATGACTCTGAGAAAGAGTCCTCTGGTGAGCACGACTCAAAGTTTGATGGTCACCCAGGATGAGCATGAACCTTAGCACTGCTCCAGTGGTTCTTCTGGTGGTCCACTATGGTCTCTGACGCTAAAGCATATGTCAATTCCTGTAACACTTGTGCTTAACAAAAACCCCTGGTCAGTTGACCCTGGGGTTTGTTTCAGCCACTTCCAGCTCCCGAGGAACCATAGACCCACTTAACTTCAGATTTCATCGTGGACTTGCCACCATCTAAGGGCCATATGGTCATATGGGTCACAATAGATCGATTCTCAAAGATGACCCATTTTGTCCCCCTACCAGGCCTACCATCTGCTCCCAAGTTCGCATGACTGTTCTTTCATCACATCTTCAGATTACATGGCCTACCCAAGGACATTGTCTCTGATAGAGGTCCACAATTTGTTGTCAGATATTGGCGCACTCTTTGTCGTAAATTTCACATTAACATCAGTCTAACAACAGCCTACCACCCTCAAACCAATGGACAAACTGAACGTATGAACCGCTCCTTAAAGGCTTTTCTTTGTGTCTACATAAACGATTGTCTGAACTCCTTCCTTGGGCAGAGTTTTCTCACAACTCTCATATCACCACTGCTACGGGTATGTCACCTTTTTCCATTGTCTATGGGAAGCAACCGCAACCACCATTGCCCATACTGCTATCAGTACCTTCTCCTGCTGCGCAGGCCACTGCTGATGCCTTCAAGGCACTATGGGAACAGACGAACCTTCGCTTTCGCCAAGCCACTTCTTGGGCCAAGAGATCTGCTGACAGTTGCTGATGCTCAGCTCCTTAATTCCTTCTTGGCCAGAAAGTCTGGTTGAGCACTCGGTATATTTTGCTCAAGATACCTTCTCAAAGGTTTGCAACAAGGTACATTGGACCTTGCCCAAACACTCGTCGCATTGGACCAGTTACATATCAGCTTCAGCTGCCGTCTACGCTGGGAATCCACAATACATTCCACGTATCTCTTTTAAAACCAGTGGTCCTATCCTGGCCTTCCTGAAAAGCTCCTGAGCCATCATCATTGGTGGCAGAGACTGACACCACCTATAAAGTCCACGAAGTTCTCGATGTCCACCGTAGGGGCCGCCATGGGGAATACCTCCTTTCTTGGGAGGGTTATGGCCCCCGAAGAAAATTTGTGGGAACCAGCTTGAAACATCCTGGATAAAACCCTCTTCCTGCAATTTCATCGGGCCCATCCGGGCAAACCCAGACCTCCAAGGGGAGGGCGTAAAGGGGGGTACTGTTATGCGTGCTGTCCGAGGCAGACCCGTGGCACAGCCCCCTCACCTCTCTACAGCGACTTCAGTGCCTGGTCCCTCGTCTCTGACAGTGCTAGGCTGCCGGCTCCGTCCTCGGGCCACCCCTGGTGCCTCCGGCTCATCTGCAGACCCTGTATCTCCAGTCCAGCTACCTCTCCTGCTGCTCCATGTTGGACCTCTCTGTGTGGCCCACGGAGAGACACTGCTACTCGGCACTGCATCCTTCCCTAGGCGCGAGCTTCACTGAATCTTAAGTAGGGCCCGTGGCGGGAACCGAGCCACGGCCCCGGATGATGACGTCCGTCAGCGGATCCCTGGTATATAAGCCCAGGCTCCGCTCCCTAGCTTTGCCTTTGCAACAGGTCTCCTTGCTGGTCAAGTACTCATTCCCTCCTGAGAGATTCTTCTCGTTTCTGTGTTCCTGATCCTTGCTAACTCCTGTTCCTGGTTTCCTCATTCCTGTGTTCCTGTTCACCACCCTACCCTCGGACTGCCTTTTGGATCTTGACCTCTGCTTTGCCTGACCACGCTGTTGACTCTCTCCAAGTTGGACCTCTGCTTTGCCTGACCACGCCATTGACTCTCCCCAAGCCCGAACCTCTGCATTGCCTGACTACTCCGTTGCCTCTCTCCAGACCCAGACCTCTGCATTGCCTGACTACTCCATTGCCTCTCTCCAGACCCAGACCTCTGCATTACCTGACTACTCTGTTGCCTCTCTCCAGACCCAAACCTCTGCTTTGCTTGACTACATTTGACTATCTCCACACTCAGACTTCAGCCTTGCTTGCTACCACTTCCAGATTTCCACCAGCCCTGACTCAAGCTTGCTCTACGACGCCTCTTCAGCCTACGTCCTGGACTTGGTCTATTCAGGCTTCTGCCTGCTCTTACTCGGGCGCCCCCTGTCTGACTCTGTTCCTTTGTTGCCTGGGTCTCTGGGACTCTACCTCGTCCATTACAAGACTGTACCATACCTCTGCTGCTATCTCTGGGCTGACCTCAATCCCTCCATTGACGACGACATACGGGGGTCCACTTAAGTCCAGCTGGCCCCGGTACACAAAGACTCAACCTGCGGGGAATGAGGGCTGGTATTGGTGAAGCGCCAGCCAGCCTCTGTCCATCAGCCCACTTCACCTGCCAACGGTGGGGACCCATAGGACCCTTCATTCGGCTTGCTTCATCCCCACCTCGGCCCAAGGGTCCACCTCAGGCACAACATATTCTAATTGGAATATGTTCCAACTTATTAAGACCCACAGATGCTTCCTGTTTAGCCAGTTCCTTTTCCAGCCACTGATGATTTTGCTAATCCTCTTATCTGTAATTTAAAAATCAGCTTTTTCTGAGGTATCAAACCTCTAGTAAAATCTAAACCAATTCTTTCTGCTCCTGAATCCAGGTTTATCTTTGGTAGTCATCCCCATCCCCTTAATACGCACAAGCGTCTCCCTTTTTTCAATCACTTTTAGTGTATTCTCCACTTGGCTAACAAAGCTATATTTGCCTAGTATTTATTACAGTTCTTTTTCTGAATATGGGCACTAATGTGCCTTTCACTAATCCTGAACAACTCTCTTCATGTTAATTGACTCCTAAAACATAAGTACAATGGTTATACAAATATTTTACTTATTTATCTTTGGAGGACTTTCATCTGCTCCCAGGGATTTAACTGTTATTCAATCTAGAAACGTTTTGAGTTACTCCTTGGTAATGATAACCTCATTGTGTTTAATGTAAGGATCAGCTGTCCTGATTAGATTTTGTTCCCTCAATAGCTTTCTCACTGTAAATACTGCAGGGAAAAAAGAGTCATTAAGAATTTCTTCTTTGTCACTGATGCATTAAGTTTTTCCTCTGCCATCTAATTTAATTAATTTATTTAAACAGGGGGTGGGGTGGGGGGGAGCGGCGGCCAAATAGCTTCAAGTCCAAGATTTTACTCCGCTGCATGCATAGAGACGTGCTGCTGATTTCCCAAATGTGTTCCTTAAACAAAGCAGCACTAATATTCTATGCATGCAATGATGAAAAACTTGAACTGGCTCAGCTTGTCTCCCTGAGCATGGAGCTATGTGGTTATCCTATACTTGAAGATCCTTTTGAGCCTAACCTCGGTATGATTTTTTTTTTTTTTTATTTTAGTTTCGTAACTGTCTTACACTGTTACATGCTTTGTATTTTAAAGCTTCATCTAACCTCTCTTTTCATCATTTCAAACCCCCCCCCCTTTTTGTCACCAGTTTAAAAGGGTAACAACCCTTATGTAAGACAGAACAAGTGGCCTACATGGGGAACAAACCCACAGCCTCGGTATTCTTAGCACCACATTTTAGCCAGCTGATCTAACCAGCCATGCTTGTTTTCTGTATTAAACAGTAAAGGGAAGAGAAAGGGAACATGAGAGAGAATAAAATATGTGGACCCTGACTGGACTGTGAATGTGAATTTTTCTGCAGTTTGTTGTTGTGGCGTCCCTGGCGACGGCACTGATGGATATGTTCCCAGGACTTTCAAAAATGCATTATTCCCGAGAGCTCCTGATCCTGGCAATCTGCGTCATATGTTTTCTGCTAGGGCTACTCTTGATCACAGAGGTGAGATTTTGGTGGGATGGGGTTGTTATTGTTTAGTACTCCCATCTTCGAGAATTTGCACATTATGTTCTGTTTATACAGATAAGAAAGCCAAAACAGCACAGTTGAAAGGGTTATTTTAAATAAGATTTGACTTCTTTCACATTATTAAGACAATTTACAGAGACATTTAGCTGGGAAGCAATGGAATTTTCCAGCTAGACAATTCTATTACAAAATTGTCCCCCCTCAGAGAGGCTAAAATGACATGAGGGCTTCCAAAAAGTGTATACTTTTAGCCAGATTATGAAGAGATGCACCCAAGGGCATATTTTAAACTGGGGGAAGATTTGAAAATGTACATTCGGTATTTTATTCCACATTCTGCTACCCACAGAAATAACAGGTACAAAATACATGGGCACTTTTTATGCATGTATTTGTAGTGGATTTTCAAGGGGAAGCTACCTGCGTAGTTTCCCTTTCAAAAGTATTTACTAGATATGAGTGTACAAAAGAGCATGTTTACTTTGCAACAATGTAGGCTACTGGAAATTCTCCTGATATCTGTCTTCAAGTAGATCAAGAAAAGTCAAACATTCAGTCTATACAAATGTATAAGCAAAAAAAAAAAGTTTATTATTGTACAATAATGCTATGATTTCATGGCAAAATCCTTGATCCAACTGACAGTGATGAAACTCATGCTATAAGCTTGCTGCTCAACATTAAACCCTGCACATATTGGGGTAGATTTTCAAAAAGCGCGATTTGGCGTACTTTTGTTGGCGCATCAGGAGCAAACAAAAGTACGCTGGATTTTAGTAGATACGCGCGTAGCCGCGCGTATCCGCTAAAATCCTGGATCGGCGCGCACAAGGCTACCGATTCCGTATAGCCAGCGTGCGCCGAGCCGTGCAGCCTACCTCCATTCCCTCCAAGGCTGCTCCGAAATCGGAGCGGCCTCGGAGGGAACTTTCTTTTGCCCTCCCCTCACCTTCCCCTACCTAACCCCCCCCTCCGGCCCTGTCTAAACCCCCCCCCCCCCTTACCTTTGTCGGGGGATTTACGCCTCCCGGAGGGAGACGTAAATCCCCGCGCGCCGGGACGCGACCTGGGGGCGGGTCCGGAGGGCGCGGCCATGCCCCCGGACCGCCCCGGGCCATAACCACGCCCCCCAGGCCCACCCCCGAAACACTACGTCCCGCCCCGAAAACGCCGCGCGGATCGGGCCCGCCCCCCGACACGTCCCCGACACGCCCCCTTCGGAAAACCCCAGGACTTACGCGGGTCCCGGGGCTCTGCGCGCGCCGGTAGGTCTATGTAAAATAGGCGCACCGGCGCGCAGGGCTCTTAAAATCCGCCCCATTATTCAAAGTAATATAAATATATAAATAAATATATAACCCCATCCCAGTGTGCCTGTCCTGCATGGGTGGGGCCGTAAAATAATTTGTTTGACTCTTTGGAGCTGGAGCCTTACCAGGCTAGTTTGAATAATCTCTTACTTCCAGGGCCTGGATTCTTTGTCGAGTTGGTAGGAGGAAAGAGTACTTCCAAAGCCCCAAGTGCTAAGAGTGACCCTTGACATATTTGTTCTTGTCTCTGGGAGAAGGCTGTTGGTTACACCCGAAAGTGTGCTGAATATGCCAAATAAAACCACTGGAGCCACTGAGTTAGTGTCCAAATTTAAAGTCTTTACTGTTGAAATTTGGTGAAGAATGGCACAACCACTTAATCCACAGCACAAGAATCTTTTACTTTTATAATCTCTGTCCTCAATCTGTGCAGGAATCTCTGGCAACAGAATCAGGAAACCTCTACCTTCCAGGGCTTGGAAAAATAGAGTCCCCAGGTGGGCAGGGTCTCTCTTAGATGGGCAGGAAACCCCTGCCAAACTGGCAAAAAATATAAAGTTACTGTCTCTGCACAGAGAGCTACATTCTCTCTCTCCCTAAGGTATGATGACTCCAGATGGTCCTCAGTGATCTTAAAGTTCTTTTTACTCACAGTTATTTGGTCTTCTAGGTTTTTAGATTTCTTTAAGGATCTCAGATGGGTGGAATCCAAACTGGAACAGGAGCTTCACGCGTCCTTTGATGGGAAGGAAGAGGGGCAGCCAAACTTTCCTCCTAGATCTTCAAAAACCAAATAGTGTCCCCAAAACTGATGCAAACACTAGAGTTTATTCTTGCAACGGGTCACCACCTGTAGGGCAGATCTTCCCTTTCTCCTAGGACAAGCAGGATAGTAGTCCTCACATGTGGGTGACATCATCCGATGGAGCCCAGCATGGCAAATTTTTGTCAAAGTTTCTTAGAAGGTTTGACCAGCACTCTGAGCATGCCACTATCCATGCATCCATGTGGGGTCCCCCTTCAGTTTCTTCTTTTCCACGGTAAGTTGCCTCGTGGTTTGTGATGCTCCTCTATTTTCTTATTTTCTCGACAAGTATTGGGTTTTTTCTCATCTTCCTCATCGGGTCTCCCTTCTCGGATGGTACCTCCTTGGCATAGTAGGTTATTTGCTGCCTTTTTTCCTCATCTGTGGTCGATTCCTGACTACTCGCCTCGTGGTGACCGCTGGTCATCGACCGCAAGCTGGGTGTTTTTTGCATGGCATCATCCAGTTTTTGTTGGTGCCCCCAGTGCCAGCGGACCATATCCATCATGGATGAGGTTTGCATCCTCTTCCCGGGGGCCTTGCATGACGTCCATGAGTGTCGTCTGTGTGACCAGATGACTCCCAAATCTGTCAGGCATGTCTTGTTAAGATGGAGAAACATTTCAGTTCTTCAAAGTCTGCTCCTTCCACTCCTGCATCGGAGCCAAGAGGTAGCGGGGAGCCCCTTGATATGCTCCCTCTCGCTGTTTCTTCAAAGGATTGCAGGGATGGTGACAGATCCTCTTTGATGTCACCAGTATCCCAGACATTGGGGTCCTCCGCCTCCTCGGCATCAGGGCAACACAGGTCCAAGCACCATGGGAGATCCCACAAGCATCATCACCGTTCACTGTCAGCACATGGTTCCGGTTCTGGTGCAGTACTGGTGGAGGCCGTACTGCCACCGAAGCAACACCGGCCATCAGATGCCCCATCCTCCAATGTCCCTGGGAGTCCCAGGTGTTCCCCATTGATATTGGTGCCAGGCACCGTGCCACCTCAGAGACCTGAGGAAGAGCCGTAACACCTTGTCCCCCTACCTCAGTTCTGGCCTTACTGGACTTTCAGGAGGAGTTGGACCTCAGGGTGCAGTCAGCGGTGCTCAGGCGCTTCAGAGCATTGGCCCCCATAGCAGGGCCCGAGCCTCCGCCATCGATTCTAGCACCCATGATGGAGCGACTGGACATCCTTTTAGGTGCCCTACCGATGCAGCCAGTGCCCAAGGGGCCTTCAGTTCCAGTGGCCACTGATGCCCTCCACCGGTGCAATACCGATCATCGGGTCCTCCAAGGAGGAAGATAAGGCTGGCACCATGTTCCTGATGCCTTGGTTACCCGAGCCCTTACTGGGTCCTTCCGGCCTCCAGCGACCTCCAGTCACGATGCCAGGGGAACCATCAATTCCCACAGTGTCCTCGAGGCCTCAAATCCATCGGAGCCCAGGACTGATATCCCTCACGGGTCTCGCCCACATCATGCTGGACCTTCACAGGGTTTGTCAGGGCCATGGCCGAAGCCATTCCCTTCCAGTTGGAAGTACTCCAGTTCGTTGACGCTCCTAAGGAGATTGTGGTGGTTCCCATCCACAACATCTTCAAGGACCTTCTCCTTCGGATGTGGGAGCACCCGATTTCTATTTCCCCCATCAATAAAAAGGCTGATGCCACCTATTTGGTGCAGCAAGCCATGGGATTTGACAAGCGCACCTCTCCCACCAGTTGGTGGTTGTGGAGTCTGCTCTGAAGAAGGCCAGGCACTCTCGCACTCACGCCTCTGCCCCCCTGGGGTGAGAGCATAGGGAGTTTGATGCCTTGGGCAGGAAAGTCTTCCAGGATGCTATGCTGGTCGCCCGTATTGCCGCCAACCAGCTATACATGACTCAGTATAACCGCAACCTCTGGAAGCGAGTTCAGGACCTCGCAGAAGGTTTGCCTGAGCAGCAACAGGAGGTGCTCTTGGCCATCATCTTGCTGGGTTTAGAAGCTGGCAAGCATGAGGTATGATCCACCTACGATGTCTTTGAGATGGCGGCCCGCATAGCCACGATTGGCATTAGCACCAGGAGGATGGCCTGGCTCAGAGCTTCTGACCTCCATCTGGAGGTACAGGAGAAGCTAGCTGACCTCCCCTGCACAGGTGACAATCTCTTTAGGGATAAGATCCAGGATGCGGTAGCACAATTAAAGGACCACCATGATACCCTTCAACAGCTCTCCGCTAGCACCTCCAACGCCCCTTCCTCAGCCAGGAAATCCGCCAGGCTGGGATCCCGAAAGCCTTTTTATATGCAGAGGAAATATTATCCTCCGACCTCCCATGCCCGCACATCACACACTGACTCTAAGGACCAGCCCTGCCACCAGCATGTGCCTAGGCCCTAGACAGAACCCCAGTAGGCCCCGGCAATGAGCTTTTGACGGGCAGCGAGAAAGCATGAGTCAGTCAAGCGCACCCCTGACACTGGATCCCCCAGTGGGTGACAGGCTCATCGGCTTCACCCATTGCTGGGAAGAGATCACTTCGGACCGATGGGTCCTTTCTA
Organism: Rhinatrema bivittatum; assembly: GCF_901001135.1. NCBI lineage: Eukaryota > Metazoa > Chordata > Amphibia > Gymnophiona > Rhinatrematidae > Rhinatrema > Rhinatrema bivittatum. The sequence continues at coordinate 237,250,357 of NC_042618.1, read as the reverse complement.
TCATCCATCCAGGGTACTGTCTCAACTAAACCGCTAAACCGATAACCGATTTTTCAGGGAAAATGCAATCGGTTATCGGTGTTACCGATACATGACAATTCAGGAAATTTCGTATGAATTTCCTAATCGTCAAAAAACGAATGCACATCCCTATTGGGCAATACATGTATTCCCATACCTAGATGACTGGTTGGTCAAGAGCAATTCCCGTGCAGGGACCTTGAATGCTTTAGCCGTAACAGTGCAGACACTGCAAGTCTTGGGGTTCGTCAATAACTACCCCTCTGCCCTTTCCTCTGCTGGACCTCATAGCGGCCAGACTAGACACGGTGCAGGCAAAAGCAATTTTTCCTCAAGATCGAGCTCTTGCCCTCGCCTCGCTGGCGACCTTTGTCCGCAGCAGCCGGCATGTAACTGCCCGCCTTCTGCTCCATTTTTTGGGCCATATGGAGGCTTCGGTCCATGTCACCCCTCTCGCCCGCCTGTGCATGAAGAGGGCTCAGTGGACCTTATGGTCACAATGACAATAGGCCTCCCTGGACCTTGAGACTTTTGTTGCAGTCACAGAACTTCTGCAGGCATCTCTGTCCTGGTGGGAAGGCCTCTCCAATTTGGAGCAGGGTATTCCCATCCAAACTGCTCCATCTCAGGTGATCCTCACCATCGATGCCTCCTTTCAGGGCTTGGGAGCCCATGTGGATGGCATCCACACGCAAGGTCTCTGGACCACTCACGAAGCCCGCTGTCAAATAAACTTTCTGGAGCTTCGGGCAATCCGCTATGCCTTGTGGGTGTTCAGAGACCGGTTGTCATGCAGGGAAATCTTGATCCAGACAAACAACCAGATAGCGAGGTGGTATAACAAGAAACAGGGAGGCACAGGCTCATTCTTCCTCTGTCACGAGGTGGTGGGTGTGGACCTGGGCCCTGTCATAGGGGATGTCGCTATGAGTGACATACCTACCTTGGAATCTGAACGTTCTGGCAGACCGGCTGAGTCACTCCTTCCAGCCACCTGAGTGGTCCCTACCCGGAGGTCGCAGCCAAACTGTTTCATTAGTGGGGTACACCAGGTGTGGACCTCTTCATCTCCCCGCACAATCACAAAGTGAGCAAGTTCTGCTCCCTGACATTGGGGGGGCAGACATTGGCCTGCGATGCCTTCTCCCTCCACTGGGGGAGAGGCCTACTGTATGCATAACCCGTTCCTCTTGAAGACACCACTGAAGCTTCAACTGGACAGAGGGAACATGATCCTCGTGGTGCCCCCTTTTGGCCCTGACAGGTCTGGTTCCCGCTGCTGCAGGACCTGTCATTCAGGACCTTCATCCAGCTGGGGACTGTGCCCGATCTAATCACTTAGAATGAGGGCACCCTGCGCCTTCCGAACCTCCGGGCATTGGTCCTGATGGCTTGGATGTTGAGTGCATAGTCCTTCAGCCCTTGGCTCTTTCAGACAGTGTCTTCCAGGTGCTGGCTAGGGATGTGCTTCGGCCAAACCTTTCGGTTCGGCCTTCGTTATCAGCCATCTACGGGAAATTTTGGTTTCCCACAGTTTGGGCCTTTAAAATTCGGGGAGACCCGAATTTTGGTTTAGTGCGCAGTAACTCCCTGTTAGTGCACACTAAACCCGAAACAAATTTTTCCCAAAATTTCGGGGAAAATTCCTTCAGATTTCAGGCTCCCCGATCCAGGACGAATGCACATCCCGTGGCTTCTAAGAAGCCTTCCACCAGGAAGTCCTACAGCTTGAAGTAGAAAATATTCTTTGTCTGGTTTGCGGTACATGGCCTGGATTCATTCACATGTCCCCTTCCCCAACTATTAGACTACTTATTTATTTATTGATTGATTTTATTTATTGATTTTTATATACCGACATTCGTCGGAACATCATGCCGGCATCTTTCTTCCCATCATGCCGGCATCTTTCTTCCAAGTCTGGGCTTCAGACCATCTTAGTGAGGGTCCATCTTAGTGCTGTCAGTGCGTACCATCGAGGGGTCACTGGTACACCTGTTTTGGTGCAGCCTTTAGTAGGTCGCTTTATGAGGGGCCTGCTCCAGCTGAAGCCCCCTCTTCAGCCTCCTGTTGAGTCCTGGGACCTCAACATTACCCTAACGTGGTTCATGTGTCCTCCCTTCAAGCTGCTGCATTCCTGCATCCCGAAGTTCCTCAACTGGAAAGTTTTATTCCTGGTGGTGATTACTTTGGCTCAAAGGGTCAGTGAACTTCAGGCCTTGGTTACGTACCCACCATACACAAGGTTCTTTCACGATCTCGTGGTCTTGCATACGCACCCTAAGTTCCTGCCTAAGGTTGTGACTGATTTTCACCTTAATCAGTCCATTGTTTTACTCACCTTCTTTCCTAGGCCTCATTCCCACCCACGGAATGGGCTCTTCATACTTTGGACTGCACGAGGGCCTTGGTTTTCTATTTAGATCACACAGCCGGCCATAGGCAGGCCACCCAGCTCTTTGTGTCTTTCGATACCAATAGGCTGAAAATGGCAGTGGGCAAACAGACCTTATCCAACTAGTAGGTGGCTTGCATCACCTTCTGCTATGCGCAAGCAGGCCTTCTGCTAGCAGGCAGAGTAAAGATTCACTCTGTGTGGACCATGGCGACATCAGTGGCTCATTTGCGAGCAAACCCCATTTATTGAAATTTGCTGAGCCGCAACCTGGAGTTCTCTTCACACGTTTGCGGCTCATTACTGCCTGGACAAGGATGGACATCAGGACAATGCCTTTGGTCAATCCGTCCTGCACAATCTGTTCCATACCTGAACCCAACTCTTCTTGCCTCGTGCCTAACCAGACAGTCCCCTGCCACAGTTGTTTTGGGCCCATTGGCACTTTGTTCGGTTGCTGTTTGTCTCACCTACTAACAGGGACAGTCTGAAGCTTGGTATTCACCTACATGTGAGGACTACCATCCTGCTTGTCCTAAGAAAAAGTGCAGATGCTTACCTGAAACCGGTGTTCTCCTCAGTCAGCAGGGTGTTAGTCCTCAGGAATCCCACCCACCTTCCCATGGAGTTGAGTTCTCCCTCCAGTTTGTTGTTTTATTTTTTGCTCATTTTTTAATATGTTACAAGACTGAAAGGGGACCTCGCATGGACGCGAGGATAGTGGCATGCTGGGCATGCTCAGTGTGCTGGTCAAAGCGTCTAGAAACTTTGACAAAAGTTTTCCGTGCCAGGCTCCATCGGATGATGTCACCCACATGTGAAGAGTAACATCCTGCTGTCCTATGAGAACACCTGTTACAGGTAAGCAACTGCGCTATCTCTGGGTGTCCCAGTCAAAGGGTTCCCCATACCCTGAATCCAAGAAAGGCCCAGGTGTCTCACAGGGCTCCTACAAATTAAAGCCTTTAAGTCTAAAATATTCCCAGGATACAGCCCTTACCCACCAGGAACTGGAAAGGAGAAAGGCAGATCCCTAACCCAACTCACAGACTACCAGCAGAGTTTGTTGGAGCCCCAGAGCAGGCCCAAAAATCCAAATGAGGCAAAGCCTCCATACACCTCCTAAATCTCCAAAAATCAACACTGCCCCCAGAGCTCTCTGTGAAAAGCTGCTTTAAAACCTCAAGAAGGGGTTGGCCATTCCAAATCCCTCAAAGGGAGGGGCTGTGTATGAATGGTTCCTCCTCCTAATTACTCTCTAAAGCACTAACTGCACTAAGGGTTTACTCATGACTTACTGGTAACATGACTGGTGGGTCCCATTACAAATGCATAAATAAATTCAGCCACTTAAGTTCTGTTGTGTAGTATGGTCTCTAAATTTGCTACCATAATATCCCTAGAAAAATGTTTTTCAAATCCTTCCTTCTCTCATTGTATTATCGAGATAGATTTAAGTTAACACTTAACTAATTCCAGCTCACAGGCTTTTCTGCCTCTCATAGGGTGGGATGTACATTTTCCAGCTCTTTGATTATTATGCAGTTAGTGGCACTTGCCTCTTATTGGTGGGAATGTGCGAAACTCTCAGCATCAGCTGGATATATGGTAAGTAGAACTTACTATAGTCATTCACAGAACTAGTATTTAAGAAGACCAGGAGTTTAACATAAAATGTATGTTCCATGAATAAATCTGACAACTGACCAAACTAAAACAATAGCCATTAAATTACTATTAAATTGTTAGGAAATCCTTTCATCTAATTATATCTGAAATACAGGATTACTATATAAGTACATAAAAAGTGCTATGCTGGCTCAGACCAATAGTTCATCAAGTCTAGTGGCCTGTTTCTGATGAGCTAATCTGGATCACTTGGATGTAGCAGGGAGTATTTTTTATCTTTTTTTTTTTTTTTTGGAAGTATAAAAAGGAGAAGAAAACTTGTTAAACAAGATGGAGCTCTTTAGAAGCAAGTCAGCCTTGGCTGTAGTAGAGTGCAAGTGAACCTAAAATTCAGGACTGGATTCTAACCCTTCTGGAAGGCAGAGGCAGCTATCAGAAAGTGTCCTAAGAAGCCAGATTCAAACTCTTGCGGAGGCACAGCAGCAGTTTATAGCTGCTATGCAGGCTCATTGGGCATAGTACCAATGCATTATACAGGGTGGCCCATGGAAAAGTAGCCTGCCTCAAATGCACTGGTATTGGAGGCAGGCTACTTTTCCATGGGCCACCCTGTAGAAGAACTGAGTACCATAGGGGTTCTGCAGGAGACTACTGGCAACAATTAGACAACTTTCCAAGTGAGGCCAGAGACAGGCTTGGAAATGCTGGAACCAGAACAAGCTCATCAAACCTATGAGCCATCTGACTGGGAATGCACCCTTCAGGTGCATACAACCTCAAAGGATCAAGAGGGAGAAAAGGTCAATCAGGATCATCTCGGAGTGGTCAGTGGATGGCGCTGCCGGAAGGCCTAGCATAGAACCAGTGCCAGCAGTGACTACACTGGTGGAGCAGATAGTAGAAGTATATCCAGAAATGCAAGAGCAAGTCCAGTACAGGACAAGAAAAAAATATGAAGGTCCAGTGATGCAACTCGCTACAGAGGTCACCATGCTAAAGAAGGAACTACAAGAACAGGCAGAGAAACCTGACAGAGGTGACACAGAGAGGCCTGACTGAGATATCATAGAAAGATCTGAAGAGGACATGATAAAGACTGAGGAAAATAAAGAAGGAATAGAGCTCTGGGAGTCCTGAGGAAGGACAGAGAGAGTTCCAAGAGAAACAGCAGCACCCAGAAGTGCAAGAACAAGCCCAGTGGAGGGCAAGAAAAGAAAAAGGAAGTCTGGTGAATGGTACCGCAGTAGCAGTGACCCATGTATAGGAATGTAAAGCAGACTAGAGAGCAGCAGCAGTGCCTTGGCATAACTAACTTAATTCCCGAGGACAACATTGAGAAAGAGGCCGGGAGGCAGAAGCCAGAAAAACAATTAAGGAAAGCACTGAGGCTGAGGTAGCCTCTGTGAGTCAAAATGTGCAGTGAGTAGAAGCAAAGCATCCAGAGAAGGGATGAGTGACAAGTCTGGAACCCCAGGCTTGAGTCCAGGATGGACAGCAAGACCATGGTGACAAAGACTGTCTATACCATGGAAAGCGAGTTTAAAGCTAGTAGTCAAGGAGCAGTACCAACACTGCTGCCTGGTACTCACAGTGCAAGGGTGGAATGTCACAAAGAGACACAAGCCCTGAGGTGGCTTATGCAGGCAATTGACCATTGGAGAGAGAAAGAGCACCCTACACAAGCCCTAATGGATCCAGGGAGTCTGAGGACTCTAGTTCAGAGAAGCTGAGTCATGTGGGCATAAAAGAAGTACAAGAAGCTCTCAAGTGACTTAAGGTGGTTAAGCCACAAAGAAAATGATGATGGAAGAGACCCAAACAAGTCCAAGTATAGGACACTTGTGGGTAGAGCCCCTCTATCCCATCTCCCCAGGCTCTGCTATCTCCCCTTCTTCATAACCTGAGTTCATTTTCTTCCCTACCCACTCGGGGCTACTGTCTTTCTTCAAACAAGTGTTGCTGTGGGACATAGCAGTTGAATGCACTCTGTCCCATGGTGAGCCAGCCCCTTAGGTCAGCATTCCCACTGATTGTCTTTTTTCAAGCAGCAGGCAGGAAGAGGTGCTGCAGAGATGGCTTATTTTCTGTCAGTAAGCAGGGCTGAATTAGCCATAATCTGTGGATGATATTATCAGGTGACACTGAACAGAACTGTCTCTCCAAGCTAGTAGAGCTGTGAGCTCTACTGAGCATGTGCAGGAAATCACATGCAGGCATTGCCTTATAGTTTTCTCAATCTGTATTTCATCAGTGCTTTGCATGGATGGATTATCTGTCTCTCTCAAAACTTTTTTCTCCTTAGTCTAACTGTGATACCTTGCTGCTTACAGCGATCCACAATAGCACTTTTCAATGCTTCTTTATTTCTTAAAAAAAAAAAGAAGAAGAAGAAAGTGAAAACAAAGGGAGAAGTTCAGTGAGGAGCTTCTGGAATCTTCTCAATGGCCTTCAAGAAAACCAGTTTCAAATCCTGTTCATGTGGCCAAATTATGTTGATCACAGATGGCTACGAATTATGTTATCTCTGCCTGGGTCCAGACCATGATCAACCAAACTCTTCTGCATATGGTCAGATGTCCCCGAGATCCCAATGGTCCAGAGCAGCCAAAATAGCCAGCTTGAGAGAGAGGAGCAAAAGGATATCAGCTTCCAAAAGTCATCATTCCTCCCCTTCTTCAAAAAGCAGCAGAAGCAGATCCTCAGATGCTACTTCATTGAACTGTGAGGACCCAGACTGGACAGCCTGGGACACATCGACCCCCACTCAGCATAAGTCCAATGAGTTGGTCAAAGTGCCTCCCAAAGCAAATCACCAAAACTTCGCAATGCACTTGATATAATCAGCATGTCTAAGAAAAGAAAATCAATGATACAGCAGAAAGAAATAGAGGCTGCACAAACAGATACATCAGGACCTTTGAAACAGTTGATGTACAGAGCATTGAAGTCCCCAAAACATACCGCTGCATTGAGCAAATCAAATCAAACTGCACTGGACTTCACGACACATGAGGCATCAATGTGCTCAATGCATGGTGCATCTCTACTCAAACCACAGGGTCAGTGCTTCCATTAGGCAAACTAGGTAGTCACCCAGAGCACAAAGATGTTGGGCGCAATAAAATCCCCCCAGCATGAGGCCCAGAGGGAGAGAGTCAGTACTGCCAAAGAAGGGAGCATCGTTCCCTAGCGCTTCCCCAACAGTTTGCAAAGACCATGTGTCCCGTGTACGTGTTCTTGTGATAGGCCCACACGTTGTTCCAGACTTCCTGATTCAAGTACTTTGTTCAAATTTTTGTGTCCTGAATCTTCTTCGTATCCTTTGATCTGCTGGAGGTGCTAGCTTACTTAGGAAATTTTTTTTCTGTTACCATCTGCAGAAGGCCTGCATCTGTTCATCCCCAAGAACCTCTCTCAAGAATTTTTGGTTCCAGTTTTCCAGAGTATCCCTCGTCCTGCTGGAGGTGCCAGCTTGTTTGTTCCCAGCTTCTGGACTTTTGATACCTTGCTTCTAGTAAATTTTTTATTTTCTTTATCTCTCTGTTTATTTCTCCTCAGCTGTCTGGATTCCTCGTCCTGCAGGAGGCACCTGCATCCAGATCTTCAAGTCCAGTCCTGGAACCTTCTCGACCTGCAGGGGCCACCTGCCACTGTTCCACGGACCATGTTCGTTCTTCCACTGCGATGTTGGCCTATCTTCTTGGGTTCTATATGACATGCAGGAGGCAACTGTGTTGTTATGGTTTTGAGGTGTTGGAGTGGATACTTGGGCACTGCAGAGATGGCCACTCCCATGGGGAGGAACCCCGTGAGGACACGCAAACACAGAAGATTTGTCTTTTATTATACAGCTGGATGATACCACCAGAGGTGGCAGTAGTGAGGTGATCCAGTAGAAGCAGTCCAGGGGTCCTCAGCAGAGGAGACCCGTCTCACAATGATAGATGTTACCAGCACACGGTAGTATAGGGAGTTCCAGATGTAGGTTCCCAGTGCTGAGCTGTAGATGAGACAGACTGACAAAGGTTAGATTACTCACTAAGTTGGTAGCTGTATTGTTGGACATCCCAGCAGGCAGAAGTAGTTGGATTGCAGGTACCAAGGCAGGGAGAGCAGGTGCCTATCCCAGATAGGCACCTGAAAGAAAGCAAAGGGCCCCTGAGGAGCGGGTATCCAGATTAGATGAAATACCCCGAAGGGCAGAGAGAGCTTCCACTGGCAGCACGGAAGTGGCAGAGTAGCTTAGATCGGAGGCATATCTAATCCTTGCTAACTCGAATTGTTAGCAAACGAAAGACAGGCTAAATACCCAGATGGCATGATGTTACTCGAGGGGGACACCCCCGAGGTTCCCGCCATGATGTGGATACAGACGTGAGTGGCATGCGCGCATGCACCCTAAGAGGCCCTCAGGAGAAACATGGCGGATAGCCTTGCCATTGCCGTTCCAGGGACGCCGGAAAGAGAGCGGCATGCAGATGCAGTGGTAGCCATCTTCCCAAAGCTAGCGGGGAGAGCAGAAAGAAAGGTGAGGCACAGAGGTCGAAGCCATCTGAGTCCGATGGACGCAACAGTACCCCCCTTCAAAGGGCCCCCTTCAGACCCCTACCTGGTCTTGATTTTTGAAGATGCGATCGGTGGTATAGACAAAGCATCTCTTTGTCCATGATATTAGCCAAAGGTTCCCGATTTTTCTTCAGGTCCGTAACCCTCCCATGACAGAAGGTATTTCCAAACTCTGCCTCTCTTTCTTACATCAAGGATGGCATCAGACTTGTACTCAATGTCTTCTTCTGCATCAATAGGAGTAGGTTCAGGTGTCTTGGTGGAAAACTCGCTAAGGACAAGCGGTTTCAGTAGCGAGACATGGAACGCATTATGAATCTTCATTGCTGGAGGAAGTTTCAGACTGTGAGTGAGTGTACCCAATTGTTGGAGGATAGGAAAGGGTCCGACAAAGTGTGGAGCAAATTGAGCTGATGGTAACTTGAGCCTCAGATGTTTGGTAGACAGCCAGACCTTGTTACCAGGCTGGAATTCAGGAACTTTGCTATGGTGAGCGTCATAGCCCTTCTTAGCTCTTTGTCCAGCTTTTTGGAGCATCTCTTTAGTCTTTCTCCAGAGTTGTTGGATATCTTTGGCAGTAGATTGAGCTGCCGGGGACGTCACTGAAAGTGGAAGTGGTAAAGGTGGTAAAGGTTGTCATTCGTAGACCAATTCAAAAGGTGTAGATCTAGTAGATGATGCTGGATGTGAGTTGATATCGAATTCAGCCCAGGGCAACAGTTCAGCCCAGTCATTCTGATGTGAACCAACATAGGCACGAAGGAACTGCTTGAGTGTTCTATTCATTCTCTCAGTTTGGCCATTCGACTGAGGATGGTATGCAGAGGTGAAGTCAAGTGTGATGTCGAATTTCATACACAAAGCCTTCCAGAACTTGGCTGTAAATTGAGCTCCTTTGTCAGAGACAATGTGTTTTGGCATGCCATGTAGGCAAAAGATGTGGCTGATGAATAGTTTAACAAGCTCCATGACTGAAGACAAGCCAGGGAGAGCCACAAAGTGAGCCATCTTCGAGAAACGATCCACTGTTGTCCAGATGGTATTGTTACCTCCAGAAAGTGGTAAGTCCACTACAAATTCTGTAGCAATGTGAGTCCAGGGCTCATATGGTACCGGAAAGGGATGAAGCAGGCCCCAGGGACGTCCGGGCGGAGGTTTCTGTCTGGCACAATTGGAACAGGAAGCTACGTATGCAAAGGTGACTTCCTTCATGGTGGGCCACCAGTGGTACTCTGTAGCTTAGCCAGACTTCTTCTTTGACCAGGATGTCCAGGCAGTTTCGAATCGTGAGCCCATGCTAACAATTTCTTTCTTAGATTGCAGGGTACAATGGTCTTGCCTGGAGGTACCAGGTGTGTAGCGGTCAGAATAACTCTCTTTGGGTCGATGATATGCTGGGGTTCATCAGGTACGTCTCTGCTCTCTGCTTCAACGGCAAAGGCCAAAGTCCCTGGGGGTCCAGCGGGGGTCCGGGAGCGATCTCCTGCACGTGTGACGTCGGGAGCCAGGAACCAAAATGGCGCTGGCGCTACCTTTGCCCTGTCATATGATAAGGGCAAAGGGCCACCGGCGCCATTTCTATTAACGCAGCCATGGCCAGAGAGCGGGAGATCGCGCCGGGGACCCCCCCACCCCCCCCCCCCACTGGACCCCAGATAATTTAAAACATTTTGGGGGGGTTCGGGAGAGTGGGGGATTTATTTTAAAGGGTCAGGGTGGGTTTTAGGGTTGTTTTGGCGTGTCGGTTTTCCCGCCCTCCCCCGATAAAACGATTTTTAACCAAAAAAACTAAGGCGATCAGATTTCCCCCCCCCCCCCAGCCAAAATCGATCGTTAAGACGATCGATCACACGATTCACATCCCTAGTTACTACCCCCCTAACTAATCAAGCTTGATAGTTCACTTGGATGTAGCTCCATCACTGCTCTTTACATTAATGGTGGGGGTGAAAGGGAATTAGAACCAAAGGTTACTAAGAGCCAAGAGAAACAGATAAGTATGAGAAAAAAAGAAGTGTGAAGCTTGCTGGGCAGACTGGATGGGCCGTTTGGTCTTCTTCTGCCGTTGTTTCTATGTTTCATAGAAAGTACTTTTTCAGACAGTGAACAATCAAGTTGTGGAATCTGTTTTTAGAGGACATGATCAAGGTGACTGGCATAGAGGGGTTTAAAGAGATTTGGGCAAGTTCCTGGAGGAAAAAGTCCATAACACATTATTAGCCAGGAAGACTAAAGAAAGCTATTGCTATCCCTGGGAGTGAATGACAGGAATTGGATCTACTTTATGAGATCTGCCATATATTTGTGATCTGGATTGGCTACTGGAGATAGGATGCTGGGCTCAATGGACCTTGGTGTAATCCAGCATGGCAATTCTTATATTCATATGTTCCTGATGCATTTTGTTACTTGCATTGCTAGTTTTAAATGGAAAAAACAGGATTACAAATAAGTAAAGAATTGCACAGAAATAAAAGTTTTGGGGTTTTTTTTTCATTTTGTTTAATCTGGGGTGGGGTTTTTTTTGTTTTTTCTTTTTAGATATGTTTTGTGTTATTTTGGTGGTTTTACTGTGCGCTTAAACTATTTAATGTGCATTAAAATGGTTTAGTGTACATCAAATGGTTTTAGTGTGCTCTAAATGGATTTAACACGCACTAAAACCCAAAATCAACATAAATCGAAAAGTTGCTTAATTTGTATAGTAACATGAAATGATAAAACATAGGTCATCAGTTCTTTCATATCATTTCCAAATGATTGTGTTGGATGAAGATTCAAAAAATATGAATGGTCAAAAGTCTTCTAGAAATTAGGTCGCTTGGAAACTCTGAAACTATTCTGTCTAAACTAACTTTTAAGACTAAAATCTTCCTTCTCTTTATCAAGGTGCTAATCGTTTCTATGACAACATTGAGGACATGATTGGCTACAGACCCTGGCCTTTGATGAAGATTTGTTGGCTTTATGTCACACCTCTTGTATGCTTAGTAAGTACAGTATAATGGGATCCTATCAGGTCTGCTAATAAAATAGTATTTTTTTATCTTATTTTTTCTGACATTCTTTAACTTTCTGTTATGATTGACAACCATCAGCCCCTTTTACAAGAAAGTAGAGTCTCACTCTGGCACCGAATCCTATAAATCAGAGGTGACCTGGGCAGTTGTGATATATTATTATTATTTTGTAGGGGTGTGCATTCGTTTTGAACTTAGATGTAAAACGCAACTTTTTTTTTTTTTTTTTTTAACTTAAAAAAGTGATGAGGCGAAAACGATCGGATTTCCAACTTATTCAACATAGCTATGTTGAATACGTTGGAAATCGCGATTGTTGATCCTAAATAAAAATTTAAACCCCTCACCCTCCTTAATCCCCCCCCCCCCCAAGACTTACCAAAACTCCCTGGTGGTCCAGCAGGGAGTCAGGACACCATTTCTGAACTCCTTTGCGAGGAGCACGTGACGTCGGCGTCACGTCGGAGTGACGCGGCGTCACGTGATTCCCCGCGCGTTCGCTCTGGGACCCTCGTTGCACCCAAAAGGAACTTTTGGGTGCAACGAGGGTCCCGAGGGTGCAACGAGGGTCCCGCCGACGTCACGTGCTCCTCGCAAAGGAGTTCAGAAATGGTGTCCTGACTCCCCGCTGGACCACCAGGGAGTTTTGGTAAGTCTTGGGGGGGGAGGGGATTAAGGAGGGTGAGGGGTTTAAATTTTTATTTGCACGTATGGACATAGACTCAACTTATGGAATTCTCCATATGTCCATATTGACCGAAATTGACCCCCCCCTTTCGACGTATGGACTTATGAACATAAACTTTTGGTCTGCACATCCCTATTATTTTGGCAATAATTCAGATATGTGAGGCAAGACTTCCCTTGGATAAATCCATTACCTGTTTCTTACTTTAGGACCAGATTCACTTGCATACAGATTTAAAAGCCCTACGCACCAAAGCCGGGAGATAGGCGTGTGTCTGGGGCCGGCGAGCGCCGCACAGATTTTAGGGAGCGCCCGTGTACACGTTTATCTCCCAGTATGCACACAAATCTAAAAGTTCAAAAAAGGGGCGGGCATGGGCATGGTCTGGGTGGGGCATGGATATGTCAGGGGAAGACCAAGAGATGTGCGCATAAATGCTTACATGCACGAGCGTGCGCTGGGCGTCCCCACTGTGTAACTTTACTTTTGCTATTGCTGGCATGTAAGTCAAAAATTAAAAAATCAAGGCTAGAGAGCCGAGTTTTAATGGTTGGGTCTAACAGGGGAGAAGGGAGCCTTTAAAACTAGGATGGTTAGGAATTCCTATCCCTACATTGGGCGAACTGGGAAAAGGTCAAGTAGCCTGGGAAAAGGTCAAGTAGCACCCCTTATAAAGTTCCCTTCCTCCTTATTATATGTTTAAGTAAATCTAGTTAGGCCCCTCAATGTTTTAAGAGGGACCTATAGATGTTTCTTTCTTTGAATAAATATGGAGGATCTCCCTCAATTATGTTTTAAGTACACCAATTCAGTAAAAGTGTTGGGAATGTATTATTTGTTTGAATAATTGCTTGTTTGAATATGTGGAGTACATATTGATAAATGCGTTTTCATGATGTAATAAATGAAAAAGTTAATAAAGAATAAATTAAAAAAAAAAAAAAATTCCCACCACTTATGCGGTAGACATGGTATTTGTGTGCACATATGCACATCTATATAAAACTGAGCTCGCATGTACGCGCGTACAGCCAATTTTATAACATACACACATATGTGCTCATATGTTCTAAAATGGCTGCATTCATTGGTGCGAGCCGGCATTCACTCGTACATATGCACCCTCGTGCCTGTTTCAAAGTTACCGTCTAAGCCTTTTCCCATAGACACAGAATGGGCGAAAACCCATGGTAAATCAGGCTTTAAATGATTACTAAAGAGTATTAACTTAATATGGTTCGTTTTATTTTCAATAATGTGATGCTGTATGAAACATTCATCTTGCAAATTTCAGGCTATATATGTGTATATACATGTATTGATTAAAAACAGCTTTGTTTATTACTGGAATTAAGCTATTACAAAGATTTGGGGTTTCCCTTCCCATGATAACTGAGGTCATAGTAATGATGGCAGAAAAAAAGACAAAAATGGTCCATCTAGACTGCCCAGCAAGCTTCCCAAGGCAGTCACTGTTTCTCTTAAGGGTAGTAACTGCCACTCCGTGCCAGTTAAACTTTTTTATTTATTCCCATCCTCTAGCTTTTGGGGGATCCACAGTGTTTATCCCATGCCCCTCTGAAATCCTTCACAGTTTTAGTCTTCACTACTTCCTCTGGAAGGGCATTCCAGGCATCCACCACCCTCTCAGTGAAGAAATATTTCCTGATATTGGTTCTAAGTCTTCCTCTCTGGAGTTTCAAATCATGACCCCTAGTTCTACTAAATTGTTTCCAATGGAAAAGGTTTGTTGACAACCATGGATCATTAAAACCTTTCAAGTATCTAAAGGTCTGTATCATATCATTCCTACTCCTCCTCTCCTCCAGGGTATACATATTCAGGTTCTTCAACCTCTCCTCATAAGTCATTTGATGGAGACCACCCACCATTTTGGCCGCCCTTCTCTGGACCACCTCCATCCTGTCTCTGTCTCCATTGAGATACGGTTTCCAGAACTGAACCTAGTACTCCAGGTGAGGCCTCACCAAGGACCTGTACAAGGGGATTATCACTTCCCTTTGCTTACTAGATATTCCTCTCTCTATGCAGCCCAGCATTTCTTCTGGCTTTGGCTATAGCCTTATCACACTGTTTCATTGACTTCAGGTCGTTAGACACTGTCACCCCAAGGTCTCTGTCCTGCTCTGTGCACATCAGCCCTTCACCCCCCAATGCATATAGTTCTTTCAGATTATCACATCCCAGATGCATGACTGCATTTCTTGGCATTGAATCCCAGCTGCCATATCTTTGGCCACTCTTCCAGCTTCCTTAAATCCCGTCTCATTCTCTGTACTCAATCCGGCGTGTCCACTCTGTTGCAGATCTTAGTATCATCCGCAAATAGACAACTTTACCTTCTATCCCTTCTACAATGTCGCTCACGAAGATGTTGAACAGAACTGGTCCCAACACCGATCCCTGTGGCACTCCACTTAACACCATTCTGTCTTCAGAGTAGGTTCCATTTACCATCACCATTGTCTTCTGTCTGTCAACCAGTTTGTAATCCATGCCAACACCTTGGAGCTGACGTCCAAGCTTCTCATTTTGTTGATGAGTCTTCTGTGTGAGACCGTATCAAATGCTTTACTAAAATCCAAGTAAATTATATCAAGCGCTCTTCCCTGATCCAGTTCTCTAGTCACCCAATCAAATAAATCAATTAGATTCTTCTGACAGGACCTTCCCTTGGTGAATCCATGCTGCTTCTGATCGAGCAACCCACCAGATTGTAGATAGTTCACTATCCTTTCCTTCAGCAGAGTCTACATTAATTTTACCACTACCGAGCTGTTGCTAACTGGCCTGTAGTTTCCAGCCTCTTCTCTGCTCCCATTCTTGTGAAGCGGAACCACCACCGCTCTTCTCCAGTCACTAGGCACTACACCCTTTTCCAAAGATCTATTGAACAGGTCACACAGTGGACCCGCCAGCACATCTCTGAGTTCCCTCAGTATTCTGGGGTGAACCTCATCAGGCCCCATGGTTTTGTCCACTTTAGGGTAGATTTTAAAAGGTTGTGCATGCTACCCGGCGACTGGTTATATAACATGTGCATGCAGGTGCACGCTGTAACGCTTTGGTCCTCTGGAAGGGTGGAGTTAGCAATCTGTAATGCTTCGCTCCTCAGGAGGAGGAGTTAGCAATCTGTAATGCTTCTTCTGCCAGGAGGAGGAGTAAGTAATCTGTAACAGTCTTACCTCCGCCAGGAGGAGGAGTAGCAATCTGTAACGCTCTTACTTCTGCTAGGAGGAGGAGTTAGCAATCTGTAACCAATCTACTAAGGAGTTAGCAATCTGTAATGTGTCGCTCCTCTAGGAGGGCGGAGTTAGCGATCTGTAATGCCTTCACTATGGAGTAGCAATCTGTTATATATAGGCTGCTGGCAAGTCCATTAGAAAGAGGAGTTAACTATCTATATAATACTTCCGTAAACGGAGTTAGTGGTCTGTAGTGGTTGGCTTCCACAGGGTGACAATAGTGTAAGGAATGACCACTTGAAGGGAATGATGAATCCCTGAGCCGATGGCAGATGACAGCGCCCCCAGGAGGAGATCCTGAGAGGAACACGGGCTAAGCTGGAATATGAAACAAACACAAATAGTTCTTTATTAGGCTGGAAGCTGAACCACCAGTGGTAGCAGTAGTGAGTCAATGTGTCCGGCAAGGCTGAAGTCTTTCTGATACTGGAATTATAATCTCTGGGTTGCTGAGCTGTAGAGAGAGACTAAGAGTAGACAGGGTATACTGGATACAAGATGGTACACTCACAATAGTAGATGTCTGTAATGGTCTCTATGCCACAGAGAGTCTTCAGTACATTCAGGAACAGGAGCCGTAGGTGAGCACTGGTTCCTATAAACAGTCTGTAATAAGAACTCACAATAGCTGTATATGAAATGGCTTCTAGAGTAGAAGAGAGTCTGTAAAGGATTCTAGGAACATGGGCCCTCGTGGAGCGAGTACCGGTTCCTATCTGCAATCTTGCCAATATAATTCACGATCTCCGTACCTGCGATAACGTCTTAGACAAAAGGGAGTCTTCAGAGATATAGGAATCTAGGCCCTCGTGGAGTGAATACCAATTCCTATCTGCAATAGAACTCACTGTGTTCACGTCTGCGATCGCTTCCAGGCAATGAGGAGTCTTCCGAGTATTCAGGGACGTAGGCCCTCGAGGAGCGAGTACAGGATCCTTTCTTGGCAATCTGAAATCAAGAAGATAGAGCGGAGCCCCCGTGGAGTGGGTACTCCTGGTAAGTTTGAAAAGGCCGAGCAGTGGAGAAGGATTCCCCTGGCTGACTCGGATCATTGTTGCAAGTAGCGTGGGCTGCCGAAGCAAGTCCTGTTGGAGTTCCTTGTTGCAAGTAGCGTGGACTGCCGAAGCAAGTCCAAGGAGAGTTCCTTGCTAACTCATCTGAAGTTAGCAAACAAAGATTTTTTTAAATTGAAAATGGATGACATCACTACGGAGGATGCCCACAAGGTTCGTGCCCTTGCTGGTACAAAGTGCGTGCCCTTACGTCATCGGAAACATGGCGGATCCGTAGCGTCAAGCCAGCCCGGGGATACCGGGACCAAGAGACAGGGAGAAGCCATGGCTGCATCTGTTCGTCAGAGCCGAAGGGAGTCGCCACCAAGGTAGAGAGGGTGGAGCGAGGGCAAGAAGAGGCATGAATGTAACAGTACCCCCCTTCAAAGGGCGATCTCCTCTTCGAGTACCAGTTTAAGTACCAGAGATGTGTGAGGTGGAACTGATGAGCATCTCTTATCCAATAGGTCTAAGGATTCCAAAGATGGTTTTGGGGTCGAAGCCTTTTCAGGCAAACAAAGTTCAGTCTCTGTTCAAACATCCAGGGTCTCAAAGTCTTGAGTTCAAGTTCGTATAACACAGATAGATGTAGATTTGAAGAATCTAGTAGAATGTATAATGACATCAGCAGCAATGAGAGGGCTGCCGTGGATATCACTGAGTTTTCACTGGAAGTGGTGAATGTAGAAATTGGTCCAATATCCACTTCTGATGTAGCTCTTCCGCAGGATGCTGGAAGAGAGATGTTGATAGTACCAGCAAAATGAACAGGCTGATGGATGGATAAATCTTCATCTTCGGAATCAACAGTGCTGTAACCCCCAGCACGACATTCGAATGATCCAACGAAGCTTATGAGTAGAGATATCTTCTTCTTTCTTCGGAATCAACCAGTGCCATAGGTTATGGGCACGACTTCCGAGTAATCCTTAACTAAAGTTGATGAATGGAGATATCTTCTTCTTCGGAATCAAACAGTGCTGTAACCCCAGCATGACATCCGAGTAGGCCAATCGCAATACTGGTAGCTAGGGATGTCTTCTTTCTTCACAATCAGCAGTGCTGTAAACCTCCAGCATGACCTTCGAATGGACCAACACAAATTTGAGAGGTAGAGATGACTTCAACTTTGGAATCAACAGTGCTGTAATCCTTCAGCATGACTTCCAAGTAGGTAGAATGTAGTACATATTCTCAAATTTGTAATCCAAGAAGACATAGTAGATGTCGAGCGCCACCTAACTATGGTGTGCATAGCTACTGCTATGACTAACAGCATGATTTAGAAAAACTGCTGATGATGTTGATAAGATCCTCAAAAGAAGTGGTGGTGAAAAGAATCGTCCAAGGCTCACTTCATTGTATGATACAATATTGGATCTTCAAATTTACCACATGGACTCCTCAGGTATTCCACAAAACATCTGAGATAGTAATTGTCTCTTGCCCCTGAGTCCTTCAGGGCAGAGGTTTGAACTGTCACTGGTTCAGGGATCATCAAAACTGGACGAGAGAGTGGAGGAGAAAATGCTGTATAACCCAAGAACAGTTGCCCCGCGGGACTTAGGCTTGTTCGTTTCCCGGACGAATAGGGCAAACAGAAATATCATGGCCTGGCTGACCACAGTACACGCACAGGCCGTTTTTCCTTCTATATCTCTTCTCTTTAGATGTCAAGTGACCACGACCAGATTCCTTCGGTTCCTTCTCCAGAGCAGGAGGTGCTGTTCCCCTTGATAGTGCAGGAGCACTGGTTGGTTTTAACCCAGGAAACACCTTAGGCCGGAGTTCCTTCACCTGCGATAACGTCTTAGACAAAAGGGAGTCTTCAGAGATATAGGAATCTAGGCCTTCGTGGAGCAAGTACCGATTCCTATCTGCAATAGAACTCACTATGTTCACGTCTGCGATCGCTTCCAGGCAATGAGGAGTCTTCCGAGTATTCAGGGACGTAGGCCCTCGAGGAGCGATTACCGGATCCCATCTTGGCAATCTGAAATCAAGAAGAGAGAGAGGAGCCTCCATGGAGCGGGTACTCCTGGTAAGTTTGAAAAGGCCGAGCAGTGGAGAAGGATTCCCCTGTCTGACTTGGATCGTTGTTGCAAGTAGCATGGACTGCCGAAGCAAGTCCTGTTGGAGTTCCTTGTTGCAAGTAGCGTGGACTGCCGAAGCAAGTCCAAGGAGAGTTCCTTGCTAACTCATTTGAGGTTAGCAAACAAAGACCTTTTTAAATTGAAAATGGATGACGTCACTACGGGGGACGCCCCCGAGGTTCATGCCCTTGCTGGTACAAAGTCTGGAGCGTGTGTGTGCACGCCCTTACGTCATCAGGATCATGGCGGATCCATAGCGTC
Organism: Rhinatrema bivittatum; assembly: GCF_901001135.1. Classification (NCBI taxonomy): domain Eukaryota; kingdom Metazoa; phylum Chordata; class Amphibia; order Gymnophiona; family Rhinatrematidae; genus Rhinatrema; species Rhinatrema bivittatum. The sequence goes on along the minus strand of NC_042618.1, from coordinate 237,231,366 downwards.
AAGCCAGCCCGGGGATACCGGGACCAAGAGGCAGGGAGAAGCCGCAGCTGCATCTGTCCGTCAGAGCTGAAGGGAGTCGCCACCAATGTAGAGAGGGTATAGCGAGGGCGAGAAGAGGCACGAACGCAACATACGCATGTTATAAAATCGTGGGTCAGCACGCGCAAGGGGATGCACCTTAGTGAAACTTGCACGCGCCGAAGCCCGCAGGCTTCCCCCGTTCCCTCCCAGGCCGCTCCAATTTAGGAACGGCCTGGGAGGGAACTTCCCTACCCCCTAATCTATCCTTCCTACCCCTTCCCACTCCCTAGCCCTATCCTAACCCCCAAAAAAAGTTATCTAACCTTTTGTACCTGCTCGAAGGCAAAGGGCCACTGTGCCAGGGGCCTCTAGCCCTGCCCCGCCCCTTTCCCGAAGCCCCAGGACTTACATATGTTCCGGAGCTTTACGCGCGTGGCCTGGCCTTTTTAAATAGGCCCAACGTACATAGGTCTTTTAAAATCCAGCCCTTTCAGTTTTCTTAGCTCTTCCTATACATTATCTTCTGTAAATGGAGTTTCGTCTACTCCACCCCCTTCTACAGTCTTGATAACAAGTAACAGTCCTTCTCCAGGGTCTTCTTTAGTGAACACTGAACTGAAGTATTTGTTTAATATTTCTGCTAATTCATCATCTCTCTCCACCCATTGATCCTTATCCCCTTTCAATTTCACTATACCACTATGTACTATTCTCCTTTCTCTGATATATCTGAAAAATGTTTTGTCACCTCGCTTTATCTCCTTGCAATCCTTTCCTCTGCCTGATTTTTTGCATCTCCCTCAGTTTCGCCAGATAATCCTCCCTGTGTTACACTTTTTGGGATTCTTTATATTTCTGAAAAGCTGCTTTTTTTGTTTTTATTACATCAGCCACCTCCTTTGTGAACCAGATTGGATTCTTATTTCTCTTACTTTTGTTTATTTTTCTAACATACAAATTTGTTGCTTTTGTAATTGCTCCTTTTAGTTTGGCCCACTGTTGTTCGACCTCTCCCATTTTCTCCCAGTCTTCAAGTTCTGCCTCCAGATATTTCCCCATTTCTACAAAGTCTGTTTTTTTGAAGTTCAAAACTCGGGTCTTTGTGACACTTCTCCAGATCCTATTTGCACTCTTAAACCATAATATTTGATGATCACTGGTTCTGAGGTGGGCATCCACCCGGATATTAGAGACATTAGCCCCATTAGTGAGCAATAGGTCAAGTATAACTCCCTCCCTCGTGGGTTCCATTACCATTTGTTTGAACAGAGCGCCTTGCAGGACATCCACTATCTCTCTACTTCTGTTAGATTCTGCAGAAGGGATTCCGGTAGATTAAAATCACCAACAATCAACACTTCCCCCTTCTTTCCCACCTTTATAATCTCTTTGATCAAATCTCTGTCTAGTTGTTCCGTTTGAGTTGGAGGCCTGTACACCACTCCAGTAAAAATGGATGTACCATCATCTTTTTTTAGGACGGCCCATAATGCTTCTTCTCTACCCCACTTTCCTTGCAGTTCAGTTGCTTGGATATTATTTTTGACATAAAGTGCCACTCCTCCCCCTTTTTTGTCCTTTCTGTCATTCCTTAACAAGTTATAGCCCGGTATGGCCGTATCCCAGTCATAAGAATCCGTGAACCATGTCTCCGTGACAGCAACAATGTCCAAGTCTGCCTCCACCATTAAGGCCTGCAGGACTGGAATTTTATCGTTTAATATTTCTGCTAATTCATAATCTCTCTCCACCCATTGATCCAGATCCTATTTGCAATCCTATTGCCCAAACTGCGAGCATTTGTAGTCATAGCTTTCCAATATTTCTCCCTTGCTATGTTGCACTTCCTAGGAACCTTTTCTGATTTTTGAGCTGATTGATTATGTTATTTTCACTTCGCATGTCCTTCACAAGTCTTATTCTGCCAGAGCCTACTGTTATCCAATTGATTCTGGGTTTTTGAATCCTGGATGTCTGAGGTTGAGGTACAGTTGCTGTAAACTTTGGGAAGGTGGGTACCTGATTGTCACATGTCTAGTTCTAACTGAGCCTACTGTAAAACATTTTTTCCTAGGATTTCATAACCGCTGTGGGAGATGGGTAACAGATGGATATTTCAAGGAAGGGGAGGTTAATTGAATCCTGGCCAATTGCTCCCGTAGCTGGATCAGCTCCATTTTAATTTTAGACAGCTGAAGCCAAAAGGGACAGCCCTTGGTTCTCCAAATGATAGGCCTTGAGACATAAGCACCACAATTGTTGCATTGAATTAAAGCCATTCTCTCTGATTAATTAAAGCTATTCTCTCTGATTAATTAAAATCTTATAGATAAGGTAAGGTATGGTTAGTCCCTAGCAAAGATTTTTAATAGGTATTTGAACTAAAACTGTGTGTTATCCAGTAAAGATTAATAGGCAGAATATGCAAACCAAATTTAACAAGAATTATGACAGTATAAGTTATATCTAGGCTGTAAGGAACTACTAAGTAATTGGGGATGAGGTATTTGAAGCTAATTATTTATGAGACCAGAGAAGAGTATATACGAAAGTAAAGCCAGGGGTGGGTGGGTAGAGTGGCAGAGAGGGAGGAGCGGGTACCCAGAGCGTCTAACAGCCAAGAGGAGCAACTGGAACTGAAGATCCCAACTACAGCGGAATTACACGAGAGTGGATATCCTTTTTTAATTCTTAGCCCTAGAAAACAGACAAAATAGCTCTCTTTCAGGTTTCAATTTCAAATCTGCCCCTTTCTAACAGACAAGCCACAATTTTTTGCAAATATAAAGCCCTATTACATTCAGCACAGGTAAAAAACAAAATAAAATTGTACTTAGTTTCAGCAAGGCTCTGGCTCATGAATTTTATATACCGCTCCCAATATAAAACAACATGTATTCTTCACAAAATAATCCATGTGTTGCGCCCGTCGGTCACAGACAGCTGCGACCTCTCATGCTCACCTCTTTTTTCCCTGCATCGTCTATCATTGGGAGAATAGCGGCCTCCACCAACCAACACCGACCTCCCTGGAGTCCACGGGACAGCGTAGGCGCTGCCGACCGCCATCTTACTTCTGGAATCACCTAGGCGCGCGCACGCACACGTGCAGGGCCTCCTTTTGTGTACATCATGGCAGGAACCTCGGGGGCGTCCCCTCCCACGACGTCAGACTGCTGGTATACTTAAGCCGACCGGCCCACTGCTAAGATGAGTTAGCAATGAGTTCTCTCGTGTAATTCCGCTGTAGTTGGGATCTTCAGTTCCAGTTGCTCCTCTTGGCTGTTAGACGCTCTGGGTACCCGCTCCATGGGGGCCCTTCTGCGTCTAGGCTATCCACTCCTTGGAGGGCCTTCCTTCCTTGGTCTTCCTTATACCCACTCCTTGGGTCCCTGCTCTGGAACTTCCTTAAGTGAGTACCTTCTTCACCTTCTTCATTATCTACTCCACTGAAGCCTTCACGGATTACCCCGCGCCTCAGGACACTACCATCCTTCCGTGAGCTACAGAGTATTACTGCACCTACGTGAGCTACAGAGTATTGCTGCACCTATGTTTGAACCTCTGTTTGCTTCCTATACCTCCAGCCTCTACTACCATACCATCCACAGTACAGTACAGCTATCCTCAGCGTACCTCACACTGCGGGCCACTACCATATCTGCACTCAGAGGTATCTTCATCTGCTTACAGGAATCCTCGGCATACCCCATGCTGTGGGCCACTACCAGATTTACTCATCTACAATATAACTCTACTTCAGTGCTCAAGAACTGTGCTTTGCATGTCCCGCTCCTTGAGCCCTGCATTTTCTCTTTTCTCTTAATAAAATTTCTTTCACAGTTGTGCCCACATCGCTGAGACCATGCCCACCGACAGTGAGGCTCACAGGGCTCCTCCCTGTGGGTGGAGATATCTCTCACCTAGGTCTAGGGTTCAAAAATTCCTACAAACTATAACAGATTGCTAACTCCATGGACCTGGCTCAGCTCTCAACCCTGCAGGCCATTCCTGGCCTGGCCCAACGTCTTGCCGAACAACAAGGACACTGACTTTGACCAATGCCTTTAACAAGCTAACTTCACAGCTGCATTCCACAGGGACACCTGACAAGACCGTCCCTTCTGCTCCAAAGACACTTGTACGTCTCTCCGTACCCTTGCCTTCGCCTATACGCTTTTCAGGTGATCCATTGTTATGCAGGGGTTTCCTAAATCAGTGTTGTATGCACTTTTCACTTCAACCTACATACTTCCCAGACGTAGTCTCCAAAACTACATACATCCTATCTCTGGTAGATGGGAAGCCCTGGCCTGGGCTTCACCTCTCTGGGAACGTAATGATCCTATACTCCAGGACTTGACGGGATTCCTCTCACTCTTTCGTTCAGTATTTGATGATCCTGCTTGCAAGACTGTCACTGGATTGGCTCTCCTTCACTTACAACAAGGCACCAAAACTCTGACTAAATATGTTTTTGAGTTCAAAACCTTGTCCTCAGAACTACATTGGGACTTGGGTTGCCTACGGGCTGTGTTCCTGGAAGGTCTCAACAGTCGCATTAAAGATGAGTTAGCGGCACGTGAACTCCCTGATACCGTGGACTCTCTCATCGACCTTGCTGGACAAATTGTCAACTACGCGAGCGCTCTCAAGAGGTAATGAGTTCCAAGAAGATAACATTGGGAGGTACTCGCTCTCGTCCCATGCCAGTTGCTCAGACCACTTCTAGCTCCAATGCTAAGGAGGAGGAGCCTATGCAGCTAGGTTGGAGCCACCTCACCTCGAGGGAAAGACGATATTGAAAGAGACTTGGCCTCTGCATGAGAAGCTCACAGCTGGTTTCAATCATTCCTAGAAAATAGATCCTACAAAGTCAAGATCAATAACGTAGAATCACCTCCTATCAAATCAATCAGAGGAGTACCTCAAGGATCATCGCTCTCCCCTACCCTTTTTAACATTTACCTGCTTCCACTCTGCCACCTACTCTCCAGCCTCAAGCTAAAGCACTATATTTTCGCTGATGACATTCAGATACTTCTTCCCATCACAGAATCACTGCAAAAAACTTGGGCTCATTGGAACAACTGCTTACTATCCATCAATTCCCTGTTATCCAGCCTGAACCTCATACTCAATACAAATAAAACAGAAATCCTCATCATCTCGCATGACGAAAACCATACTCTCTTCAACGTCCAAAGCACAACACAACCCACAAAACCACCCATTAACCACTCACCTTCTGTCAGAGACTTAGGGGTGCGCCTCGACAATCAATTCAACCTTAAATCCTTCATTCACAACACAACCAAAGAATGTTACTTCAAACTTCAAGTGCTCAAAAATCTAAAACCACTCCTTCACTTCAGTGACTTCCGTTTAGTAGTTCAGTCTATAATTCTGTCTAAGTTAGACTACTGCTAGGTCTTCCGATCTCATCTATAAAACCCTTACAGATGGTACAAAACGCTGCGGCGAGGTTACTCACCAACACCAATAAACGAGCCCACATCACACCAATTCTGCACTACCTTCACTGGCTTCCTATAAAAGCCAGAATCACCTTCAAGACATTATCAATGATCCACAAGGATATTATGGGCAGCGCCCACCTAAATCTTACCTCGCAACTCCGCCTTCACACATCAAAAAGACCTATCAGATATAATTACAAAGGTTCTTTATATGCTCCCCTGATTAAAACTTCACTAACTAAACGAGCACTCTCCACAGCCGGGCCCACCCTTTGGAACTCATTACCACCAGGTCTTCGACTAGAAACTTGCCATCTAACTTTCAAGAAAAACCTAAAAACGTGGCTCTTCCGGCAAGCCTTTCCGAAATCGCAGGAACACTCCATCACCGGTCAAAGAGCAAAATAGCTAATATAAAGTCCACGACCGCCCATATACCCTCAGGGCCCGAAGAACCCTTATGTGGACAGTCCACTTGTTATGAAAGACCCCTTTGTTGATGCAGTAGCTCACTAGCTCATGCTCTTCCCATGTTTATGCCCTTCAACAGTGCTCACTGTCACCTGTATACCCCAACCAGTACATTCCAACCTTACCTACCAATTATTTGTAGCTAATCTTATCATTTATTCATGTTATTTGACGAATTATTGTTGTCTATTTTATATTTAATATTTAATGATTTACGTTCTTTTGTTCAAAACTCTGTTTAATGTAATGCCTTACCCGCGACAGTTTTGTTCTATGGAAACCGACCTGATTTGATATTTATATCGAGAATGTCGGTATATAAAAACCCTAAATAAATAAATAAATGTACTGCAGAGAACCTGGCCACGCTGTACCTTCCTGTCCTATCTGTCCAGGAAACTTACTGACTTAGGATCCGCCGGAGGACTCTTCCTAGGTCTAACGTCTCCATCTCCTCCACTCACACTACCAGTGTCTATTATCTCGGGTGCCCTCGAGTTTCACACACTTGCCCTCGTGGACTCTGAGGTGTGTGGAAACTTCATACTTTGCCAACTCGTAGAGCATATAAGCATCCCTATGGTTCGAATGCCCACTCCTTTTTTGCTGACATCTATACATGGCGAACCTTTGCCTGGTGAGGTCTGTCTTACTACTCAGCCGCTTCGCCTTTGCACTGGGTCTCTGCACTCTGAGACCATCACATTTCTAGTGCTGGATAAATCGATATATCCGGTGGTTCTTGGGATACCATGGCCTCAACTTCACTCACCCCAATTTGAATGAAGTACCGTTGAATTAGCTCAGTGGGAAGAAGCCTGCCATAGAAGATGCCCGGAGACAGTGACTCCTATGCCTTGCCTGGTCACCACCACCTTTCTTCCCGGTCTAGCTCCACAGTACCAATCTTATCAGGACATGTTTTCTAAACAAGCAGCAGATTCATTACCACCTCACCAATCATTCGATTGCGCCATCAATTTAGTCCTGGGTTCCAAACCTCCCAAGGGAAGGGTGTACCCACTCTCATTATCAGAGACAAAGGCTATGTCAGCCTACATTCAGGAGAACTTGGAAAAGGGATTAATTCGGCCTTCAAATTCTCCGGCCGGAGCCGGATTTTTTTTCATGGGCAAGAAGGACGGATCCCTTTTCCCATGTATAGACTACCATGGGTTGAATGAAATCACCATGAAGGACCGATATCCACTACCATTAATCTCCAAACTTTTTGATCGGCTCCAAGGAGCCAAGATTTTCACAAAGCTGGACCTCAGAGGTGCATATAATCTCATTCAAATACGCCGGGACGACAAATGGAAAACAGAATTCAATACTCGCAATGGCCATTTTGAGTACTTGGTCATGCCTTTTGGCCTTTGTAAAGCCCTGACTGTGTTCCAAAATGTGATGAATGAGATCTTTAGAGACATGCTGTATGATTGCGTAGTGGTGTATTTAGATGATATATTGGTCTTCTCTCAGGATCTTCAGACTCACCATTCACACATCTCCAGAGTACTTCAGAGGCTTCGAGATAACCATCTCTACGCTAAACTAGAGAAGTGTGCTTTCCATCAGGAGTCTGTTCCTTTTCTGGGATACGTAGTATCCAGCCAGGGGTTCCAGATGGATCCACAGAAGACCAAGAGCATTCAAGACTGGCCCCAACCTACTGGTCTAAAAGCCCTAAGTCGATTCTTCAGATTCACCAACTACTATAGATCATTTATTCATCACTACTCCACCTTGCCCGCGCCTCTTACTGCCATGACACGCAAGTGAGCCAATCCCTCTCAGTGGTCCTCTGAAGCCGTAGCCGCCTTTTAGGAATTAAAAAAGGCGTTCCTCCAGGAGCCATGTCTACGCCACCCAGATCCTCGACAACCTTTTGTAGTCGAGGTAGATACCTCGGATGTTGGAGTCAGTGCCGTCCTCAGCCAACATAGTGATAACCATACGCTACACCCATGCTCTTTTTTTTCTCACTGCTTTTCCCCTGAGGAGCAAAACTACAGTACTGGGGACAAAGAGCTACTCACTATCAAGTTGGCATTCAAAGAATGGCATCCCTGGCTTGAGGGTGCTCAACACCAGATAAAGGTTTTTATGGACCATAAAAACCTTGAATATCTACGACATGCGCAACGCTTGAACCACAGACTGTTGCAACTATCCCTTCCCGATGGCTTCACTCCACCTACCTTTCTTTCTTTGCACCTCCTCTCACTATGGATGGATGCCTAGCTGCCGCGGCATCTACCTGCCGTCCTCTCCAGCATCCCCGGACCGGCTTGGGCGCTGCCTCCCACCTTGCTCCGTGGTACCTTAGGGTGCGCGCGCCGCACGGCCCTCACTCTTATTTCCTACTTGTCGTGAACCTCAGGGGCGTCCCTCCTGTGATGACGTCACGCTGCCCGGATATTTAAAGCCTACGATGTTTGCTAGCCTTTGAGTTAGCAAGGGGGATTCTTATGGATGGGATTCGCTCTCCGTACCCAGCTACTCTGCCTCTCCAATCTTCCATTGGACTCTTAACGCTAATGGGATAACCGCTCCTCGGGGGCCTCACTTGCTTTTCAGGTCGCTATCAGGAAACCGGTACTCGCTTTTCGAGGGCCCATGTTCCCTGACTCACTGCCTGCTCCTACCTTCTCTTCTGCCTGGAAGGATTTGCTATCTTCAACACCAGTGAGTACTACTATCTTCACCTCAGAGCTGTTCCCTGGAACCAGGTACTCACTGCTCGAGGGCCTGCCTCCGTTCCAGCCCTAGTGCCATCTCCTACGTGGAAATGCTGTGTGAGTACATTACCAAGTCTCTCAGGGATCAGGTACTCTCTCCTCGAGGGCCTGCTCTCCCTATCCTGTGGTTCTCCATACTGGGGCTTTGTGAATATTCCACTGTACTCATTATTCTCAGTTCTTTCCACTACAGCACTGCTACCAGAGGAGTCGCTGTTCCAGCGCCTGAGCTACTTCTGCTGCTCACTACTGCCACCTCTGGTTGCTTCACCACATTGTCTAATAAAAGATCAATCTCTGTGTTTGTGTGTCCTTGTTATGGAATTAGCAATCTGTTATGCTGGAGTTAGCAATCTGTTATGCTGGAGTTAGCAATCTGTTATGCTGGAGTTAGCAATCTGTTAGCGAGTCTGTTGGCGAGTTAGCATCTGGTATGCTGGAGTAGTGGGTGGACCCTTGGACCGGTGGCAGATGACCATGCCCCCGGGGGAAGATCCAGAGAGGGACCACCGGTCAGGCTCAGAGTTTGGAGACAGACACACACTAGATTTTTTATTAAACCATATAAGGAAACACCAGAGGTGGCAGTAGTGAGCTGAAGTGCCCAGTAGGGCTGTAGTCCCTCAGGTACTGGAACATGATCCCTGGATGGCTGAGCTGTTGAGAAACTGAAGATATTGAGCAGGCAGGGTATGCAGAGTTCAAGTAAGGAACCATGATAGAACACTCACATAATGGTCTCATAGAAGCCCAGGAGTTGGAATGAATAGGCCCTCAAGGAGCAAGTACCTGGTTCCAGGGAAAGCTCTGAGAGAGCGATGGTAACTCACTGATGTAGTAGGCAGTGATGACTTCCAGGCAGAAGAGAATATGGAGCAAGTCTGGGAACGAGGACCCTCGAGGAGCGAGTACCAGTTCCAGACTGTAACCTGAAAAACAAAGGAGAGAGTGAGGCCCCCGAGGAGCGGGTACCCCTGGTAAGTCTGAGGAGGCAGAGTAGCTTAGGTAGAATAACCCTTGCTAACTCGATCTGGTAGCAAATTCTAAGACCTTATATATCCGTAGTGGATGACGTCATCTCAGGGGGACGCCCCTGAGGTTCGCGCTAACGCCAGCACTTCAGTTGGGGCCACGCCACACGCGCGCCCCGAGGCCTCCAGGAAACATGGTGGTTTGCAGCATCTAGCCAGTCCGGGGACGCCGGAGGTCTTTGGCAGAAGGACGCCGCGGCAGCCAAACTTCCCGTGGGCGAAGAGGGAGTCATCAAAGAGGTAAGGAGAGCGGAGAGAGGGCGACGGAAAGTGACGGACATAACAGTCCTAAGCTGAGCCTGACCTTTGGCCCCTCAAGGGACTTCCCCCCGTGGGCGTAGTCAGCTGCCACGGTGTCCAAGGGTCCACCCAAATCTCACTAATTATAACACAGACAAGCTCGCTGGTCACTGTTTTTCAACAGATTCAATTTCCTCTTGATGTACCGCCCAGCAGACAAGAATACACGCACGGATGCTCTCTCCCGCTCATTTACTCCTGAGAACATTCCGGATCCTCAGCGTCATATTATTGACCCCTCCAGAGTGCTCCTTTCAGCCACACACACAGTTCCAGCTGGAAAAACCATAGTACCCAGGGCACTCAGGAAGAAAATCCTCAGATGGGCTCACGATTCCCTCCTGGCAGGTCACCCTAGGCAATCCAGAACTCTGTCCACCACACAAAGATACTATTGGTGGCCCTCAATGAAGGAGGACATTTGGATCTATGTGGAATCATGTGCCACGTGCACAAGGCAGAAACCACCAGCCGGTCATCTCTGGGGACTTTTCCAGCCATTGCCCGCTCCTAACGAACTGTGGACACACATATCCACGGACTTTATCGTTGATCTACCTGTGTCTAATGGAAACAACACCATTTGGGTCACTGTTGACCAGTTTTCCAAAATGGCTCATTTTGTGGCATTATCCAGACTACCATCTGCTCCTGAGCTTGCGAGACTTTTCATTCATCATATCTTCCATTTACATGGCATGCCTAAGCACATCCTCTCAGACCGAGGAGTACAATTCACTGCTAAGTTCTGGAAGTCGCTCTATAAGAAATTTGATATTTCTCTAGACCTGACATCTCGATATCATCCACAAGCCAACGGACAGACCGAACGGATGAACCGCACTTTAAAGCAGTAACTCCAGGCCTACATCAACTTTAGACAAAGTGATTGGGCCGAACTACTCCTTTGGGCAAAATTTGCGCTGAATTCTCATCCTTCAGCGTCCATAGGATCTTCGCCCTTTCAGGTGGTCTATGGTCACCAGCCTTCACCACCACTACCGTTACCACTATCCGTAGCCTCTCTGGCCGCTCAAGCTTCAGCACAGGAATTGCATCAGCTGTGAGAACATACTAAAGGGCTTCTTCAAAAAGCTGGACAACAAGCAAAGAAGTTTTATGATGCCCACCATAGAGCAGCTCCACAGCTTCAGCCTGGGGACAAGGTATGGCTCAGTACCCCGATTCATACATCTCAAATTGCCTTCAGTTCATTTTGCACCTTGGTATCTAGGACCTTTTGCTGTCCTATGTCATCTGGGTCCAGTCACGTACAGCTTGCAGTTACCATCATCTTTAAAGATCCACAATGCCTTCCACATTTCTCTCCTAAAACCGCTCATATTATCCAAGTTTTTGAAGAAGACACCTGAGTCACAACCCATTTCTGCTGAGGAAGATATTACCTTCCAGGTGGATGACATCTTTGACGTGAGGAAACATGGAAGACGCTGGGAGTGTCTTATTTCCTGGGAAGGATTCGGACCAGAAGAAAATAGCTGGGAACCTGCAAGTAACATTCTTGATAAAGAATTGATAAGGCAATTTCATTTGGCTTACCCAAGGAAGCCGAAACCCTCGGGGAGGGTCCCTAAGAAGGGGGGTATTGTTGCACCCGTTGGTCGCAGATGGCTGCGACCTCTCATGCACACCTCTTTTTTCCCTGCACCGTCTCTCATTGGGAGAATGGCGGCCTCCACCAACCAACGCCAATCTCCCCGGAGTCCCCGGGATGGCATGGGCGCTGCAGACCGCCATCTTACTTCCGGAATCCCAGGGCCTCCTTTTATGTACGTCATGACGGGAACCTTGGGGGTGTCCTCTTCTGAAGACGTCAGACCACTGGTATACTTAAGCTGACCGGCCCACTGCTAAGATGAGTTAGCAAGGAGTTCTCTCGTTGTGTAATTCCGCACTACTTGGGATCTTCAGTTCCAGTTGCTCGTCTTGGCTAAGACGCTCCGGGTACCCGCTCCACGGGGGCCCTTCCGCATCTAGGCTATCCACACCTCAGAGAGCCTTCCTGCCTTGGACTTCCTTATACCCACTCCTTGGGTCCCTGCTCTGGAACTTTGTTAAGTGAGTACCTTCTTCACTTCTTCATTATCTACTCTACTGAAGCTTTCACGGGTTACCCCACACCTCTGGACAGTACCATCCTTCCGTGTACCACCTCTACCATCTTGAGCTACAGAGTATTGCTGCACCTACGTTTGAACCTCTGTTTGTTTCCTGTACCTCCAGCCTCTACTACCATACCATCCACAGTACAGTACAGCTATCCTTGGCATACCTCACGCTGCGGGCCACTACCAGATCTGCACTCAGAGGTATCTTCATCTGCTTACAGGAATCCTCGGCATACCCCGCACTGCGGGCCACTACCGGATTTACTCATCTGCAGTATAACTCTACTTCAGTGCTCAAGAATTGTGCTTTGCATGTCCCGCTCCTCGGGCCCTGCATTTTCTTTTTTCCCTTAATAAAGTCTCTTTCCCAGCTGTGTCCACATCGCTGAGGCCACACCCTCCGACAGTGAGACTCATAGGGCTCCTCCCTGTGGGCGAAAACATCTCTCACCTAGGTCCAGGGTTCACAAATTCCTACAAACTATAACACCATGGTGAACAAACCGAATGGCTAAACAGTGCCATCCAGCTACATGTGCCCCAAAAGAATTTGGGATCAGCAAACAAGGGCTTACTGACAATTCCTAATGTCAAGTCTGCACATCTAACGGAGGTTAGAAAAAGAGCAGTATCTATCGCAGGTCCTAAACTATGGAACTCCTTGCTGGTAGAACTAAGACTGCAAACAGACTTAAAAAAGTGTAAAGCTGATTTAAAGACCTGGCTTTTTAACTGTGCTTACACAAGTCCTAACTAATGTCATAGTTGTATTATGTTTTACTTTAGCATAAATTACTTTTAAGATAATTGACTAGTTGATATTTATTGTTCTTAGCTAAAACAATGCATTTTATTGATATTAGCATTTATTATTTTGTCTGATAATTGTTTTAGCTCTGTTTAGAATTAGACATTGCTCTCAATTGTTTATAATATTTATTGATTATTTTTTATTCTCACTGTTTTATGTTTATTTATTATAAATCAATGTGATGGATTTCTGATACGTCGGTATATAAAAAGTAATAAACTATAAACTATAAAAGATTCAGTTTCCCCAGCACAAGAGACTGTGGCAAACCAAATCCAATTAGCCCCACCCCCACTAACAATGGCTAAGGAGACTGGCTGTTCTTTTTTAATTCTTAGCCCTAGAAAGCAGAAAACATAGCTCTCTTTCAGGTTTCCCTTTCTAACAGACAAGGCACAATCATTTGCAAATATAAAGCCCTATTACATTAAGCACAGGTAAATAACAAAATAAAATTGCACTTAGTTTCAGCAGGGCTCTGGCTCATGAAGATCCCAGCTCCAATAAAAAATAGTAGCACCATGCATCCTCTCCAAAGCACTTCAGCAGAGTTTTTGTACTATTTTGCCAGAATCTATAATGATTATATCATTATTCTTCTATACAAGTTAAAAACATTGATATATTTTTCTTGAGATAGCTTTTGACGAGTGTGAATCAACTAGATCATTACACTCTACATTATTTGAAAGAACAGCAACTTTCTTAGATGTCTTTCTTCACAACCAAGACGTGAAAACGCCCGACACGGTCCGTGTTTTGGAAAGTGGGATTTCTTCTTCATGGGACTAGATAATATTCCGGTGTTATTCCGGCACTGTGAAATTCAGCTTGAAATATATCAAAATGCAAAGATTAGAGGTATCATGTAGATGGGTCTAAACATCAGTAATTCACAATAGTATAATAACAAGGACATTTCATTGTTCAGAACAATCTTTAAAACGTCATTGAATGCCATACCTTATCGACATTTTTGTGTCTTCCGCAATGTTAAATATGAGTGACAGCAACTTTGGTGGGCTATTTCAAGACCAGTTGTCAGAATGACTTGGACTTCGAAAAATCTGTTTTGGGCTGACTACATGAATGAAGCAACATTAAAGTTAAGTTACGAAACTCTTCGTGAATAAGAAAGTGACAAAATTCCTTGTGAATATATGATGTTATCACTCACAATATTGCAACACTTAAAAATTGAAATAATGACCGATGATTAAATACTGTGGCAACGATCAGATGTGCACAGCACATTCTATGATTTATACTCATAAAACACATATTGCCCAAATAGGATGGTCACTAAAAAAAATGTTTATTAATTATGGTATGTTAGTTTGCTTTCTTGAGGATTGTATTTCAACTACTATCACTACGATTAATACTTATACCTGTGACACTATTTTGCTGAGACATTTACAGTAACTTGAAGATTTAAAGTGACCATCATATAGTGTCTCTGGTGCTACAAGACTTATTTAGTAAAGCCTTTAAAGCCCAAGAATCTGGTATCGATAGGTGCAAGTGGCTTATTAGTGAAGCCTTAGAGCACAACAACCAGTTTAATCATCAGTCACTGTTTTATCTTGACTGTGACTATCTTAGCTGTAACTGTCAATGTTTCAAAGATGTGCACAATTGAAGGATATGTAATGTGCACTTATCTCCTTAATCTGGTCCTGAAGTCGATCCTCCGATGCTGCAGGGTTTCGGAGTAAGAAACTCCTTCTTCAGGGAGCTTCAGGAAAACATAATCATATGCAGATGAAGTCGGCTCAGCTTAGCCCACTATGTAAGACAAAAATAAGAGTGTGAGCGAGCCCGTTGATGCTGCTAAATCGCTATCGATTTAATATATGGCTGCTAGTGGAAGAAACACTTACTAAGTAGCTCTGGTTATGGTCAGCTTTGCTCGCTGATAATAAAAATTGTTTGCACTGCAACAACAATAGCGAGATGACATACTTAAAATAAATGCTCAAGTCAAAAAAGTATTTGAAAAACTTGTTATCAGAAAGCCAAACCTTTTCTTAAAACTTACGTCTGCCCAGCTATATACTGCCTGCTTCAGTTTTTCTTCTCTGCGGCTGACAGCTGCGTCACTGCCAAAACGCCGTTTTTAAAGGGAATCCATCGTCTGCATTGACAAGCAGGAAATGACAGAGTGCTTCCAAATATGGAGAGGTCCAAATAAAGACAATGACGTCTGCATTGGCGGCCATTTTGATATAAGTCCTTATATGGAAAGTGACATCGACTGGTTACCGGCAGAAGGGGTATTCTGCGGCCATATTTGATTATGTTTGATGTAAAAAATGCTGTCAGTGTTACAGCCTTAATGTGAATCTTTATGTGGAAAATAACAACGATGGATTCCGAAACGGAAGAAGTTTGTCCTACAGCCATTTTTTATTTTGTGAAAACACGCTATCAGAGAGACTAACGAAAAAGAATTGTTAATATAATACCTGTATGCGCTAGATGAAAATTGGTTTAATAAAATTATTGTACAAAAAAAGCTATATATAGTATTAATTTCAAAAACCTCTATTAAGTAGAAAGGCTTGAATGCTGTCAAAATGGGCAGGTATACATGAGCTTTTAAAGTGATACATACTTATATGAGCGAGTACCATTCTACTCTCTCGTTTAACCCTAAGGGTTCTGAAGATTGAAGCCGGAAGATCCATTGGTTCTCTTTGTGGTTTAAAAGGGATATTCTATCTCCTCCTCTCCAATGGGGTGGTATATGTTCTAGAATGGCCCATGTGAATTCATCAAATGTGCCCTAATGCAGAGCTTTCCAAACTTTTCATGTTGGTGACACACTTTTTAGACAAACATAATTTCACGACACAGTAATTCAGTCTACTAGTAAACCAGAGGTTAAAGGTTAAACGAACGAAACATATTTCGACAATTTATGTATGTTTCCTTAAATATATACATAAATAAAATGTTTCACGACACAACCTATCTCATGAAAACCTTAAATTTATATTAAAAATATATATTCCAAGATTCATGTTATTGTTATAATTTATGAGAAACAATAATAAAACAAATTGTCTGTCCCCCACACACTCATCTCTCTCCTCCCCCCAGCACATGTCTGGCCCCCACACACTCATATCTCTCCCCCTCAAGCACATGTCTGTCCCCCCAGCACGTTTGCCCCCCACTCACTCATCTCTCTCCCCCCAGCACATGTCTGGCCCCCACACTCATGTACCTCGTCTTTTTGATTGTTGCCAGTTAAGTGCTTCACTCCCTTCCATGATCACCAGACACTGCTGCTTGCAGTCAGTACTCCTCATGGCCAGGCCTCATCGGCAGCAGCAGCCAATGCAAGGATGGCTGGGCTCGTTCCACCCACCAAGCCCCCCAAAAAAACGCGATTGACAGCAAAAATCACCCAATAATAAGCAACCCATAAACTGAAAAAAAAAAAGTGAATCTCTAGAAAAAAAAAAGCCCAAACTTGCATCAGAGTTGACCGGGCTTGCGCGACACACCTGCACACTGCAGGCGACACACTAACGTGTCCCGACACACAGTTTGGAAAGCTCTGCCCTAATGTGATACAATGAGATACAGTTGGTGCCTTAATGTCTTGTTTATTGATTCTGCTGCGGTGTTCAATGAGTCGCGTGCAGCTCTTACGTTTGGTCCGTCTGATGAAGATCTTTTTGCAGGGACATGATAGGGCATACACAACAAAATCAGTATTGCAATCTACTGTATGTTTCATTGACATCTTAACTCCTGAGCAAGGGTCTTGCCAAACCAGACCTGTATGTGCTGTAGCACAGAATGAACAGTGACCACAAGGAATCTGTCCAACT
The DNA here is from genome assembly GCF_901001135.1 of Rhinatrema bivittatum. Classification (NCBI taxonomy): domain Eukaryota; kingdom Metazoa; phylum Chordata; class Amphibia; order Gymnophiona; family Rhinatrematidae; genus Rhinatrema; species Rhinatrema bivittatum. The sequence goes on along the minus strand of NC_042618.1, from coordinate 237,214,534 downwards.
TCACTGTGTGGAAGACTTATGTTGGGGGCTGCTCTAACTATACATTGTTTAATATTTTGCCCCCTTGAATAAGCAAATATTGGTTGGTCACTAAATACAGAATGCGGACTCAAAATGTGCCAGTATTTGAGAATAGTGTCCTTGATGAATGGGGTCAGATTGGTATGTTGTAATACACAAACCAATGCGGGAGCTGCTTCTTTGTGACATTACTGTAGTAACTGATCTCTGTCTGAATTAGTTGCCCTCTTGTATGCTCGCCTAATGACTTTCTTAGGATATCCCCTTTCAAGAAATCTCTTTTGTAAAATGTCAGCTTGATAATGAAACTCAGCCGACTCTGAACAGATTCTCCGGATCCTAAAAAATTGACTTGTAGGTAAACCTTCTTTGAATTGACGCGGGTGGTGACTATCAAATCTGAGATAGTTGTTCCTATCCGTAGGCTTTCTGTAAAGAGTGGTGGTGATACCATTTATATCATCTCGGTATTATTGTTGCAGTGCAAACAATTTTTTATTATCCGCGAGCAAAGCTGACCATAACCAGAGCTACTTAGTAAGTGTTTCTTCCACTAGCAGCCATATATTAAATCGATAGCGATTTAGCAGCAAAGGGCTCACTCACACTCTTATTTTTGTCTTGCATAGTGGGCTAACCTGAGTTGACTTCATCTGCATATGATTATGTTTTCCTGAAGCTCCCTGAAGAAGGAGTTTCTTACTCTGAAATCCTGCAGTGTCGGAGGATTGACTTCAGGACCAGATTAAGGAGATAAGTGCACATTACATATCCTTCAATTGTGCACATCTTTGAAACATTGACAGTTACAGCTAAGATAGTCACAGTCAAGACAAAACAGTGACCGATGATTAAACTGGTTGTTGTGCTCTAAGGCTTCACTAATAAGCCCCTTGCATCTATCGATACCAGATTCTCGGGCTTTAAAGGCTTTACTAAATAAGTCTTGTAGCACCAGAGATACTATATGATGGTCACTTTAAATCTTCATTAAGTGATATAACAAGAGCCTTTTTCACAGCAGAATATTTATTTTAGTGTTGAATTCTTGATTTCTGCTTCCTTTTGGGTTTAATTATACACATTTACAGTAACGACATGATGCTTTTACCCCCTAGAAAACTGGATTAACAAAATCCAAACTAGCTCTTAGACCTTCTCCCAGTTACCCTCATTTAATTCTGATTATGTTTCTTCCTCCACAGGTAATTTTCTTGTTTTCATTGATCACGTACACGCCATTAAAATACAACAATTGGTATATGTACCCTGCATGGGGATATGTTATTGGCTGGTTTTTAGCAATCTCATCAGTAATCTGCATTCCTGTCTATGCTATCTACATTTTTCTGAAAACCGAAGGATCATTTATGCAGGTAAGAGGCCACAGGAAGGAACAATGATAGAAAAGAACCTACCCTGAATCTCACAACACATGCTACAAAAACTAAAAGTTCAGCTCCAAAACTGAGTCTCAGCTGCTGAATCAAGGCACCTTCATATCCTAACTAGTATTAGAGAATGAAGCCAATAGTCTCCTAATTAACCAGTGTTTTGGTTCTAATTGAATATTTTTATGACTGAAACACAAACAAGTGCTAGGTAGCTCATGTTACGGCTATGGCTGCTATGCAGCCGCCTCACCACCAGAGGTCCCCCACGAACATGTTCTTCTGGCTGGCCCACTCCTTCCTTCCTGTCTACTCTATACCCCAGACTTTCCTTTATAACCCTGTCTAGCAGTTCCATCGGTGCTTCAGCATCGAGCTCGCCTGGGCTCCCTGCTCTAGCCTTCCTTGCTTACTCTGTGTATGGCCTTTGGGCCTTCTACCCTGCGTTGCCTTGCCTACTCTGTGTTTGGCCTTCGAGCCTTCTACCCTGCGTGGCCTTGCCTACTCTGTGTATGGCCTTCAGGCCTTCTACCCTGCGTTGCCTTGCCTTGCCTTTCCTTGCTTACTCTGTGTTTGGCCTTTGGGCCTTCTACCCTGCATTGCCTTGCCTTGCTTACTCTGTGTGTGGCCTACGGGCCTTCTGCCTGCTGTGTGTGGCCTACGGGCCCTCTGTCCTGCCGTCTGTGTGTGGCTTTCGGGCCCTCAGCCCCGCCGTGTGTGTGTGTGGCCTTTGGGCCCTCAGTCCTGCCGTGTGTGGGTGGCCTTCGGGCCCTCAGTCCTGCCGTGTGTGTGTGTGGCCTTTGGGCCCTCAGTCCTGCCGTGTGTGTGTGGCCTTCGGGGCCTTCTGCCATTCCTCGCTGTGTATATGTGTGGCCTTAGGGTCTCTGCCTTGTCTGGCCTTGTGTTAGACCTTCGGGTCCCCCTCTTGCCTTGTTGCCTTCAGGCTTATGTGTTTCATGTCCAGTGTAGGGATGTCCTGGATTGTCTGTCTGTCTTGTCTCCTTAGGTTCCCTCAGTCTAATCACATATACCTCCAGTCAGTTTCACCCTTACCTGCATGCTTTCAGTATTCAGACTTACCAGCACCCAGTTCCAGTTCCTGTTCACTTTTACTTGCAGTCACTCTCATACATACCTTCATGCTGATCCAGTACTAAAGCTCACCCATACTTCCATGCATCTAGTATCAGATATTGCCAGCCTGTGTTATACTCCATCTGTCCATTCCACCTTCAGAATTACCATAGGGTTTTCTCATTCCTGCCTGCACCAGCCAGTACTAGACACTACTGCCTCTCTCCACCCCGAGACACTCCTCATAGTGGGGTTTACAACATGAGACCTGTGCCCAGTCGTAACAGCTCAAGCATAATTTCAGTGAAGTTCTGAAGATTACAGGGTTCCATGACGTGCTACTAATTTTTTATCCATGGGCTTTTGCCATCTCTGCTCCACTCAATTAATCTCCCTCCCCCTATGATGATTACTAGATCTTTAGTTAGTCCCTGCACAAGAGTATATACAGCTTTAAGACTATCAACTAGGGGCTGGTGAGGGCTAATTAAGGAAATCTAAGATGGTTGCCCCTAAGGAACATTATGAAGAATCCACACAGAGTCAAGAGATTGGTGTTGTTACATTTTTAAATCAGTAAGGCAACTCCACAATTCAGAAATTATATGATTAAGTATTGGATATCATGTAATTTCTGAATTGTGGAGTTTCTGTACTGATTTAAAAATTTAACACCACCAATCTCTTGACTCTGTGTGGATTCTTCATAAAGCTTTACTGCACTTTGCCTTGGATTGTTTGAAGTATATATATGCAGTATTTATTTTATTTATTTATTTATTAACTTTTATTTACCGACATTCGTGCAGCACATCATGCCGGTTTACAATGAACTCAGGTGGAGTATCTCTCCTCATTTCTCCTCAATCATACAAGAGCTCCACTTTAAAAACAAAAAGGGACTTCTATGCACACAAGATTCATAACATTATATTCGATTCCAAAGCGCTATTCACATTTGTCTCCAATCTAACTCAGGCAAACCCTCCTGACATACCACCTAACCAAGCTCAAACAAAAGCTGATGAGCTGGCACTCTTCTTCAGTAATAAAATCACCAACCTACTAACACAAATAAAGCATAATACCGGCACACCAACCAGCAATTACATTCTGCATAATAAAGACATCTCCCTCCAATCTCTTGAACTCACCTCCTCCTCAGAGATCCAAACACTTCTTAAGAAAATGAAACCCTCATCGCATCCACTAGACCAGATTCCGTCTAAATTACTACTGCTAATCCCGGACACCATAACCAAAACCCTAGCAGACATTATAAACTGCTCATTCATCCAGGGTTTCTACCCAGACGACCTCAAAATAGCATCCATCAAACCGCTACTTAAGAAGCCTAACTTGGACCCCAAAGATCCTAACAACTTCCGTCCAATCTCAAATCTGCCTTTCATTGCCAAGGTGATGGAGAAACTAGTTAACACACAACTAGCAGATTACATAGAAGAACACAAAATTCTCTTCCCCACTCAATTCGGTTTTAGAAAAGCCTCAAGCACCGAATCCCTTCTCATCTCACTGACTGACTACATTATTTTGGGCCTCGATAAAGGACAGGCCTTCCTACTGATCTTATTGGATCTATCGGCAGCGTTCGATACTGTGAACCATGCCATATTACTAAATCAACTAGCGAACATCGGTATTGCAGGATCAGCACTAACATGGTTCAAAACATTCCTAGAAAACAGAGGTTTCAAAGTTAAAATTCACAACAAAGAATCCCCCAGATACCCATCATCACAAGGAGTTCCTCAGGGTTCCTCTCTCTCACCAACACTTTTCAACTTATACCTTCTCCCGCTTTGCCAACTGCTAAACAAATTGAACCTAAAACACTTCATATTTGCCGACGACGTCCAGATTGTGATCCCTATCAAAGAATCCACCACTAAAGCGCTAGAACTTTGGGAAAATTGCTTTCAAGAAATTAACGAGCTCTTATCCAGCTTAAATCTAATCCTAAACCAATCAAAAAGTGAATTCATTCTAATCTCTCCAGATAACTGCAAAATCACTACAAATCCGCCAGCCAACTTGCAAACCTCAAAAGTAAGAGATTTAGGAGTCTCCATAGACAACAGACTAAATTTGAAATCGTTTATCAACCAAACAACCAAAGACTGCTTCCACAAACTGCACGTATTAAAAAGAATAAAACCCCTATTTCACTTCCATGATTATAGAACAGTGCTCCAAGCAATAATATTTGCGAAAATTGATTACTGCAACTCCATCCTACTAGGCATCCCATCATCTCATACTAAACCGCTCCAAATGATACAGAACACCGCAGCAAGAATTCTAACAAACAAAAGAAGAAGAGATCACATTACACCAGTCCTTAAAGACCTACACTGGTTACCAATCCACTACAGAATAATTCATAAATCCCTCACCACAATCTACAAGAATATTCATGGACTGGCTCCACTCCATTTACAAATAGCTCTTAAAAAACACTCCTCCAACAGACCCATCAGGGAAGCATATAGAGAATATCTACAGGTAGCACACAACAATACCACCCAACATATAACATTGAGAGATCGGGCCTTCTCCACAGCAGGTCCCCCACTGTGGAACTCCATCCCCCTAGAACTAAGACAGGAACCATGTCTTCAAACCTTCAGGAAAAGACTGAAAACATGGCTGTTCATGAAAGCATTTCCGGACCCTTAAAGATTCTCTATCATCAAATGCAGCATTACTGATCATTTCCTATTAAACTGAAACAGTCTCTATCTACCAATCATTACAATGTTTTACTTCTCGTTAAACTGTTTATCTTTCCTCTAACTCTAATCCCAGTTAGAATGACCCCGTTTTATTGTAACTTTTTTCTTCCATGCACTTGTTTTACCTTTTAATGTATACTCTTATGTTATTAGTTATTTACGTTATAATGTATTTCTCACCCCTTGTTTTATGTAAACCGACATGATACGAACTCCGTGAATGCCGGTATAGAAAAATACAAATAAATAAAATAAAATAAATAAATAAAAATTTGTTTGTGATTTGCCGCTAAGGAACTACATTTCCCAACTTCCCCAGGGTTAGCTTCAAGGATGATATCAGTGGGGAGCAGCTGATCAGGGAGGGGTCCTCACTCTTCAGCTATAGGCTGCCAGGTATAATAAATAGGGCAGCCTTTGCATTAACACAGATGGAGAGGAAAGGTTCATCAAAGAAGGATAGATCCAGCAGAGGTTGAAATAGAGCCTGCTGAGTTCTTCAGCCATTAAGTTAAGTTGTTGCTTTGAATTATTAGGGGATGAGAAGAAAAGGACATTGTGCTTATATTTAAAGAGCTGTGAAATTGAAGTGCTTAGATAAACTCTGTAGGAATCCAGACACCTAGAAATTTAGTACATGAGTGGTTGTGTTAAAAGAAAGTACTGGGTACTAGGGATGTGAATCGTGTTCCATATCGTCTTAACGATAGAAATCGTGTGGCAGGGCAAGAAAATCGTGTTAGGCATGATTTTTTAGTTAAAAAATCGTTAAAAATCGTTTTTTTCCGATTAGTGCGCACTAACTCGAGTTAGTGCGCACTAACTGAAAATGATACAATTTGACACTTTTCAGGTCAGTTAAGGTCAGTTTAGGAATGAATATGTATTCCTATTGGCTGCCCTCTTATTTATTCATGTTAACAAGGTTCCCACTGACAGTATATGGGGGATGGGAAATGGAAACAGTTGGTAGCTTGACAAAACAAGTAATGTGATCAGTCAATGTGACTAGAACTTGTGCCCTAACCCTGATACCAGGGGTATTGTGATCTTCCTGCACACAGTGCCCTATCCCTATTAATACCAGGAGTGTTGTGATCTTCCTGCACAGAGTGCCCTAACCCTGGCACCAGGGGTGTTGTGATCTTCCTGCACACAGTGCCCTATCCCTATTAATACCAGGAGTGTTGTGATCTTCCTGCACACAGTGCCCTAACCCTGGCACCAGGGGTGTTGTGATCTTCCTGCACACAGTGCCCTATCCCTATTAATACCAGGAGTGTTGTGATCTTCCTGCACACAGTGCCCTAACCCTGACACCAGGGGTGTTGTGATCTTCCTGCACACATTGCCCTATCCCTATTAATACCAGGAGTGTTGTGATCTTCCTGCACACAGTGCCCTAACCCTGGCACCAGGGGTGTTGTGATCTTCCTGCACACAGTGCCCTATCCCTATTAATACCAGGAGTGTTGTGATCTTCCTGCACACAGTGCCCTAACCCTGGCACCAGGGGTGTTGTGATCTTCCTGCACACAGTGCCCTATCCCTATTAATACCAGGAGTGTTGTGATCTTCTTGCACACAGTGCCCTAACCCTGGCACCAGGGGTGTTGTGATCTTCATGTACACAGTGCCCTATCCCTATTAATACCAGGAGTGTTGTGATCTTCCTGCACACAGTGCCCTATCCCTAATACCAGGGGTGTTGTGATCTTCCTGCACACAGTGCCCTATTCCTGATACCAGGGGTGTTGTGATCTTCCTGCACACAGTGCCCTATTCCTGATACCGGGGGTGTTGTGATCTTCTTGCACACATCCCGGTATCAGGGATAGGGCACTGCATGCAGGAAGATCACAACAGCCCTGGTATTAGGGATAGGGCACTGCGTGCAGGAAGATCACAACACTCCTGGTATTAATAGGGATAGGGCACTGTGTGCAGGAAGATCACAACACCCCTGGTATCAGGGATAGGGCACTGTGTGCAGGAAGATCACAATACCCCGGAGGAGTGAGGGTCAGGCAGCTCCCCCCTGTCTGTGAAGCCAGCCTCTCACTAGTAATGCAGGGAGGGAGCTGTCTCAGACTTCACCATCCTCCCCCCCCCCTCACCCACACACCATTCACTGGCTGGGACATGGGGGAAGTCAGGAGTGAGGGTCAGGCAGCTCCCCCCTGTCTGTGAAGCCAGCCTCTCACTAGTAATGCAGGGAGGGAGCTGTCTCAGACTGGTATCAGGGATAGGGCACTGAGTGCAGGAAGATCACAACACCCCTGGTATCAGGAATAGGGCACAGGTTCTAGTCATATTGACTGATCACATTACTTTTTTTGTCAAGTACCAACAGTTTCCATTTCCCATCCCCCCAACCATCACCTCAGTTGGAACCTTGGTAACATCAATAGATAAGAGGGCAGCCAGCCAATAGGAATACATATTCATTCCTAACTGACCTTTACTAACCTGGAAAGTGTCAATAATTTGTATCATTTTCTGTTAGTGTTCCTGAGTTTCCATTTCCATTTCCCATCCCCCCAACCATCACCTCAGTGGGAACCTGGTTAACATCAATAGATAAGAGGGCAGCCAGCCAATAGGAACACATATTCATTCCTAACTGACCTTTACTGACCTGGAAAGTGTCAATTTGTATCATTTTCAGTTAGTGCGCACTAACTGGGGGTTAGTGCGCACTAACTCCCGTTAGTGCGCACTAACACGATTTAACGATTTTTAACGATAAATCGTTAGAATTTCTATTGTATTGTGTTCTATAACGATTTAAGACGATATTAACATTATCGGACGATAATTTTAATCGTTAAAAAACGATTCACATCCCTACTGGGTACTGTTGAAATAAGAAGAATAGGAACACTCAAGCTGTATGTTTGCAGAGTTACCTTTGCATTGTGCTTAACTGATTATAACTGGAAAGAAGGGGAAAACTGCAGCACTGCTGAGGGCTATTCTTAATTGCTGCTGGAACTTTGACTTTGTTTAAACTGCACTGTCATAGTAAACCAAGAAGGAAAGCTGCAGCATTATGATTGTGGGAATCATATGTTAATCGGGTTTAAGCTACATTTGTTAGAAATATATAGGGCTATTGTGACAGCCAGACATTTAAAATGTAAGTGCTAGGTAACAAGTTTAAAGTGGAATTGCAAAAGTGCTTACTCTCACACTGCTGAATGTGCAGGGTTAAGTCTAGAATGTTAGAAGATTTTTTTATTTAAACTTTACTTCTATCTGAAAAGTTTGAACCTTGTACTTAGGAAAATGTGGCAGGCCAAAGCCCTGTAGCTAACACAGGGAGTGATTAAATTAAGGCTGTTCATTAAAACTATAGAAATGGTGCACCATAACATAGTGGTGACCTTGTTAGGAATTAAGCTTGAATTTACGAAGGATATTCTTGTATTAGAAAGAGGTGAAAAAGAAAATATATGTGATATAATTCAATCAGAGAGACTGGTGTGATTTGTACTCTGGAAAACTGGGAAATATAAGGAACTTGAAAGGTAGACTTGAGTTGTGTAATAAAAGAGTTTAAATCGAAACCTGAAGAGTTGATGACTCATATTGAAGGGGCTAATGGATAGAGTAGCCTAATGGTTAGAGCAGTGGAGGGAACTAGGGTTTAAATCCTACTATTGCTCAAGAAGACTTTGGGCAAGTCACTTTACCCTCCTTTGCCTCAGGTACAAATCTAGACTGTAAGCCCTTTAGGGATAGGGAAATACCTACAGAACTTGAATGTAATCTGCTCTGAAAGTGCCTGAAAAGCAGAATATAAATAAATAAATTAACAAAAGAAGGTTGTCTGGGGACCTAAGCAGGGTATAAGACAGGCAGTGCACCTGTCCTATATAACCCTAGACCCAAAACACATGGCTAGAGAGAGGTACTAGGCACTATCAGACCACTGGCATACTAATAGCATAGGCACACACCAGAGTGTCCTGTCCTGCCCAGACTACAGAGCATTACTGTCAAGAGAGCCCATCTTATTGCATCAAGGCAGTCATCTTGTTATACCAGCATGTTATGGAAAAGTTCTATAGCTATTCAGACAGGAATGGGACAAGAATCTTAAGCGCCTGGTTTAGACTTAGATTTTTGTGAATGTAAAACCTAAAACCTGCAAATAAATTGGTCCTGCCCTTTTCCTGCCTGGGGGAGCTTAGGTTCCCCCTCAGGCCAAAATTTCTGAATTGAGCAATGGCTGCTATCCTGGCAGGCAGCACCTGAGAGGACATGAAAAACATTCCTTCCTATAAAAGATTTACTAACTCTAAAAAAAACTGCCATAGGGAAACAGGTAAAAAAACAAACAAACCTGCAACTACCCTAAAAAGCTCTGACACGAGTTGCTTGAAGGATTCTTTAATATGTGTTTGTTTTTAAAAAAAAACTTTCCTTGATATCTAAGAGCAGTAGTCTGTTCCTCATGCCTTCCACAAAGTCCTCTTGTCTTCTAGAAACCTTCCTAAAATGGAATCTGCAATACTGGGAGCAACATTTAATGACTAAATCAAAATAATGAGGGTCATTTTCCAAAGCATTTCCATGAGTAACACAGTGTTTTCCTCACAGAAATGGGCTTTGTAAAATTGCATGCATATGTCTTGTTTGCATGTAAGTTTATCCAGACTGAGAGGTGAATTTTAAAAGCCCAGCGCACGCATCAATTGGGGGGAATGCATGCTCAAGTCGGGCTCGCAAGTGCTGACCGAATTTTAAAAGCCATCCAGATGTATGGCTATCTCCCACTGCATGCACCTCTGAAAAGTTTTCTAAAAGGGGAGGGGTGTAAGCGGGAAATGGGCATTTTGGAGTGTGGCCAAGAGATGCGTGCATAAGTACTGAGGGCGCATGCCCAGTTCCCCTGCTGCATAGGTTTACTTCTGATAGGGACAAGGTGTAAGTTAAAACATAAAAAGAGAGAGCCATTTCTCAGGGGTTTAAAGGGTCTGGGATAATTGAGGGCAGTCTGTTCGTCAACTAGGGGGATTTGCAGGACCTAGCTGTTAACTGGGTCAACTGGTGGACAAGCTGGTGAAACTGGCAATGGCGCGTTTGCGCATCCTTTTTAAAATTCCCCGACTTACTTGGTAGAAGTGAGATATACACACATAGGCACGAACCCACTTAAAATTGGGCACACATTTGTGCACAGTCAGACTATTTTATAACATGCATGCACACATATGTGTGCAAGTTATAAAATGGCCATGATTCTGGACGCTCACCGATGCACTCACAGCAATGTGTGCCCACGCTCTGCTATTAAAGTTACTATCTGAGCATAGGTATTCCTGGGGATGGAGTTAGGAAAGGTTTGGACTTAATATGCATACTTTTTGGATTTTATAAAATATGCCCACAATTTTTCAATGAAAGTTTGTGCAGATGTTTTAGCACAGGTAACTTATGTGGGTAAACTGGGTGGGATAATTTTCATAATTACTCCCAATAAACCTGGCTGCTGCAGTAATGATTTTTTAGTTCATTTGCCTGTATATTAATCAGGCCTGCTGGAAATGAGCATGGCGTTGTTGTGTGATGTGAGGGCAGCATTTTTTAAATCGAACTAGGGAGAGGTGAGTGCGACGATGTGGATATGGGAGATGTGCGAGCATAGTTATGAAGATGATTTCCCTGTGATATGGGGGGACTTCAGATCATAGGAGAGAGAGAGAGATCATGTGATACAGTGATGACATAACTGCCTAGGGTGGCTGGACACTCTTGCACTGGCACTGGTATTAATATAAGGCATATTTACCTGACTGTGTACTGGGAAAAATTAAAATTGGCCCTAAATTCTTTTTTATTCTAGGATTTTCATTTGCTAAAACTGAAAATCAATAGTAATTACCATAGATTATGTTGCCTATCTTTCCACAGAGAATAAATCAGATCATTACCCCATCAGATGACCTGCCACAGCCAAAGAGACACCAGCCTGCTTCACCTCCATCAGAGCACAGCTCAGTCCCAGAGAGCAGTCCTCCAGATCTCAGTACTGCACCATATTCTACCACATTACCTAATGAGATGGTCTTCACATCCGAGAGCCAGTCTCACCTTTAAGCTTCACATGACTGAAGAAAAATTTTATTCTGGAGATATTTCATCCTTCACACTTGTAATAAATTCTTTCACAACTGCTGCTATTGTTCACTTAAAGGTGAATTTTAAAAGCCCGCTGTGCACATCAATTAGGGGATACATGAACAAGTTGGCTTGAGAGCACTGAGCAGATTTTAAAAGCCACCTGGATACACATGTATCTCCCACAGCACGCACATCTCTAAAGCTTTCAAAAAGGGGTGGGGCTTGGGCATTTCAGTGTGTGAACCAGAGATATGTGCGGAAATACTTATGTGACCTGGTACGCGCCGAGGCACCCTGCCACATAACTTTACTTCTGCTATGGATGCCATGTGAGTAAAAATTTAAAGAAAACTAAGATCTGCAGGGTTTTAAGGGTCATGGCTAACAGGATTAAATGGTCAATTTTATCAGTGGAAAAGGGTAAACAGTGGAGTGCCTCAGGGATCTGTTCTTGGACCGGTGCTTTTCAATATATATATAAATGATCTGGAAAGGAATAAGACGAGTGAGGTTATCAAATTTGCAGATGATACAAAATTATTCAGAGTAGTTAAATCACAAGCAGATTGTGATACATTACAGGAGGACCTTGCAAGACTGGAAGATTGGGCATCCAAATGGCAGATGACATTTAATGTGGACAAGTGCATGGTGTTGCATATAGGGAAAAATACAAAAAAGCAAACAGAATGTTAGAAATTATTAGAAAGGTAATGGTAAATAAAACGTAAAATGTCATAATGCCTCTATATCGCTCCATGGTGAGACCACACCTTGAATACTGTGTACAATTCTGGTCGCCACATCTCAAAAAAGATATAGTTGCGATGGAGAAGGTACAGAGAAGGGCAACCAAAATGATAAAGGGGATGGAAATGCTCCCCTATGAGGAAAGGCTGAAGAGGTTAGGGCTGTTCAGCCTGGAGAAGAGACAGCTGAGGGGGGTTATGATAGAGGTCTTTAAGATCATGAGAGGTCTTGAATGAGTAGATGTGACTCGGTTATTTACACTTTTGAATAATAGAAGGACTAGGAGGCATTCCATGAAGTTAGCAAGTAGCACATTTAAGACTAATCGGAGAAAATTCTTTTTCACTCAACGCACAATAAAGCTCTGGAATTTGTTGCCAGAGGATGTGATTAGTGTAGCTGGGTTCAAAAAAGGTTTGGATAAGTTCTTGGAGGAGAAGTCCATTAACGGCTATTAATCAAGTTTACTTAGGGAATAGCCACTGCTATTAATTGCATCAGTAGCATGGGATCTTCTTAGTGTTTGGATAATTGCCAGGTTCTTGTGGTCTGGTTTGGCCTTTGTTGGAAACAGGATGCTGGGCTTGATGGACCCTTGGTCTGACCCAGCATGGCAGTTTCTTATGTTCTTATGTGCTAGTGAAAGCTATTAAACTAGGAGAGTTTGAAGGACATATCTCTTAATTGGGTGAACTGGGGACAAACTGGTAAAACTGGGATTGGTGTTGGTGTGCACCCCTTTTAAAATTCCCCAATTTATGCAGGATTTGTGCACCTGTATAGACTCTCACTTAAAATTTGGCACACATTGGTGCATGGCCAGGCTATTTTATAATATGCTGCATATATGCACGCATGTTATAAAATAGATATGTCCCTGGGCATGGGCCGATGCACATGCCCAAATGTGCGCCCGTGTACTCGTTTGAAAGTTACCATCCCTGGGAAGTGCTTCATGCCACATCTAAGACAATAACCTTCAAAAGCATTATCTGAAGTTCATCTCTCTGTTCCCTAAAATAATGCTCCATACATACCTTGAATATCTTATCCAACGACAACTCAATTTATACACCTACAATATTTTCCCTGTCAAAGCTGTAACTGCAAAGCTGATTTTTTTGCCTGGTCACTTACCTGGAACCTTTTTGAATTGTAGTAGAATGCTTCTTTTTCCCCACTGCAGCTAGGGTAGAAGATAAAGACTGCCACTGACCCAGGCCCTGCACCTTCCTTTCAGAAAAGTCACCACAGTGTTGCAGCATTTCTTACAATTCTGATTGTGTAAATCCATGCTGGCTATGTCCCATTAAACCATGTCTTTCTATATTTCTGTAATTTTCTTCTTTAGAATAGTTTCCATTATTTTTTCCTGGCACTGAAGTCACAATCATTGAACTATCATTTACTAAATCACTGCTGGAGCCCTTTGCAAAGATCAGGGTTACATTGGCCACCCTCTAGTCAGGGATGTAGACAATCCCATTAACAGATCTACAGTTTCATTTTTTTGAAACTCTGGGGTGTTATACCATCAGGTCAGGCTGATTTGCTACTCTTTAGTTTCCCAGTCTGCCATATTACATCTTCTAGTTTCACAGTAATTTGTATCAGTTCTTCTGAATCAGCACCATTGAAAATAGTTTCCAACACAGGTATCTCCCCAATATCCTCTTCAGTAAACACCAAAGCAAAGAATTTATTCAGTCTTTCCACGATGGCCTTACCTTCCTTAAGTGCCACTTTAACCAGTTGATCATTTAACAGTTCAACTGACTCCCTCACAGGCTTCCTGCTTCGAATATATTTTTTAAAGTTTTTAATACGCGTCTTTACCTCTAAGGCCTGCTTCTTTGCAAATTCTCTTTTAGCCCGCTTTATCAGTGTTTTACATTTAACTTGCAAAAGCTTATGCTTTTTATTTGTTTGTGAATATAAATTAAATAAATCAATCTAATTTTCCTGTTTTCCTCAGATGGATCCTTTTTTCCAATCATAAAAAGAAGTTATTTTTCTAAAATAGTTAACAGGTGAGGTAAAAGAAGCAATGTTGGCAGTCATTTGACCTTCCTTCCATTTTTTTTTTTTATGATCATGCCTCTTAACCTTTGTAGCTGCACTTTTCATTTTTTTCCTATTTTCTTCAAGTTATTAAAGACTCCCTTTAAAAGATTTAATTTTAGAATTGTAGATTTACTTAATGTTCTCCCAGTCATTAAGTCAAATTTAATTGCACTGTGATCACCTTTGCCAAGCAGCCTCACCACCAAATCCTGTGTTCCACTAAGAATTAGGTCTAAAATGTCTCCCCCTTTCATTGATTCCTGGATGAATTGCTCCATGTAGCAGTCATTTATTTAATCTAGAAATGTTACCTCCCTAACATGTCTTGATGTTTCATTTACCCAATCAATACTGAGGTAGTTGGAATTTCCCATTATTATGCTGCCAAATGTATTAGCTTCCCTAATCTATTTCATTCTTCATCTGTTCATTATGGCCAAATGACTGGTAGTATACCCCACTGCTTTGCTCTTTCCATCACACATAGAATTTCTACCCATAAGAATTCTACTTTGGATTTAGTCTCCTGCATGATCTTTAACCTGTTAGACTCTATACCATCCCTAACATAGAGCAACTCACCTCCCCACCCCTTCCAGGTTGATCTACCCTATCATTGTGATATAATTTTACCCTGGTATAGTAGTGTCCCAAGGGTTATTCTCCTTCCACCAGGTCTCTGAGCTGCCAATTATGTCTACCTCTTCATTCAGTTCGATACATTCTTACTCTTCCATCTTGCTTTTTAGACTTCTTGCATTAGCATACAGACATTTCAAAGTATGTTTTTTTTGTACTAACAATCTGCATAATCACTTGACAGGGATATTTTGCAATCTTTTAACTCAGGTGATTACTTATAGGCACATGGGCTACTATTACTTTTATTGGGACCTCTCTATTGAGATGCTCTAACTCCTCTATTTTAATATCCTTTGAAGATACCTCCCTCTGAACCATGCACAGCTGAGCAACTGTCGGCTCCCCCACATGTTCTAGTTTAAAAGCTGCTCTATCTCCTTTCTGAAGGTTAGCACCAGCAGCCTGGTTCCACCCTGGTTAAGGTGGAGTCCATCCCTTTGGAATAAGCTCCCCCTTTCTAATAAAATTAAAGCCCTCTTCCCTGCACCATCCATGTATTGAGACTTTTACACCTTCTTTTTTTTCTAATTATCTCTTTATTAATTTTTCAACTTAAAATACAAATAAGGATCAAACCTTACCATAAGGAATAGCATAGTATAACATAACGTAATAGAATAAACATAAATAACTTATATTAATCAGAGTTCATATATATTTGTATGCTATTTACATTATTCATACCATGAAATCTGAGAGATTCTTTCAGGAAATAATAGAGCAGAAACTTGCATCAAAATTATCTACTAATATAGAAAGTAGTGGAGTTAACAATTATAATCCTGAATCCACTAACTGAAAAGACACAAACTAGACAGATTCTTCTCTAGAGATTAAAAATTTCTCTAAATGCTCAGGTTCCAGAAATACATACCGTGTATTATCTATTGACAAAACACATTTACATGGAAATTTAATCAATATTTGTGCCCCTAGTGCTCGAGCTCTGGGGCAAAGATTCAAAACATTTTTCCTACGAATTTGTGTCACTCTTACCACATCTGGGTAAACCCAGATCTTTTCCCCTAAGTATAGTTTATTCCTGCTTTTAAGAAAATTCTTTAACACAATATCTCTTTCCATAGATATAGCAAATGTGACCAGTAAAATACCTCTCCTCTCTATCTGCTCTTCCTGAGAGGTCTCTAAAAAACCTGATAGATCTTCTAAAGGAGATGGTGATAGCATATTTTCTTTAGGAATACTTTTAACTCCTTCTCCTTCACCACTCTTCAAAGTATCTGGTAAAAAATACACTTTAGTTACATTAGGCATACATGTGGGGGAGTAGGAGAGTATTTCCCTAAAATATTTATTTAGTTGTTCGTTGGGAGAAATAATTTTGCATTTTGGAAAGTTTATAAATCTCAGATTATTATATCTGAGTCTATTCTCTAACATCTCTATTCTTTTATCATTTCTACTCTCTCCTTGAATTAAAGTTGTTTGTACCTCTTTAATTTGTTCTACTTGACTATCTAACTTTTGTAGTTTAATAGAGTTAGATAATACTACTGGATTAACTGTTAATGTCTGACCCTGGAAAGCTTGAAAAGCTTGAGTTAAAGATACTATTGTTTTTTCAAAAACAGAAATAGCATTCCATAATACGTCAAGTGTGACAACTTCTGGTTTTTCTAACAATGATACCTCTGGTATGATTACTGGGAACCTCTGAGCAGAAATAGGTACATGGTCCTTTCCAGTTAATGTTTCCCCTTCAGTGGATGTTGGAGTAGAACCTCCAATTCCAGAAATCGTCCCGATATTAATCTCCCTCAGGGCGGATAGGACTTCCTCACCCTGAAGGAGTCCATTATTTACATCGGCTGTTACTCCCTCGACCGCTGCTCCACCTTGTGACATCTTTGGTCTCAGGGGACAAGCAGTATCAGTCGAAGTATCATGGTGGGGATGAGAAGGGGTAACAGGAGCACCAGGGCTAAGAGATATTTCGTCAAGGGGTACAGGATTCTGCTCCTGATTCTGTAACTCAACTGACTCTCCTGGTGTAGATTATCTTTGATTGATTTGGGGAAGTCTGGTGAGGAGTCGAGGAACCCTCCCTCACCTTCCCCTTTCTTTTAGTATGGGGCATTGAATAAACAAGGAAAAGTAGAAGTCAACAAAGAGTCAGAGTTCCACTTACTGGTTCCTTTCTCTCTTGCCGAATCTCTCAGTTGGAGGGCTGCTTGGATCCGAGGGCAGATAGTTTTTAAAAAGGTAATTTTCAAGATTTTCCCCCAAACAAAATCAAAGCCGCATGCGCCCCTTCGGCACGCGCGGCTTAGGCAGCGCGCCGGCGTCGGCTGCACGCCGCTATAGCCCTGATTTTATAGGCTGGGTCTCGGTGGGGGTGGAAGTGACGTCACGCCCCTCTCCACTCCGGGACTCCCAAGTCAGCTGGAAAGACTCTGTAGCAGTGGGGAAAAAGGCTCCTCGGCTGAAACAAATCCTTTGCCTCCTCTCTCTCTCAGGTCAGCCCCGACTCGTGCCGCTATAGCCCTAATTTTATAGGCTGGGTCTCGGTGGGGGCGGAAGTGACGTCACGCCCCTCTCCACTCCGGGACTCCCGAGTCAGCTGAAAGACTCTGTAGCAGTGGGGAAAAAGGTTCCTCGGCTGGAACAAATCCTTTGCCTCCTCTCTCTCTCAGGTCAGCCCCCACTTTTACACCTTCTTACGTCGTCGTTGCCCACATAGACCATGACAGCTGGCTCCTCCCTAACACTGGCTAAAATCGTATCTAGGTGACATGTGAGGTCTTTCACCTTTGCACCAGGCAGGCAAGTTACCAAGCAATCCTCACATCCACCAGCCACCCACCAAATCACCAACTATGATAGCTGACCTAACCCTTCCCTCCTGGACACTAGCTCTTTGAGACTCATCCTGGTGCGAGAATATAATTCATCACCTGGAGATCAGGTCCTTGCAAGAGAATCACTTCCTGCTACACCAGGGTAATGTTTTCTAACCAGGTGGCCTTGTTCCTCCAAAGCAGCACAGGGGCTTCCAGATTGGAGTTGGATCTTGGCTACTTTGTCCCTGAAGACCTCCTCTATATATCTCTCTCTGTCTACCTCAGCTACTCCAGATCTGCCACTCTAGCCTCCAGAGATCGAACTTGTTCTCTGAGAGCCAGGAGCTCTTTGCAGCAAGTGTGCACATACAACTTCTCACTAACTGGTATAAAATCATACATGTGATACTCCACGCAAAAGATTGAAAGGCCCCTCCATCTCACTGTTGAGCTCCTGTCTGCAGCTTCAAATTGTTGAGTTCCTAGTTACTTTAAGTTGCAATGACACTGGGCATGTGTAACTAATGGTCCTTCAGATTTATGTGATGTCTTTAATGTTAATTTGGCAATGACCTGCAGGGGGACAGTTAATCAAATTGATAAGGGCTAGGTTACTCCCTTATTCTAGATCAAGCCCCAATTTCTTTTTTATGTGAAAATGACTCTTGTCTGCTTATATGGATAAGAGTTTATAAATCAAGGAATAGGATTAGAGTTGAGTGGGAGTTGGGATGTGTAGAGGGGAAAGAAAGACACTAGAACAGAAATTATCTACCTCCCTGTTTTTGTTTTGTTTTTTTTTAAGTCAAAGGCACACACACAGACACTAAAAAATAAATTATCTACATCCCTGGTCATCTTCTTTTTTTTTTTTTTTTTATCATGAACATGCACCCATACATATTAAAATAAATTATTTATCTTTCCTGGTTTTTAATCAAGGTATACACCCACACTTGAATTGAATTTACCTCACAATTTTACCTCTCTCCAACCTTTTAAGCCCTAATATTGCTCAGCAAGCAATATTTACCAATCCTCTTCAGCTGCCAGCCAAATCTTTTCCTCTCAATACTCCCTCAGGATTGAGGGTTATGGAGCTCTCCACCTGAAATACATCTTTTTTTTTTAATGTCAAAATCATTTTTATTAAGAACGCGTGAATACAACTACAGCAGCCTCAATAAAAGGTAATCAATATTAGCCTAACGCAGGTACAAAATATAGGCATGTCACAAAACAATTGTGCTAAAAACGATGCAAGTGCTGCAACTGCACGCAAGCCCCCATTTTCCAATTTGTGTATATCTCCCGTCACTCAACCCTCAAACCAAACATCCCAATCACACACAAACATCCACCCATACAACCCCCCCCCCCCCCCATGATTCCACCCCCCCCCCTTCCCCGGGAGATGGTGCATTGAGAACAAACAACGAATGAACTGAATATTCAGAAGAACAACTATTCAAAAAGGTAATGTGTCCCAGTTCAGGTATGCCAGTTGAAATGACGCAATCAGTTCCATGTGGGACTATATCCAGTGTTTAAAAGTTGAGTTTGTATATCCAAAGGTAGTAGTGCAAAACAGGCAGCCCAGTAGGCCACATAGGAGGTGTCCAAAGTGCGTCTTGTTGAACGAGCATCTAGACATTCCAATTGCATGGTGGACGCCAGTCTATAATACCAGGCTTGCATAGTGGGTTGCGTCGTGGGCTCAATCCAGGAGGCCAATATTGTCCGGCAAGCTAACAGGATTATAGTGTGACCAAATCGATCAGCAGCAGCAGTATAGAAGGACATATTGCCTCGCAACCCAGACAACAGCAATCTGCCTGACCGCGAAATAGTGGAAGTAATGCAGCAGGCCACATGGGCAAGGACACCATCCCAGAATGTCTTAAGAGTCGGGCACTGAAACAGCCTGTGAGCCAACGTGCCAAGTGCGCCACTAGATTTAACGCATTGGGGGGATGACAAGCGGCCCATACGGTAACGACGGACATCATCACAGATGACATGGTGTAAAATCCGAAATTGAAGTTCCCGCAGGGTGAGATCAGGCACAGAGTAAGATAAAGTTTTAAAACAAGTACTTATGTCGGTGGGAGAAATAATCCACCCCCAGACTTCCGTCCAATAACTTGCCAGGCTACGGAGATGTCGCGGGTCTCTGCATCTCCGCCCCATGATGCTCCATCCCCTTATGGAGTTTTGATGAAAAGCTGTGTCGAAGAAACGCTGGGCAAAACTGGACTCCCGTCGAAAGTCTTCCGCCGTCCACTTAAACGATTGGAGGTAATGGCGAGTTTGTAGGTAGGCAAAGAAGTGTCTAGACAGAAGTGTGTGATCCCGGGCCAAGGAAGCAAAGTCCCGTATCGTCGGAGTATCCAGAAGATAAAAATGGAGGATAAATGGTAATCCTTTCTGAAGCCAATCTTGAAAAATTGCCCAACAATCCAAGCCAGGCAAAAATATTTTATTACCCAGGAGCGGCATAAGCAGTGAAGTCATACCTTTGAGCCCCTCCTGCTGACGAAGCCAACGCCATGCCTGTCGACAGGGTTGCAAAAGTTCTTTAGGGAGATTCAGAGCGCTGTAGGTAGCTGTGTCAGCTTGAACAAGGTATACTGGAGACCAGGGAGCCACCATACTAATGTAGAGATTACTTACCTGATAATCTCCTTTTCCTTAGTGTATGCAGATGGACTCAAAACAAGTGGGTATAGTGTGCTCGTGCTAGCAGTTGGAGACAGATCTGACGTCAGCACGGGTACATATACCCCCACAGGAAGTGTAGCAATTCAGTAATCTTCCTGGCAAAAGCTTTATGGATATATGTGTGACTGTCCGATCGATTAAATGAACAGGATTACCCTGACCAATTGATGGTAGCTGGAGACCGCCAGTGTTCTCAACCGGAAGGCGTCGACACCCGGCAGGGTGGATGCCCTATATAAGAAAACATGGCTTACCGTGAGTCGGCGAATCCCCATGTATACCGGAAGCCGGGCGGGATGCTGAGTCCATCTGCATACACTAAGGAAAAGGAGATTATCAGGTAAGTAATCTCTACATTTCCTAGCGTGTAGCAGATGGACTCAAAACAAGTGGGATGTACAAAAGCTACTCCCAGACTGGGCGGGAGGTTGCCCGAGGTCCGTTTAGGATTGCCCTCGCAAATGCTGTGTCCTCCCTGGCCTGAACGTCCAGACGGTAGAATCTGGAGAAGGTATGGAGGGAGGACCACGTCGCCGCTTTACATATCTCTGCAGGCGACAGCATCCTAGTTTCTGCCCAAGAGGCCGATTGTGCTCTGGTAGAATGAGTCTTGACCTGTAGAGGTGGTGGTTTTCCTGCCTCTACATAGGCCGCCTTGATAACTTCTTTGATCCAGCGGGCGATGGTTGGCCGTGAGGCCGCTTCCCCTTGCTTCTTCCCGCTGTGAAGGACAAACAGATGGTCCGTCTTTCGTACTGCTTCTGACATTTCCAAGTATCTGGACAGCAACCTGCCGATGTCGAGATGGCGCAGTATTCGACCTTCTTCCGACTTCTTCAAACCTTCCGTGATTGGCAAGAATATGGTTTGGTTGAGGTGAAATTGTGAGACTACTTTGGGTAAGAAGAAGGAACCGTGCGAAAATGGATAGCCTCTGGAGTGATTCTGAGAAATGGATCACGGCAGGACAGTGCTTGTAGCTCTGAGATGCGGCGTGCTGAACACACAGCCAGCAAGAACACCATCTTCAAGGTTAACAAACGGAGAGACAGGCCTCGAAGGGGCCTGAAGGCGGGTCCCGCTAGAAATTCCAACACTAGGTTGAGGTTCCACAGGGGCACTGGCCACTTCAGTGGCGGGCGAATGTGTTTGACTCCTTTCAGGAAACGTGAGACGTCTGGGTGTTTGGCAATGGTGTTGCCGTCACTCCTGGGACCGTAGCAAGACAGCGCTGCTACCTGAACCTTGATGGAGCTGAGGGACAGACCCTTCTGAAGTCCATCTTGTAGGAAGTCCAAAATGATAGGAATCTTAGCGGCATGTGAATTGGTGCTGTGAGAGTCGCACCAGGCTTCAAAAACTCTCCAGATCCTGATATATGTCAGTGATGTGGAGAACTTGCGTGCTCGGAGGAGTGTATCTATTACCGGCTCCGAATATCCTCTTTTCTTCAGTCTAGCCCTCTCAATGGCCAGACCATTAGAGAGAATTGAGCTGGATCCTCGTGGAGGATGGGACCTTGCCGCAGCAGGTCCCTGTATGGAGGCAGAGGTAGAGGATTCCCTGCCAGTAGTCTTCTCATGTCTGCGTACCAGGGTCTTCTTGGCCAATCCGGGGCCATTAGAAGAACTAGGCCTCTGTGCCGCCGAATCATGTGTATAATGGCGCCCAGCAGGGGCCATGGAGGACAGGCATATAGCAGGATCCCTGAGGCCATGGCTGTACCAGGGCATCGATCCCCTGGGATAGCGGATCCCGCCTGCGGCTGAAATATCTGGGTACTTGAGCGTTGGACCTGTCTGCTAATAGGTCCATGCCCGGCGTCCCCCACTGATCCACAATCATCTGGAAAGCTGTGGGCGACAGCTGCCATTCCCCTGGATTTAAGCTTTCTCTGCTGAGGAAGTCTGCCGTGGTGTTGTCCTTCCCGGCGATGTGAACAGCGGAGATGTCCTGGAGATTCGCTTCCGCCCAAGTCATCAGGGGGGCTATTTCTAGGGATACCTGTTGGCTTCTGGTTCCGCCCTGTCGGTTGATGTATGCCACCATGGTGGCGTTGTCTGACATCACTCTGACCGCTCTGTTGCGAAGTCTGTGGGCAAATCGCAGGCACGCTAGCCTGACTGCCCGTGCCTCTAGTCGGTTGATGTTCCACCTTGACTCTTCTCTGTTCCACCGCCCTTGGGCGGTGAGTTCTTCGCAGTGTGCTCCCCATCCGTTCAGGCTGGCATCTGTAGTGAGCAGGGTCCAGGTTGGGGAGGACATTCTTGACCCCCGGCTCATGTGGCCGGGCTGCAACCACCACCGTATCTGATTCCGCACTCTGGCTGGTAGAGGTAGGTGTGTGGTGTAGTTCTGTGATCGTGGGCTCCACCGAGATAGGAGGGCGCGTTGTAATGGTCTCATATGAGCCCGCGCCCATGGTATCACCTCCAGAGTGGATGCCATAAGGCCGAGGACCTTTAGGTAATCCCAAGCTGTGGGCCGGGTGGCGCTCAGCAGGGCCTGCAGATGATTCCGGAGCTTTGATCTTCTCTTGGAGGTCAGGCTGACCTTGTCTTCCTGGGTGTCGAATCGGACTCCTAGGTATTCCTGCGACTGAGAAGGCTATAGGGAACTCTTGTTCAAGTTTACTACCCATCCTAGGCTTTCCAGAAGAGCAATAACTCTGTTGGTTGCCTGGTGGCTCTCCTCCGGTGACTTTGCCCTGATCAGCCAATCGTCCAGGTAGGGATGGACGAGGATTCCTTCCTTCCTGAGTGCCGCTGCCACTACTACTATGACCTTGGTAAAGATCCTCGGCGCGGTGGCTAACCCTTCGGGTAAAGCTCGGAACTAGAAGTGCTGATTCAGGACTTTGAAGCGTAAATAGCGCTGGTGATCCCGATGGATTGGGATATGCAAATAGGCTTCCGACAGATCTAGGGAGGTGAGAAACTCCCCTGGCTGTACCGCATTCTTGACAGACCGCAGAGTTTCCATGCGAAAGCTGGGGACCGGTAGGTGTCGGTTGACTGACTTGAGATCCAGGACGGGCCTGAAAGTGCCCTCCTTCTTGGGTACTATGAAATAAATGGAATAATGCCCAGAATTTATCTCCCCTGCAGGCACTGGGATTATGGATTTTAGGGCCAGGAGCCTCTGCAAGGTAACTTCTAGTGCCACCTTCTTGAGAGGTGAACAAGGAGATTCCACAAACTTGGCCGGCGGGAGCCAAAGAAAATCTAGGTAATACCCTTCTCGGATGATGGCGAGGACCCACTGGTCTGAGGTAATCTCGACCCACCTGCGGTAGAAGAGGGTTAGCCTGCCCCCTATGGCTGCTACCCCGCATGGGTCGGCTGACTGTCATTGTGGGTTGCGGCCGGGACCAGAACCCGAGCCGGTTCTCCTCTTGTTGTGCTTAGCCCGAAAGGGCTGGTTCCTGGCCTGAGAACGAGGTGCTTGGTAGCGAGCCCTGTAAGGGTTGAAGCGCTGAGAGTTTCTACCTCTGGATGGTCTAGAAAAAGAACGCTGGCTCCTCCTCGACCTGTCTTCTGGTAGACGGGGTAATGGAGAGGCACCCCATTTATTAGCCAATTTCTCGAGATCGCTGCCGAACAGTAGGGATCCCTTAAAGGGCATTCTTGTGAGGCGCGTCTTGGAGGAAGAGTCGGCCGCCCAATTACGTAGCCAGAGCTGTCTCCTGGCTGCCACTGAGGATGACACTCCCTTGGCTGCCGTACGGACGAGGTCGGAGGCTGCGTCAGTGAGGAATGCGAGAGCTGATTCCATGTCTTCTCCCGGGGTGTTGTTTCTAGCTTGCGATAAACAGGAACGCGTCACCACGGTGCAGCAGGTCGCGATTCGTAGTGACATGGCTGCTACCTCAAAGGCTTGTTTCAAAATGGTGTCCATGTGCCGGTCATGTGCATCCTTGAGGGCCGCTCCCCCCTCAACCGGAATGGTGGTGCGCTTCACAATTGCGTTAACTATGGCGTCTACCTTGGGGCACGCCAGCAGCTCCTTGGACGCCGGGTCGAGAGGGTACATGCCCGACAAGGCCCGACCCCCTTTAAATGCGGCCTCCGGCGCAGTCCATTCCAGATCAATTAGCTGCTGTGCTGCTTGTAGGAGGGGAAAATGGTGAGCCGTTTGGCGCAGGCCCTGTAACAGGGGGTTCATTTTAGGGTCCCCTGGGGTGTCCTGGCCCAGAATAGCCAGTTCTGATAGGCATTGTGAGACCAGGCCTGGAAGATCCTCTTTCCGAAAGAAGCGTCTCATGGTCCGATAGGGTTCTATCTCCGAGGGAAGTTCTCCCTCCTCGGGGGGCTCCTCATCTTCCTCAGAGCAATCCAAATCCCCATAAGTGGGGCTTCCAGGTGGCGAGTGGCCGTGCCTAGGTCTCGAAGGTCCAGGGGCCGGATCATCCGGAACAGAAAAGCCCATTTGAGGAGCAGACTGCATCTGGACAAAGGCGTGGATCCCCTTGAATAATTCCACCCAGGAGAGTGAAGCCGGATCTGGCCTTAGGGGCACCAGGTCTCTCGGGTTCCCTGGCTGCTCACCACGGCCTGCTAAGTCCGGAGTGTTTCCTGAGGAACCGCTGGCCTGGGACCGGTCCTGTCCTGTCCTGGAATTCCCATGGCCTCCTCACATTGGGCACATAGTGAGTCTGCTTCCTCGCTCTGTGTGGCTCTGAGGCTGCATGCTGAGCAGAGGCTTAGAGCTCTTATGCCTGATTCTGGAGGTGCCGGCTCTGTGGACGTATGGGCTCTCTTATGCTCCATACGCTTTGCAATATGTATCACCTACCAATATGCGCTTGTCTTATGAGTGTGCGCTTGTCAACCTGCGCTTGGCTGCATGTGCCTATGAACGGGCGTCTTATGGACGTGCGCCTATGAACATGCGCCTACCAACAGGCGTCTTATGAACGTGCGCCTATGAACGTGCGCATACCAACGGCGTCTTATGAACATGCGCCTACCAATGGCGTCTTATGAACGTGCGCCTACTAACGGGCGTCTTACGAACGTGCGCCTATGAATGTGTGCCTATGAACGGGCGTCTTATGGACGTGCGCCTATGAATGTGCGCCTATGAACGGGCGTCTTATGGACGTGCGCCTATGAACGGGCGTCTTATGGATGTGCGCCTATGAGTGTGCGCCTAACCTAGCGGCGTGCGCTTAGCCAGCCTGCACCTATCCGCATGCGCTTAGCAACGGACGCCTAACTCAGCGTGCGTACAGCAACGTGCGTCTAGGTGGCGAAGGTAAGTAGGCAGGTAAAATGGCGACCTCCTTGGCGGGCTGCCCCGTAGGCAGGCCCCGCAAAACCTCACTTCCTCGGAGACCACAGTAAAGATGTACGCCTTACCTTGTCTTCGGTGCTTCCCGGCTGCGACCCGGGCAGTCTCCAGCTGCGGGGGGAGAGGGTGAGTACCTTCACCGCCACGCTCGAGGAAGTGCACCCACTGCCTCTAGGCCGCGCCCGAACTCATCTCGCTAGGGGGCCAAATCCTCGCCGGGACAGAGGCTGCCTCTATGCCGCGCCCGGTCCCTTCTCACTCGGGGGCTAGGTCCCTGCCGCGAGTCGGCCACCGGACCGAGGCTCCTACCTCCGAGGGACCATGGAAGTCAGCTCGGGAAACTCAACTGGGGGAGGGACCGAATGGTATCACCGCAGGAGTGCGGGGCTTGTCTTCAGTAGGTTTCTTCTAGGAATTTAGTCGTTTTAGAATTTGGAAATACGCTCAGCGAGCGTGAGGTAGCTCCAAACTGCTTTGGAGACGGAAATTACTGAATTGCTACACTTCCTGTGGGGGTATATGTACCCGTGCTGACGTCAGATCCATCTCCAACTGCTAGCACGAGCACACTATACCCACTTGTTTTGAGTCCATCTGCTACATACTAGGAAATAAGCAAATTATCCTCACAGTATGAGTATTGGTCCAAGATCCACTCTCCCACAAAGCGAAGCTGACAGGACGCATTATACAAATGGAAATCAGGCATACCCAGTCCCCCAGTTTCCTTAGAGTGTACCAGCACTGAGTATTTCAGCCGAGCTCTCCTCCCCATCCACAGGAACTGTTGAAAAGAGCGCTGTAGCCACAGGACATCAGTACGCGAGAGCCAACAAGGCAACATGTGAAGCTTGTACAGCAATTTTGGTACCAGTATCATCATAATCAAGGCACAACGCCCAAAGAGGGACAGCGGTAAGGTGCGCCATGCATTCAACTGAGCCCCCAAAGCAGACAATGTGGGCTTAATATTGAGGGCATAAAGGTCTGACAGATTCCTCGGTATCCACTAGAGATGTGTATCGTGTGATCGATCGTCTTAACGATCAATTTCGGCTGGGGGGGGAGGGAATCGAATCATCGCAGTTTTGTTTTTTTAAATATCGTGTAAATCGGGGAGGGCGGGAAAACTGGCACACTAAAACATCCCTAAAACCCACCCCGACCCTTTAAAATAAATCCCCTACCCTCCCGAACCCCCCCCCCCCCAATGTCTTAAATTACCTGGGGTCCAGTGGGGGGGTCCCGTTGTGATCTTCCACTCTCGGGCCACGGGTGCGTTGATAGAAAATGGCGCCGGCGCTACCTTTGCCCTGTCATATGACAGGGCAAAGATAGCGCCGGCGCCATTTTGGTTCCTGTCCCCCGACGTCACGAGCGTAGGAGATCGCTCCCGGACCCCCGCTGGACCCCCAGGGACTTTTGGCCAGCTTGGGGGGGCCTCCTGACCCCCACGAGACTTGCCAAAAGTCCAGCGGGGGTCCGGGAACGACCTGCACTCGAATCGTGTTGCCGTAATGAAAAATGGCGCCATTTTGCTGTACGACAATATGGCCATATGGCCGGCACCCTTTCCCTGATTTACGATTTTTGACGATAAATCGGGGGAATTCCTATTAAATATTGACTCTAACGATTTTTGACGATTTAAAATATATCAGACGATATTTTAAATCGTCAAAAAACGATTCACATCCCTAGTATCCACACCCCCAAATATTTTAACTTATCCAGGGCCCAGGCAAAGGGGAACCCGTCACCCCACGCCCGGACGGTGTCAGGCACGAGCGCCAAGGTTTCAGATTTAGTATAATTAATAGTCAGGCCCGCAATCCCCTTAAAGAGGGAGAAATGCTGAATAATCACAGGGACACTATGTCTGGGCCGTCCCACAAATAACAGGATGTCATCTGCAAACAACGCCAATTTCAACTGATGTCTCCCTATTCGGAGTCCTGTGAACTCAGGGTCTAAGCGCAGTTTAATGGCAAGTGGCTCAATGGCCATCACAAACAGCAACGGGGACAAGGGGCAACCCTGGCGCACCCCACAATGCAAGGAGAAAGGCTCAGTCAGTGCGCCATTAATAAGGAGGCGTGCGCCAGGGTTACTATATAGCACCTCCAACCATGTGATGATGTTGCCTACGAAGCCATATTGACGCAGGCTCCAAAACAGATAGTCCCAAGAGAGGGAGTTGAAGGCTTTTTCGGCATCTAGACTCAGGACTAATGCGTCTGTCTGGCGATGGAAACTTAGAGCTGCAATGAGCCGGCGGACATTCTTCACCCCCTTTCTACCCTTGATAAAGCCTGTCTGGTCTGGATGTATCAACGTTGGAATTATCAGGGCCAGCCGAGCCACCAGCACTGCTGCAAATATTTGTAAATCGCTATTTATCAGGGAAATAGGGCGATAAGAGCCTACATCAAAAGGGTCCTTCCCCGGCTTAGGGAGAAGTACAATGGTAGATTGGTTTGTAAGGCCACTTAAAGACCGATCTTTAAGTAAGTCATTAAAGTAGGAGGTCAAGATTGGCAGTAACGGGAACTTCAGAATTTTATAAAACTCAGGGCCAAGGCCATCAGGCCCCGCTGCCTTCCCAACTTTCAGGGTATGCATAATGGCGTGTACGTCACAATCCTTAACCAGGGCGTTCAACGCCTCCAACTGCAACTGATTCAACCGCGGCCAGGGGAGATCTTGAAAGAACGTAGCTGCAGCCTCCGTCGGGCTAGGCTTCTCCCCATAGAGACTCTTATAATATTCTAAAAAACGGGCCGCAATTGCATCAGGCACAGATTGGTGATGTCCTTGGCTATCCTTAATACTAGTAATGAGGGACTTCGGTCTCCGTGCTCGGACTAGATTGGCAAGCAATTTACCTGGCCTATTGCCATGTTTATAGAGTTGCAATTGGTAATATCTGAGGGACTTGGTGACCCGCTGGTACAAAAGGGTATTTAGAGTCTCCCGTATATGAGCAACCTCCCTCTTACTTGAATCCGACATTGTTTGCATATGATGCAGTTGCGCAAGTTTAAGTTCTGCTGTCAGGCGCAAAATGGCCGCATTCCGCTTCTTATTTTGTGTTGCTACATAAGCTATCACTGCGCTCCGCATAACTGCCTTGCCCACCTCCCATAAGACTGTGGGGGACATCTCAGGCTGAGTATTAAAGCGCACATATTCATCCCAGTGAGTCTGTAAATACTGATGAAACTGCTTATCTAACATAAGCCCGGGGGGCATTCGCCAGGAGAAGGGTGGCTTAGGAGATGGTCCCAGGTAATACCAACCGACACTGGTGCATGATCGGATATGGATACAGTACCGATAGTGGCTGTAGTCACCCTGGGAAACAAGAAATCAGAGAGCAAGAAATAATCCAGGCGGGAGTAAGAGCCATGGGGGTGTGAAAAGAAAGTGTAATCTTGTTCTCCAGGATGTAAAGCTCTCCACACATCCACAAGGCCCAACTCCTGGCTGACAAAGTTAGCGCCCACTCGGCAATCATTATGTGCAATAGGTTTCGGGGGTTTACAATCCTCCTGCTTATTTGGCACCATGTTAAAATCCCCTCCCATAATCACTGCGCTGGAGGAGAGCTCGGCCAAGACCCCCGTCAGATGGGTGTAGAACTCATGTGAATAGACATTTGGCGCGTACACATTGCAAAGAGTCACTTGTTGCTGGCAGCATTGTCCCCGAACTATGACGTACCGCCCCTCCACATCCTGCCACACTCTCTCCGCCTGAAAAGGCACCTGCTTGTGGATTAAAATAGCTACTCCCTTCTTCCGGGAGGAATAGGAGAAAGAGAAACATTGTCCCACCCATTCTCTCTGTAGCTTAGCATGCTCCCCCGCAGTAAGGTGAGTCTCTTGCAAAAACACTATTTGAGATCCCACCTGGCGGAAAAACTGCAACAACTTTTTCCGCTTAATGGGGGAGTGAATCCCGTCAACATTAAGTGAAGTAATTTTAATTGCAGTCATTTTAAAAAAATTTGGGAGGCCCTAGCCACCCACCGGAGCAGCACAAGAATAAGAAAAAAGAGAAAACGTTATTTGGGCACCCGGGGCTCCCCAGCCTGAGCCACCAGGGTCAAAGGCGACTGGCACCATAGCATCAGAGAACAAAGCCACTTCTAACGCAACAAGAGCTACTGCAATGCACCTAACCCCCGGATTCCCCACCCACAAATCCCCCCGTCCCCACAGCCATACACAAACATATCCCACACATATCCATACATTCCAAAATGCCATAGATACAGCTCTAGGAGGCACAGGCCTCGGACACCTCCTGCCGGCAGGGTGTGCCCTAGGCCCCCTCCGACCCCCCTCCTCCTCCCCCTGCCAACATCCCGTTAATGGAAAATCAGGGTTTATAAATCGCATAACTAGAATAGAAACAGTGGTCAACATGAACAGATAGGCCTGATGGTCCCAGGTCACGATAACAGATCGATTGGAATCTCCAGCCAGCATGACCGTGACAGGGTCCTGAGAAGGTGACGATATGGATCATACATCGGCCCTGCAGTCAAGTGCCATTAGATGAAGGGCAGATGGGCCGCTCCAAGCCCCCAGAACACCAGTGCTGGTGCCCGGGCGCCCCCAGCCGGAGGAAGAAGAATAAACCATGGAAGCACCACATCCCGCCACTAACCAAGTTCGAACAATAAACTTCTAAATCAGAGGCTGATAACTATAAATCTCACTTCCTACTCCAAAGAAAGGGGACCACAGCTTCATCAAGTGTTCTCATCTTGCGGGAGGTGTGCCAAGAATTGTGACACCTCCTCCTTGGAAGTGAAGAACACCATTTTATTCGCATGATGAACCCGCAGCTTGGCTGGGAACAGCAGGGCAAAGGTGATTCCGCGTTTGTGGAGCTCGGTACAGGTTGGAGCCATAGCCTTGCGCTGCGCTGCCACTGTGGCTGAGAAATCGTTGAAGAGTAGAATGCGAGAGCCCATATATTCCAAAGTAGGTTGTTTTCAGAATTCTCGCATTATCTGGATTTTGTGCTGCCAATTGAGAATTCTCGCCATCACGGGGCGCGGCCTACCTCCGGACTCCTGTTGTCGTCCCATTCTATGTGCCCGTTCACAACGCAGTTGCCCTACCAGAGTTGAAAGTCCCAGGTGCTGTGGCAGCCATTCCTCCAAGAACTTATATAGGTCTTTGTCCAGAACGGTCTCGGGCATCCCCACTATTTTGAGGTTATTTCTGCGGCTCCTGTTCTCCTGATCTTCAAGACGCTCAAGAATTATCGCGTGCTGATCCTTAAGCTCTTGGACCTGCCTTTCAGTGGCTACGAGACGGTCCTCCTGGTCTCCATCGCGCTGCTCCACACCATCCAGCCGTCATGCCTGACCCTCCACAGCCGCTTTTACTTCATCCATAGCAGATTGCAACTTGAGTAAACAATCATCAAGGGCTGCGGATACCTGCGAGGAAATCAGAAGCAGCGCGTCCTCTGACACCGACGCCAGCTGCTTTGGTTGATCGGTCCCGGACGCCATCTTGGGTTTCAGGCTGCAGCGCTCCGTGATGGGTCTCGGCCGGCGCAGGCGCATACCACGCCCCCCTACCACAAAAACTCCCAGGGATCGGCGCGATTCCACGCGCCAGAGCTCAAGAACACCAGCGGGAGAGAAAAAAGGGGAGCTGTGCAGCAGGGATCACAGAGCTCACAATCACGCATCCGCTTCGGGTGACGTCACCCCTAGAAGCCCACAGTCTGGTTTTTAACCGCTATAGTTTCCCTGCCAAGTAAAAATAAAAGTTAGTCCCAACAAAGAGTTAATGTAGGTGGTTGTAGGAGGGAAGGAGTGCCTTAAGAATACCCCCTCTCCCTCATAGAAAACGCTGCATTTAATATCTCCACTAGGATTATTTAAGGAGGAGGCTCACTCTGCCGGCCGCCATCTTGGCCACGTTGGTGCTTGCTCTGCCCCGCTCACTGTCCACCGCGATCACCTTTTACCGTCAATACTGCAGCGGTCTTTCGTCAAAGGCAATCGGCCGGCATAAATGCTCCCAGGCAGGATCATAGCAAAACGCAGCCGGGTCAGAAGAGGAATCGAATTAAAACGTCAGGTAGCAGGAACGAAGTATAGCTGCGGCCGCCATCTTGACCGGATCCCTCAGCGCTGTATTATGTGTCGACCCGACCTCTTTTATTCTGCCTCCTCGACAGCGCTAATTCTCACCCTCGGGAGCCTGGACCCCTTAGAAGTCGTCTCGAGGTGGGTCACCGCAAAAACGCCGCGGTATTAGGGGGTTAGCAGGGAAAACCCAGAGGGGGGCCGCGAAGCTCAGTCTCCCGGCTTCCTTGCTGGTGACATCATCACCTGGAAGTCCCTGAAATACATCTTGAACTTCAAAGGCAAATTTGTACTAACAAACCCCTCTAATGATACACCTTCAATTATTTTGCCAGTAACCCTCTGCTGTTGTTCCTTTGTAATAACTTATCATATCAATCACACTTCTCTAACACCTTTTCAAAGTAAGTTATTTACTTTTTTCTGACTTTATTTCTTAATCAAAGTGCACACCCAGGCACAAAAAAAAAAAAAATTACCTACCTCCCTGGTCTTTTTTAATGAAATGCACACACACAGACACTAGGTCTTCTTTTTCATCAAAGGCACACACAGAGACATTAGAACAGAAATTACCTACCTCTTTGGTCTTCTTTTTTTGTTTTTTGTTTTTTTAATTAGGCACCCATACACAATAAAATAAATTACTTACCTTTCCTGGTTTTTAATCAAGGCACGCACACACTTGAATTGAATTTACCCCACTCTTGCCTGTCAGCCCCCAGAACCCGAGGGCTCAACCCAAGTGGAAAGGGGTTGGTATAGGTGAAGCTCCTGATCTGTCTCTTCCTAGCCTAGGTGCGCCAGCTGTCAGTTAGGACCTATAGGGCCTTCCATGTAGGTTGAGCTGCACTCACCATAACAACAAGGGTCCATGAATCTTACATCTGTTCTGATTGTCCAGGAATAGAGTGATAGCAAAGTGCATATAGTTAGAGTGATTGTGATGGTGTATAAAAATATTCTTTAGGTGAAAGAAATTTCATTTATTCCCTCAATTAGACAGAACAGAGCAAAGTGCTTAGCTTTTGTTTTCTTCACTAAATTAGCCGTAAGTTCACCTAGCCAATGAAGTGTTGCGAGCGCAGTCACTTGTTCTAGAGGGATGTGATCCCTTGGACCATGGCGCGGCTCAGGGAGGAGCCCCAAGACACACACCATGGGAGGTGAGAGTGTCCAAGCATGGGCTGGAGCTGGAACAAGGCTGGACCAGGATCAAGACGTGGAACATCGAGGAACTGGAACAAGGCAGGCTCAGACCTCCATTGGACCTGCACACACAAGTGAGACCCAGCAATACAATGCTGGTCTCAAGAATAGCCCTCCGGCCACTCGGTAGCCCTTCCGAACTTGCCGTTTGGGAACGATGAGTGCGTGAGGGCAGGAACAAGATGAGAATGTTACTTACGTAGACTCTTGGACTGCGACAGGGTGGAAGGCCACATGAAGGAGCCCCCAGGCTCTCTGCCATAGCAGGCGGACCCTTCGACAAAGGCTGGATCTAGGCGAAAGGCCTGACAGCTGTCATCTGAGTGGACCAATGGCCAGCGAAAGGTGTCCAGAGTATAATCCAATCCAGGTCAGGCAGCAGGCAAAGAGGAATCTGAAGCACAGCCCAAGTCAGGGCAGGCAGCAAGCAAGAATAATCCAATGTACAATCCAATCCGGGGCAGGCAGCAGGCAAGAGGAGTCCAAGGCACAGTCCGAGTCAGGGCAGGCAGCAAGCAAGAATAATCCAATGTACAATCAAATCCAGGGTAGGCGGCAGGCAAGAGGAGTCAGAGGTACAGTCCAAGTCAGGGCAGGCAGCAAGCAAGAGTAATCCAATGTACAATCCAATCCAGGGCACGCGGCAGGTAAGAGGATTCCAAGGCAGAATCCAAGTCAGGGCAGGCAGCAAGCAAGAATATCCAGTAACAGTCCGAGGAGGTAATAAGAGGCACCACAGAAAAATGCTTCAGACAGGGGACCTGTAGCTGAGGCCCCGAAAGCAAATCAAGCTGCCCTTAAAATAGGGGCAGCTTGATGACGTTCATCACCTGTGCCGCTGAGGTTTCCCACCATGGACCCTTTAAGAAAATGGCTGTTGCACACAAGCGCGCCTGGAAGGACCCATGGCAGCACCTCTCTGCCTCAGAATGGCACTGTTCGGCGGTCGGGCATGACACAGTGGTCCATGAGTAGTAACAGAGACATGGAACTGAGGAACTTGGAAGACTCAGACGAGGACTCAAGGAACTTGGAAGACTCAGATGAGGATTCATGATTCAGGCACTAGTACAGGGCGAGTACTGCACCGCAGCACGATCTACACAGTAGCCCACGGCTGGTTGCGGACCGCGCCGGAAGCGAAGCAGACTCCAGACGAGAAGGTGAAGACTTGGAACTGGAAACATGATGAAGATTCAGGAGAGGCCTGCACTGAGGCGCACCCTACACAGCCGCCTGTGGCTGGTTGCGGACCATGCTGAAGCGGAGCAGGTTCTTGCTTGAGTCTAGGGCATGGATGGAAGCATGAACAAGGAACTCCGAAGATCAGGAACAAGATTCACGGATTCAAGACTCAGGATTCAAGGATTCAGAACTTGGATTCAGGAACAGACCTCGGTACAAAAGCAAGGGCCTTCTGGAGACTTGCACTGCAGACGTGAAGACAGGCCTTGTGCCATGAAGTGCCCTACACAGCTCCCCATAGGCTGGTCACGGACCATGATGGTGGCATACCAGGAAAGGTGGATGAACAGGAAACCTAGAAGCAGGACAAAGAGCCGGAGATGGGAACATCAGGACCAGGACTGGAACATCAGGAACAAGAAAATCAGGAACACCGGAGAGACGATGAAGGAGCTCCAACGAAGGATAAGATCAGGAACATTCATGGGAGACCAGGAACATCAAACATGAAGACCATCAAGACAGGCGGAGACCCGGAGAACCTTGCATGGCAAAGGAAGCACAGATGACTGTGAGGATCCATGCAAAGGCCCCGAGGATTGGAAGCAGAGCCCTTTTACAGGGCTGGTGGAGGAACAGGCTGATGACATCATCCATTGGGGCCACAAGGCTTTTCCCACCGCTGGCTCTTTAAATATTGAGAAGAGGTGTGGCGCACACCTAGTGGAGTCCAAAGCAGGAGAGAGAGGAAGTCTGCTTCGGCAGCATTCCTGCCGTGAGAGGATGGAGAAGGCAGCAGTTTCCCTGCTGCTCAGGTAGCAGCGACAATGGCAGCTCCTTGCCACGAGAAGAGGCTTCCTGGCAGCAGCATTCATGCTGCGAAGAAACAGCGGCAGTCTGTCCTGCCACGTACAGTGGCATCGGGCTGAGAGGGAGCAGCAGCGGCGGTCCAGGGTAGCATAGGCCGTAAAGAAGGAAGAGGCCTGCAGCAGCATCAAACTGGGAAGGTGGTCGGGCAGGGGCCCGACCAGCGCGGAAGGTAAGAGGCTGCTCACGGGATGGGCTCTGCAAGCGACATCGTAACATGAAGACACCGCATGAAAGAAAGATTTCAAACACATCTTCGGAAGAGTGGGTGCAATAGAATAATTTAGGGTTACATGCTTTTCTGTTAATTAAAGCTAGTTAGGCCAGCAGCAAGAGACTAGCAGAGACGGCGGTGAGAGGAAAACTCCCAACAGCACACTCAAGGAAACCTGGGCTCAGAGAAGATTCTTCAGTATACAATAGAATATTGCCAGCACTTCAGAACAGCTAAATGCAAAACACCTATCACCAACACTACAGGATTAATTAGACAGAAAAAGAAATCTTGAGAAAGAGACTGAGACACTTTTAACAAAGAAAAGAAAAGGAAGGAGACAAAGTGACAGTGTTCCACACATATAACCTAGCCAATTAAACTGAATGCCTGAAAAAGAAAAGACATGGAAAGAATCAATGTCTTGGTTAAAACAGCTAGTTTTACACTTATATCTGTTTTGATTGGGACTAAGTTCAACACTATAAAAGGTTATACTTATCTGTTAAGAGATTTTTAAAATAATTACTGGTACCAGTCAGGGAATAATAATTCTTTAGAAAAAAATAGAAAAGTAAGATTTTCAGTGTTAGTTAAGTTTGTGAAAGATATTTTATGCCTATTCTTTAGGTTATGGGACTAATGAGAAAGAACCAGACTGAGTGTGGTGATGAAGTGTTTGAGCAGACAAATTAAGGAAAAGCATGGACCAACAATCGAGGAATATGGGACACACTTAGGGGCCATAGATCAACTAGAGAGAAGGTTGTGCGGCAGGGCCAGTTAGACATGGTGAAGTCAGGATAAGCAGATGCATACTCCAGAGGTATTTCCATGAACCAACACCTTTATCAATCCCATGTACCAGCAGTCTAACAGTGCTGCCTGTATAAGGGTGTTAGTAAAGGTATATGCAGCTCAAACAATGTTCCCTGAGTGCTATATTTAACAAGCAGTCCATACAACTGTTTGTTTTACATTCATTAGCTAGGTCTAGTAACCGTAAAGAAGCAGTATGCATGTGTAGAAGGAAAAAATTTGTTTCGTTTCGTATTTTCATTTTTTGGGGACCCCAATTCATTTCATTAGTTTCATAGGAAAAAAAACCAATTAATTTATTAGTTTCATTCATTTTCATTTGCCATTTAAGTCAATGGGGGAAGTATTTGCAGCCTATTTTTGGCTGCAGAATTGGGTTTTTCTTATCAATTTGGATGAAACTTCTGGGGAGCAATCATCAGAATGAGAAAAGAGCTCCAAGGTACTTAGACTGTGGCAAAGTGGCACCAAAGTGGCATGAATAGCCTAAGGCAATGTAAAGAGGCAAAGGGGTACCAGGAGTGGCAAGAGTGCTTTAACAGAGGTGCAAAGCAGCAGAGAGAGAGCAATTGTTGCTTACCTGTAACAGGTGTGCTCACAGGACAGCAGGATGTTAGTCCTCACATATGGGGTGACATCACAGGATGGAGCCCAATCATGGAACACTTCTGTCAAAGTTTCCAGAACTTTGACTGACCCCTACTGGGCATGCCCAGCATGGCACTAACCCTGAGCCAGCAGGGGTCCCCCTTCAGTCTTGTTAAAAAGCTACAGGCAGTGCCGAAAATAAAATAAGAAAATGTTACGAACCCAACACCGCGGGGCAGCGGGCGGGTTTCGTGAAGACTAACATCCTGCTGCCTGTGAGAACACCTGTTACAGGTAAGCAACATTTGCTTTCTCACAGGACAAGCAGGATGGTAGTCCTCACATATGGGTGAGTACTGAGCTGAGGATGTCCGAGTATGCACCAAATGTACTCAGGCGTGCAAGGCAGTAGGACCTGGGATGAAATTTGATCGAGGGCATCCTGAACCCCACCGGGCAGGCGGAAGGGTGTTGGTACGTCACGTTGTAAATAGGTTGCGCAAGACAGACTGGCCGAAGATGGAATCTTGTCTTCCGGCTTTCTAAGCAATAATGGGCTGTAAAGGTATGGAGAGAACTCCAGGTGGCAGCCCTGCAAATGTCAGGAAGCGGCACCGAGTGTAGGTGTGCTACTGAAGTTGCCATGGCCCTCACAGAGTGCTTTAACACGGTCTTGAAGTGGAATGCCCGCTTGCTGATAGCAAAAGGATATGCAGTCCGCCAACCAGGAGGAGAGAGTCTGTTTACCCACAGGCTGCCCCAATTTGATAGGATGGAAAGAGACAAACAATTGAGTGCTTTTCCTGTGGGCAGCTGTACGGTCTAGGTAGAACACTAGAGCCCATTTGCAGTCAAGGGTGTGCAGAGCCTGCTCTCCTGGATTGGAATGGGGCCTGGGAAAAAAGGTAGGTAGTATAATGGATTGATTGAGATGAAACTCCGAAACTACCTTAGGCAAGAATTTAGGGTGAGTGCGAAGTACTGCCCGGTCCTTCAGAAGTTTAGTGTAAGGCGGATAGGTAACTAGAGCCTGTAATTCACTAACTCTGCAAGCAGAAGTGATTTCCAAAAGGAAAATCACTTTCCATGTGAGATATTGAAGGTCACAGGATTGAAGAAGCTTGAATGGTGGTTTCATGAGCAAACCCAAAACTAGGTTGAGGTCCCAAGAAGGGGCCGGAGGATGCAGAGGAGGCTTGAGGTGAAGCAAGCCCTTCAAAAAGCATGTTACAAGGAGTTGTACTGACATGGGAATAACCCCGACACCTTTATGGAAGGCGGCTACCGTACTGACATGCATCCTGATGGAGGAAGTTTTTAGACCTGACTCTGACAAGTGCCAGAGATAGTCCAGAAACTTCATGATTGGACAGGTAAAGGGGTCAAGGGACTGAGAAGCGCACCATGACGTAAACCTGGTCCATTTGTAAGAATACGATTTTCTCATGGAAGGCTTCCATGAAGCAATCAGGACACGAGAAACTGGTTTAGAAAGGTTAAGTGGCTGAAGGATTAATCTTTCAACATCCATGCCATCAGGGACAAGGCTTGAAGATTGGGGTGGCGTAGGCACCCACCATTTTGAGTGATTAGAAGCTGGTCCTTTCCCAAGGGAATGTGCCTGCGAATGGAGAGATCCTGAAGTATTAGAAACCACACTTGGCGAGGCCAGTTAGGTGCTATCAGGATCATAATTCCCTTGTCCTGTCATAACTTCTCGAGAGTCTTCGAGAGAAGTGGAAGTGGAGAGAATGCATATAATAGTCGACAACCACTTAAATTTAAAGAAGTTCATCAATCACACAACCAAGTACTGCTTCTTTAAACTACAGGTGCTAAAAAGACTAGAACCTCTCCTACACCTTCACGACTTCAGATCTGTCCTCCAAGCTATCATATTCTCTAAGAACGACTATAGCAATTCCATTCTATTAGGTCTCCCCGCTTCCTCCACCAAACCTCTTCAGATGCTCCAAAACGCAGCCGCCAGAATCCTAACAAACACCAACAGAAGAGAGCACATTACATCCATCCTTAGAGATCTACACTGGTTACCAATAACCTTCAGAATCCTCCACAAATCCCTTACCATCATTCACAAAACCATTCACCACCAGGTACCCATCGACTTGCAACTCCCACTCAGACTCCACACCTCTTCAAGACCTATCAGGGAAGCTTACAAAGGATCCCTGCATGCCCACCCTACCAAAGCCACCCATCTTTCAACCACTAGAGAACGGGCCTTCTCAACGGCGGGACCAACCATATGGAACGCTATCCCCCCGATCTAAGACAGGAACCCTGTTTGCTGAATTTCAGGAAAAAACTCAAGACCTGGCTCTTTCAACAAGCCTTCCCCTAACCCAGACATACACAAGTTAAGCCATATCAGCCTTACCTCAGATCATGTACTAAAGCCTTCTATTTAATGCAAGGCATCTCAGACATTGTAACTGATCACGGCACACCAGGTCAAACTCTGTAAATAATTCTCTATAACTACCAAGTTTCCTATCTGCTGCAGCTTCCTCTTCTTCTGAGTTCCATCACCCTTGTTTTATTGTAACTTTTTACCTCTTCGTTGTGATTAATGTCAATGTTATGGTTAATGTTAAATCCCCTTGTTCCTTGTAAACCGATATGATATAATTTGTATCATGAATGTCGGTATAAAAAAAGAACTAAATAAATAAATAAATATAGGAGACCGGTTGTCCATGAGAGGGAGATTGCGTCTCTTGGCTGATAGTGTTGGCTGTGCGTGAGAGAGCAGAAGTTGTCTACTTTGCGATTTTGAGGTGACGCAAAGAGGTCTATTTGAGGATAACCCCATTGTGGAAAGATCGAGTTCGCTACTGAGGGGTTGAAAGGTGCGACTCAGCTTGTCTGCCAACACATTGTCCACTCCCGGCAAGTAGGTGGCCCTGAGGTACATCGAGTGGGAGAGGGCCTCCGCCCATATCTGTGCAGCTTCCTGACAAAGAAGGTAGGAGCCCGTCCCTCCCTGTTTGCTGATGTACCACATGGCCACCTGGTTGTCTGAATGGATCAGAATGACTTGATTGGAGAGGCGATCCTGAAATACCCTGAGAGCATATCTGATTGCTCGAAGCTCCAGGAAATTTATTTGGTGTTTGGCTTCCTCTGGAGACCAAGATCCTTGTGTGTGCAGATCGACCACGTGGGCTCCCCAGCTGAGGTTGGAAGCATCGGTGGTGAGAGCTATTTGAGGGTCTGGAGCCTGGAAGGGCAAGCCTTGGAGGAGATTGACCTGATTTCTCCACCAGGCGAGAGACTGATGGAGTGAGTCAGTTACATGGACAATGGTTGACAGGGGCTGAATGGATTGAGTCCATTGTGACCTTAGAGTCCACTGCATGACTCTCATGGCCAAGCGGGCCATTGGGGTGACCTGAACTGAGGACGCCATGTGTCCCAGGAGGATGAGAAAGTGGTGTGCAGTCGTGGAGTGCTGAGACTGCAGCTGGTGTGCAAGAGACACGAGAGTGAGAGCTCACTGTTGAGGCAGAAAAGCCTTTGCCTGCAAGGTGTCCAAGTCTGCCCCAATGAACGATAAGGTTTGAGATGGGACTAAGTAGGATTTGTCGTAGTTGACGAGAAATCCGAGCAAAATTAGAGTGTGTAAAGTAAGATGTAGGGATGACAGAGCAGCTTGCTGAGTGGGATCCCTGATTAACCAATCATCTAGATAGGGGTAGATGTGAACACCTTGAGTCCTGAGGAAGGCTTCAACTATGACGAGGCATTTTGTGAAGACTAGTGGTGCAGATGCTAGGCCGAATGGAAGCACTCAGTACTGATAGTGCTTGGGGCCTAGTAGAAACCTCAAGTATTTGCAATGGGATGGAATTATCGTGATATGAGCATATGCATCTGGAGGTCTAGAGAGCAGAGCCAGTCTCCTCTTTGTAGAAGAGGAAGAAGAAAGCCCAATGTTACCATTTTGAACTTCTCTCACTGGAGGTACTTGTTGAGGGCACGTAGGTCCAGAATTGGATGAACACCCCCTGATTTTTGGGGGATTAGAAAGTACCGGGAATAGAAACCTAGGCCGCGCTGAGAGTAGGGTACTGGTTCTGTTGCCTTGGACTGGAGGAGGAGGGAGACCTCCTGTTCCAGAAGAATAGAGTGATCGGATGTTCTCCAAGTCAGTAGAGGTGGGGAGTCCGGTGGAATGGAGAGAAAGTTCAGAAGATAACCCTGAGCAATTATCACCAGGACCCACTGGTCTGAGATGATTGAGTGCCACCTGTTGTTGAAATGGCACAATCGACCTCCCACTGGTATGTGGGGCAATGGAAGCTGGTTGCTGCTCTCTATGCAGGAGTCAAAAAAAGGAAGCAGGACCTGGTTGAGGAGCTGCTTGTGGTTTTTGTTTTCGTATCTGACAAAACTGGGTTTTTTGAAATGGTCTCGTAGAACGGGTTCTAGCTAGTGGTGGGTAGAATTTCTTCGGGCGGAAGAATGACTTCTTAGAGTCCTTTCGGAAGGGCTGTTTTGAAGAGTACTCAGAAGGCATCAGAGAGAGCTGTCTTAGGGTCTCCTGATGGTCCTTGAGTTCCGCCACCGTTCGTTGAATCTGCTCGCCAAACAGATTATCTCCTACACAAGGCAGGTTGGATAATCTCTTTTGTACTTCAGGGCGAAGGTCAGAAGACTTGAGCCAAGCCCATCATCTTGCCGAGATAGCAGCTGCAGATACCCTGGTAGATAGATATCGTAAGATGATCTGATCTCATGCCTGCCTGCCTCAAAACCCTTGTTTACTAGGGTTTGGAGTTGATCTTGAAATTGCTGAGGCAGGGAGTCTGTCAAGTCTTGTATCTGCTTAAATAAGACTCTATTATATTGGGTCATATAGAGCTGATAAGAGGCAATTCTGGAGATGAGCATTGATCCCTGGAAGACATGGCGACCAATGGCATCTAGAAATTTCTGTTCCTTGCCTGGGGTAAAGGAAGTGTGAGGTTTTGATCTCCTTGCTCTTTTCTGGGCAGATTCTACAACCACAAATTAGTGATCCAATTGAGGTTTGTGAAAGCCTAGAGCTGACTGTACGAGATAGGTGGTTTCAGCTTTCCTGTTGACTGGAGCAACAGAACCAGTTCTTTTTGAGGAAATCCAGAAGAACCTGCTGGATAGGGATGGAGGTTATTTCCTTGGGAGCATCCAGGAATTGTAGCAACTCCATCATTTGATGCCTATTGTCCTGTTCCATCTGTAATTAGAAGGGAACCAATTCAGACATCTTCACAAAATTTATAAAGGAAAGGTCCTCTGGAGGAGAACGCTTTCTGCTTTCAGTAGGTGAAGGTGGTGAAGGCAGATCATCGGTGTCTGGTGAAGAATCATCAGTCCAGGTATCATAGAGATCAGCACCTGCTCCTCTAGAGACTAGTGGAGGATGGGGCGGTGGGATCCCTGAAGGTCCTGGTGTAGGCTCTGAAGGACTTGAAGGAATAACTGGAGCCACTGATGAAGGCATCGAAGGCACTGGTGCAGGCATCGAGGGCATCGATGGATGGCTCAGTGGCACCAACGGATATATCGGCACCGATGGATGAATCGGTGGCATCGATGGATGTATCGGCATCGATGGCTGAGGCATCAGCAGAACTCCCAATGGAGGGATGCGGAACGGTGCTTCTCCTTCCGATGACAAAGTAAGCGGGGAGGGCACAGGAGCCTTCAGTGACCCAGGGTCCATCGGTGGAAAAGCGACCATGAGTACTTCCATCCTCGAGAGCAGCGGTGCCAACGCTGCTGGAATCGGGTCGGTGGTCGGTTCCGCATTCGGTACCGGTGTGGGTGCCGGAGGAACTTGGAGTTGATGCATCGCCTTGTCGATGGCCTCCTGAACCATCCGGTCCAGTTCTTCTCGGAGACCTGGAGCAAGCAGCCTCAGCTCCGGAACAGAAGAAGGAGTCAGAGGCATAGGCGGAGTCGCGGCTCCCGATACCCTGTCGGGTGAGGGTTGCCTCAGTGAACCAGTCGCCGAAAAGGTCGGTGCCTTTTCTGGACGGGGTTTCTTCGACAGCGGCTCGAACGATGACGAGGTCGATGATTTCGCTCCCTCGATGGTCCGAGACTTTCGATGCCGGTGGCGATGTTTATCTCTACAATCCCTACGGTCCTGAGGGGGAGTAGAGGGTGTTAAAGGCCGAGAAGTCGTCAAAACTTTGACAGAAGTGTTCCGTGATTGGGCTCCATCCTGTGATGTCACCCCATATGTGAGGATTATCATCCTGCTTGTCCTGTGAGAATGTCAAAAACACACCACAGCTTCAAAAGAGAGCACCGATAACAGTTGCATGAACCCTCGAAGGCAGCACGAGAGGCAAAGTGGCAAGACAAGTGGCATCAACATTCTACAGCACAATGAACGGGGAACATAGCAAGCAGAAAGAGTGTCAGAAAAAAACCACAAGGCGCTGATAAAGGGACAAAGCAGCAGAAAGAATAGCACCAACACACTGAGGAACCATGATAGTGGCAAGAACACCACAAGGAGTAGAGTTGTCTGGTGTGTGGCAGCAAGGCAGAGTGGCAGAAAGTTGATAGGGGCAAGACAGGCTGGCATAGTGGAGGTAGTCAGGTCTCTGTGGTGTTGATAAGAACAAGACAGGCAGACACAGTGGAGGTAGTCTAGTCCATGTGGTGTTGATAGGGGCAAGACAGGCTGGCAGAGCTGAGGTAGTCAAGTCGCTGTGGTTTTGATAGGGGCAAGACAGTCTGGCAGAGTGGAGGTAGTCTGGTCCCTGTGGTGTTGATAGGGGAAAGACAAAGAGGCAAGACAAGATGAGGCTCAGCCCGCGGACGGTGTTAGGCTGGTAGTAGTGACCCCAGCGCGCCAGGACCAGAACTTCTCGGAGTCGGGTTGTTTGTGAATGCAGCCAAAAGTGGGTGGTAAACTCCATCTAAGGCTAAATACCGGCACGAGACCGATAGTCAACAAGTAGTTCAATAAAAAAAAAAGTGCAGTAAAAGAAAGCCTGGCTGCCTGGC
Organism: Rhinatrema bivittatum; assembly: GCF_901001135.1. Classification (NCBI taxonomy): domain Eukaryota; kingdom Metazoa; phylum Chordata; class Amphibia; order Gymnophiona; family Rhinatrematidae; genus Rhinatrema; species Rhinatrema bivittatum. The sequence continues at coordinate 237,170,864 of NC_042618.1, read as the reverse complement.
AGGCACAGCAGCAAAAAAGAACAAATATCTTTTTCAGCAATAGAAAATTAATAGTAGCAAACTAGCAATAGCAATTGAATAAAGATTTAAGACACTCTAAGAGAGCTCAAACAGCAAACAAACTTCTCAGAACCCAAGAAGAAAGTGCACTGTGGTATGCTTGCTTAAGGTAGAAAATCAGGAAAAGCATCACAGAGCACTGAGAGCAGTGATTGGCTGAATTAGAAAAATGATTTGAGTTCAAGAGAGTGTGAAACCGCTAAGAGTTTAGTCTGACAGGGGTGGCGGATCCCCCTTGGGTGGGGAATGTTGCCCACATGGCCCCAGCCCCCGCAGTGCACATTTCCTCCACGGTGGTGCGCCGCAACTGGCTCTGGCTCAGCTGGGAAGGTGGAGCGTGTTATAGCCACCCTGGCAGCAGCTTTGCCGTTTCCCCCGGGGCCGAGGGAGATGACCGCCACTGCACCCTCCTCCAGAATCCCCTCCCCCTCGCGAGGGGAGCGTGGTGAAGGGGGACGGGGACCCCTGTATGCGGCGCAATTGTCAACCGAGGCGTACTGTCCACCCGACCCATCTTGAAATACGGACCAAGTAGTCTAACACGCGTGCTAGGACCTGAAAGATGATGAACTATGCCTGGATGGGGTGGAGCTGCTGCAGGTGCAGATCTTGGTGGTAGTAGCAAATATTCAAACAAGAGCCCCGGGGAGAGTTCTCTTTTCTTTGTGAAGGATTGGGCTCCCTGGAATGGGTTGGCCCCAAGAGTGGGGCCCGAGCCTCGGGAAGTGTAATGAAGTGGAGAAAGTTTCCATGTGAACAGGTTCAACATGGGTCAGCGGGTGTTAAGAGATAGGCAATAGGGATGTGAATCGTTTTTTGACGATTTAAAATATCGTCCGATATATTTTAAATCGTCAAAAATCGTTAGGGCCACGATACAATACCAATTCCCCCGATTTATCGTTAAAAAATCGTAAATCGGGGGAAGGGGAGGGCAGGAAAACCGGCACACTAAAACCCCCTAAAACCCACCCCCGACCTTTTAAATTAAATCCCCCACCCTCCCGAACCCTCCCCCCAAATGCTTTAAATTACCTGGGGATCCAGCGGTGGTCCAGAACGGCGGCGGTCCGGAACGGCCCCCTCAATTGAATCCTTTTGTCTTCAGCCGGCGCCATTTTGCAAAATGGCCGCCGCAAAATGGCGGCAGCCATAGACAAAAACGATTCGATGCAGGAGGTCGTTCCGGACCCCCGCTGGACTTTTGGCAAGTCTTGTGGGGGTCAGGAGGCCCCCCCAAGCTGGCCAAAAGTTTCTGGGAGTCCAGCGGGGTTCAGGAAGCGATTTCTTGCCGCGAATCGTTTTCCGTACGGAAAATGGCGCCGGCAGGAGATCGACTGCAGGAGGTTGTTCAGCGGCGGTCCGGAACCCCCGCTGAACGACCTCCTGCAGTCGATCTCCTGCCGGCGCCATTTTCCGTACGGAAAACGATTCGCGGCAAGAAATCGCTTCCTGAACCCCGCTGGACTCCCAGAAACTTTTGGCCAGCTTGGGGGGGCCTCCTGACCCCCACAAGACTTGCCAAAAGTCCAGCGGGGGTCCGGAACGACCTCCTGCTTTGAATCGTTTTTGTCTATGGCCGCCGCCATTTTGCGGCGGCCATTTTGCAAAATGGCGCCGGCTGAAGACAAAAGGATTCAATTGAGGGGGCCGTTCCGGACCGCCGCCGTTCTGGACCACAGCTGGATCCCCAGGTAATTTAAAGCATTTGGGGGGGGGGGTTCGGGAGGGTGGGGGATTTAATTTAAAGGGTCGGGGGTGGGTTTTAGGGGGTTGGCTCACGATTTTAACGATTTTTCACGATATTTTTAAAACCCAAACGGCAACAATACGATTCCCTCCCCCTCCCAGCCGAAATCGATCGTTAAGACGATCGAGGACACGATTCACATCTCTAATAGGCGACGCCCGGGGAGAGTTCCCTTTCCTTTGTGCAGGAAAGGGCTCCCCGGAATGGGTTCACCCCTAGAGTGGGGCCTGAGCCTGGGCAAGTGTGGTGAAGTGCAGGAGGTTTCCATGTGAACAGCGGTTCAACATGGGTCAGCGGGTAATAAGAGATAGGCGACACCTGGGGAGAGTTCCCTTTCCTTTGTGCAGGAGAGGGCTCCCTGGAATGGGTTTGCCCCAAATGTGTGGTGGTTCCGTTGGCGACTAGTGAGCTCTCACCAGTCTTTTAAAATCTGGTAGATGAAGCAGATATACAAACGAGAATTTTGAAGGCCGAGGCGGAGGAGGTTTCCATGTGAACAGTGGTTCAACATGGGTCAGCGGGTGTTAAGAGATAGCCGACACCTGGGGAGAGTTCCCTTTCCTTTGTTCAGGAAAGGGCTCCCTGGAATGGGTTCACCCCTGGAGTGGGGCCCGAGCCTGGGCAAGTGTGGTGAAGTGGAGGAGGTTTCCATGTGAACAGCGGTTCAACATGGGTCAGCGGGTACTAAGAGATAGGTGAGCCACGGACAGAACGCGGAAAGGCAGCTGGCGCTACCTCCTTTTCGTCTCCCACTATGACCTCAGATCAGACGTGGTAACCCGCTGAATTGACGGAAGGGCACCACTAGGAAGATGAACTTGTTCCAGCTCTTCGCCATTCAGTTGATTACTGCTGCCATACTGCGCAAGGCGGGGCGAGAAACGGATGGACCTGCAGGGGCTGGTCATCAAGAGCAATCATTTCCCCGATGCACAGTGGTTAGGTCATGCCCTTGTAGTGATGTAAGGGCTGGTGAACACAAAGAAATAGATGCCTGGATCTTTTCCAACACTTTATTATGCAGAGACGTATCCAATAAAAGCGCCCGACTCAGGCCGAGTTTCGCAGCTTTACAGCCGCTGCCTCAGGGGCTACAAATAAAGTGAATAATTGCATAAAATAAATATTTCATAAACAATCAAACCATTTTCTTCAAAAATAAATAACATCATTAAGATCTCACAAATATTAAAAAGAATTTTATATAAAAGAATAAACATCCTTTTTAAACATTACTAAGATCTACAGTTCACAAATCATAAGATCACAATTAAAAGGATCACAATAAAAATGATCACAATTAAAAGGTGACAACAAATGATTAATTGAACTAGTTTAGTTCTAGAAAAACATGTCTATCCATTTAAAACAAAACTTCATATTTTCTGATCCATTAAAAAAATTGTATTTAAAAATTGAGGTAAAATATAACTAATTTACCTCCACTATTCAAATCAGTGATGCTGTTTCTTCCAGTAACTTGTAACGGTTTGTCAGCAATACAAGAACAACTAGAAAAAACCAACCATTATTGAAAAAACATATCAAGTTCAAAATTCAATCTGATTGATATAAACATGTGGCAAAACCTAACTCTAATATTACATTTATATTCCTCAAATATATTCATTAGCGTTTTTATCATATATGCATAGTTAAAAATGCTAAAATCACATTGTGAATTTTAAATCACAAATTTAAGTGGCTCATATATATATCTGTAGCGTTTTAATTATGATTGCATAGCTAGAGACAAAAAAATCAAAAAAATCACAATGCCTAAATCCAGCTTGGTTATATATTAAGTTCTAACTTGTTGCTTAATTACAATACAATTAAAAAAACAGCTTGTAAATACTATGTATCATTGTATCAATTATTTTCCTTGCTTCTGTTGTATTTAGTAATGTTACAAAGTATTTAAAAACTGATAACCACAAACCTAATCAAACATGTGCAGCACATTCAAGCTTGCTTACGATCTTCGCTGTCAATTATAGTTCCTGCTTATGATGTTTTTGATCGCGCTGAAGTGTATTTTGAAAACCAATGATAACCACACAATTACTCAAACTTGTGCAGCATGCTAAAACCTAGTGTGATCCTCGCTGAGATTAAGCTTATACAGCATACTACTAAATTCTTCTCTAAAATCAAAGGTGCATGCACTGCCCACAATATAAGCGCCGACAGTCTTATTGGAAGGTAAGTAATTATAATGTGGTACTCAACTGATTTGTATAGCACTGTCACGCTTCTATGTCATAAGCTATGCCGATAACAAATCAACCAGTGCAGCACAAATTATGTTAAAGAAGCTTGCAATCATTCGTAGCACTTCTTAACTCGCTATTCAATTTTTACTGTAACTAATTCAGCAAGCTCACCTCGTATACATTCTAATCAGAAAATATCTTTGTAGTGAATTTCTTAGAAATATATCGCATACCTTAAACTCCAGGGTTTATATTCGAAGCCAGCATATCACACTGCAGTCTCTGCTTTCATCTATTTTAGACCGTGTCTGATCCGCCATTTTTAAATGGTCAAATTTGGCGCCAAAAACATCGACAACTACTAAAAATATCATTATTGCTAAAATAATAAATATAAACAAACAAACCCGATATGGCATAAAATAAATTCTAAAAATTGTGTTATAGAAAAATAATCTTGAATGAAAACCAATAGTTTATCGTGCACTGTCAATCAAATGAATGGGCGTGGTTTGTGCTATGCCGACGAGGATCTCAAATTGACAGTACACTAAAACTGTATTGTAAATTATATATATACTTAAACAGTAGTACTTTTACTATTATAAAACTTGATGGATGGAAAGATAAAAACAACACTTCTAAAAAATGATAACCACTTGCATATATGATAAAACATGTATATAAAATACATTATTTATGTTAAAAATACTAAAATATAAAAATATAAAAATCAGATATTTGCCACATGGTTTTGATGTAAATAGATAATAACAAAATGAGAAATTATCTCAAATAAATGTATTAATAATGGTTGTTCACAAATCACACCAAATCATTATCATACAAACAGACAAAAATTATTTAAAATTCAATTCAAATGACACAGAAACTGTCATTTATAAAAATACTGACAAATCAGTCTCCATGTTTAAACCATGCGGTGCCATGGTGTTAAATTCATAAATATATTTTTGCTCAATTTGTAATAATAATTTGTCCAAATTTCCACCTCTCCAGTTTAAACTCGGTTGTTGGATCACACAAAACTTGTATTCTTCAAATTTGTGATTATATTCAATAGAATGATCAACCAAAGGTTTTGAACTGACACTTCTTTTAATACTACTATTATGTTCTAAAATACGTTTATTGAATACTCTGATTGTTTTACCAATATAAAATTTGTTGCATGGGCAGATGGCTGCATAAACCACTCCCTTACTTTTACAGTTCGTGAAGGAATAAAGCTTAAAGTCTTTATTACGTCCTGGTATATGTAAAGAGTTGGTCTTCATATTAACTTTACATACTGTACAATTACCGCATGGACGGTGACCTGGCGGTCTCTTATCACGTATTACATTTCTTGGTAAAGCAGATGGAGCCAATATATCTTTTAAATTTTTATCTCTCTTATTGGCTATCATTAATCTCTTATTTTTAAAAGCTGGTATAACTTGTATTATTGGCCAGAACTTCCTTAAAACAGTATTAATGTGGTACGACATATGTGTAAAAGTAATGTGACAAACTAAACAGTCTTTAGCCTTTCCATTTTTATTACTATTTTTGTTATTCAATAGAGTACGCTGGTCATGTTTCTTTGCTCTATCTAAGCCGTTCTGGATATGCTGCATGGGATAATCCTTTTCTAAAAATCTCTGCTTCATTTGTATAGATCTTTTTTCAAAAATTTCCTCCGTAGTGCAAAGCCATTTTAATCTTAAAAACTGTGAATAGGGAAGATTCTTTAGCAAGGATCTATTATGGCTGCTCGTGTAATGCAACAATTTATTAGTGTCAGTCGGTTTCCTAAATATATCTGTAACAAATTTACCATCAATCAAAGTAATCTGGATGTCTAAAAATGAAATAGATAAACCACTATGACTCATTGTGAATTTCAAATTGAAATCTAGTGAATTTAACCAAATAAAAAATTCATTGAGTCTCTGTAGACTTCCTTTCCATAATAGAAAAATGTCATCAATGAATCTTCTCCAGAGAAGTATATTACTTGTGAATACATGAGATCTCAGATAGTCCTTTTCAAACTGGGCTACATATAGATTCGCAACCGAGGGGGCCATTTTAGACCCCATTGCAATTCTTTTAATCTGTTGATAAATGTTTTTATCAAAGCTGAAGAAGTTTTTTGTCATTGCTATTGTCGCCAAATTGATCAAAAATTTGTTTGGAATACGTTTGTGTATTGTACATGTCTGAAAGATCTGTGTCATAATTTCTAATGCTGCAGCCTGAGGTATGTTTGTTAGGGATGTGAATCGTTTTTTGACGATTTAAAATATCGTGCGATATATTTTAAATCATCAAAAATCGTTAGAGTTGATATTTAATAGGAAGGGGGAGGGCGGGAAAACCGGCACACTAAAACATCCCTAAAACCCACCCCGACCCTTTAAAATAAATCCCCCCCCCTCCCGAACCCCCCCCCCCCAAATGTCTTAAATTACCTGGGGTCCAGTGGGGGGTCCCATTGTGATCTTCCACTCTCGGGCCACGGGTGCGTTGATAGAAAATGGCGCCGGCGCTACCTTTGCCCTGTCATATGACAGGGCAAAGGTAGCGCCGGCGCCATTTTGATTCCTGTACCCCGACGTCACGAGCGTAGGAGATCGCTCCCGGATCCCCGCTGGACCCCCAGGGACTTTTGACCAGCTTGGGGGGGCCGTACGGCAAAATGGCGCCGGCCATATGGCAACACGATTCGAGTGCAGGAGGTCGTTCCCGGACCCCCGCTGGACTTTTGGCAAGTCTTGTGGGGGTCAGGAGGCCCCCCCAAGCTGGCCAAAAGTCCCTGGGGGTCCAGCGGGGGTCCGGGAGTGATCTCCTATGCTCGTGACGTCGGGGTACAGGAATCAAAATGGCGCCGGCGCTACCTTTGCCCTGTCATATGACAGGGCAAAGGTAGCGCCGGCGCCATTTTCTATCAACGCACCCGTGGCCCGAGAGTGGAAGATCACAACGGGACCCCCCCACTGGACCCCAGGTAATTTAAGACATTGGGGGGGGGGGTTCGGGAGGGTGGGGGATTTATTTTAAAGGGTCGGGGTGGGTTTTAGGGATGTTTTAGTGTGCCGGTTTTCCCGCCCTCCCCGATTTACGATTTACACGATATTTAAAAAAACAAGACCGTGACGATTCGATTCCCTCCCCCCCCAGCCGAAATCGATCATTAAGACGATCGATCACACGATACACATCTCTAATGTTTGCATACAATGATTCAATATCTAGTGTCACCATAACAGCATCCTCATTAATCTCATCTGAAACATTTAATGATTCTAATGTGAGAATAAAATCTGAAGAATCACGGATGTAACTTGGTGCTTCTGAAACTAATGTTTTAAGAAAAATGTCAAGAAATGAAGAAATGGGTTCTAATAATGATCCTATAGCTGAGACAATTGGTCTACCAGGGGGGTTGATTAAAGATTTGTGTACCTTGGGTAGTATATAAAGGGTCGGCATGATTGGATTGTCAACCTTTAGAAAACTTAATTCTTTTCTTGTAAGAAAACCTCTTTCGCTGGCAATTTTCAATAGATCATCTATTTCTTCTTTAATGATATTGGTAGGATTCTTATCAAGTTTCAAATAGAAGGTTTGATCTGATAATTGACGTTCTACTTCTTTTATATAGTTAACAGTGTCCATAATAACTATAGAACCTCCTTTGTCTGCTGATTTGATCACAACTGAGTTATCATTTTTTAACTTTCCCATTGCATCCCTTTCTTTCTTAGTTATATTAAAAAATATTTTGTTCATTGCCATATCTTCAATCTTACCAATCTCTTCTAAGATTAGCGCTTCAAAAGTTTGTATGACTGGATTAGATGTTGCGAAATGCAACGAGAGTGACTTACATCAATCAGCAGGGAGGAAACAAGAGCCAGCAAGTGTTGCAGTAAACAGCCCAACTTATGAAATGGGCAGAAGTGTATTTTCAGGAGATCTAAGCCTCGTACATTGCAGGAAAAGACAATGTAAGAGCAGACTTTCTCAGCAGATAGAGTCTGGATCCAGTGTATCGGTGGGGTCTTCCATTTCTGGACCTGCTGGTGACTTCCCGCAATGCACTTCTTCACACACAGGAGAGATCAAAAGTCCTTGGGCATATATGCCCTCATGCAAGAGTGGTCAGAGGGCAAGCTATTATATGCCTTTTCCCCATGGCCCATATGGAGCAGAATGATTTGGAGGAGCAAGAGTCACACGGGGATGGTGCTTCTGGTGGCTACGGTTTGGCCCAGAAGTCTGTGGTATGCAGATTTGTGAAGGCTCCTGGTGGACTCTCCCCTCTGGTTTCCATCTCACAGGGATCTGCTACAGCAGGAGCCTGTTGTTCACGAAGATCTGACTCAATTATGTCTTACGCTATGGCCCTTGGATATTCTACTGCGGTGATTGCCACCTTGCTCCAAGTGAGAAAGTTTTCCATTTCCTTAGCCTATATGCGCTTTTGGCGAGTGTTTGAGGCTTGGTGTGAACATTGAGGGGTTCCTCCTCATTCAGTTAAGATCCCACTCATTTTTTAATTTTTGCAGGATGGATTGAATAAAGGATTGGCCCTTAGTTCATTAAAGGTACAGGTGGTGGCTCTTGCCTGTTTCTGAGGTTAGGTGAATGGTAGACCGTTGTCTGTTTAACCAAATATGGCTCATTTCTTAAAGGAGTGAAGTATCTTCATCCTCCCTTAAGGTTACAGGTGCCTTTGTGGAGTCTTAGTCTAGTTTTGGATTTTTGGTGGGCCCCACTTTTTGACCAATGCGTAGCCTTTCCTTGAGGTTACGGACCTTGAAAATGATGTTTCTTGTGGCAATTTGTTCTGTGCATAGAGTATCCGAACTGCAGGCCTTGTCTTGCTGGGAGCCATTTTTAAGGGTGACACTGGGGGTGATACAGCTGTTCCTTCTTTTTTGATCTCGAATTTTCACTTGAACCAGTCAATTTCCCTGCTGTCTCTGGACAGGAAAGAGATGTAGAAGAATATCGCCTATTATGGCCCTTGGATGTCAAGAGGTGTATCTTGAGGTATTTGGAGGTTTCTAAACCTCTCATGAAGACGGATAGCCTGTTTGCTCTCCATAGTGGGAGAAAACAGGGTGAGCCAGTGTAGCAGGCTACAATAGCCCACTGGACTAAGAAGATAGTCATGGCTTTGCCTAGTCAGATTAGGGATCATTCCACTAGGTTTCAGGCAGTGTCATGGGCAGAGGTTAGATTGCTGTCTCCCATTGACATTTGCCGAACTGCGACGTGGTCGCCTGGATGTGCAGGCCCGGGAGGACACGTGCGGTATTGATCAGACCTCAGACAGCCTCCAGCCTTGTTCGGGAGTAGCTTTGGTACATCCTACTAGTTTTGGATCCACCTGTCCATATTCTAAGAAAAGAGAAATTACTACTTACCTGATAATTTCCTTTTCATTAATAAGGCCATGTGGATCTATCTTCCTGCCCATGGCTGCCAGATGGTTGTGCTATTGTCCTCCTGTGTGGCTGCGTGTTCCAGGGGTTACTGGTAAATGTTACTCCAGTCCCTAGACTAGTGTTATTACACTCTTTGACATGAGCTCAGTATTTTTCCTGTTGGCTAAGTGCTGGAATGGTTAAGTGTTAATAATCAAGTTTTGCAAGTTTGTCCACAGTTGGCTTTTGCAGAGAATACTGGTGAGCTGATGTCAGTTCAGGGGGAATATATACCATGATGTTGGCTTTGCTCCATCTCCATCTGCTGGTAGAGATGCATAATCTACTGGTTTTGGATCCACCTGTCTTTATTAAAGAAAAGGAAATTACCAGGTCAGTGTAATTTCTCATTATGTCTGGTAGATGCTCCAACTTAAGCAGGCACATTCTCATTCTCTCATAGTTGTTGTATAAAGGAAGAGGCAGCCTTGTGATCTGCAAAGATTGATGTCACCCCATTGTGCTGAACCCTTAGTCTCACTGGATACATCATCAAGTAGGGGATTTTCAATTTCTGTAGCTCCTTTTTGATATCCCCAAAGTGCTGCTTCGTTTTTTTACAGTTTACACTTCCATAGAAAAGACTTGAAAGAAGTAAACTCTGCAGCCCTGGTAAAAGATCTCCAGCTGGCCTCCAGTATATGTCACTATAATTATGCAAATGCAGGGTCAAAGTTTGAGGTCTCCTACCCTCTTCTTGGGACAGAGCCAAAGCCCAGACCGTGTGATGAATCCTTAGTACGTCATTCTTGCACTTCAAGTTGAGCACTGTAGAGATCGATTGTGCTAGGAACCTTGAGGAGTCTCCACCTTCTGCCTTCTCTGGGACTCCAACTATCTTCAGGTTATTGCAGCATCCTCGAGATCTTCTAATTTATCCTTGATGCTTTTGTGCAATGTGCACCTTCTGCAATGTCTCCATGAGCGTCTAGTAAACAAGAGACATTTCCATGTCCTTCATGTGCTCCACCATGTTGTCCAAAGCTGCATTGGTCTTCACAACAGTAGAAACTAATTGCCCAACCCTGACCACTGACTCTAGCTTTGTCTCAAGGCACATATGTATGTTAACAAGATAAAAAAATTATTAAATAAAAGTTACCTGAGCTGCTGCATAAGCTGGGCACACAGAGACAGCAAGCTGCTCTTTTGTTTGGGTACTGCCTCTTCCCCGGTATCAGCTGTTAAAGCCAAGGGAGCAAATAGAGCTGCTGCTGGTTTAGTTTAGCAGCCTGTCATAGCCTTTACTCTTAAAGGAGACAGGTTATATGAGCAACACAGGGGCAAGCACAGAAGTAAAATAAAAGAAATCAAAGTAAAAAAATAAAAGCTAAGACAGAGTAAAATAAAGGCAAGGGGGGGAAGGACAAGCTGCAAAGGGCACTTACCAAGCTCCTGCAGCAGTGACAACTTACCACAGATCCCCTCCCTAGCAGTGACAGAGGCACATTGAAGCACATAGCACAGCAGTAACAGCAGCAAGGGATGCTGGGATAGTATCTGCTACCCAGCTATATGAGAGAGGGTCCTGGAGAGAAAGAAGAATCCCAGTAAGCCAATCCATGTAGCCCCTGGGAAAAATAGTTTAAAAATAAATGCATGAACTAGATTGAGTGTTGGGGTGACCAGTGCTAGCTCCCAATACGTGTGCAAGGCTGGTTTCGTGTATTTATGTGGCCAAGGAAAGCCCCTGTGCTACGACTCCAGTCTAAGCAAGAATCCAATTCAGAATTTCACTGTGACTTCCTTGCTGAGATTCAGGTTTGCCAGCTTGCCAAGTAATTAGAATTTCCATGAGGTGTTCTCTATGTGAGAAAATGCAGTGAAGAGGCCAGTAGAAGGATACCCTATTTTCTGCAGTGCTTCCATTTAATTTAAAGTTACTGAAAGTTATTTGAATGATCCAGACTGTGCCAAAAATTTTCCCCCTGCTTACAACAGCCAGCAGGAATGATCATTTTTGGCACGTGTAGCCAAACCCTTTTTTCTGACCTGGGGTACTCATCCTCTGCTGATAATGACAGAGAAAATAGTACCCAGGGGTCCTCGGGGGTAACATGTACAATTACAAAAAAATGTTTTTCCCCTGCTTACAACAGCCAGCAGGAATGATAAAAAATTTTTATAATTGTACATGTTACCCCCGAGGACCCCTGGGTACTATTCTCTGACATTATCAGCAGAGGATGGGTACCCTAGGTCAGAAAAAAGGGTTTGGCTACATGTGCTTTTGCCAGAAAGAAGTTAACATCTGAAAAGAAAGGTAGCAGCTGAAGCAGGCTGGAAATAGAAAGTAATAGAGAGAAAGAAACAGCAAAGAAGGAAAATAGCTGGAACACAACAGAGGCAAAATCATTGCTCCTGCCAATCCACAGGACCTGCTCTAATGCTAGCATGGCAAACTCGCAGCTCAGCCCCCTCACCTCTCTCAAGTGAATCCAGTGCGTGGTCCCTCATCTCTGGCAGCAGTAGGCCGCCGGCTTCATCCTCCGGCCACCCCTTGTGCCTCCGGCTCAGTTACAGACCCTGGTACCTCCGTGTGGCCCACGGAGAGACGCTGTTACTCGGCACTGTGCCTCTCCCTAGGCGCGCACACACATCACTGTGACTTAAGTAGGGCCCGCGGCGGGAACCGAGTCGCAGCCCCCAAATGATGACGTCAGCAGAGCTCCGGTATATAAGCCCGGGCTTCGCTTCCTAGCATTGCCTTTCCAACAGGTCTCCTTGCTGGTCGAGTACTCATTGCCTCCTGAGAGATTTTCCTCATTCCTGTGTTCCTGATCCTCGTTGACTCCTGTTCCTGGTTTCCTGTTCTCCAACCTACCCTCGGATTGCCTTCTCAAATCCCGACCTCTTCTTTGCCTGACCATGCCGTTGACTCTCTCCAAGCCCGGACCTCTGGTTTGCCTATCCATGCCTTTGACTCTCTCCAAACCCGGACCTCTGCATTGTCTGACTACTCCATTGCCTCTCTGCAGACCCAGACCACGTTTGACCATCTCCTCACTCAGACCTAATCCATGCTTGCCACCACTTCCAGATTGCCGCCAGCCCTGACTCAAGCTTGCCCTACGATGCCTCCTCAGTCTACATCCTGGACTTGGCCTATTCAGGCTTCAGCCTGTTCTTGTTCGGGCGCCTCCTGTCTGACTTTTGTTCCTTTGGCACCCGGGTCTCCGGGACTCTACCTCATCCAGTATAGACTGTACTATTTCTCTGTTGCTGTCTCTGGGCTGACCTTGATCCTTCCATCGACGATGACATATGGAGGCCCACCTAAGTCCAGCCAGCCCCGGTACCCAAAGGATCAACCTGCGGGGAATGAGGGCTGGTATTGGTGAATCGTCAGCCGGCCTCCATCCATCAGCCCCACCAGGGACTTTTGGCAAGTCTTGGGGGGGGTCAGGAGTCCCCCCCAACACTTGCCAAAAGTCCCTGGTAGTCCAGCGGGGGGTCCTGGAGCGATCTCCTGCACTCGGGTCGTTGGCTGCCAGTATTTAAAATGGCGACGATAGCCTTTACCCTTACTATGTCACAGGGGCCGACCAATGGCACCGGTAGCCCCTGTGACATAGTAAGGGCAAAGGCTATCAGTGCCATTTTGAATACCGGCAGCCGACGGCCCGAGTGCAGGAGATCGCTCCAGGACCCCCGCTGGACTACCAGGGACTTTTGGCAAGTCTTGGGGGGGTCAGGAGGGTGGGGGTTTATTTGTTAGTGATACGTTGTATTCATGGGGGTTCGCCATATGTTTCGTGACCCCCACAAATACAACGAATATGGCATATACGTTGCGGATTGCCAATACGTTGCAAATGAATGCACACCCCTAGTCTATATTAACCAACATGTTTTATCGCATCTGATGAGCATTGACCTCTGGCGTCTTAACCCAGGGTTTGGTTCAGACACAGAACTAGTGCTGCTTACCAGAATGTCCCATTAGACGTGTTTTCTATGGCCGCTTCCATGGCAGCAACCCAAGCATCTTACCCATTTTGGAGGGAACCAGCTACCAGATGGTTTGATTACTCTTTTACCCATTTGCACATCAGGACTACTACAGACCTCCACCAGAGATTTTTGTAACTTGGCCCTGACCAGGCATAGTCAACCATGTTCTGGAGCAAAGCATGTACAGTCATGTTCCATCTGTCTGATGGGGCAGGTGAGACAGTCCAGTAATGCATCAACTACCAATCTTAGCGGGATCCCACTTCAGCTGGTGGGTGCTGACCATCATCTTCATTGTGCCACAGGTTTTCAGGAGGCCCTCCAACGTCTGCATGTTTTGTTGGATTTCTTGCTCTGTGTTCCAAAACGAGTCAGGTGGATCACTGACATTGCCGCTAACTTCTGGCACCTGGTGCGAGCTTGCCTGTCCAGCAGCATTACACAACTAGGATGCACTAAGGACAGTCAGCTTAGGTTTACAATTGCATGGGGAGTGATGAGCCCCATAAGTACCACCCCAAATCCCTCATGAGGAAAAAGGTGTTGGGATAAAGGGTGCAGTGGGGGACATCTCCCTCAACCCTGAGGAAAATTACAATACTACTACACCACGCCTAGGATTTTTGATAACATTCTTCTTGCAAGTAGGCCCTTGAGGTAACACCTTTGAGGTTACATTTGCTTTTCTTGCTGTGTTGCTCTGCTGTATGCCCCTAATGTTTCAATTTTTAACAATTGCCAGCAGCAGTGTTTTGCTGCCACTCCAAACCAGTCTTGGAAAATTATGGTGCTTCCTCTCCTGTTCTGGCTGCCTGCAATGTTCCTTAGAAATCACCCTCCCCTACATTACTTACCGAAATTTGGTCCCGCCCTGGCCATTAGGAATGTGAATTTATTTAAAACAAATTTGAAAACATGATAAATAGGGCAGATTTGTTTCATTCAGGGGCCCTGAAATGAATTGGCCCCCCAGAATGAAACAAACCTTATACTTTGCATTTATTTTAAAAGAATGCATCAGGCCTTAGCCTAGAGTTGAGATTGAGACCCAAAGCAGGGGCCGTGGGCTACACCCGAGCAAAAAGCCGGCACCTCAACCTAGGCTTGAAGCTAGAATCCTACATAGGGCATAGGCTAAGGCCCAAAGCAGATGCCGTGGCCTAGGCCCGAGCGTGACACGAGGGGCTTGGTCTAAGCCCAGTCTGATGCTGGGGCTTCAGCTGAGTTCCTCACTGAACAAACTTACCTGATCCGTCGGGTATCCACTCAGCCTAGGCTGGAACAAAAGCTGCAGCCAACCTAGAGACTGAGTCCCGATGCTGGGGCCTTGGCCTGCACCAGGCCCAATACCTAGGCCTCAGCCTAGGCCAGAGCCCAGCCCCAGGCCAAACACCATGGCCTAGCCCGGAGGCCAGATAACAAAACTGGGACCTCGACCCAAACACAGGCCTGATGCTGGGACCTGGCCTGGAGGGTGGGACCTGATGCCTGGGCCTCAGCTTAGGCCGGAACCCAGACCCAGGCCTGACGCCAGGGCCTGGCCTGAAGGCTGGGTCCTGACACCTAGGGTCAGGCTCAGGCCCATAGTCCATGCCTCAGAGCAGCTCTGATGCATCCGATGTCGTCTTCTTTTCTTTTTTAATTGACTCCATCCACTGGGGTCATGCCAGAGTTCATTAACTCCAGCGCATTCACCTCAGTAGGTGTACAGTAATGTACGGCAATTGGGTCTGAATTGAGGCCCAGGCATCAGGATTGAGTCTCCAGGCCAGGCCGCAGCATTGGGCCTGGGCACAGGCTCCAGCTAAGCTGAGGCCAAGATGATGGCCTTGAGTAGGCCGAGGTCACGGCAACCTACCGTGGACTCAGCCTACACAAGGCCAAGTTTTCAGCCTGGGCCTAGACTGAAGCCAAGGCATCAAGATCCATTCTTCTGGCTGGACCCTGGCATCAGGCCTCGGTCTGGGCCACAACATTGGGCCTGGGCTATTGTTTCATCCTAGGCTGGGGCGTCAGCCTTGCATAGACCGAGGCCGAGGTCACAGCACTCTACCATGGCCTCTGCCTATGCAAGGCCAAGACCTTGGCCTGGGCTTAGGCCTGACCAGCGTATCCCCAGGTAAGTGTGGGCTGGGGGAATTCTGGCACCAGCATTTTTCTGGGTGGGTGGGAAGCCTTGTGAGGTCCCATTTTTTATTTTTTTGGGTTTTGGGGTTTTTTTATATTTGATTCATTTTAACATGAATGAAATGAATCAAGCATTCCTCAAACCAAAATTTGTAGAAAAACATACTTCCAAAAACTAACCAAAAAACTAAAAATAAATTTGTTTTCCCTGCACACCTCTACTGGTCATCTGTTGCTCTGCAAACTGGCCATGCCACTCTATAGAACCATAACTGATTTCATGTTCATGTGCAGTTTTACTGTTCCTGCTGTGTGTTCTTCTAAGGTGCATGGCTTACTCTTTAACACAGATATATATTACAGATATATGCTACTGGACTGGTAAATCAGCCAGGTATCCATAGATTTGACTGGGCCATACATTCTCTATTCCATATCTCCTTCATTTACATTACTTAATGTAGTGACATAATTACATGGTGAATATATAGCAGAGAAAAACCTATATGGTCCATTTAGTCCACTCAGCATTTTTTTATAGTATTAGTAGCAGCCACTCTGTGCAGGCTACCCCCAAATCTTCTGTTAAGTGTGGTAGAAACTGCCAGTTTGTGCAGGCTGCTGCCCCATGCTGACCTTTGGTCTTGCCCTGCTCATCCATTGCTCTGCATGATCACTGCAGCACTCATTGGGCCCTTCATGCCCCTCCAGATGCTGCTTGATCTTGACTATTTAATATTAACATATACTACTGGTAGATCCAACTGAGACAAGCATCCCTCACTCAATCCCCTTCCCTTACAGTGCTTACTGACTATTGCTCTTGCCTTGGCCATCCATTGCTCTGCATGGTTGTGGCACCACTCATATAAAACCATAACTGATTTCATGAGCCATTGACTGTTTCACTGTGCCAGCCAAATGACTTACACAGTGTATGCCTTACTCTTTATTAAAGGCATATGCTACTGGACTGGTGGATCAGCCAGGTGTAGCCATATCTCTGACTGAGAGAGGCATTCCCTACTCTGGTTGTCTATGAAGTTCCTTCGAAATCACCTTAACTTACATACACGGAGATTCTTGCTCTTGTGCTGTCAATCTGTTGTTTTGCAAATGCACACATGCTGCACTCCTCCTTAGACTTCAAATGCATTCTTCCTACACCTCTGCCCTTGAGATACATCTTAGGATTTTAGAGTTATTCTTCTCACTGCATTGCTCTTCTCCTATCTTTTCAGTAAATCACCAGCATCAATGCTGCTGATGCTGCTACAAGCCAGTCTTCGTACCTTAGGGTGCTTCCTCCACTGCTGTCAGCATATGCAAGAAGCAGTGTATTTCCTCTAGACTTGATCTGAAAAGAATGTAGTATTGTGAAGCTGTCATGGAGCTTATAACATAGCTTTTTGACTGCTTCTAATATAGTCTGTTCTGCACTAGTATCAATCAGTGTGCCAGTCACATGAGGAGGGGAGGGGAAGGGAGAAGCACCCACAGCAGCTGGGATAATCCACAGAAAGAACCCAGCTCATGTCCAGAGTACCACCACCCCCATGAATGGGCAGCATCTCATCCAGCTATGATGCGTGCCCAACCTCACTTTGCACCGAAGCTTGAGCGACCCAGGCTTTTGAACCAATCCTTGTCCTGACATTACGGATCTGACTTGATGATTTCCCTTACAACACATTCCAAAATTTGGCCTTCTTTATGAGGACAAACCCATTTTAGAGTGGCTTCTCCTTCACAAGTAAAAGGAAACTGTCCATGCCAGGAAGCCAAGAAGCTTACACATTTAAACATTGAAAATAGATAGAAATAATTTCAGTCCCAAGATTAATCATTCGCTTTGCCAGAGTAAATGGTCTTTCAGTGTTATTTTCACTGCAGAATGCTTTACCATTTCTCAATTTCAGATTGTAATAATCGCCAGCACCATTGCTGCCACTGGCACTCCAAGCACCTCTAGGTATACTGTAATGCTTCCTCCACTATTCCAGCAGTCTTTGAGGTTAAGAACATAAGAAATTGCCATACTGGGTCAGACCAAGGGTCCATCAAGCCCAGCATCCTGTTTACATCAGTGACCAATCCAAGCTACAAGTACCTGGCAAGTACTCAAACACTAAATAGATCCCATGTTACTGATGCCAGCAATAGCAGTGGCTATTCCCTAAGTCAACTTGATTAATAGCAGTTAATGGACTTCTCCAATATCTTATCCAAACCTTTTTTAAACCCAGCTACACTAACTGCACTAATCACAACCTCTGGCAGCAAATTCCAGAGCTTAATTGTATGTTGAGTGAAAAATAAGTTTCTCTGATTAGTTTTAAATGTGCTACTTGCTAACTTCATGGAGTGCACCGTAGACCTTCTATTATCCGAAAGAGTAAATAACTGATTCACATTTACCTGTTCTAGACATCTCATGATTTTAAAGACCTCTATCATATCCGTCTCAGTCGTCTCTTCTCCAAGGTGAACAACTCTAGCCTCTTTAGCCTTTCCTCATAGGGAAGCTGTTCCATCCCCTTTATCATTTTGGTTGCCCTTTTCTGTACCTTCTCCACTGCAACTATATCTTTTTTTAGATGCGGTGACCAGAATTGCACATAGTACTCAAGGTGCGGTCTCACTATGGAGCGATACAGAGATATTATGACATTTTCTGTTTTATTCACCATTCCCTTCCTAATAATTCCTAACATTCTGTATGCTTTTTTGACTGCTGAGCACACTGAGCCGACTATTTCAATGTATTATTCACTATGATGCCTAGATCTTTTTCCTAGGTGGTAGCTCCTAATATGGAACCTAACGTCATGTAACTACAGCATGGATTTTTTTCCCTATATGCATCACCTTGCACATGTCCACATTAAATTTCATCTGCCATTTGGATGCCGAGTCTTCCAGTCTCACAAGGTCCTCCTGCAATTTATCACAATCTGCTTGTGATTTAACTACTCTGAATAATTTTGTATCATCTGAAAATTTGATTACCTCATTCATTGTATTCCTTTCTAGATCATTTATAAATATATTGAAATGCACCGGTCCAAGTACAGATCCCTGAGGAACTCCACTGTTTACACTTTTCCACTGAGAAAATTGACCATTTAATCCTACTCTCTGTTTCCTGTCTTTTAACCATGTAATACATTAAAGGACATCGCCTCCTATTCTATGACTTTTAGTTTTCTTAGAAGCCTCTCATGAGGGACTTTGTCAAACGCCTTCTGAAAATCCAAATACACTATATCTAGTGGTTCACCTTTATCTGCATGTTTATTAACCCCTTCAAAAAAATGAATATTTGTGAGGCTAGATATCCTTTCGTTAAATCCATGCTGACTGTGTTCCATTAAACCATGTCTTTCTAGATGCTCTGTGATTTTGATCTTTAGAATAGTTTAGAATAGTTTCCAAATCCCCTTCCCCTAGAGTACCTGCCAACTGTTACCAAGCATGCTTGCTGCAACATTCTTCAGGCTAGTTGATTCAGCAGTTTTGTTGATAACATACTCTTCTGCGGATTCCACCTTCAATAACCACCGTCCTGCATTCTATATTAACCAATGTCTTTTTTGGTGTCTGAGCATCAACATTGGACACATCCCATTGTTTGGTTCATCCTCTTGTGCCAGTGGTGCTTTCCAAAGGTGGCCCACTAGAAACTTGCATTCCATGCCTGCTTCCATGCCAGCTAGCATTTCAGAGGAAACCAGTTACCAGATAGTTTGATTACTCTTTTTCCCCAAAACCCAGACCAGAAAACCAATTTGCACATCAGGACCGCTATTGGACTGGTCAATCATAGCTCATGGCTCTGACTGGGAAAGATATCCCCCACTCTGTCTATCTACAAGAATCTTTCTTGTTTCCCTTCCCCTTCCCCTATGCTACCTGCTAACTTCTAGTCTTCTCCTGGACAACCATTGCTGTACATGTTGCTGCATCACTCCTGGGCCCCTTCATGGCACTTCAGATGCTGTTTGATTTCTACTATTTCATGGAAGCTACTAGTAGGATCAGCCACATAACACCTTTGACTAAGAAAGGCATCCCTCACTCTAACTTGCAGTGTCTATGAGGTTCCTTAAAAATCACTTTTCCATATGGTACTTGCCAAATCTTGCTCTTGCCATAACTATCCGTTACTTTACAGAGGTCTTACCCACCCACTTATCTTCAACAGTTTCATAGTCTCTTGCACATTTTCTTCAAATTCTGTACCCTTATGTATCTTGCAATTATTGGACTCATCAGATATTCAGCCTTTGATGGATTGTGCCATAGCAAAAGGCAAGGGTTGGGCTGAAGAAGTGGAGCACCTAGAACCATGCTGCTTACTACTTCTGAGGTAATGGAGCCAGTATTTTCAAATATTGATTCAGAAGAAGAATCATGTCCTGCAGCTACTGGCTGAAAAGCATTTGTTATCCCAGGACAAGCAGGATGCTAGTCCTCACATATGGGTGACGTCACTGAACGGAGCCCAGGCGAGAAAGCTTTCTGTCAAAGTTTCTAGAAACTTTTGACTGGCCCTGTGAGGCCACTGAGCATGCTTGGCATGCTATGATATTCTCTGCCACAGGTGTCCCTCTTCAGTCTTCACTTTTCCACGCTGCCGTTCGCACCGCGGACTGATAGCCCTCAGTTGGGAATCTCTTTTTGACTGAAAAGTCAATTTTCTTTAAATATTCTCTGTCACGGGGAAGTCTCTGCCTCGCCGGCTGGTGAGTACTGTCTGGTAATAGTTTTCGGCTGAAACTTTTTTACACACACACACACACGTACGTTTCATCGACGGCCGTCAATCGAAAATGGCGACTGGGTTCAAAAAATGTCCGGTATGTAACCGAAATATGTCTATCACTGATCCGCATTTGGAGTGTGTACTGTTCCTCGGGGAACAACACGACGTCAACACATGTACCAAATGCGCAGAAATGACAGCCAAGGGAAGAAAAGCCAGGCAAGAGAAAATGGAACACCTTTTTTCTCTTCAGCTAATCCCTTCTCCCTCAAAAGCACCGACGTCGTCTCTGGCGGGAGCAACAAAGAGAGTTTTACTGAAGAAACCGTGTCCGGATGGCTCCGGTGATCGTCCGTCCTCACCATCGTCTGTGATCTCCACCAAATCGACAGACCGTTCCAAAGCCAAACATCGCCATCGATCATCGTCCGCATCAGTGTCCCAGGACGAGTCGATGCCAAAGCGGCCTAAACATCAAGATACACCGGTGGTTGGGCCTTCACAGTCACCACTACCTACGATGTCATCGATGGACATCGCGGCACCGCCACCGCATACACCATCGGTGTCTTCACAGCCAGAATTGTCTACACTTATTAGACAAGCTGTCCTACAAGCTCTACAAGAGCAACAAATTCTGACAGGCTTGTCGATGCCGACCTCAGGGTCGATGCCGATACCCTCAGTATCGATGCCGATGCCCCCAGCATCGATGCCGATGACTCTCTCATCGATGCCGATACCTACATCCTCAGTATCGATGCCGATGTTTTTTCCTACAACATCGATGCCGGTGATAACACCGATGACTACAATATCTTTTCTTCCAAAATCCTCAATGGGATTCATCACCACAACACCGAGGCTCCAAACACAATCCACATCGATGTTATTTCAGATTCCATTGATGATTCCATCGACAGCATCCCTGCCAACACCGGATCAACCTACAGAAATACAAGATGAGGCTTTTTACTGTCGCCTCCTACAAAGGTACCAGAATGTCATCGACAATTTACCACCTATCACCCCAAGAACATCTACAGAAACTTTCATTGATGATCCTCAGCCTGGGCCTTCAGGACTTCATGTCCCAGCAGCACCAACAACCCAGTCAACTCATAGAAAAGATTCAGAAGACTCCTGGGATAATGAACCCTCTCAATTTTCTTCAGAGGAATTCATGTCTAACCCTTCTTCACCTGACAGAAGGAAGAAGTCACCCCCAGAAGATCTTTCCTTCTCATCATTCATACAAACTATGTCTGATTCCATCCCATTCAAGTTGACTGCCGAGGAGGACACAAGAGCACAAATGCTTGAAGTGTTACAGTTTGTGGATCCACCCAAACAGGTATTAGCAGTACCTGTACATGAAGTCTTACTGGATCTTCAGAAGAGAATCTGGGAACACCCAGCTTCAATCCCTGCAATCAACAAAAGAGTGGAAACCACCTACATCGTTCAACCAGCTCCAGGGTACCAAAAACAACAATTGCCACACCAGTCTGTTGTTGTAGAATCAGCACAGAAAAAATCTAAGCGTGTGCGCCCACATTCCTCCATCCCACCAGGCAGGGAGCACAGGTTCCTGGACACAATGGGTAAGAAGATTTACCAGAGTTCCATGCTGAGTGCAAAAATATCTGCATATCAGCTCTATATAACTCAACATCAGAGAAATCTCTGGAAAGAGATGGAACAATACATCACTTCTCTACCCACACAATTTCAAGAACCTGCTCAAGCAATCATATCAAAAGGTCTTGAAGCAGGGAAACACGAAGTAAGAGCAGTGTATGATAACTTTGAAACTGCTTCAAGATCAGCAGCAGCAGGAATCACTGCTCGCCGGTGGGCCTGGCTCAAAGCATCTGACCTCAGGCTTGAGGTCCAAGATAAGCTTGTTGACCTTCCTTGTCTTGGGGACAATCTCTTTGGAGATAAAATTCAAGAGGGGGTACAACAGCTGAAAGATCACACGGAGACACTTAAACAACTGTCTCAAACCCCTCAAGAACCTGCTAACCAAACTTCTCGTCGTCCTCCACATAGAGATGTGAGACGTTCTTATTACAGACCTCGCAGGTATTACCAACAAGCAAATAGGGGTAGATCTACCAGGCCAACATAACGCTCCCAAACCAGACAACCCAGACCGGCTCGTCCACAACCACCTGCACAGACAGGGCCTGCAACAGGCTTTTGAGGACTACACCAGAGGACAAATTCAGCCTTGCAATCCCAAGCCAAATCTCCCAGTGGGAGGCAGAATATCCCTCTTTCACACAAATTGGCAAAATATAACCTCAGATCAATGGGTTCTTTCCATAGTCGCCTGAGGTTACAAACTAAATTTCACTTCCATTCCTCCAGAATGTCCACCAACATTCTGCCAACAACAAAATTCTCAACTTCCTCAATTACAAACAGAATTATCCACCCTTCTGAGATCCAAGGCCATTCAACCAGTGCCCCGGACACAGAAGGGCAGAGGATTCTACTCCAGATATTTCCTCATTCCAAAGAAAACCGGAGGCCTACATCCGATTCTAGACCTCAGAAATCTCAACAAATTTCTAAAGCGAGAAAAATTCAGAATGGTTTCTCTAGGCACCATACTTCCACTTCTTCAAGCAAGGGACTGGCTTTGTTCTCTGGATCTTCAAGATGCTTATGCTCACATTCCAATATACCCTCCTTATCGCAAGTACCTGCGCTTCATGGTACTCCATCAACATTACCAATATAGAGTTCTACCATTTGGACTAGCATCTGCTCCAAGAGTCTTCACCAAATGTCTAGCAGTAATAGCAGGACACTTGCACAAAGAAGGTGTCCATGTTTTTCCATATCTAGACGACTGGCTCATAAAGAGTCCATCCCAAAAAGGAGCAATAATGTCTCTCAACCGGACAGTTACTCTAATTCATTCCATGAGGTTTCTCATCAATTATCAAAAATCCCATCTTACTCCAACTCATCTACTTCAATTCATAGGAGCAGAGTTGAACACAGATCTAGCAAAGGCCGTTCTACCTATAGAATGAGCAGAGGCCCTCATTCTACTAGCAAAGTCCATTTCCCTAATGACACAAACCACAGCTCATCAGTTTCTCATACTGCTGGGTCACATGGCCTCCACAGTTCATGTTACTCCTATGGCAAGGCTAGCCATGCAAGTTACCCAATGGACTTTAAGGTCACAATGGATTCAAGCCATTCAACCACTTCACTATCCAATTCAAGTGACCCACCAACTAAGATCATCTCTACTTTGGTGGACCAACAAGGACAACCTGTGCAAAGGCCTACCTTTCCAACAACCGGTCCCAGAGATTACTTTAACTACAGATGCATCCACCTTGGGATGGGGAGCTCATGTAGACAATCTCCACACTCAAGGGACTTGGACAAAACTCGAAGCGACATATCAAATCAATTTTCTGGAGCTTCGAGCGATACGTTATGCACTGCATGCATTCCAGGACTGCCTTTCACACAAGGCAATTCTCATCCAAACAGACAACACAGTTGCCATGTGGTACATCAACAAACAGGGAGGTACGGGCTCGTATCTCCTTTGTCAAGAAGCTGCACAAATTTGGGGATGGGCCCTGAATCATTCAATGTTCCTGCAGGCAGGCATACACAATGTAGTAGCGGATCGACTCAGTCATCAGTTCCAACCACACAAATGGTCCCTGGATACTGCAGTAACAACCAGGATATTTCAGCATTGGGGTCAACCAACAATAGACCTCTTTGCTTCACCTCTGAATCACAAAGTGGACAAGTTCTGTTCTCTACACAAACAGAACCATCAACCAGCCAAGGACGCTTTTGCTCGCCCTTGGAACTCAGGCCTACTATACGCGTATCCTCCAATACCGCTTATAACCAAAACTCTAGTGAAGCTACAGCAAGACAAAGGGACCATGATACTCATAGCCCCGTATTGGCCTCGACAAGTATGGTTTCCCACACTCCTAGACCTCTCAGTCAGGGATCCAATTCGTCTGGGAGTAGCTCCCACTCTCATAACTCAGGATCAGGGCCGGTTGCGCCATCCCAACCTTCAGTCCCTATCCCTGACAGCATGGATGTTGAAAGCTTAATATTACAACCACTCAATCTTTCATCCCATATATCTCAAGTGCTTATAGCTTCACATAAACCTTCCACAAGAAAGAATTATTCTTCTAAATGGAAGAGATTCACTTTCTGGTGCTCAGCAAAAGATATAAATCCTTTCACTTGCCCCACAGCTTCTCTATTAGAATACTTATACCATCTTTCGGACTCTGGGCTCCAGACTTCATCTGTACGAGTACATTTAAGTGCAATCTCTGCTTACCATAACAAGATAGGAGATCCACCTATTTCCACACAACCTCTCGTAAGTAGATTTATGAAAGGTTTAACTCACCTTAAACCACCAATTCGGAAACCCATCCCAAGCTGGGACCTGAATTTGGTTCTAACAAGACTCATGTGTTCTCCTTTCGAACCCATCGTCACTTGTAATCTTAAATTTCTCACCTGGAAGACTATCTTCCTCATAGCCATCACTTCAGCTAGAAGAGTTAGTGAGTTACAAGCACTTGTCACATACGAACCTTATACAAAGTTCCTACATGACAGAGTGGTTCTCCGTACACATCCTAAATTCCTTCCCAAGGTGGTTACGGAATTCCACTTGAACCAATCCATAAATTTACCCACATTTTTTCCAAGGCCTCATTCCCATCCAGGGGAAACAGCCTTACACACCTTGGACTGTAAGCGTACACTTGCTTTCTACTTAAATCGTACTGCAGTCCACAGAAAATCCACTCAACTTTTTGTTTCTTATGACTCAAACAAACCAGGTAAAGCAGTGGGTAAACATACCCTATCCAATTGGATAGCAGATTGCATAGAGTTCTGCTATGAACAAGCAGGCCTTCCTCTTCAAGGGCGAGTAAAGGCACATTCAGTAAGAGCAATGTCAACTTCAGTAGCACATTTTCGTTCTGTGCCAATCCTAGACATATGCAGAGCAGCAACATGGACTTCTCGTCACACTTTTGCAGCCCACTACTGCTTGGACAAAGAAGGAAGACAAGATTCAGCCTACGGACAATCTGTCTTAAAGAACTTGTTTCCAGTTTAATCCCAACTCCTTCTACATCCAATGTTCTGTGATCTTCGGCTGACTCATTCAACAACAATACTTCACTGTTGCCTCAATACCACATGACTCAGCCTCTAGCTCGCTATTCACCCATTTGTGAGGACTAGCATCCTGCTTGTCCTGGGATAAAGCAAAATTGCTTACCTTGTAATAGGTGTTATCCCAGGACAGCAGGATGTAGTCCTCACAGAACCCACCCGCCACCCCGCGGAGTTGGGCCTCATACCTTTATTATTTTATTTTTTGCTAACGCTTATGCTATATAACAGACTGAAGAGAGACACCTGTGGCAGAGAATATCATAGCATGCCGAGCATGCTCAGTGGCCTCACAGGGCCAGTCAAAAGTTTCTAGAAACTTTGACAGAAAGCTTTCCCGCCTGGGCTCCGTTCAGTGACGTCACCCATATGTGAGGACTCCATCCTGCTGTCCTGGGATAACACCTATTACAAGGTAAGCAATTTTGCTGTGTCTCTAGTCAAGAGATTCTTGGTCTCCAGTGAAGACCAAATCTAAGTCCTAACAGCCAGATCTTTTAGAAATAACATCAGGCATCCTCCATGGATTTTCTCTGCCTTCTTCCTACATGCTTGTCACTTTCTTTTTTTTTAAATTTATTATTTATTGCATTTTTACATTCTTAGATAGTAATACATGCATATCATTAAATTGAACCATGAGGTAATATTTCATTCACATTACATCAAAAAAATCATATAACAAATTTTATAAGTAAATTAATTTAACAATAACATTTTTCCAATATACTCCAGGTTCGTTGTAAAGAAACTTGGAGAATCAATTTACTAGGAACTACATAAAGGAAAAAAATCATAAGAAACAAATTTAATAAGCAAGATATAGACAGTGTTAAATTATATATTCTCATAACAGGTTTTAGTTAGCGCGGCAATGTGAATCAAGAAATAATCTTAATTGCTGTGGATAAAAAAAAAACATATCTTGAATGTTAAAACGCAATACACATTTACAGGGGTATCAGATTGTGATCTGGGCTCCCATATCCCTAGCCTCCTAACACATAGACAAAAAAATGTTTCCTCCTTTGTTGAGTAATCTTTGTCAGGTCTGGAAAGATCCATAACTTGTGTCCTAAATACAATTTTTCTCTATTTCAGAGAAATAACTTTAGGATTTGATCTCTATCTGCTACAGATGAAAAAGTAACGTCCCACTATAGTCTATTTGCTGTTCAGATGGTTGCTCTAGGAAATTTGTTAAATTTCCAATGCCCAAATTTAATATTGGAGTTCCTTACCCTTCTTTCTTCTCAGTTTTGGTATAAAATACCTTAACAATAGATGGAATCTGTTCTCTAGGCATTTGTAATCTTTCCACTAACTACTTTTTAAGTTGTTCCAATGGTGCAATTAAACTTATATATGGGAAGTTCAGTATTCTTAAATTCCTAGATCTCATTTCATTTTCTAAATTCTCTATTTTCCTAGAATTCATCAGACCTCTTTGTACCAACTTATTTTATGTAATTTGAAGTGCAGATACTTGATTTTGCAGACCCTGTATTTTATCATTAGGTACTTTTAACAAAGGATCAATTTGGCGGATATGTTTTTGTGTATCCATCATAATTTTAGATAAATTGACCATGGAGGATTCCAAGGAAAGTATAGCTTTCCAAACAGACTCTAGAGTTATGTTTTGCAAATTTACAGCAGTTAGAGTGGAGAAAGCATTCACTATACTCTCATGATGGCTTTCTGCTCCCAATACTGGGGGCGCCGTCATGCCTTCTTTCTGAGTTATATACTCTGGGGTAACTGGTTCCAGCTCTTTATTCACAGTCAATTCCAGCACATGCTGTGACATGTGTTCTACAGTTCCAGTAGCTCCAGGACTAAATGTGTTTAAGGCTAGCTCCACTGGATTCCTCGGCAGCTTCGGTTGACTAACTAGTCCAGAATCCTGTGACTGCCCCAAACATGGAGGTAAAGGTGTTATGGGAGCCCCGGGGCTCAAAGAGGTTAATAAGTCCTGTGAGTTTGGTGTATGCGCCTTACCTCCCATCGCTACAGACATTACACTAGGGGCTGAACTCACCATCTGAGCAAAGAAGTTGTTGATACTTGTTGCGAAGGGGCTGTTAACGGCGTGGTCGGGGTTGCCACCCGTATCTTGCCCTTTCTTTTCGTATGGAGCATGCCAAATTCAGTGGAAACAAAAAATCAGTACCAAAAACTTCTTTCGTACTTCTCTTGCTAGGGACCATCTTGATTCCCCAAATGGAGGTTTAGAGAGGGATAAGATAAAATCTTTAAATTACTCACTTTTGAAGTGAAGGAGACTTCGGGAGGTTGTTCCACACTAAGCCACACATGCCATAAGTGGGCCGATTTTAAAGGCCTCTCTGATGTCAGAAACCGGAAGTGAAAATTGAATTGTCAGGGCAAGCTCTCCTTCTCACCCACAGCAGCAAGAAATTGTGGAATTGATTCTCTGCAGTTCCGGCTCCATTCTCAGGCTTGTACTCCCTTCTCCCTCACCTCATAAGAGAGCCTTAGGCGGGCCGATTTTAAAGGCCCCTCTGACGTCAGAAACTGGAAGTGAAAATTGAATCGTCGGAGCAATCTCTCCTCACCCGCAGCAGCAAGAAATTGTGAAATTGATTCTCTGCAGTTCCAGCTCCTTTCTCAGGCTTGAACTCCCTTATCCCTCACCTCCATGTTTGTCACTTTCTATCAATTTACTTGGTGTCCTTTGACCCTTATTTGGAGTCTAGGGGTACACTTGTCACTTTGGGTGACAGCTTTGTGCCTGTTATGGTGCTTTGGTTTCTTCATGCTACTCTGCAGTTGCATTCATCCTCTAAATACAGCCTTGAGGGATTTTCTGACTCTTCTGGTGCTTTGTTCCCCCTTTGCTATTCTTCATACTGCACATGGTGCCACTTTGCCCCTGTCATGAAGCCTTAGAGAGTTCATACCAAACTTGTTGACACCACTTCTGAAGCCTTGGAGTGTTCTTTCCACTCTAGCTTTCCTCTTTATTGATTACACTGGAATGTTGAGTCATCAGATCACAATGAGAAACATCAAGGATACACATTTCTCCTCCCACACCATCTATTTTATGGTTCTTCATTTTCTTCTACCCCTCCAGTCCCAGCCTGGTTCTCCTACCTTGCTTTTTGTTTATGATACTAGAGTGGTTTATCTTCAAAAGCCTTCAGTCAAAAGGAAGAAATACACACAAAATAGAATACATAGAAGAAAATAACTATTTACATGTTCTGGGTGTGGTTAGAGTTTCAGTCAGGCAGAGTTACCTTGTGCAAAACCAGAAAATAGAACAGCCAGACTTCAGCTATGGTCTATGGGAAATGGTTTCTAAAAAGAGCAATCCTCACTACTTTTCAGAAATATTACACCACATTTAATAGAGGCCATTTAGATGTGTTGCATGTGATCACAGGATTCAGACAGTCCAGTCACAAGAAAATCACTATTCCACCCAGCAGCTAGATCAAGTTCCAGCAGGGAATGTAATCAAAGCTTATGTCCAGAAAATACTTATCACAATTCATTCTCTTGTACTGATTCTGACAATTGGCAAATGTACTTGAACAGAATGACTGGCATCTACATACCACTCTGCTCTACTGCTATGCTTCTCATGCTACATCTTCAGAGTCTTTGTGCCACTCAGCCATGCTGGCATAACCAGATGTTACACCTTCGGGTTCCCTTTGCCACTGTGCCTTGCTGCAGTACCTCAGCCCTTACACCTTGAGTGTTCTTGCCAGTCTGGAGGGCTGCTGTGCATCTCTCATATTCTTTTGAAGTCTTAATGCCACTCTTTCTACTGCTTGGTCCCTTTACCAGAACCCTGGGGTTTTTCCTGCAACTGTTTCTGCTCCATTCTTCCTTCATGATGCCATAGTTGGGATGAGCAAAGCCCGAACCTATTGGTTCGGGCTTCGTTTTTGGCCTGCTGCAGGAAATCTCGTATTTCCCATGGTTCAGGCCTTTAAAATTCGGGGAGGCCCGAATTTCGGTTTAGTACACACTAACTCCCATTAGTGCGTGCTAAACTTTTTTCGTTAGCGCGCACTAACCCCGAAACAAATTTTTCCGGAAATTTCGGGAAAAATTCCTTCAGGTTTCGGCCTCCCCAATCCAGGACGAATGCACATCCCTATGCCATAGCATGTTGATGCCACTTTCCCTCTTATGATGCCATCAAGAGTTTGTTTCATTATTGCTGGTGCCCTCGTATGGAGCTTTGAGGTGTTCTTTCCCCTCTTGCTGCTTCTTTGCTGCTCTCCCAGTGCCTTGGAGAACTCTTGCCAGTGCTGGTCTTTGCCTTTTTGTGGAGCTTTAGGCTATTCATGCTACTTGTGGTGTCAGTTTGTTACAGTCTAAAAGGTACATTTTAAAAGCTTTGCACACAAAAACGGCCACATACGCACGTAAGTGGCCTGAGCGGAAGCTACGCACATTTTAAATAGCTGGAGTACGCGCACCCAGAAAAAGTAGACATGGGGGGGGGGGGGGGAAAGAGAGAGAGACTCTTTATAGGGCTCAGCCTGATACTCTAAAAATATTGACCATTGTAAGGGGGCATTGTCATTCGGGATGAGTTTTTGGGAAGTGGGAAGGGGTTAGAGAGTGGTGTTACAGACACATTCAGAAGTATCCATTGTAAAATTGACATCAGTCAAGAATTTTAAAACATAAGCGATGAAAAGTAGTTGATTTGTACAATGCAGCTAGCACAGACTGCAGTGTACAAATCAACTCCTCTTTTTAGAATTTTCATCACTTATAAGGTGATATAGAGTATCAGACTGACCCCCTATAAAGAGTTTCTCTCTCTCTTACGTTCACTGGACTCCTGCACTTAATGTGTTACGTGCGCCGGCCGCAGCAGCTTTGTGGCTCGGCCCCCTCACCTCTTCCAAAGCAATCCAGTGCCTGGTCCCTCGTCTCGGGTGGCTGTGGGCTGCCAGCTCCATCCTCGGGCCGCCCCTGGTGCCTCTGACTCTGCTGCAGCTCTTGGCGCTCCGCGTGGGGCCTCTTCGCATGGCCCATGGAGAGATGCCATCCCAACCAGTGCCGCACCCCTCCCTAGGCGCGAGTGCACAGCCAAACCTTAAGTAGAGCCCGCGGCAGAAACCTAGCCGCAGGCCCCGGATGATGACGTCAGTAGAGCACCGGTACATAAGCCCGGGCTCCGCTTCCTCAGATTGCCTTTGTAGCAGGTCCCCTCGCTAGTCAAGTGCTTGTTGCTTCATCTGTTCCTGGTTCCTGACCCTGAGTTCCTTGTTCCTTTTTCCTCATTCCTGTGATCCTGTTTCCTCATTCCTGTGTTCCAGTTCCCAGACCTCTGCATTGCCTGACCATTGATTCTCTCCTCATCCAGTCCTCAGCCTTGCTTGCCACCTTTTCCTGATTGCCACCAGCCTTGAACCCAGCCTGCTCAACACGCCTCTTCAGTCTTTGTCCTGGACGTGGCTTATTCAGGCTTCGGCCTGCTTTTGTTCGGGCACCCCCTGTCAGACTGTGTTCCTATTGGCGCCCGGGTCTCCAGGATTCCATCTGGTCCAGTACAGACTGATCCTTATCCCTGTTCCTGCCTCTGGGCTGACCTCGATCCATCCATCGACGACCACCGACAGAAGCCACATAAGTCCAGCCGGCCCTGGCACCCAAAGGCTCAACCCGCGGGGAACAAGGGTTGGTATTGGTGAAGTGCCTCCGTCCATCAGCCCTCTCTGCCTGCCGATGGTGGGGCCTCCGTCCATCAGCCCTCTCTGCCTGCCGATGGTGGGGACCTGTAGGATCCCTCCTACGGGTAGCGTCAACCCCACCTTGGCCCAAGGGTCCACCTCCGGTGCAACATAATGTGGTGCATATGAAGAGTATTTTTATGGGCATACACACAGCCCTTTTAAAATCTACCCTGGCATTCTTTCATGAGAATTGATAAGAAAACCACAATTCTAGGACCCCAAAATAGGCTGCAATACTTCCTCCACTGATTTTAATGGAAAATGAATTAACTAATGAAATGAATGAACAAATATTTTCTATGTTTTGAAACTAATTAAATGAACTTGAGTCAGAGGTAAAGGAATAAATGAACAGAAATAATTTTTTTCTTCTACACATCCCTAAGTTTTTTGAGACATAGTATTTGCACATATCTCTTCAACTACTGGCTATAATGTTGTTCAAATGGTGGCTTTATACAGCATCTCTTGGAGAGCACTTAAAGTCTTACAATAGTTAACTCTCATTTTATTTTATTCTTATGGAAATCCTTCTTAATCGCAAAAAGATGTATCTTAATGTAACATTTGCTAGTCATGGGGTCAGCTCGCAACCGGCAGCACTCACCCCAGGACACAGACCACCTTCAAAGTGGCCAGAATGTCACCATGATGCCACTGGCATTTCTGCTCCATGGGCACCTCTGGAAGCACTCACTCTAGGATGCCAACCTCCCCTGAAGTGGCGAGGATGTTACAATGATGCCACCAGCACCCCTGCTCCTTGGGTTATCCTACGCGTGTGCGTGGCGCAATACTCTTTGTAGTCCCTGTGGTGGGAAACAGCCTGACTGGTATGCTCTGATGACATTGTGCAGCTGAGTATAAAGGTCCCCATCCATGCTCCCTTCCTCACTTCAGCAACAGGTCTTCCTGCTTGTATGTGTTGCTTCTGGGTTCCTGATCCTGCCTTGCCTAGTCCACCCTGTCTTGCCTAGCCCAGCCTGCCTGGTCCAGATCCTCATGCCTATCCTGTTCCCAGACTGATTTCAGTATTGACCTTTGCTTCAGACCCAAACTTGGGATGGTTCAGACTACTAAAAAACAATCATAGCCTGTTATGGGATATCAGTTCCTTTAGGTATAGGAAGGCAAAATGGTCAAAGAAAACCAAGTTATTTCACCTAATTTTCCTTTAACAGGGTAGGCCTTATCTCTACTTTAATATAAGCTCAGAATATGCACATTGCGCTGACTAGCACGGTTCCAGAATTGCTATCAAATTCATAATACTTTTGCTTCATGTATCTTAGAGACCTGTCCATCTGAGCAATGTGCAGAGATTGTAATTCATCTCTAGCCTACCAATGTTAAGGCATGAAAAATAGTTTTAGAACAAATTTTTATGTAGAACCTCAGGTTTTAAATTTGATCGATCAAGGATTGTTAGTTTCCTAATTTACAGGTCAATTTTCAAAGCCATTTATCTGGGTAAACTGACCTATCCGGAAATTGCTCTAACTAAATAAAAAGTACACGTGGGTTCATTTCATAAGAACATGCCATACTGTGTCAGATCAAGGATCCATCAAGCCCAGCATCCTGTTTCCAACAGTGGCCAATCCAGGCCATAAGAACCTGGCAAGTACCCAAAAACTAAGTCTATTCCATGTTACCGTTGCTAGTAATAGCAGTGGCTATTTTCTAAGTCAACTTAATTAATAGCAGGTAATGGACTTCTCCTCCAAGAACTTATCCAATCCTTTTTTAAACACAGCTATACTAACTGCACTAACCACATCCTCTGGCAACAAATTCCAGAGTTTAATTGTGCGTTGAGTAAAAAAGAACTTTCTCCAATTAGTTTTAAATGTGCCACATGCTAACTTCATGGAGTGCCCCCTAGTCTTTCTATTATCTGAAAGAGTAAATAACTGATTCACATTTACCCGTTCTAGACCTCTCATGATTTTAAACACCTCTATCATATCCCCCCTCAGCCGTCTCTTCTCCAAGCTGAAAAGTCCTAACCTCTTTAGTCTTTCCTCATAGGGGAGCTGTTCCATTCCCCTTATCATATGTAAAATTAGCTGCATTTAAAAAAAAAAAAAGGGCATTCCCAAGGTTGGTGCTGCATTATATGCAAAGTGGGGCGGATTTGCAGAGCCCTGCTCGCGTAAATCCGCCCAAAACCGGGCGGATTTACGCGAGCAGGGCCCTGCGCGCCGGGAAGCCTATTTTACATAGGCCTCCCGGCGCGCGCAGAGCCCCGGGACTCGCGTAAGTCCCGGGGTTCTCGGAGGGGGGCGTGTCGGGGGGCGGGCCCGGTCGTCGCGGCGTTCCGGGGGCGTGTCGGCAGCGTTTTGGGGGCGGGTACGGGGGCGTGGCTACGGCCCGGGGGCGTGGCCGCGCCCTCCGTACCCGCCCCCAGGTCGCGGCCCGGCGCGCAGCAGGCCCGCTGGCACGCGGGGATTTACGTCTCCCTCCGGGAGGCGTAAATCCCCCGACAAAGGTAAGGGGGGGCTGTAGACAGGGCCGGGTGGGTGGGTTAGGTAGGGGAAGGGAGGGTAAGGTGAGGGGAGGGCAAAGGAAAGTTCCCTCCGAGGCCGCTCCGATTTCGGAGCGGCCTTGGAGGGAACGGGGGGAGGCAGCGCGGCTCGGCGCGCGCAGGCTATACAAAATCGATAGCCTTGCGCGCGCCGATCCAGGATTTTAGTGGATACGCGCATCTCCGCGCGTATCTACTAAAATCCAGCGTACTTTTGCTTGAGTCTGATGCGCAAGCAAAAGTAGGCTGATCGCGCTTCTTTTAAAATCTACCCCAATGTGTATTAGCACAGGGTGGCAGCTTTTGAGGGCAGCAAAAAGCAGCTGAAAACACAACAAAACAGTCCATTAAACTGAGAAAACTGTCAATGCTTTACATCACTTCCTTTTCACATCCATTATTTGTACAATCAACAGCTACACAAAGTACTACTTTTCACCCTGGCTTTATTTTTCTGATTCAGGTTTTATGATTTTCTAGGTTGTTTGACAGTTGACTTACTGTGTCTCTAAACCTCCAAGACACAAAATGCTACCAGGGGCTTAAGGAGTGAGGTAAAATTTCCCCTGGAAAAAGAGAGCTTTCCTAGCGTCCAGTCAGATGAATCCAGAACAAGTGGGTTATGCACCTCTACCAGCAGATGGAGACAGAGCAAACTGACATCACAGTATATACATCCCTGCAGTAACATCAGCCTGCTACTGGTAGTATTCTCCATCTCCAGCAGATGGTGGACGTGCATATCCCTACTGGGGATTGATTCGATTTAGAAAAAAAAAGAAATAAAGAAAATAAATTCACCCTGTGGTGATACCAAATGGTCCCTCCCCCAGATGAGAATTCCTGAGGTGATTTCCGTGGTCCCGCAGATGAGTGCCTTGGTTTTGTAGTGTACCTGGTACAGTATTGTTTAACTAAGCACAGTGTCATGTGTCAGTAGCCAAGCAGTTAAGAATGTTTCCCCATATAATAAAATATTAAAACAATTCCCATGCCAGTTGTCTTCATGAAGGAGAATAAGAAATTGTCAAAAAACAAATCTATAACTCACAATTTATTAATTCCAAAGTGACCAAAAGTACAAGAGAAGTTAGAGAGATCTTTGCAATAACAATGTTCAATTGTTCCAATTAAAACAATTTGTTCCCTCCAAGTGACGATAAGAATTTCTTTCAACAATTATCAAGTAATATTCATTCACTATATATTTTTCATACATATGTATTCATTCTAGTATTAACTCTTGACATATACTTGAATACACTAAATATGTACATAGATTATCATGACATATAATTCAAATAACAATCATGAATCACCAATGGTCAAGTAAAGTGTATACCCTGTATCTAGGTATTCTATATCTCAAATGGATATATATTAACAGACTATTATAATTAAACTAGCATTTAATTTGGTACCAAACTTGCATTGAGCTTGGATGTGAAATATCTTATGTCTCATGTCACAATATGTACTGAACTTAGCTTTAGTCTGCAATAGATGATTGAGTTCCATGCTTGTGACTGAAGCTGGCTAGCATGGGTTAACTTTTATCCTAGGCAGATGGGAAGCTTTAGAAGCTTGTGAGAAGATGCTGGCTTGCGATGCTAGCTAGCGCAGGCTGGAACTGAAATTCTACCCACATAACTTGAAATTCTGATACTCCTATTCAGTCTGGCACCACTTGAACTCGTAGTCTAATTTCTTTTAACTACAATTCTCACTTAGTAAACCAATAAGGGATATCCTAACTCCCTGGGGCGGATTTTCAGAGCCCGGATTTAGGCGAGCAGGGCCCTGCGCGCCGGTGCGCCTATGTTCAATAGGCCTACCGGCGCGCGCAGACCCCAGGACTCGCGTAAGTCCCGGGGTTTTCCGAGGGGGGCGTGTCGGGGGCGGGCCCGATCCGCGCGGCATTTTCGGGGCGGGATGTAGCGTTTCGGGGGCGGGCCCGGGGGCGTGGTTACGGCCCGGGGCGGTCCGGGGGTGTGGCCGCGCCCTCCGGACCCGCCCCCAGGTCACGTCCCGGCGCGCTAGCGGCCCGATGGCGCGTGGGGATTTACGTCTCCCTCCGGGAGGCGTAAATCCCCCGACAAAGGTAAGGGGGGGGTTTAGACAGGGCCGGGCGGGTGGGTTAGGTAGGGGAAGGGAGGGGAAGGTGAGGGGAGGGCAAAAGAAAGTTCCCTCCGAGGCCGCTCCGAAATCGGAGCGGCCTCGGAGGGAACGGAGTTAGGCTGCGCGTGCCGATCCTGGATTTTAGCAGCTACGCGCGTATCTACTAAAATCCAGCGTACTTTTGTTGGCGCCTGATGCGCCAACAAAAGTACACCAAATCGCGCTATTTGAAAATCTACCCCCCTATGAGCAAGGGCTCACTGATGTTGCTCTCAGAAAGGGTAATACAATATAGAAATAGAATTGTATTTCTTTATTCTCTTAGGGGTAGATTTTCAAAGGGGTACGCACGTACCCCCCGAAAACCTACCCCAAACCCCCCTGCGCGCGCCGAGCCTATTTTGCATAGGCTCGGCGGCGCGCGCAAGCCCCAGGACGCGCGTAAGTCCCGGGGCTTGCATGGAGAGGCGTGCCAGGGGGCGTGGCGGTCATGACACGGCGTTTCAGGGGTGTGGCGCGGGTGACGCGACGTTTCGGGGGCGGCGCCGCCTCCGGCAGGCGTAAATCCAGCGATAAAGGTAGGGGGGGGGTTTAGATAGGTCCGGGGGGGTGGGTTAGGTAGGGGAAGGTGAGGGGAGGGCGAAAGAAAGTTCCCTCCGAGGCCGCTCCGATTTCGGAGCGGTCTCGGCGGGAACGGAGGCAGGATGCATGGCTCGGCGCGCGCAGTCTGCCCAAAATCGGCAGTCTTGCATGCGCCGATCCCGGATTTTAATGGATACGCGTGGCTACGCACGTATCTATTGAAATCCCGCGTACTCTTGTTCGCGCCTGGTGCACAAACAAAAGTACGCGCTCGCACAAAATTATAAAATCTACCCCTTATATTCTAATTTCTGTTAAAGAAATCTCTAGCTGTAGAAAGCCGAGCTGCAAAACCCAGCCAGCCACCCCCCTTCTTGCTGAGAAACACTAACTACACAGCATAATATATTATGCTTAGGCTGGCACATATAGCTACAGACAAGGAAAGGAATGTGTAAGGCTGTATCTCCTCCCACATCCCTTCCTGCACCTGATTTTAACAAAGACTTTTTTCATAGCAGTACAAACTAACAAGAAAAATTGCCATTTAGGAACAGCATGTAGGCAGACAAGATGAAGGATGCAGCAAATGTACATCCAATTTTTAGGTTAAAATTGAAAGTTGAAACTTGGCATTAGAATATGTTGTTTAAGCAAAATGTAAGAAGAAATTGAAGCAGACCATAGAAGCATGATATCCCCATATTTGGAAGTCTAAAATGCATGAGAAATGCCTGAAGCAGAGATAAGATTGAAATGAAGGCATCAGATAGGTTGAGTAGGCCTAGGAGTGTGTTGAAAAATACTGTTCAATCATCTAAATTGCAAGTCTGGAAGGAAGAATAGGGTTACAATCAGTTATAAATGAATTATTAAAGGATGGGTTAATTGAACCCTGCATGTCACCATATAATACCCCAATTCTGCCTGTAAGAAAATCAGATGGTAGTTACAGGTTAGTACGGGGCTTGAGGGAATTAAATAATATAGTCTAAGTCAGGCACCCAGTAGTTCCGAATCCATATACTTTATTGGGCAGAATACCATGAGACTTCAAGTGGTTTAGCGTAATAAATTTAAACAATGCTTTTTGGGCATGTCCCTTAGCTGAGGAAAGTCAAGATGTATTTGCCTTTGAATGGGAGAACCCGATACAGGGAGAAAACAACAATTCCAATGGAAGGTTCTTCCCCAGGGCTTCAAGGAGTCCCCGAATCTGTTCGGACAGGTTCTGGACAGGTTCTAGGAGAATTCTTGTTGCCCTCGGGAATATATCTCTTACAATATGTGGATGATTACTAGAGATGTGAATCGTGTGATCGATCGTCTTAACGATCGATTTCGGCTGGGGGGGGGAGGGAATCGGATCGTCGCAGTTTTGTTTTTTTAAATATTGTGTAAATCGTAAATCGGGGGAGGGCGGGAAAACCGGCACACTAAAACATCCCTAAAAACCACCCCGACCCTTTAAAATAAATCCCCCACCCTCCCGAACCCCCCCCCCCCCAAATGTCTTAAATTACCTGGGGTCCAGTGGGAGGGCGGGAAAAACCGGCACACTAAAACATCCCTAAAACCCACCCCGACCCTTTAAAATAAATCCCCCACCCTCCCGAACCCCCCCAAAATGTCTTAAATTACCTGGGGTCCAGTGGGGGGGTCCCGTTGTGATCTTCCACTCTCGGGCCACGGGTGCGTTGATAGAAATGGCGCCGGCGCCATTTTGGTTCCTGTCCCCCGACGTCACGAGCATAGGAGATCGCTCCCGGACCCCCGCTGGACCCCCAGGGACTTTTGGCCAGCTTGGGAGGGCCTCCTGACCCCCACAAGACTTGCCAAAAGTCCAGCGGGGGTCTGGGAACGACCTCCTGCCCTCGAATCGTGTTGCTGTAATGAAAAATGGCGCCGGCCGTATGGCCGGCGCCATTTTGCAGTACATCAATATGGCCATACGGCCGGCGCCATTTTGCAAAGGTAGCGCCGGCGCCATTTCTATCAACGCACCCGTGGCCCGAGAGTGGAAGATCACAACGATTTACGTTTTACACGATATTTAAAAAAACAAAACCGCGACGATCCGATTCCCTCCCCCCCCCCCCCAGCCGAAATCGATCATTAAGACGATCGATCACACGATACACATCTCTACTGTAGAATCTGGATAGATTCATATGCACAGAAAACTAAATCTCTATGCTAAGCTGACTGAGGAAGGAGCAAATTTAAGGTGGTCAAAAGAGGAGGAAGAGGTGATAGAGGGTCTGAAAAAGGATTTAATCTACCCCAGTCCTGGCTTTACCCTCTTTAGAAAAACCTCTTCATCTGTTTGTAGCTATAGATGATGGAACAGCACTAGGAGTGCTTACACAAACATGAGAAGGGAAAAGACAACCGGTAGCGTTTCTCTCCAAATTACTAGACCCAGTATCCAGGGGATGGCCAAGCTGCATTGAGGCTGTTGTAGCGAAAGCTTTATTGGTGGAAGAAAGCAGAAAATTGACGTTTGGGGGAGCGTTAGTGGTGAGTACCCCACACTCAGTCAGGTCCATTCTGACGCAGCGAGCTCATAGGTGGCTCGCAGACTCCAGAATATTAAAGTATGAAGCTATATTACTAGAGCAGAATGGTTTAGTTCTAGCTACAGACCCTTGCACAAATCCGGCAGCTTTCCTCTCAAAAGGGGAGGGGGATGGGATAAATTTTACACATAACTGCCTGGATATCATTGAATACCAGACTAAAGTGAGAATGGACCTGGCTGATAAGCCCCTGTACCAAGAAAAGGTTATTTGTGGATGAATCATCCAAGTGCATTCAAGGGAAATGGCATAGTGGGTATGCTATAGTGGATGGGGAGACCCTGGAGGTGATAGAGTCAGGGAGGCTGCCCAATATTTGGTCGGCTCAGACCTGTGAATTATATGCCCTGGATAGAGCACTGCAGCTGATTAAAGGAAAGGAAGGAACAGTGTATACAGACTCACAATATGCCTTTGGAGTAGTGGAAACATTTGGAAGGAAAGAGGCTTAATAAATAGGGGTAAGGAATTAGTACATGAGGAACTAGTTACCCGGCTATTGGAAAATTTGATGCTACCAAGGGAGGTAGCAGTCATACATGTACCTGGGCATCAAAAAGCCGCCACCACCCCGGAGGCAAGGGGAAATCAGATGGCAGATGAGGCTGCTTAGGAGGCAGTGCTGAGAAAGGAAGGCATAAGTCTGTATACATTGGTACCAACTTTAGCCCCAATTAGGGCTGTGCCAGAGTTTAACTCAAAAGAGCAAGTTCAACTCACTGAAATGGAGGCAGTTCAGAATGAAGCAGGAACCTGGCTCCTCCCTGACAGATGCTAGATGCTAAACAAGCCAGTAGTAAAGGAAATTATACAATCCTCCACCAGGGGAGCCATTGGGGAGCTCAGGCTCTTTGTGACACAGTCCTTAGGAAATATGGTTGCATAGGTATTTACACTGTGGCTAAACAAATATGTAAGAGGTGCTCCATGTCAGAAAATTAACAGGAAAATTCTGAGAAAGGCAGGTCCAGGGGGGAGGGACCCAGGCCTAAGGCCTTTTCAAAGTATACAAATAGACTTTACTGAACTTCCCCCATCCAAGAAACTCAAATTCCTTTTAGTAATAGTTGACCATCTCACCGGATGGGTTGAGGCCTTCCCTATGATATCTGCCTCAGCTAGAGGAGTAGTGAAAGTGCTCTTGGAGTAGATAATCCCAAGGTATGGTCTAGTCGAACATATTGACTCAGATCAGTAGAGTCATTTCACCTCCAAGGTCCTACAAGGAGTAATGGAGGGATTGAGGCTCAACTCATTATCAATTTTGACAAAACCGAAATTATATTGATGGACAAAAAACAAAACCCAGCTCCACCACCCCTGATAATTCATGACAAACATATGACAACTATAATTCTTACATCCCACTCCAGGAACCTCGGAATCATCATCGACAAAGACTTGTCGTTTAAGAACCACATATCAAACAAAACCAAAGAAGGTTACCACAGACTCCTAACCCTAAGACATTTAAAACCATTTCTCAACGCTGATGATTTCAGAACTGTACTTCAAATACTTATCTTCTCCACCTTCGACTATTGTAACTCCCTTCTAATTGGTATACCCTTCTCATCCCTCAAACCACTTCAAATACTTCAAAACTCTGCTGCTAGAGTCCTAACTGGAACAAAAAGAAATGACCATATTTCGCCCATCTTGTCCTCTCTTCACTGGCTCCCTATCACTGCACGAATCGCTTACAAATCCATGGCTATCATCCATAAAGTCCTTAACAATGATCATCAAGGACTTAACACCCTTAATATAACTCCTCAAAACTCCTCAAGAAACCTACGATCCAGCAATTCAAACCTACGATCCAGCAATTCAAACCTCTTATCAATCCCCACTGTCAAAGATGCTCATCTAACAACAACAAGAGAGAGAGCCTGCTCCATCGCCTCCCCTAATCTTTGGAACACACTACCTGAAGACCTAAGATCTCAACACAATATCAAAACCTTCTTCATGGATCCACAATCATCTACACAGACCAACTCTCAAATGAACTCTTAACATTAATTCTCATCCGAAATATCCTCCCTCCACATTCAACCTTATTTCTTCAGAGACTTACTTACTTGGTTATGTTTATTATTATTGTAATTACAACATGTTATGATATCTCAAAACCTCTTTGTTAAAAAATTTATTCACCTTGTAAACCGTTATGATGGCTTCCCGAATAACGGTATATAAAACTCTATAAATAAATAAATAAAATAAACTGGCACTTTCATATTCCCTGGCACCCACAAACTTCTGGAAAAGTGGAAAGGATGAATCAGACTCTGAAACAGCAAATTTCTAAAATTAAGTTAGAAACTAAGATGCCCTGGACTAAGTGCTTACCCCTGGCATTGCTACGGGTAAGGACTCATCCCAGGAAGGATTTGGGAATATCCCCCTATGAAATGATGTTTGGATTACCCTATTTGGGAGGGCCTGGAGAAATACCAGTATTCGAAACAAAAGACCTATTTTTAAAGAACTATATACTGGCACTGTCTTCTTCTTTATCTCACTTAAGGGGAAAGGGGCTATTAGCCCAGACCCCTCCACTGGATTTTGTGGTACGCCGGTTCTGGCCCGGAGACTGGGTGTTGATAAAAGTGTGGAAGGAGTCCAAGTTACAGACAAAGTGGGAAGGACCATTTTAAATCCTTCTGAACACAGGAACAGCGGTGCAGACTGCAAAGAAAGGGCGGACTCATCATTCCTGAGTCAAGGGACCTGTGGAGCCGCTGCAGACCTTTTCCAGTGGACAGTGATAAGTACAGATAATCCACTCAAGATAAGAATCACTAGAAAAGACTAGAAATTTTGCATGGATAACTATATTTTGAACACTCTTTTTGGGCTGGGATCCAAGTCCTGATGATAACCCTCTTTGGGACACCATAACCAGATTTAATATATTGTGTGAACCATTGCTGGATACATGGACTACAGGACCAGGAACATTCATAGTGTGGGAGGGGGAATTTTATGGATTAAGGGGAGTAAGAATTGAACAAGGGGATGTGTCACTAATTAGACCTATCACTGGAGAATTGGTAACATTTTGGTACACTACTTATAAAGACTTGGGAGATAGAAGGTACCTGTGGTATTTCTTAAGGAAAAGGGGAAACAGAGTTCTTGAATACTTTGAATTAATTTGTGTAGGCGAACCTTTGGCTCCCAGTTTATGGGCCATAAGTTGGCATATTCCTTGAGAAATCTGCTTAAACCTTTAGTCCTTATGTAGACAGAGGAATTAGAAATTGGGACATTAATACCATTGCTTGTGATAGCATTAATTTTCTTTTGCTGGGTATATAAGAGAAAGATTGTGTGGGAAAAAATAAAGAACAGAACATGGGGAGGTATATAGAGGGGACAGTTACGTATGCCTTAACCCAAGAGAGAATGAGGTCAGCATGAAGAATGGAAGGAGTAGGGTATCCCCTTAAAAGGATTATGATAAGGATGATGATAGTAGCCGGATGGCCAGGGGTAGAGTCTGGGGTTAGAAGTGGTTACGCCACGGTCCCTGGCCAAGGTGGCTTCCGGTATTTGAAAGATGAGTATGGGGGCCCTATAAAGTTCACAAAAAATTTGAATGCAAAAGACCAGCCCCAAACAGTTGTTTTCAATGTGTGCCAATTGATAGACTGTGGAAATGTTCAGTATCAGCGGTCATATACAGGGAGTGACAAGTATATGTGCTGTAATACATATTGCCCCACCTGGCCCAAGTTTGAAAATGAATGTGTATCCCTTTAAAAATTTTATGTGAGCCTCTTCATAAGAACATGCCATACTGGGTCAGACCAAAGGTCCATCAAGCCCAGCATCCTGTTTCTAACAGTGGCCAATCCAGGCCATAAGAACCTGACGAGTACCCAAAAACTATCCAATGCTACTGTTGCTTTTAATAGCAGTGGCTATTCTCTAAGGGGTGGATTTTCAAAGGGTCACACGTGTAACCCCGAAAACGCGCTCCTGTGCGTGCAGAACCTATTTTGCATAGGCTCAGCGATGCGCGCAAGCCCTGGGACGCGCATATGTCCCGGGGCTCTGAAAAGGGGTGGGGTGGGGCGGTCCGGGGGCAGGGCAGGGGCGGAGCCTAGAGGCACAGCGGCCATTTGCCGCTGTGCCTGGGATCGCGGGCTGGCCATCGGCCGGCGCACGCAATCTACGCCTGCCCGGAGGCAAGCGCAACTTATAGGACAAAGGTAAGGGAGGGTTTAAGGTAGGGCTGGGGGGGACAGGTTAGGTAGGGGAAGGGAGGGGAAGGTGGGGGGGGGCGGAAGGAAAGGAGGGAATGTAGGAAGGCTGCATGGCTCGGCATGTGCAAGTTGCACAATTGTGCACCCCCTTGTGCGCGCCGACCCTGGATTTTATAACATGCGCGCGACTGCGCACGCATGTTATAAAATCGGGCGTAGATTTTAAAATCTGGCCCATAGTCAACTTAATCAATAGCAGATAATGGACTTCTCCTCCAAGAACTTATCCAATCCTTTTTGGAACACAGCTACACTAACTGCTAGGGATGTGAATTGTTTTTCTGACGATTGAAAATATCAGAAGATATTTTCAAACTCGTCAGAATTTGGGGGCCCCCGAACCCGATAGGAAAACCCCACGAAATTTTCGTGGGGTTCTCTTATCGTT
Source organism: Rhinatrema bivittatum (assembly GCF_901001135.1). Lineage (NCBI taxonomy): Eukaryota > Metazoa > Chordata > Amphibia > Gymnophiona > Rhinatrematidae > Rhinatrema > Rhinatrema bivittatum. The sequence goes on along the minus strand of NC_042618.1, from coordinate 237,127,074 downwards.
TTTGGGGGGGCGGGAAGAAAGGGCAGTTAAAAAAAAATCCCAAACCCACCCCGACCGTTTAAATTTAATTCTTTCTAATCCCCCACCCTCCGGACCCCCCCCCCCCAAACTTTTTTAAAGTACCTGGTGGTCCAGTGGGGGTCCCGGGAATGATCTCCTGCTCTTGGACCGTCGGCTGCCAGTAAACAAAATGGCGCCGACGGCCCTTTGCCCTTAGCATGTGACAGGGTATCCATGCCATTGGCCGGCCCCTGTCACATGGTAGGAGCACTGGATGGCCTGCACCATTTTTAAAGATGGCACCGGCCGTCCATTACTCCTATCATGTGACAGGGGCCGGCCAATGGCACGGATACCGTGTCACATGCTAAGGGCAAAGGGCTGTCGGCGCCATTTTGTTTACTGGCAGCCATCGGCCTGAAAGCAGGAGATCGCTCCCGGGACTCCCGCTGGACCACCAGGTACTTTAAAAAAGTTTGGGGGGGGGGGTCGGGAGGGTGGGGGATTAGAAAGAATTAAATTTAAACGGTCGGGGTGTTTTGTTTTGTTTTTTGGCACGACACAACCGATTTAAAAGGTAAAAACCGTGGGAACGAAGATTGCCCGCGGTTTTTACCCAAACCCAATACCGGAAACGAGTCCGGTACCGATTCACATCCCTAGTAACTGCACTAACCACATCCTCTGGCAACAAATTCCAGAGTTTAATTGTGCGTTGAGTGAAAAAGAACTTTCTCCGATTAGTTTTAAATGTGCCACATGCTAACTTCATGGAGTGCCCCCTAGTCTTTCTATTATCCGAAAGAGTAAATAACTGATTCACATTAATCCATTCTAGACCTCTCATGATTTTAAACCTCTATCATATCCCCCCCTCAGCAGTCTCTTCTCCAAGCTGAAAAGTCCTAACCTCTTTAGTCTTTCCTCATAGGGGAGCTGTTCCATTCCCTTTATCATTTTGGTCACCCTTCTCTGTACCTTCTCCATCGCAACTATATCTTTTTTGAGATCCGGTGACAAGAATTGTACACAGTATTCAAGATGCGGTCTTACCATGGAGCGATGCAGAGGCATTATGACATTTTCCGTTTTATTCACCATTCCCTTTCTAATAATTCTCAACATTCTGTTTTCTTTTTTGACTGCCGCAGCACACTGAACTGATGATTTCAATGTGTTATCCAGTATGATGCCTAGATCTCTTTCTTGGGTGGTAGCTCCTAATATGGAACCTAACATTGTGTAACTATAGCATGGGTTATTTTTCCCTATATGCATCACCTTGCACTTATCCACATTACATTTCATCTGCCATTTGGATGCCCAATGTGCCAGTCTCAGAAGGTCTTCCTACAATTTATCACAATCTGCTTATGATTTAACTACTCTGAACAATTTTGTATCATCTGCAAATTTGATTACCTTACTCGTCATATTTCTTTCCAGATCATTTATAAATATATTGAAAAGTACGGGTCCCAATACAGATCCCTGAGGTACTCCACTGCCCATTCCCTTCCACTGAGAAAATTGTCCATTTAAACCTACTCTCTATTTCCTGTCTTTTAGCCAGTTTGTAATCCACGAAAGGACATCGCCACCTATCCCATTACATTTTAGTTTTCGTAGAAGCCTCTCATGAGGAACTTTGTCAAACGCCTTCTGAAAATCCAAATATACTACATCTACCATTCACCTTTATCTACATGTTTATTAACTCCTTCAAAAAAGTGAAGCAGATTTATGAAGCAAGACTTGCCTAGGGTAAAGCACTTTTACATATTAAAAACGCTAGGTTTTAGAATCTTAAAATGTCTCAAAAACATTTATTTTTACTCAAAAAGAGCATACAGGCATTAAATTAGTAATCCCTGATGTCACTATTGATGTCATCAGCCAGGGTCCTAACTTCCCATGCACCAGGAACTCTCCCACCGAATATATTTATTGTTTTTACTTTTATTAATCTTTTGCAACAACAGCTATGGCACTTTCTGGTGCAGAGAGACCCAGAGCAGCAGCAATGCTGACATTCGCTACCTCTTCTGGCTGGCTCCTTCAATACTTTTACTTTCCTGTGTCGGCAGGAGTCCCCATTCTTCCGCGGCACCTCAACGCATCAGGAGATGCATCGGGAGCCTCGAAGCAGCCACAGCCCCAAAAATAGCCGCCTGCTCCGGTCCCGACATCTCTTTCCATTCAACCACCCACAGCACACATGCTGCTTTTCACTTTAAAAAAATGCAGCTCTAGCCACTGAAATCTCCTTGCACTCTCAGCTGTCTCACCACTCATCCACACGCAGCACACGCTGCTTAAAAAAAAAAAAAAAAATCAATGTGGTGTTTCAGCCGCCACTGCCTGCTTCTCACATGGCCCCTCCCTCCTACAAACGTGGCGAACATGCCACTAAAACATTTTTCTTCAGGACAGCCCTCCCACACATCAAGACCAGCTCTCATCCTAAAAATAACAGGTGTCACCAGTCACCACCGGGAATACAGGTATTTATTTATTTATACTTTTCTCACTTATCTACTGTTTGTTAGCTGGTTTTTCAGCCGGCGTGAACTTAGCTGAGTAAGCAGCTGAAAGGCAGCAGGTGCAGGAAGCCGAGCGTGGCGGTGATGCCATATGCTCCGTCCCCCTTGCAGCCGGAGACTGTCTCTGTACTCAGCCAGGTAGGGCTGAGCTCAGGTAAGTTTAAAAAAAAAATAAAATAAATATAGAGACAGAGAAAGAGTGTATTTTGGTGTAGGGCTTTCTCCTTCTCCCGGTCTCTGTGCTAGGCGCGCCATTCCAACATTCGTCCCACTCCATGGAAGGTCAAGGGACATGGGCAGCCTGGTGGGTTGAGCAGCCTCTGTAGGCTAGGCCCTGCTCTGAGGCCTTTTTGCTATACACCGCGTGCTAGGTCTCAATGGCATTTCACGCACTTGTTATAGGCTGCCTTTTATAGGTTTGTCGGTTCGGTGTGTGCATCTAGCTGTGCATCCAGGTTATGGACGCTTAGTTGGACCTCATTTTGTGCATCAAAGTTAAGTGGTGCCTTTAGTGGTGGCACACTTACCTGTGCGCACAAGTTGAGCATTGCTATGCACTTAAATTTTTTTGTGGTGCCTATCCTAGGGACACCTGAGTTTTAGATGCCTAGGTATTGAGACACCTACGTTTTGCATGCCTAATTTTTTGGACACCCAGGTTGGACGCCTAGATTTTTTGGACACCTTAAAAAAAAAAATCAACTAGATGCATGCCTTCGCTCGCCACTCAGCGTACTGTCAGCCTAATGGTACCTATATCTAAGAAACCTAAGCGTCTTTCTCTATGCGCTGCTTGTCATATTCGGACATCGAGCCTGGATTGCCCGCTAACTTGTGCCTGCGCTGTTTGGAGGCTCAGGGAGAATTGTCTTCCTCTGATTTCATTAAATCTGGTTCTTCCCAGCCAGATTTAGGCCTGGGTAAAGATGTGTCATGTGGGCCACCTGATTTTGGAACTCCCCTGTTTCTTCAGCAGGGGAGGGAGGCTCAGTGAGTATGCTTAGGTATCGCCTGGTTTTGATATGGATACTTCTACATTTTCATGGGTAAATTTTTCCAGGGATTACAATCCTTTCTTCAGGTGCAGTCCTCAGTCTTCAGTCGCAAGAGAGATCCAAAGACATTGGAGATCGATGCCCTGATGCAGGAGTGGTCAGAAGACAGGTTACTGTATACCTTCCTCCATGGCCCATGTTGGGCAGATTGGTTCAAAGGATCTATCCAATGCTCCCAGAGGAGAGTCGCAGGTGGGTACCTTGCCTGGACCTACTGTTAAACGCTGGGGTATACCTAAATCAGCAGCGGGACTGCCTGAGAGAGATCTGGATGGCATGGATGATGAGACCAATCCTTACTTTCTAGAGGATGGTGAAATTTCTTCAGGATTAGAACCGTACAGGACTATGCAGTGGTTCTTTCATAGAGATGAACTGCCAGCTGTGATTTCCCAGACCTTGAATATGCTCAGGGCTCCTGGGGCAGATTCCATGTCTGTGCCAAAGAAAAATCCCATTTTGGTTTCGTTGCATAAAGCCTCTTATTTTTTTTCCCTGTAATGGAGGCTATTCAAGAATTGATTGATCTTGAGTGAGGCACCCTAGAGGCTAATTTCAAAGAGGGTCAGATTTTGGAAGGCCTTTACCCTCTGGATCCAGTGGTAAGAGAGCATTTACATTTTCTGAAGGTAGATGCACTAGTGTGTGCAGTCTCTAAATGGATCACTATTCCCATGGAAGGAGGAGCAGCCTTGAAGGATGTTCATGATAGAAGGATTGAGACTATCCTTAAGTAAGCATTTGAAGCAGTGGCAGTGATGTTGCAGATCCCTTCTTGTTGTTCCCTGGTGGCTCACTCTTGTTTACTTTTCCATGAGATCGATGACTCTGGGGTAAACTCCAGGGCAGTTATGGAGCCTGCTCCTGCCTTCTTGGCAGATGCGGGCTGTGATTTGGTCCACACTTCAGCCAGAGGGGTGGCTTCGGTAATAGCGGTCAGGCGTCAGTTATGGCTGAGAAATTGGTCAGCCGATGCGACTTCCAAGGCTAACCTCAAAAATTGCCTTTTAAAGGTCCGCTCTTATTTGGGAGCAAGTTGGGGAAACTGGCCAGTAAGTAGGGTGAATCACCGGTTCCTCATTTGCTGGAGGATAAGAACCAGATGCTAAGGATGTGTAGAGGGACGCCATACATTGCATTCGGGATTTGGATTCGTCGGGGGGCAGATACGTTGTATTCGGGCGTATGGCGCCCTGATACGGTAATACGTCGATTTCTATTTGTTTCCCCCACCCTCCTGCCCCCCCCCAAGACTTACCAAAACTCCCTGGTGGTCCAGCGGGGGGGTCCGGGAGCCATCCCCTGCACTCATACCGTCAGCTGCCGGTTTCAAAATGGCACCGATAGCCTTTGACCTACTATGTCACAGGGGCTACCGGTGCCATTGGTCAGCCCCTGTCACATGGCCATCGGCGCCATCTTGTGCTCCTACCATGTGACAGGGGCTGATCAATGGCACCGGTAGCCCCTGTGACATAGTAAGGGCAAAGACTATCGGCGCCATTTTGATTCCTGGCCGTCGATGGCCCGAGTGCAGGAGATCGCTCCCGGACCCCCGCTGGACCACCAGAGACTTTTGGCAAGTTTTGGGGGACCCTGATGACCCCCACGAGACTTGCCAAAAGTTCAGCGGGGGTCCGGGAGCGACCTCCTGCACTCGGGCCGTCGCCTGCCATTATTCAAAATGGCGCCGATAGCCTTTGCCCACACTATGTCACAGGAGGTCGCTCCCAGACCCCCGCTGGAATTTTGGCAAGTCTTGTGGGGGTCATCAGGGTCCCCCAAGACTTGCCAAAAGTCTCTGGTGGTCCAGCAGGGGTCCAGGAGCGATCTCATGCACTCGGGCAGTCAGCTGCCAGTAATCAAAATGGCGCCGATAGTCTGTGCCCTTACTATGTCACAGGGGCTACCGGTGCCATTGGTCAGCCCCTGTCACATGGTAGGAGCACAAGATGGCACCAGCCATCCATGTGACAGGGGCTGACCAATGGCACCGGTAGCCCCTGTGACATGGTAGGTCAAAGGCAATCGGCGCCATTTTGAAACCGGCAGCCCATGGTGTGAGTGCAGGAGATGGCTCCCGGACCCCCCGCTGGACCACCAGGGAGTTTGGTAAGTCTTGGGGGGGTCAGGAGGGTGGGGGTTTTGTTTAAATTGGCTTCTTTAGGCGGCCGAATAATTCAGTGAAGATTCGTGTATTCGTGGGGAATTGCGATACTTTTCGCTTCCCCACGAATACAACGAATATGGCCACATCCATTGCGGATTGCCAATACATAGGGACCGAATACACACCCCTAGTGATGCCTCACTCCTTTAACATGAGAGGTCATGCTATAGGATCCAAGCGTTTTCGACCCAATAGAGGAGCCCTTACAATTCTTCGATAGGACTTCATTCTAGACAACTCAGAAGGGTTGCAGATTTGGGTAGTGGAAACTCCCGAGCCTCCCAAGGAAGGTTTGCCGACCCACTCAAAGGAACAGGAGATAGGGATATGCCTCTCTCTCTTCTATAAGAGGTGGGTCAAAATCACAACAGATCAATGGGTCCTGAAAGTGATACGGGAAGGATATGCAATGGAGTTTCGCAGTGTTCCTCGGGATGTGCTCATAGATGTCACCCTGCCACTTTCTGCAGAAGAAGCAGGCAGTAGAGAATACATTGGCAAGGCTCCTCAGTCTGAGGGATATGGTTCCAGTGCCCACATCTCAAGAAAATATGGGGTGATATTCCATTTATTTCATTGTGCCCAAGTAAGAAGACTCCTTTCATTCCATCCTGGATCTCAAAGATGTCAACCGTCATCTGCGAGTGCAGCATTTTCGCATGGAAACTTTGTGCTCGGTTATAATGGCCATGCAGTCGGGGGAATTCCTGACCTCTCTGAAGTGTATTTTCACATTCCCATCCGACTAGAACATCAACATTTTCTGAGGTTCACTGCCCTTTGGTCTGCCCACTATTCCCAGGATCTTTTCCAAGGTAATTGGAGTATTTGCAGCAGAGTTGAGAAAGGATGGGAAACTGGTACATCTGTATTTGGATGACTGGCTAATTTGAGCTAAGTCACTGGAAGAGAGCTGCCTGGTGACCTGCAAGGTGATCTCCCTGTTGCAGAAGCTCAGCTGGGTGGTAAACCTGTCCAAGATCAGTCGTCAGCCTGTTCAGTCATTGGAATACCTCAGGGTTTGGTTCGACACAAAGTAGGGCAAGGTTTTCCTGCCAGATGCTCGTATTCAGATGGCACAGCTACATCTGTTGATAAACAATTTGTGTCCGACCATATGGTCCTACCTGCAAGTGCTTGGTTTAATAGCAGCAACCCTGTAATTGGTACCATGGGTGAGGGTGCATATGCGTCCTCTCCAGAACTTCCTGCTGTCTCGGTGGAACCTGTAATCTCAAGACTATTCAATTCAGCTCCACCTCCTGATGGAGGTCTCCTCCCAACTGCAGTGGTGGCTACAGGTGGATCATTTAAGGAAGGGAGTTTCCCTAGCACCACTGGACTGGCTAGTACTGACAACAGATGTGAGCCTCCATGGTTGGGGAGCTTACTGTCAGGAGCTGACAGTGCAAGGGTGCCAAAGTGCAGAAGAGTCTCTCTGGAACAGGGCAGTCTAGTTGGCATGTTCGCAGTTCAGTGACAGGCTGCAGAGTCGATCGGTCCGGATAATGTAGGACAATGCAACAACTATGGCTTATATAAATCAGCGGGGAGGAAACAAGAGACACAAGTGTTGCAGGAAATAGATCTTATGGAATTGGCCAAAGTGCATCTCCTGATGATTTCAGCCTCACACATAGCAGGAAAAGACAATGTAAGAGCAGACTTTCTCAACAGGGAAAGTCTGGATCCAGGAGAATGGGTGCTGTTAGACAAAACATTTCAGCTGATTCTTGATCTCTGGGTCTCCCATTTCTAGTCCTGCTGCCAACGTCTTGCAATGCGAAAGTTCTGTGATTCTTCAGTCGCAAGAGAGATCCAAAGACATTGGAGATCGATGCCCTGATGCAGGAGTGGTCAGAAGACAGGTTACTGTATGCCTTCCTCCATGGCCCATGTTGGGCAGATTGGTTCGAAGGATCAATCGCCACATAGGGGTGGTGCTCTTGGTCACTCTACATTGGCCCAAGAGACCATGGTATGTGGATCTGTGGAGTTTACTGGTGGACTTGACTCTCGACTTCTGATCCACAGGAACCTGGTGCGGCAGGGACCTGTTCTTCATGAAGATCAGACTTGATTTTGTCTTATGGTATGGCCCTTGAAAGAGCTCACTTGCTGAAGTGTGGATACTCTGAGGCAATGATTACCACTTTGCTGAGAGCTAGAAAATTCTCCACTCCATTGGCCTATGTGCAGGTTTGGTGAGTGTTTGAGGCCTGATGTGAGGATTGAGGTATTTCCTTGTTCGGTCAAAATCCCACTCATTTTGGAATTTCTTCAGGATGGCTTGAAGAAAGGTTTGACCCTCAATTCCTTAAAGGTACAAGTAGCGGCTCTCGCCTGTTTCAGGGATCAGGTGAATGGTGGTTCCCTGTTGGCTCATTCTGATGTAGCCTGTGTCCTGAAAGGAGTTAAATATCTTCGTCCTCCTTTGTGGTTTCCGGTACCCTTATGGAATCTTAATTTGGTATTGGATTTCTTAGCTGGCTCTTTGTTTAAGCTGATGTGTAACCTGACCTTGTAGTTACTGACCTTGAAAACTGTGTTTCTTGTAGCAAGTTGTTCTGCACGTAGGGTTTCCAAACTGCAGGCCTTTTCTTGCCAGGAGCCATTCTGCCAGGTGCCTCCAGGGTTGTACAGCTACGTAGTATTTCTTCTTTTCTACCGGAGGTGGTCACTGACTTTCACTTGAATCAGTCTATTTCCCTGCTGTCTCTGGACAGAGAAAGAGATGTAGAGGAGTATCATCTATTGCGACCTTTGGATGTCAAGAGACATATTGTTAGGTATCTGGAGTTTACTAAGCCTTTACTGAAGACGGATCACCTATTTGTCTGTCACGGCGGTATTAGGTAGGGAAAGTCAGCCTCATGTGCTACAATAGCTCGCTGGATTAAGGAGGTAGTCACAGCTGCATACATTGATGCTGGGAAGCCGTTACCTAGTAGGGTTGGGAATCGTTTTTTGACGATTTAAAATATCATCCGATATTTTTTAAATCGTCAAAAATCGTTAAAGAGTGCGATACAATAGAAATTCCCCCGATTTATCTTGAAAAAATCGTTAATCGGGATAGTGTCCACTAAAGGGAATTATTTGGAGGGAGGGTGGGAAAACCGGCACACCAAAACAACCCCTAAACCCACCCTGACCCTTTAAAACTAATCCCTTACCTTCCCCCACCCTCCCAACCCCCCCAAAACTTTTTACATGTACCTGGTGGTCCAGTGGAAGCCCCGGGACCGATCGCCCACTCTCGGGCCGTCGGCTGCCACTCATAAAAATGGCGCCGATAGCCCGATAAAAAAAAACCCACCCGACCCTTTAAAAGCGCCCCCTTAGCTTCCCCCACCCTCCCGATCCCCCCAAAACATTTTAAAATTACCTGGTGGTCCAGTGGTGGTCCCGGGAGCGATCTCCCGTTCTCAGGCCGTCGGCTGCACTAATAAAAATGGCGCCAATGGCCCTTTGCCCTTACCATGTGACAGGGTATCTGTGCCATTGGCCAGCCCCTGTCACATGGTAGGAGCACTGGATGGCCGATGCCATCTTTAAAAATGGCGCCGGCCATCCAGTGCTCCTACCATGTGACAGGGACCAGCCAATGGCACGGATACCCTGTCACATGTTAAGGGCAAAGGGCCATCGGCGCCATTTTTATTAGTGGCAGCCAATGGCCCGAGAACGGGAGGTCGCTCCCGGGACTTCCGCTAGATCACCAGGTATTTGTAAAATGTTTTGGGGGGTTCGGGAGGGTGGGGGAAGCTAAGGGGTCAATTTTAAAGGGTCGGGGTGGGTTGTTTTTTTTTATCGGCTTGGGCCTCACTAAAAAAAGTTAGCAATGTGAATTGGAATCGGAACCAATTCTGATTCACATCTCTACCGATCAGATTTTTTTCTCCCTCCAGCCGAACCTGATCTTTAAAACGATCGGGCACACGATTCACATCCCTATTACCTAGTCAGATCAGGGCTCATTCTACTAGAGTTCAGGCAATGTCATGGGCAGAGATTAGATTGTTGTCTCCCGTCAACATTTGCCAAGCTGGATGTGGTCCTCATTACACACTTTTCCCAGGTATTATTGTCTCATGTGCAAACCCAGGAGGAAGCAACCTTTGCACATGCGGTTTTGAATGGATTGCAGGTAGCCTCCTGCCCTATTTAGGAGTAGCTTGGATACTTCCCACTTGTTCTGGATTCATCTGACTGGATGCTAAGAAATGAGAAATTACTACTTATCTGATAATTTTATTTTCTTTAGGACTGTCAGATGAATCCAGTTTCTCTCTCTTGGCTGCCAAATGATTGCATTATGGTCCTCCTATGTCGTTACATGTTACAGGGATTACTGGTAAGTGTTCGTCCTGTCCCTAGACTAGTGTTAATACATTATTATCTGAGCTCAGTGTTGCCTGTTGGCTGATTACTGAAATGGCTATCTGTTTTTAATCAAGTTTTGCTAGCTTGTCCACAGTTCCTTTTGTAGAGAATACTGGCAGGCGGATGTCACAGTCATTAATAAACTGCATTATTTCTCCTATTAAGTCTCTAATTTCTGCTTTAATACCCATACAACTTTTTATTTTGGCTCCTTCCCTAACTGTTACTACCTTCAGAGGCTTCCTAGTAGAATTAGTGCATTTAAGAATGTCCCCCTGTTGTTGATTTTTTATTATAATTGCCTTCTAACAGAATATTGCTTGTTGTTGCTGAAAAAACTAAAGCTTGGAGTGAAGGGAGAGAGATAGAAGAGACACAGGAAAGTACAGAAAGGGCAAATGGGAGGGTGGAGTATCAGAAAAGGAAGGAGAAGGGCAAAAAATACACAGAAGAGGAAGGAAGGAGAGCGGGTGAGAGGATGACCACAAAAGAAGGAAAAAAGAAGCAGAAGGAACAAGACAGAGGGGGAAAGAGGGAAAGAATTAAGTAAGAAGCATAGGAGTAGGGAAGGGTACAGGGGAGATATAAAGAGAAATAGGGCACAAAGGGAGAGGAATAGAGGGCATATGAGGAGGAAGGGGAGAGAGCCAGATAGAGCAAGAGGGAGATCAAGAAATGGAAGGCTGGAAAGGAGCGTAAAGGTGAGGGGGTGAACATCTGGTTGAGGGGTAAAAGAAAGGTGACTGGGTGGGACAGAAATAACAGAAATGGAGGGCTGGGATGCCATGATGGAGGACATTTAGCTGTGTAAGAATCATAATGGTAGAAAGCAGGTCTAAAGTTATCCTTGGACCTGGGCATAGGCCTTTGTTTTTCTTTTACATTGAAAAATGAAAAGCGAATGGAACAAAAACACATTTTTTTTCTTACAAAACTAAAGAAATGAATAGGTGCACCACAAAATGAACCAAAGAACCAAAACAAATGTTAAGGACCCTGACTTAGGCCTGCGTCTAGGTGACTGGGACCCAGCCTTAGGCCAGGCCCTGGCATCAGGCCTGGACCTGGGCCTTAGCATTGGACCAGATCTTGGCCAGGCCCCAACATCTGACCCAGGCTACGCCTTGGACTTAGGCCTCAGCCTAGGCAACTGGAACCCAGTATTGGGCCAGGCCCTGGCATCAAGCCTAAGCCTAGGCCCAGACCTGGGTGTCAATGACTGGGACCCAGCCTTGGCAGGGCCTGGGGTCTGGCCTTGACTGGGCACTGGTATCGGGCTTGACATCAAGTGCTGGCATTGGATCCGGGCCTAGGCATTGGGTGCACACCTCGGTCCTAGGCCTAAGCTAATGGGATGAGGCTTTGGCAGAGACCCAGCATCAGGCCAGTGGCAAGGTGACATGATATGGTCTTGGCCAGTGCCCAGCATCGGACCCAGGCCTGCGCCTGAGGATTGGCGATGGGACCTCGCCTTGGGTTGGGCCTCAGGGACAGCACAATTCCAAAGCCTGGTCCTGCCAAAGGCTCATTCCACCTCCCCCCCACCCCCACATGAATATGAAAACACCCAAAGATTTGGAGGTATTTTCATCTGAGGCTAATTCCTAGGAACCAAATATATCCTCAGTCATTGCATTTTTTTTACTATTTGTATGAAGTAAATGCATTATCCATTTTCATAAGCAAATTGCAGCATCCATCTATGCAAGGAACAAGAATATCCTTTTGATTATTAGCATGAAACAGTCAGGTACAATAGATGTGAATTTTCTGAGCCAATTCTTTCCTGTAGTACCTTTTTCTACAATGTTTTATACGTCATAAATACAAATACATCTTTAGAAGGTACAGAATTAAGAAAATCATTTTATAAAAAAAAAAGAAAGAGAGACACCATCCAGATATAGTGCGCCATAGTAAGAAGGATTTAACGGAATGAATTTTAAGAGGTCCCAAAGATTTCCAGTTGTTATGAAAAAAGAAAAGCCCTTGCAAAATGTTTACATTGTTCCTGCTTGAACTCATCATTAACTCCTCAAATGTTGGGGCTTCTACATTAGCCCCATTTCAAAATGTAATTACTCCCCTTCTGTCCACAAAAATGAAGTGAGCGACTTGTTTCTCAAGAGGACAGAGGCAGAGGAGTTCATAAACTCCATGCTTCAACTGGGATTTCCTTAAGGGAATCTGTTAAGATCATCAGATCCCTGAACATTAGGGAGAGCTACAGCTCTCAGGTCTATAAGAAATAGCAATATAGTCAGCAATCTGTGAAGAAAAAAAAAAAGGTATAAAAATAAATCTGTCTTTGTGCAGCTGCCATCCTCCTAACAATTTGACTCCTGTTCTGTCACCACCAGATTAAATGTCTGGGCAGGTAAAAGGGATTGGCCTGAACCAATTCGCTCCTGCTCTTGCAGCCTCTGTGGCAAATCTGCTTCTGGACAGGTTAGCTGATGCAGTCTCTGAAAGAAGAGGAAAACAAATACTATTACACTTCAGTTCCTGTCATAGTATTACCAGCTGCGAATATGTCCCAAGTACAAACATATGAAGCAGATATGCTTTTATTCACAATATCCAAGTATATAGGATGGAAGTAAGGCCTCCAGCAGTAGTTTCCATCCTTTTCCTGCTTCCTACCTGTTTTAAGAAATACAAGGAAGTTGCAAAATCAAACATAACTTCAAACCACTTTGAATTTCAATGTGTGTTTCATTTCCAATTTTATATTGGAAGATTTGTCAAATACCTCAGATTATACCAATTTGTTTCAGAAAACATCATTAGACTGACTTGCTCTGTGTTTTACTCTTTTTGTCAATAGGACTTCATCTTATGATCAGGCCCGGATTTAGGAATATGCAGCTGCGTAGAGTGTCAAATTTTGAAGGTAACAATATTCAAGACTAAAGAGGATCTTGTTTATGCTTGTTTTACGGCTATGTGCTGGTACAGCATCAAGGAGGCACTGCCATGGCACTCTGCTTGTAGGTGTGAAAATCTTAAATCCGGCCCTGCTTACGATCCACCTATAAATCCTCAAAACCCATTGCTGATTCCCAGACCACAGGCTGAAAATCACTGATGTTCTCCAAGGAGAAAAGGAATGTGTTTGAATTTAAGCTGGCCGTGATAGCATGTCTTAGAATTATGCCAATTGACAATGTTGACCAAGAAATCAGCAATAAAAATGTACAAACTAAAAGACGTGTAAAGAGAGCAGAAGGACATTTGCTCCTTTCTGTAAAACTTGCTGTCTCAGTAATGAGATGTTTTCAGTTATATCAAATTGATTTGTTTTATGGTATATAAAGAATCTTTCTCAAGAGATCGCTCTTCAGACACTAAATAGCTACAGAACTACAAGTAATCATATCTAATGGTTCTGCTGAGATCATTAATATTGAACAATGATAATATGTAGTCATTCAAGATTAAATTACACCAGTATACAAGAACCTATGCATCCATCAATTAATTTTCTGCAAGAGAGGACTAGGTTAAATGCAATGTTATTATATAGCTATTTACAAATCACTATTAGTTTCTATTCAGTTACTTTTGTAAGTAAGGGCCGGATTTTCAAAGGGTTACACACACCAGGCCTATTTTCAAAAGGCCCGGTGATATGCGTAAAGCCCCGGGACGCGTGTAAGTCCCGGGGCTTTATTAAAGGGGCAGGAAGGGGGCGGGGTGGGGTCAGGGTCAGAGGCTTCAGACACATTTGCTGCTCGGTTGGCGCGCGCAACTTACTTCGGCCCCAGTAAGATAAAAAAAAAGGTAGGGGGAAAGGGCGGGGCAGGTAGGGGAAGGGAAGGGAAGATGGGGTGGAGTGGGGGGGTAGGGAACAGGGGAAGGCAGCTCGGCTTGGCGCGGGCTCGGCGCACACAAGGTGCACAATTGTGCATCCCCTTGCGCGCACCGACCCCCCAATTTATAACTTGCACATGCCTGAGTGTGCAAGTTATAAAATCAGGCATACATGTGTACATGCCGGGTAGCATGCGCACATGTACACCCGCGTGCACCCTTTTAAAATCTACCCCTAAATGAATAACACAATTGATGACCATTTTGTTGTGTTAAGTAAATGTGGTACTATATGAAAATTGGTTCTTACCTGCTAATTTTCATTCCTGTAATACCACAGATCAGTCCAGAAAATTGGGTTGTGTATCCCTACCAGCAGGTGGAGTCAGAGAACAATTAGAACTTTGGGCACTGCTACATAATGAGAGTGCCACCTGCAGTCACTCAGTATTGACCTGTACCTAAGCCCATGCTAACAGAACTAAATAATGAAGGGTAGCACCCAACCAAATTTCCGGACTACCACTTCGCCGCTGGCAAAAAACCAGACCGAACAACTGCTAAAACATGCTCCATGAATCATGTCTGCAAAAAAGGAGCTTCAACAATAAAAAGCTTAAGCAGGTTCTGGCCAAGACAGTCTTTCGGTATCTGAAGAAAGGGGTGGGCCTCTGAACTGATCTGTGGGATTACAGGAACGAAAATTATCAGGTAAGAACCAATTTTAATTTCCTGAACATACCCAGATCAGTCCAGAAAAGTGGGATGTACCCAAGCCACCCTACACTGGGCAGGAACCCGAAAGACCCACACAAAGCACACTCTCCCCGAAGGACGGCTCATTAGAAGCCTTAATGTCCAGTCGGTAATGTTTCATAAAAGTGTGAATAGACGACCACACCGCCGCCCTACAGATCTCCTGAGATGACAGTAACTGACACTTTGCCCAGGAGGTAGCCTGAGCCCTAGTGGAATGAGCTCTGAGACTCAAAGGTACCTGAATCCCTCGGGCTATGTATGCCGTGCAAATGGCTTCCTTAATCCACTGAGATATGGTCGCCTTTGATGCTTTGTCCCCCTTCTTTGGGTCACCAAAGAGAACGAACAAAATGATCAGAACATCTGAAGTCATTGGTAACCTCCAGATAATGCAATAAGATGCGCCGCACATCCAAAAAATGAAGGTCTCTGTTCTGAGAAGACTCCCGGGACCAGTTAGGGAACCCCGGAAGCTCCACAGTTTGATTGACATGAAAGGCTAAAACCACCTTAGGGACAAAAGACGGAACCGTACGTAATGATACCCAATCGTCGTAAACCAAAGAAAAGGATCCCTACAAGACAGCGTCTGCAACTCAGACATCAGACGGGCCGAGCAAATGGCCACCAAAAACACCGTTTTCAAAGTCTGATCTTTCAGGGAAACTCCACGAAGAGGCTCGAAAGGATCGCCACTTAGAATTCGCAGGACTGAATTCAAACTGCAATCCGGACACACCAAACAGATAGGAGAGTGCAAATGTTTGACCCCCTTAAAAACCGAGCAATATCCGGATGCGCTGCCAGCGAACAGCCGTCAAAGTTTCCCCGCAAGGCACCTAGAGCTGCAAATTTTACACAAAGGGAATTGAACGCCAAGCCCTTAGCGAGGCCCTGTTGCAGAAAGTCAAGCACCCGAGGAACATGTACCACTAAAGGGTCGCAGGAATGCTGATGACACCTTATAAAGCTTCCAAACGTCTCATAAAGCTTCCAAACTCTCACATAGGCCATAGAGGTGGCTGGACGTCTCGCCTGTAGGAGGGTGGAAATGACTTATTTATTTTATTTATTTATTGGTGGATTTTATATATACCGACATTCGTCAGAACATCATGCTGGTTCACATTACAACTGCTTAAACAAAAAGAGTGAAAATACATTATAACAGGGAGGGGGAAGGGAGAGCAGTGGCGAAAGGAAGAGAGAGGACAGCAGAAGGAAGGATAGGGAAAGAGAGAAAATGATAGGAACTGTAAAGCATGCATATTAAAAACTAGAAACAATAAATATGCAGGTTAACTGGAGGAGTACAAAACCATTGATGGACGGGCGGGAAAAGATGGAGGCAGGGGTAGCTGGGGGAGGAGGACAGAGGGCAGGGTAGCTGGGGGGGGGAAGGAAAGGAGGCAAGGTAGATGAGGGGAGGAGGAGAGGGTGAGAATTAGAGGCAGGGTAGCTGAGGGGAGGAGGAGAGAGAGAGTGGGCTAGGTGAATAGTGGTCTAAGCTGAGATAGGTCAACTGTGAGGGGAGGAGGAGAAGATGAGTGGGCTAAGTGACTAGTGATCTAAGCTATGTTTGGTCAACATCTGGATAAGCCAGTTTAAAAAGCCATGTTTTGAGTCCTTTTATAAATTTGCACAGACTAGGGAAGGGCCAGCAATGGAGAAATCCCTTTCTCTGGTGGAAGTGTGGTGTGCAGTTTTTAGGGTGGGGGTGTATAGGGTTCCAGCAAGGTTGGATCTGGAGGGGCGGGTGGAAGATTGGAAGTGTGGTGCGTCCTCGAGCCAGGTATGATTTTGATTGTACAGTAGATTGTGGAGTATAGTGAGTGTTTTGAATTTTATGCGGGAGACAATAGGTAACCAGTGGAGGTCTTTTAGGATAGGGGTAATATGGTCGGATTTACGGGTGTTTGTGAGTATTCTGGCCACAGCATTTTGTAGTAGTTGGAGAGGTTTGATCATGGAGAAAGGGAGGCCCAGGAGTAAGGAGTTGCAATAATCCAGTTTAGATAGAATAGTAGCCTGTAGGACCGTACAGAGGTCCTACAGGCTCTGAAAAACCCCTCAAGCGTAAATGTCACCTCTCAAAAGCCAAGCCGCGAGAGAAAAGTGATCCTACCAATCTGAAAATATGGGCCCCTGACGGAGTAGATGCGTTAAATGAGCCAGCTGAAGTGAACCCTCTAGAGCCAAGTGTACCAGATCCGTGAACCACGGACAATGTGGCCACTCCGGTGCCACAAGAATCATCCTTCCCGGGTGCCGCTCTATGCAATGGAGAAGCCGACCTATGATGGGCCAGGGTGGGAAGGCATACAGAAGAATCCCCGTGGGCCAAGGACACACAAGAGCATCTATGCCCACTGAGCCCTGTTCTCGGTGATGGCTGAAAAAACGAACTGTTTTTGCGTTCGCCTGCGTTGCCATCAGATCCAGCTAAGGAGTTCCCCATCTGGCACAAATGAGATTCCACGCCTCAAGAGATAGTTCCCATTCCCCTGGGGCTATTTGCTAACAGCTGAGATAATCGACTTGCACATTCTCTACTCCCGCAACATGGGATGTGGCAATGCCCTCGAGATGGCACTCCGCCCAGGTGAACAGAAGCTGTGCCTCCAGTGCTACAGCGGGACTTTGAGTCCCACCTTGCCAGTTGATGTACGCCACTGTTGTCGCATTGTCCGAGAAGACTTGCACCATTCTGCCCTGGATCCAGGGAAGAAACGTCCACAGGGCCAGATGTACAGCCCTGGTCTCGAGCCAGTTTATGGACCAGGATCTTTCCATCGCCGACCAGAGCTCTTGGGCGAACCTGTCTGCACACACCGTCCCCCAACCTGAGAGGTTGGCATCGATGGAGATTATCAGCCAATTCGGAGTGTCAAAATCCACCCCCCGTTCCAGATTGTCCAGTGACAGCCACCATGACATACTGGCTCTGGATTCCGGAAGTGGAGGCATTGGTAGATGGAATTTTTGCAACACCAGGCTCCAGCGAGACAAAAGCACATGATGTAAAGGTCTTAAGTGAGCGAACACCCAAGGAGCCAAGTCCAAGGTTGAAGCCATGGAGCCCAGGACCTGAAGATGATGATGAAGAAGGGAATGTATTTGTTCCTGCAACTTCCCAATTCGGTCCGCCGCTAGAAACACTTTGCCCAGCAAGGTATTGAATTGTGCTCCGAGATAAATCAACTTCTGAGAGGGTTCCAAGTGACTCTTCTGCACATTGATTACCCAATCTAGAGATTGCAATGTGAACATCACCATGTGCACTGATCTCTCGCAGTCCTCCAGAGACTTCGCGCGAATCAACCAGTCTTCCAGGTACAAACGGACCAAGATTCCCTCCTGACGAAGGAA
Organism: Rhinatrema bivittatum; assembly: GCF_901001135.1. Lineage (NCBI taxonomy): Eukaryota > Metazoa > Chordata > Amphibia > Gymnophiona > Rhinatrematidae > Rhinatrema > Rhinatrema bivittatum. Next base: position 237,108,979 of record NC_042618.1, on the reverse strand, counting down.
GGCTGCCACCACCACCATCACCTTGGTGAACGTGTGAGGAGCTGTTGCGAGACCAAATGGGAGGGCTAAAAATTGGAAGTGTCATCCCAAGTCCTTGAACTGCAGAAACCTCTGGTGATTCAGACAAATCAGAATGTGTAAATACGCCTCCATGAGGGCCAGAGAAGCGAGCAATTCTCCTTTTCAAACCGCAGCCATCACTGTCCTCAGGGTTTCCCTATGAAAGCGAGGAACCCGAAGTCAACGGTTTACCTTCTGCAGATTGAGGATGGGCCAAAATGTGCCCTCCTTCTTGGGGACCACAAAGTACACGGAGTACCAACCTCATCCCTGTTGAGCTTCCGGAACTGGGACAATAGCTTTGAGCTTGAGAAGTCATTGTAGAGTCACCCGGACTGCCTCTCGCTTGACACTTGAGGCCACTCGGGACTCCACAAAAACCTCCTGGACCGGGCGCGAGAACTCCAGTGCATACCCGTCTTTGATCACTTCTAAGACCCAGCGGTTTGATGTAATTCTTGCCCATTCCATGTAAAAGTTGGATAATCTGCATCCGACAACTTCAAAGACGGAATGGGTGCTCGTGGCTTCATTGGGGTTTTTAAATTACTTCTTGCACCAAGATGTCCCGAATCTCTTCCGGGCTGGCGACCCCCTCGAAAGGACTGCTAGCACCCTGAAGCAGGTTTAGAAGCAGGAGGTGCGGAGTATCTATCCACTCTGAAGCGGCGAGAGTCCCGAAACCTAGCTCAAGGAGGGAAGACTTTCTTAGAAGATCTTTTATCTTCCGGCAACCGATTGTCCTTGAATTCGGCAAGCGGTTTTACCAGCTGATCCAGATCCTCCCCAAACAGGAGCTTGCCCTTAAAGGGTAGATTACAAAGCTGGGACTTGGAGGACAAATCCGCCGCCCAATTTCGCAGCCAGAGGAGAAGCCGCACTGACACCAAGGACACCATACCTCTCGCCAAGGTCCTTACCAGATCATACAAAGCATCTGCAACATAAACAATGCCTGCTTCTAGGTGGGTGGACTTTAGAGCCCCACTATCGCCCATACTGGCCCTGGCAGCCGATTCCTGGACCCAACACAGACAGGCCCTTCTGCATGAGGCTAGCGCAAACCGCTGCCTGAAGGCTTAGCGCGGCAACCTCGAATGCTCGCTTCAACTGGATCTCCAGCTTGCGATCCTGCATATCCTTAAGGGCAGCCACCCCAGCAACCAGGATAGTGGTCTTTTTCATGACTGCCGAGACCGCGATGTCCACCTTTGGAATCTTCAGTAAATCCAAAACATCAGACGATAACGGGTACAGTTTCACCATAGCTCTGCCCACCTTCAAGCCGGAATCCAGTCTCCCACTCCCGGGTCACTAGTTTGCGAACCTTCTTAGGCAAAGGAAAAGATGTTGTGGGACCCCTAACGCCCTCGTTGTCAGACTCTTCTTGAGAAACCTTAAGTCCCAGAACTTCAAGGACCTGGGGAATAAGGGGTGTTAACTCATCCCGCTTGAACAAACGCACCACGCTGGGGTCATCCCCCTCCGCAGGAGGGTCATCGGGCTCATCCGGATCATCAGTATCCACATCAGCCATATCTGGCTGCAGATCTGGGTCTGCTGCCCCTACTTCCCCAGAAGCCGGCGTCGCCCCAGACCCCAGAATCGGATCTCGTGTACCCTGGGGAGAATCCCCTGTGGGGTGAGCCTGATCAGGGAGGCGCTGACGAGGATCCGCACCCTGACCTCTTTTCTCAGGCGGGTCTGAACCTGCCCCCAGGAGACCAGGCCGCTTTACCGCCGAATGTTTCCTTGCCAGGAAAGCCTGGTGCATAAGGAGGACAAATTCTGGGGAAAACCCCTCCTGGTCCCCCTCCCCCACCGGAGATTCAGCTGGGGTGATATCATCAGTTCCCCCGGTGAGGTCTTCCCTCACCGGGGTTAGAACAGGCGGAGAATCCTCTTCCCGCGAAGCTGAAGGCGAGACAGATGTTCCTTCCCCGAGGGAGGAGGTAAGAAGCCCTGAAGAGCCCTCTAACCCCAGGGAACATGCTGTGCATAAAGAGGCCACATATAACGCTTGGCTGCATGACCCACACATGCGGCAGGCCTGCGATTCTGTTTTCAGTGCCATCCGCAGCAGCACATCGATAGTCTGAAGTGAAATAGAAAAGGGCACGAATAAAAAAAGAGAAACGCTCGGAGTCATGACGCAGATAAAATTTCAGTTAGGCAGGCCCAGAAAAACAAACTTTTCGTCCTACAGGCTAAGAGACTACCGGCTGAGGAGAAAAAAATGCGCGCAGCCGTGCCGCGGGAAAGGAGCATGTCTATAGTGAAATCGCAAGGCCCCAGCAGGGAAGCGGCGAGTAAACAAGGCACACGGAGAACACTGTTGACAGCTTCCCCGGCCGGCCTTAAAAGACCCGGTCCCTCCTGCACCTCTCCTTACCTCAGCACTGAAGACTGTCAGTCAGCCGCAGTGAAAACAGCTGCTTTTTTTTTTTTTTTTTTAAATAAACTTTACCAAGGCACAGAGAAAAGCTGTTGCAGGAGACAAGGGAGCAGCTGTAGCAGAGATGGTGGTGAGTAGCCAGGAGCCCCTGGTCATCAGACACCAAACTGTGGTGGGCGAAACCCTGACAGGAATATCCAATTCCCCGGATGCCCGGCTTCTACTGAGGGATGGCCCACGAAGGAGCCTAACACCTCAGGAAGCGACCGTAAACCAAAAAATTAAATTCAAACTAACTAAATAAAAAATATAACTAAAGACTGCAGGTGTGCATCTGTATCACCCGCTGGAGTCAGAGAAATACTGAGTGACTGCAGGTGGCACTCTCGTTATGTAGCAGTGCCCAAAGTTCTAATTGTTCTCTGACTCCACCTGCTGGCAGGGATATATAACCCACTTTTCTGGACTGATCTGGGTATGTTCAGGAATGTCATATTGTCAAAATGTTACTTTAGTTAAAGTAAGAGCACAATTGTCAAAACTATCCGTGGTACAGCATTTGTGCACATAAGTGAAAGTGTGAAGATTAATCTATTATTTTATAAACTGTGTGGCAGGAACTAAACTGTTTATCAAAAACTACATATTTCTGCACCAAAAGTATTTATGTAAGTTTCAGTATTATATTTGCAATGTAAGATAACATACTTTCTCTACTCATTTTATAAACATAGCGCAAGATAATCATGTCTTCAGTCTGAGCTAAAAAGTTTTAGAAAAGAAGTAAAAACATGGCTATTTATGAAGGCCCATCAGGATGCGACATAATTTTATAATTTTATTCTTTAAATGCTCTCCCCTTACCCTCCAGTCTGCCTTAATGTTCTATTATTTTTTGATCCTACCCACACTTTAGAGGTAGAATCCCTGATAAAAAGAATGAAAACTTCGACCCACCCGCTGGACCAAATACCTTCCAAGTTACTGATTCTCATACCAGAATACATATCCAAATATCTGGCCGATATCATCAATTGTTCCCTTTCACAAGGAACATTCCCGGACGCTCTCAAATTGGCCACGCTCAAACCCATACTCAAAAAATCCAACCTGGCCCCGGAAGACCTCAACAATTACCGCCCCATATCAAATCTCCCATTTGTAGCTAAGATCATGGAGAAAATTGTAAATAAGCAACTTTCAAATTACCTAGAAGACCACAATATACTTCACACGTCTCAATATGGTTTCCGAAAAGAACACAATACTGAAACCCTCCTCACCTCTCTCCTGGATCAACTATATATTGGTTTTGATAAAGGACAGTCGTTTCTCTTAGCTCTCCTCGACATCTCCGCAGCTTTTGATACGGTAAAACAATATCCTTCTAAACCGGCTTTCAGACATAGGAATTACAGGTTCAGCCCTCAGATGGTTCGAATCCTTCCTTAGCAATAGAGGCTATAAGGTAAAAATTAAAAACAAGGAATCACCTCATACTAATGCTCCTTTTGGCGTCCCCCAGGGCTCCTCCTTATCACCCACCCTGTTTAATATCTACATACTCCCCCTCTGTCATCTACTCTCAAACCTCAAACTCAAATTTTATATTTACGCAGATGACGTTCAAATTTTAATCCCTATATCCAACTCACTGGACTCAACACTCAGGTTATGGAACTCTCATCTACAAACTATAAACCATTACTTATCCAGCCTAAACCTCGTGCTCAACACTTCTAAAACCGAACTCTTGCTAATTTTCATGTTCTGTTTCAATGTAAACCGATGTGATCTTTATTTCATATAGGAACACCGGTATATAAAAATCTAAAAATAAATAAATAAATAAATAATTACTCCAGAAGGCAGTCCCATACTACTCCAATCACAAAATATTCCACATATATCACACGCCAGAGATCTTGGAGTCTTAATCGACAGTCACCTGAACCTAAAGCATTTTATAAAACACACTACTAAGGAGTGCTTCTACAAGTTACAAGTACTCAAAAAACTCAAACCGCTCCTATTCCACTACGATTTCAGATCCGTCCTCCAAGCCATTCTGTTCTCCAAGATCGACTATTGCAATTCCATTCTGCATGGTCCTCCAGCCTCTACTATTAAACCTCTCCAGTTGCTACAAAATGCAGCGGCAAGAATTTTGACAAATACCAATCGGAGAGAGCATATCTCTCCTATTCTAAAAGATCTCCACTGGCTCCCAGTAAACTTCCGGATCCTTCATAAATCTCTCACTATCATTCACAAAAATATCCACTATCAGACCCCTCTTGATCTGTTTCATCCTCTCAGACTGCACTCGACGGCCAGGCCTTTAAGGGATGCCTACAAGGGATCTTTACACGTTCCTCCAATCAAATTAGTGCACCACGCAAACATCAGAGACCGGTCATTCTCTACCGCAGGCCCTTCCATTTGGAAGGCCATGCCTCCGGACCTCAGACTGGAGACCTGTCTAACAACTTTTAAAAAGAAACTAAAGACATGGCTGTTCAGCCAAGCCTTCCCCACTACAAACCCCATTGCCTGATCTAGAATTGTCCACCACTCACCTATGTAAACAAATTTTCCATATTTCTCATGCATAGTATCTATTAAAGAGGTTGGCCCCTTGCCCCCTCTTCTGTATATAGTATTTATTTTATTTATTTACTTTTCCGTTCACCCCTTCTTTATTTCTTACTCCAAGTTAAGGCATCCTTGTTATAATGTAACTGTATGCTCTGTATCTCTTGTTGATTGGTTAATTATATTTTCTGCTTAGTTCATTGTAAACCGAGTTGATTTGATTTGTATCAAGAAAGTCGGTATATAAAAGCCTTTAATAAATAAAAATAAAATAAATTAATTAACTCTAAACGCCTTCGGCTTTTTATTTATATAATCACCCTTTCTTTTACAGTTTTATTCAATAACATTTTAACATTTACAAAATAACACAGTTTTTGTCTCAGTTAGCTAGCATTTTATTTTATTGTAATTATATCTTTATTTTTATTATGCTTGTTTTATAATTTTATGTAAACCATCGTGATGGTTCCCAAATGACGGTATACAAAAATTATTAAATAAAGAAAATAAATAAGCGCCCAGAATTAAACATGGAGGCAAGTATTTTATAAACTATGCACATTTATGTGGTCATTTTTAAAAGGATTTACATGCTTCAAATTGTTTTTTTAGTTCAATTCTTTTTTTTTATTATTATTTATTTATTAATTTCCAATGATAACGCAAGAATACACTTGTAACAGAAAAGCATTGAGACTCTGAAAACATAAAAATACAAGTAATTTTGAAATTGGCATAAACAGTACTATAACACCAAAACCAAAGTCTCAATTAAATTAAAAAGAAAAATGCAGGGGGATCAAAGAAATACATTGAAAGAAAGAAAACAAGCAAAGACTTTAAGCATTGAATCAAAAAAAAAGTTACCCAGTCTTAAAGATGAAAAAAATCTATCAGAGACAAGATGAGCATCCAGATATAATCTCAGCTATGTAGGGTCAAAATATACAAATTCGGAACTTAAATGAGTAAAAATACATTTGCAAGGGAATCCAATGAATGAAATGAGCTCCAAGGGAAATGACGTCTTGATGCATGATAAGGAATTTTCTCCTTCTTTCCTGCATAGTGCACATAATATCTGGGAAAATCCAATCACGCTGACCAAAGAATAATGATATTCTATAGCGAAAAAACATTTTCAGGACAAAATCTCGTTCTTTAGGAAAAAAAAGAGTCAAGTAATGTCCCCAATTAGAGATTGGTAGATCAGTGAAAGATTCTAAAAACTCCATTAAATTCAGGCTTGGTTGGCGACTTGAGACATTAGATCCACATTTGAATTCTTCAGAAAATAAAGCTTAGCGATGGTAGGCACAGCATCCGATGGAATCCCAAGTACTTCAGAAATATATTTCTTAAACATGCCCATAGGAGAAAGCAAATTGCACAGTGGAAAATTCAAGACCCTCAAATTTAAATAACAAAGGGAGTTCTCAATATTCTCTAATTTCCTAGAGTGAATTGTCTGATTGAATTATATTTGCCTGTACAATCTGACAAGCAGCTATTTGATTGCCCAAATCAGCTGTCTTTTCCCCTGTTGAACCTTGAATACAGTTGAAAATGTTTGAAGTAACACCTACCAACACCTACCAACGAAGAAATAGATTTTTCCAAAGTCATCAAGGCTGACCAGACTGAATCTAATCACTGTAGGCTTATCCAAAGTAGAGTAAACAAGAGGATTTTCCAAACCTTGTCTATTTGGAGGCAATGGAAGGCCTCCTAGCTCCTCTGCACTCCGCAGCGGCATCGAGACCTGCACCTGCGAGATTGCTGCTGTCTCTGCAGCAAAACCAGAGGTCCAAGGACTCCTGTGGGTGCTACAGATCCAATCGGCGTATCCTCGCATGGAGTCTCACATTGCAGGCAGGAAAGACCTCCTCAGTAGTTGCAGATACAGGGCTCTGAATCAACCCACACAGCGACAAGGAAGATCCCACCAATAATTCCCTCCGTGAAGGAGACGGAGTGATTGGTGTGCTGGGACTCAAGGTGACATCAGCATTTGGGAGGAGGGCTACACACTCCTCGGCTCCCCTGATGAAGGAACCAGAAACTGGCAAAGGTAGCAGTGTGGGGGCTAGAAACCTAATAATTTTAGGCTGGAAAGGATCAAATTTGGGAGTAGCTGGGGACAATTCTCGAAAGTTTGCTTTCCTTTTAGTATGAAGCATGATGAAAATTGAACACAGGAAAAAATGAGGAACTCCTAACACATCGTGTCTCTGCTAAAACGCCATCTTAAATCAATTAAAATTCTTTTTTATGTTTAAATATCTTTATTGAAATAACAAAATAACACAAAACTTTGAAAACAGACTGCATTGACATCAAATAAAGAATAATAGCTTATCACATCCAATACAGTCCTCGAAAAAAGCAAGGTCAATTATAGTCAATAGCTTATATTTGACTAGTTTCTCTTCATTTCTGAATTTTTTTACTTCCCTCTTTTCAGGATCCCATAAATCTCCAATTAATTACATGTAAACAACTTTGCCTGGATATCTTTTTCTGGCAAATCCCAGCTCCCATACATTTTAAGGATCCCACAAATATGAGACCCTCCCCTCCCCTCCCCTCCCCTATCATACCCTAATGCAAAATTTCCTACATATACCCAGTGTACACCAAATTTCTCAAATATCATAAACATAGAAACATAAAATGACAGAAGAAAAGGACCAAATGATCCACCCAGTCTGCCTAGCAAGTTTATGCCAAAATCTGCTGCATTGTGCCAGTATCTGCTGAACTGTACAGGTTACCCCCATGCTTATCAGTTTACCAGACCATAAAAGTCAGGGCCCTCGAATGCTGAGATTACTTACCTGATAATCTCCTTTTCCTTAGTGTAGACAGATGGACTCAGAACGAATGAGTATAGTATGCTCGTGCTAGCAGTTGGAGGCGGATCTGACGTCAGCACGGGTATATTTACCCCCACAGGAAGCGTAGCAACTTAGTAATCTTCCTTGCAAAAGCTGTTATGGATGTGTGTACTGACGCTCAGTGAAATAGTGAAACAGGATTCCCCTGACCGATTGATGTGAGCTGGAGACCGCCAGCATTCCCAACCGGAACGCATCGACACCTGGCAAAGGGGACGCTCTTATGTAAACAAAGGACATGGCGTACCTTGAATCGGCGAAACCCATGTATACTGGCAGCTGGGCAGGATGCTGAGTCCATCTGTCTACACTAAGGAAAAGGAGATTATCAGGTAAGTAATCTCAGCATTTCCTAGCGTGTAGCCAGATGGATTCAGAATGAATGGGATGTTCAAAAGTTTTATTCCCGGACTGGGCGGGAGGCTGCCTGAGGACCTTGTAGGACTGCCCTCGCAAATGCTGTGTCCTCCCTGGCCTGGACATCCAGACGGTAGAACCTGGAGAAGGTATGGAGGGAGGACCATGTCACCGCTTTGCATATTTCTGCAGGTGACAGCATCCTGGATTCTGCCCAAGATGCCGCTTGTGCTCTGGTAGAATGAGCCTTGACCTGTAGAGGCGGAGACTTCCCGGCCTCTACGTAAGCTGCTCGGATAACTTCTTTAATCCAGCGGGCGATGGTGGGCCGAGAGGCCGCTTCACCTTGTTTCTTTCCGCTGTGTAGGACGAACAGATGGTCTGTCTTTCGTACTTCTTGTGTCATTTCCAGATATCTGGGCAGCAATCTGCCTATGTCGAGATGGCGCAGTAAACACCCTTCTTCAGATTTCTTCAAACCTGCCGTGGTAGGTAAGGAAATGGTTTGGTTAAGGTGAAATTGTGAGACCACTTTAGGTAGAAAGGAAGGAACCATGCGAAGATGGATAGCCTCAGGAGTGATCCTGAGAAAGGGATCACGGCAGGACAGCGCTTGTAGCTCTGAGATGCGGCGTGCTGAACACGCCGCCAGTAAGAACACCATCTTCAAAGTTAGAGAACGGAGAGACAAGCCCCAAAGGGATCTGAAGGTGGATCCCGCGAGGAAATCCAAAACAAGGTTGAGGTTCCATAGGGGCACTGGCCACTTCAGTGGCGGACGAATATGCTTGACTCCTTTCAGGAAGCGAGAAACATCTGGGTGCTTGGCAATAGTCTTGCCGTCCCTCCTGGGACCGTAGCAAGACAGTGCAGCCACCTGAACCTTGATGGAGCTTAGGGAGAGACCCTTCTGAAGCCCATCCTGCAGGAAATCTAAAACAATCGGAATTGTGGTCGCATGTGGGTTGGTGCCATGAGAGTCGCACCATGCTTCAAATACTCTCCAGATCCTTACGTAGGTGAGGGATGTGGAAAACTTGCGAGCTCGGAAGAGTGTATCTATCACTGGCTCCGAGTAACCTCTTTTCTTCAGACTAGCCCTCTCAATGGCCAGACCGTAAGAGAGAATTGAGCTGGATCCTCGTGGAGGATGGGACCTTGACGTAGAAGGTCCCGGAGAGGAGGCAGGGGAAGGGGCTCCCCTGCCAGTAGTCTTCTCATGTCCGCGTACCAGGGTCTTCTTGGCCAGTCTGGTGCCACTAGAAGAACTAGGCCCCGATGTTTCTGAATCTTGTGGATGATGGCGCCCAGCAGAGGCCACGGAGGAAAGGCATATAGCAGGGTCCCTGGAGGCCATGGCTGAACCAGGGCATCGATTCCGTGTGAGAATGGATCGCACTTGCGGCTGAAGTATCTGGGTACTTGAGCATTGGACTCGTCCGCCAGTAAGTCCATGTCCGGAATCCCCCAGTGATCGACAATCATCTGGAAGACTGTGGGTGACAGCTGCCACTCTCCCGGATTTAGGCTTTCTCTACTGAGGAAGTCTGCCGGGGTGTTGTCCTTCCCGGCAATGTGGACGGCGGAGATGTCCTGAAGATTCGCCTCTGCCCAAGCCATCAGCGGGGCTATCTCTAGAGATACCTGTCGGCTTCTGGTTCCGCCCTGACGGTTGATGTATGCCACCATGGTGGCGTTGTCGGACATTACTCTGACTGCTCTGTTCCTCAGTCTGTGAGCAAATCGTAGGCATGCCAATCGGACTGCCTGGGCCTCTAGACGGTTGATGTTCTACCCTGACTCTTCTCTGTTCCACCGCCCTTGAGCGGTGAGTTCTTCGCAGTGTGCTCCCCAGCCGCTCAGGCTGGCATCTGTGGTGAGCAGAGTCCACGTGGGGGAGGACATCTTCGACCCCCTGCTCGTGTGGTTGGACTGCAACCACCACCATAACTGGGTCCGTACTCTGGCTGGCAGAGGTAGGTGCGTGGAATAATTCCGAAAGCGGGGGCTCCAGCGAGAGAGCAGGGAGTGCTGTAGAGGTCTCATATGGGCTCTTGCCCAAGGTACCACTTCCAGGGTGGAGGCCATAAGGCCGAGAACCTGCAGATAATCCCAAGCTATGGGCCGACTGGCTCCCATCAAGTACCGGAGACGCGTCTGAAGTTTTAACCTTCTCTTGGTAGTGAGACTGACTGTGTCTGCCTGGGTGTCGAACTGTACTCCCAGGTATTCCAGTGACTGGGAAGGCTGTAGGCAACTCTTGCTGAGGTTGACTACCCAGCCCAAGCTTTCCAGAAGGGCGATCACTCTGTCGGTTGCCCGATGGCTCTCCTCTCGTGATTTCGCCCTGATCAGCCAATTGTCTAGGTAGGGATGGACAAGGATTCCTTCCCGTCTGAGTGCCGCTGCTACCACTACGACCACCTTGGTGAAGGTCCGCGGTGCCGTGGCTAACCCAAAGGGCAGAGCCCAGAATTGGAAGTGGTGTCCCAGAACTTTGAAGCGTAGGTAGCGCTGATGATCCGGATGGATCGGGATATGCAGGTAGGCTTCTGATAAGTCTAAGGCCGTGAGGAATTCTCCTGGCTGTACTGCGGTCTTGACTGAGCGCAGAGTTTCCATGCGAAACCTCGGGACCCTTAAGTATCGGTTGACCGACTTGAGGTCCAATACGGGCCGGAAGGTGCCCTCTTTCTTGGGCATCATGAAATAAATGGAATAGTGTCCAGAATTCATTTCCCATGCAGGTACTGGGATGATGGCCTTCAAGGACAGGAGCCTCGCCAGGGTAGCTTCCAATGCTGCCTTCTTGTGTATGGGACATGAGGATTCCACAAACCTGTCTGGAGGGAGATGATGAAAGTCCAGATAATACCCCTCTCGGATGATGGCGAGGACCCACTGGTCCGACGTAATCTCGACCCATCTGGGGTAGAAGAGGGTTAACCTGCCCCCTATGGCTCCGTCCCCCAGATGGATCGGCTGATTCTCATTGTGAGGCGCGGCCGGGACCTGAGCCCGAGCCGGCTCCCCTCTTGCGCTGCTTGGCCCGAAAGGACTGATTCCTGGCCTGAGGACGAGGTGCCTGGTAGCGACCCCTATAGGGAGTGAAGCGCTGGGAGCTTCTACCTCTGGAGTGCCTTGGAAAGGCGCGCTGGTTCCTTCTGAACCGATCTTCCGGCAGGCGAGGTACTGGAGAGGCGCCCCATGTGCTGGCCAGTCTATCAAGGTCGCTGCCAAACAGGAAAGAGCCCCTAAAGGGCATTCTGGTGAGGCGTGTCTTCGAAGGAGCATCGGCTGACCAATTCCGGATCCAGAGCTGCCTCCTGGTGGCTACGGAGGATGAGATCCCCTTGGCTGTTGTCCAGACTAGGCCTGATGCAGCATCCGTGAGGAACGAGAGAGCTGACTCCATGTCTGCTGCTGGAGCATTGTTCCTGACCTGTGACAAACAGGAACGCGTCACCACTGTGCAGCAGGTTGCGATCCGCAAAGATAGAGCTGCCACCTCAAAGGTCTGTTTCAGAATGGCGTCCAGTTGCCGGTCATGAGGCTCCTTGAGGGCCACCCCCCCCCTCAACTGGAATGGTAGTGCGCTTGACCACAGCGGTAATCAAGGCGTCCACCTGAGGGCACGCCAGCAGCTCCTGGATAGCCGGTGCCAGGGGGTACATGCCCATCAGGGCCCGACCCCCTTTGAATGAGGCCGCTGGTGCAGCCCATTCTAAATCTATCAGTTGCTGTGCTGCTTGTAAGAAAGGAAAATGGCGGGCTGTAGGACAAAGGCCTTCCAGCAGAGGGTTCTGCGCAGAGGGTACCATAGCGCTGGGACCTGTAATAGCCAACTCCGCCAGGCACTGAGATACCAGGTCGGAGAGATCCTCTTTATGGAAGAACCGCCTCATGGTTCTGTATGGCTCAATCCCTGAGGGAAGTTCCCCCTCGTCCGGGGGTTCAGACTCGTCCGGTGAAACATCAGGGTCCGTCTGAATCGGACTGTCTGGAGGCGGGAGGTCCTGCCCACGATAAGGGCGTGAAGGTCCAGGGACAGGATCCACAGGAGCTGCAACAGTAGGAGCAGCCACAGCAGCAGCAGCAGGGCCTGGACAGGAAGCTGATCAAAGGCATGAATTCCCTTAAAGAGATCCACCCAGGAAATGGAAGCGGTCTCTAATCACCGGGGTACCAGGTCCCCCGGGATTCCAGGTTGGTCAAGACTGCCCGCTAGATCCAGGGGTAGCCCCTGGGGAACTGTCAACAAACCTTGGTTGAGACTGGTCCTGGCCCGAGGCTCCCACTGCCTCCTCACATTGGGCACAAAGGGAGTCTGGCTCTTCACTGTGCGTGGCTCTAAGCTGGCATGCTGAGCAGAGGCCGAGGGCTTTAATGCCGGAAGCAGGAGGTGCCGCCGCTGAAGACGCTGAGGCATTCTGTTCCATTGAAAAGTATGCGCTTAATAATATGCGGCAGCAATAGGCGCTCAATATAACAGGTGCTTAATAATATGCGGCAGCAATAGGCGCTCAATATAACAGGCGCTTAATAAAATGCGGCAGCAATAGGCGCTCAATATAACAGGCGCTCAATAATATGCGGCAGCAATATACGCTTAATACAACAGGCGCTCAGTAATATGCGGCAGCAATATACGCTTAATACAACAGGCGCTCATTAGTATGCGGTCAGCAATGGATGTTTAATGCTATCCAATATGCGCGCAATAGTCTGCGGTCAGCAATATACGCACAAATGATATACAATATGTGCTCAACAGTATGCAAAATCCACTCAAGGATATCCCATATGCGCTTAAGCAGAGACAGGCGCCTATCATGGGCACTCAATACCTGAACAAGGCAGACAAAATGGCGACCTCCACAGCGTGCCACATGTAGGCAACGCCGCCGATCCTCGTTTCTCGGAGACCAAAAAGTAAGAGATGTACACCTTACCTGATCCTCGGCGCTTCCCGGCTAGAACCCGGGCGGTCTCTGGCTGCGGGGGGAGAGGGCAAGTACCTTCACCGCCGCGCTTGAGGAAATGCACCCGCTGCCTTGTCCACGCCGGGACCGAGGCGCCTCATTCGCCACGCCCGAGCCTCGCCCGGGGGCAACGTCCCTGCCGCGATTCGGCCACCGGACCGAGGTCTTAAACCTCCGGGGGATCGCGGAAATCACCCCGGGAAACTCAACTGGGGGAGGGACCCCAAGGGTATCACCGCAGGAGTGCGGGGCTCGATGTTGCTGTAGAAATTTAGTAAGAAGAAAGTAGAAAATAGAAAGTAGATTGGAAACACGCTCAGCGAGCGTGCAGGCTCTCCAAACTGCTTTGGAGACGGAAATTACTAAGTTGCTACGCTTCCTGTGGGGGTATATATACCCGTGCTGACGTCAGATCCGTCTCCAACTGCTGGCACGAGCACACTATACCCATTCGTTCTGAGTCCATCTGGCTACACGCCAGGAAATGCTGTTTTAATCCAATTTCCCTTAACCATTGCTGAGGAAGCAGAGAGCAATGTTGGAGTTGCATCAAAAAGTATCAGACTTTGTGATTAAGGGTAGTAACCACGCAACAGCTAGTTACCCCCGTGTGTATTTGTTCCCCAAACCATAAAAGTTGGGGTCCCTTGTTGGTTGCTGTCTGAATTCAATTCCCCTTTTCTCACTCACTGCCATTGAAGCAGAGAGCAATGATAGAGCTGCATTAAGTCTTGATGCTGTTATTTGTTAAGGGTAGCAACTGCCACACCAGCAAGTTACCCCCAGTTACCCCATGCACTCTTTTCTTTATTTCTAACCTCTAACCTTTAGGGATCCACAGTGTTTATCTCATGCCCCTTTGAATTCCTTGACTGTTTTCATCTTCACTACCTCTTCTGAAAGGGCATTGCAGCACCGTCTCCATGAAAAAATACTTCCTGACATTGGTTCTGAGTTAACCTCCCTGGAGTTTCATTTCATGACACCCAGTTCTACTGATTTCTTTCCAATGGGAAAGGTTTGATGATTGTGCATAATTAAAACCTTTCAGTCATCTGAAAGTCTGTATCATATCTCCCCTGCACCTACTTTCTTCCAGGGTGTTCATATTCAGATCCTTCAGCCTCTCCTCATAAGTCTTCCAATGCTGATCCCTCACCATTTTGGTCTCTCTTCTTTGGACGCCTCTATCCTGACTTAAAATTTTGAGATACGGGCACCAGTATTTAACGCATTATCACCTTTTTTTTCTCACTGGTTATTCCTCTCTCTATGCAGCCTAGCATTCTTCTGGCTTTTGCTATTACCTTGTCACATTGCTTCGCCATCACACTATCACACCAAGGCTCCTCTCCCAGTCCATGCACATTAGTCTTTCACCACCCATCACATAAAGCTATTTTCAATTGCCGCACCCCAAATGCATGACACTGCATTTCTTGGCATTGAATTCCAGCTGCCAAATCTTTGACCACTCTTCAAGTTTTCTTAAATCATTTTTCATTCTCTCTACTCCTTCAGATGTATCCATTCTGTTGCAGATCTTAGTATCATCTGCAAATAGACAAACTTTACCTTCTATCCCTTCCACCAGGTCGCTCACAAAGATTTTAAAAAGAATCAGTCCCAAAACTGATCCCTGTGACACTCCATTTAACACTGTTCTTTCTTCAGAGAAGGTTCCATTTAACCTTTCACGCAGTCTCCTGTCAGGCAATCAGTTTGCAATCCATGCTCCTACCTTGGCTCCCACTCCCAAGCTTCTCATTTTGAACACGAGTCTTTTATGTGGGACCGTATCAAAAGCTTTACAAAAATCCAAGTAAATCATATCGAGCGCTCTTCCCTGATACAATTCTCTAGTCCCCCAATCAAAAAACATCAATTAGACTTTTCTGACAGGACCTTCCACTGGTGAATCCATGCTGCCTCAGATCAAGCAACCCATTGTAGATAATTTACTATCCTTTCCTTCAGCCAATTCTCCATTAATTTTCCCACCATCGAGGTGAGGCTAACTGGCCTGTAGTTTCCAGCCTCCTTTCTGCTCCTACTCTTATGAAGCGGGACCACCACCATTCTTCTCCAATCTTGCAGCACCTCTCCTGTTTCCAGGGATCTATTGAATAGGTCCTTCAGCGGACCCGCTAGCACATCTCTGAGCTCCCTCAGTATCCTACGATGTACCTTATCCAGCCTCCATGGTCTTGTCCACTTTGTTTTCCTAGTTCTTCCCATACATTCTCTTTTGTAAATGGAGTTTTATGTACTCCACCCCATCCACAGTCTTGTTAACTAGTGACAGTCCTTCTCCAGGGTCTTCTTTAGCGAACACCAAACTGAAGTATTTGTTAATATTTCTGCCATTTCTTTGTCTCTCTCCACACATTGATCTTTGGCACCTTTCAATTTTAACTCTACCACTTCGGACCTTTCTCCTTTATCTAATATATCTGAAAAATGTTTTGTCACCTCTCTTTACCTCTTTGGCAATCCTTTCTTCCGCCTGACTTTTTGCTTTCTTGAGTTCTTTCTTCATCTTCCTCAGTTTCACCAGATATTCTTCCCTGTGTTCCTCATTTTGAGATCCTTTATATTTCTTGAACACTGTCAATTTGTCGCTCTATTCAAAATCAAACTTCTTGCTCTGCCAGATAGACTTTGAATATAATTATTCTATGGGCCGGATTTTAAAAGGGTTACGCGCATAAGGTATGCGCGTAACCCTTTTAAAACGCCCCTGCGCTCGCCGAGCCTATTTTGCATAGGCTTCCGGCGCGCGCAAAGCCCCGGGACGCACGTAAGTCCCGGGGCTTTCCTGGGGGGCGTGTCGAGGGGCTGTTGCGATCCGCGCATCATCGGGGGCGTATCAGGGGTGTGAAGCGGCTGTCACGTCATCTGGGGGCAGCGCCGTGGGCGTGGTTTCGGCCTGGGAGTAGCCCGGGGGCATGGCTGCGGCCTCCGGACCAGAACATGGTGCGCGGCAGTCGGCCTGGCGTGCGTAAAGTTACGCCTGCCTCAAGCAAGAGTAACTTTCGCGACAGAGGTAGGGGGGTTTAGATAGGGCTGGGGGGTGGGTTAGGTAGGGGAAGGGAGGAGAAGGTGGGGGGAGGTGGAAGGAAAGTTCCCTCCGAGGCCGCTCCGATTTTGGAGCGGCCTCAGAGGGAACGGGCAGCATGCGCAGGGCTCGGTGCGCACAAGTTGCACAAATGTGCACCCCATTGCACGCGCCGACCCCGGATTTTATAAGATACGTGCTGCTACGCGCGTATCTTATAAAATTCAGCATACTTTTGTTTGCGCCTGGTGCGTGAACAAAAGTACGCGTGCACACTGTGTTTTAAAATGTACCCCTAAGTGTTCAAAAATCTTTTTCTATCAGCAAAAGAGGTATGAACCGCTAATGATTCTATAAACATCATGTTATGTAAGGCATTCCGCCATTGCCAATAAGAGGATGGACTGATCTCACACCAGACTAATAAACTAGATTTCTTGCCCAAAACCAGTGCTTTACTAACAAATAATCTATCCCCTTCCTTCTTTACACATTTAGATAGCTCCATGCCAAACAACACCAATTCTGGACATAAGGGGATATTACAATCCAAAAGATCACCCACATAAGACAAGATCTTCTCCCAAAATTTCAATATTTCAGGGCATGTCCAAAAAGCATGCGTAATTGATCCATTCCCATGTGAGCATTTTGATAAATCTCAGAATGAGTAATATATGCCTTAAAGGCCAACACTGGAGAGATATATGCTCCATGTAAAAATATAAATTACATCTCCTGCAAGTAAATAATTGAGGATACATTCTTCAAGTTCTTAAAACAGGTTACTAAAACATTTTTAGAAATAGCAAAATTGTTCTCTACTTTCCATCTATTCTAAAGAGAACCAATCCAGGAATGTTGGTCTATTTTTTGCAGCTCTTTGAAAATTTGGGAAAGGGAAAGTTTCATACATTCTATATGAAAGAAATTATCAAATATCTCAACCTTATTCATATCCAAGTCTTCCTTTCACAATGAAAGGACATAGTGATGCAATTGCACATATGAATAGAAGTCAGAGTTTCTCAATTCAAATTGATTCTTTAACAATTGGAAAGAAAATAATGCTCCATTATTTGCCAATACATGTTGGATCTGCGTGATACTTTGGTCCTTCCAGAAAATTAAACATTCGGACTAAGAATGTCTAAATCTAATCTAATCTAAATTTCCCTGTATTGGCAAAAATGGAGAACATTCACTAGTCATCTTCAACATAGCTGTAAATTTCATCCACACCCAACATAGCGATGCCACAATACATTATTCGCTAGACTGGTGGGCAGTCTACCAGGGCAGTGTGAAGTACATAATCAAAAATCCAAATTGGATGTTACAGCACATTCGCTATCAATATTTATATAAGTGGAACCATTATACAACCAGTCCCTAATCACCCTTAACAGGCTGGCTAAATTGTACATTTCCATATCTAGCAATCCCAACCCACCCTGAGACCAGCTTTTTTTCAGCTTTTGAAGCGCTATTCTAGGTTTCTTACCCGACCATATAAATTTTGAAATAAATTTTTCAAAGTTTTTATATGCCTCCGTTGAATACAGATTGGTAAAGTTTGTATTATATACAGCCATTTAGGAAACAGGACCATTTTAAAGATATTTATGTGCCCTACCAAAGAAGAGAGTAAATTTTGCCAAACATTCAGGTAAAGAGGTTTCATTAGATGCATATAAATGTTCTAATTCTAAGGTTATTTTAATCCCTAAATATCTAAAAGAACTCGGAGCCCACTGAATTGGAAATCTCCCACCAAATTATTCTTGATATTGGCTGGACACGCTAATGTTAGGGTCTCCGGTCGCGGCAGCCCGCAACTGGGACCAGGTGTCATGGCCGACGGCCGCGGCGGGTCGCGACCCAGGTCGGGCCGACGGCTGCAGCAACAGTGCTCACCTTGAGTGTCGGGTCCTGCCGGAGGCTCCTGCGGTGGCAGGCAGCCTTCCTCGACCTTTCCGCGGGACTGCTACTGCTGCCCAGCCCAGCCGCATGGTTCCTCTCGGCCGGGCTGGCTCCTCCCCCTCTGTTGCTGCTAAGGGCCGCACGCATGGCTGAAGAAGCTATTTAAAGGAGCCATGACAGGATATGGTCATGGCTCCTCCTGGGACTCCGCCTCCTGGTTCCTGTACTTAAGGCAAGGTCTGACACTCAGACCTTGCCTTGGTATTGAGGCTCTGTGCTTGGTTCCTGTGTCGGTGTTCCGGATCCGCTCTTTGTTCCACTTCTGCTCTTTTCCTCGTTGGACTGATTCTTTGGCTCCTGACCCTCGGACCGGTGGTGGTGATCTTCTGGTATTGACTTGGACTGGCTCTGGACCCTTCTCCTTCTTTGCTCCTGGATTGGCTTCGGACCATTCTCCCGTCTGCTCCTGGACCGGCTCTCGACCTCTCTCTGGACTTCGACCCTTGGACTGGATTGGGACTATTCTTTAATGTATACTCCCAGACTTCTCACGACCTGCTGGAGGCACCAGCCATCTGGAACTCACGACCTGCAGGAGGCGCCTGCATCCAGATCATCTTCATTCTTCAGGGAGTCTCCTAAGTCCCAGCGGCCGTGTCCCTACGGGCTCCTCCTGGAGGGATCACGAGCTTCCAGGGTGAAGCCTTCATCTCAACATCTTCAACAGGCCTTGCCATCCGACGGTAGAGACCGATGAGGGTTAACTTCCTTCTCGGCAGTGCTGACTCTACCTCGGAACAGGGGTCCACTCTCCGATTCCTAACAGCTAAGGCTTCTGATTTGTTTTTATTGAATTTGAACCCTGAAAATTCCCCAAAGACATTAAACATTCCCAGCAGTTTCATAAGAGATCCAACTGGAACACACAATAATACTAATAGATCATCAACAACGCAGCATATTTGAAAATCATGGGGCCCAGGGACACATCTCTGACCTCTGGATCCCATTGTTTTGATACTAACAAAGGTTCCAGTGCCAAAAGGAACACCAACAGAGAGAGGGGCCATCCTTATCATGACCCTCTGAAAACAGAAAAGGTAGAAGAGCATTCTCCATTTGCTGTCACCCCAGCCATGGGGTGCTTATACAATAATTGGATCCCCTGTTTAAAAAAACCCTCCAGCTTCATATGAACCAATAATTGAAATAAATATTGCCATTTCACACTATCAAATGCCTTTCCAGCATCAAAGCTAACAAAAATGAAGGGAGAGTTATTACTTGTACATGGGCAATGGCAGCAAGTATTCTATGCAAGTTTACCATGGCATATCTGCCCCTAACAAAACTCACCAGTCCCAGACCAATAAAGTCCGGCAAGACCAATGCCAAACAATCTGCCATTATCTTAGCCAGTAATTTTTTATCAAAATTTAGCAGGGAAATCAGACGATAGGAAGACTCAGAAGTACAATCTTTCCCAGGTTTAGGGATAACCAAGATCACCTTTTTATTAGCATCAAGGAGAAAGCACCCTTTATTAATCAATGCTGCAAACATTCTACCAAGCAGTGGGGTAATTTGTTCTGTCAATATCTTATAAAATTCAGCATTATACCCATCATGGCCTGGAGCTTTCAACAATTTGGCCTTTTGAAATCCCAGTAGTATTTTTTCAGAGCTAATAGGCCTATTCAATTTTTGTCAATGCCACTCTTCAAAGGAACGTAATCCCAAGTTCTGCAAAAACATCTGACACTTTGTTCTATCAAAGCCTTCAGAAGTGTACAGATGAGTGTAAAAATCCTCAAATGATTTTAATATAGCTTGGATGGAATTCAAAACTCTTCCTTCCCATGTTTTTAAATGAGATATGAAGCATGACCCTGAAGCAGTCTTTATCAATTGTGCCAAAAGCTTGCCAGCTTTATTGCTATAACTTAAATTTAATATATATTATACTTTTCTTTGCCCTTTGATGTAAGAGTGTATTTAAGGCCACTTAGACTGAAAGATAAGCCTCTATATTAGCCTCTGTATTTGCAACAGCTAAAATGTATTTCTGTTTACACAAAAAAGATTCCAAAGCTAATGCTTTATTATCTATGTCCCTCCATCTCCTAATAAGAAATGAGATATTTCCCCTTAAAATGGTATACCATGCCAAAGCCTGCTCCCCTTCGAAATGTACGGCATTGTTCGCTATACAGTCTGGCCATCTCGGGATTTTTTGTTTGTTTGTTTTATTTTTATTTATTATTATTATTTTCTTAATCTCATTTTTAAAAAATCCTGAAAAGAGGTAACCTTAGCTAGATAATATGGGAACCTCTAGTTGACACTTGAAGGCCGCCCTTCCATATTTCGTAATGACCACCTCCTCTACATCCATCCACCTCCAGAAACCCACCCCCTTATATTTTACCCAGCTTTTCAACAAGATGAAAGCATAACAGATATGCATAGCAAAAAATAATATTCCACATGTATCCAAAGACTGAGTTACTCCACCATGTCAACATCATATTAACAGGAAACAAAAATCCAGAACTTGTGTTATAATTTTAAACTCTGCGTTCCTGGTACAAAGCATTCAGCAATCTCCCACGAGGCTATCACATCAAGCAAAAGAAGTCTTTTGACCTCAATTGCTGGAACTATAAATGAAAACAGAGTCATGTGTTATGACTGTCGGTCGCAAATGGCTGCGACCGCATCTACTCATGTCTTGTACTGCTCAGTTTCCCTCTCCGGGCCTGTTCATGGCGGGGGGGGGGGGGGGGAGACTCTACCGCTGCGTATCTCATGGTTCCTCATGGCGGCCAGGACACTGCCACCACCCATGCCAACTCTGGGCCTTCCTAGGTGCACGTGCCACCGGGCCCTCTTTTGAATTTGCTATGGCAGGAACCTCAGGGGCATCCCTGACTGATGACATCATTTGGTCAGGGTTCTTAAGCACCGCCTTTGCCCCCTGCTAGCCGACTTGGCAACGAGTTCCATCACTACGCTACTAGCTCCTGTCTCCTCGGACCTGTGGTGATTGTCTCGGACCCTTCTTGGAGACTGGAACCTGGCTCGGGTACCCGCTCCTCGGGGGCTTGTGTGTGCTCTCTCCTTAGACCCGGTCTCCTGGCTTTCCCCACTCCTTCAGCTAGTCCTGTGCCTTCCAGGAGTCCTACCCGCTGGTTTCCAACTCCTCCGGGTTGCCTCTGGGAGTGCTCTCACCTCTTGTGAGACGTATCTCCGTGCTCCCCGCTCCTCGGGGCAGTGCCTACGTTCTACTCCAGAGACTGTCTGAGCTTCCCGCTCCTCGGGGCAGTGCCTACGTTCTTCACCAGAGACTGTCTGTGCTTCCCTGCTCCTCAGGGCAGCGTCTACGTTCTAACTACCGGTGATTGCCGTCCCTTCCCCACTTCTCGGGGTTGTCTACGTCATCACCTGGAGACCCGATTCGGGCTTCCCCGCTCTGCGGGTTAGCCTACATCATCGCATCAGTACCCTCCTCGCTATGCAGCTCTGCCCCTCGGGGTTGCTTCTGCAGTATATCTCCTGCGCTTCCTGCCTTGCGCTTCCCGCTCCTCGGGCCTGCCTAGCGCCACCCTCTCGGAGGTCTCTGCCAGGTACTGCTCTCCAGCCCAACCTGCTTACTGTGGGGCTGTAACTGACCTCGCTCCTCAACGGTGTGGACCTGTGGGGCTCCTCCCCACAGGTGGTAACAACTCTCACCTCGGGCCAAGGGTCCACGAAACCCACAAACCATAATGTTATGGTCGCAGCCATAACATTATGGTTTGTGGGTTTCGTGAACCATCAGTAACTAAGGCCCATCCCCTTCAGATCTAGGGCAATGTAGGAAATGCACACCTCACATTTCTCAGGTACAAAGAACCCACAAAGTTCCTCATGAATTTCCTGCACACATTCAGTTTTCACTAGCAGGCTAATAACACATAGCATTTGGCATGCAACTAGCCTGATGTTACAGGTGGTTTGGCTGCTTCTAATATATTTGCCAACTTTTTTGTTTCCTCTACCGACTGGAACCATTGCACTCCTTCAGGCCACTTAGACTCCTTCACTCCTTCAGGAAGAATAACCTTGAGTTTTGTAGGATACTTTAATTCAAATCGCAGGCCCAGTGTGTACAAGCAGGAGCATATCTGTACAAACTCCCTTCTTTGTGCTGAAAGTTTAACCGAGTAGTCTTGAAACACCAGCACATTTTTGTTATTGTATGTTAACTTTTTCCCAGTTCTCAATGCTTGCAAAATCTCCATTTTATACGCAAAGCCAAGAATCCTGGTGATCACCACTGCCAACCTCCCAGATGATGAGCCCATTCGATATGTAAAGAGCCACGTGACAGTGGTAGGCTGAGCTCACTCACCAGTCAGGACTCAAAAACTGGGCCAATTCTTTATCTTCAAGAGATTCAGGTAATCCTACAAATCTCGGATTGTTATGGCAAGAGTGATTTTCTAGCTCTTCTAGCCATTCCTCTTGCTTCTACACTTCCGTTTTTACACTGCGAAGCTCTTCCCCAGCTGCACTAATGGTGATCTGATTATCCAAGACTTGCTGCTCAATCTCTCCAAAATACTGCTCATAAGTGCCACACAAACATTCATTTCTTCCAATCTATCCATAATCTTTTAAAATTCTGGTTCCACAGCATCAACCACTGCAGTTTTCAGCTCCATAATCACCAACTCATGCATCACTGTTCTCTCCGAAGTTTGCTGTGCGTCTGCCATTTTCTCATTTCCCAGGCTAGGCTTCTCTTTTTCTTTTTCCTTCGCTTTTTTAACTAATCGAGCCGACATACCTTTGTTGCCACTTGAGATGGTTGTAGTTAGATTTATGATCCACTTCTTAGCTATAATTAGGCCAGGAGAATGGGGTGGAGGTGGATTTAGCTGAGGAGGTGATAGAAGCAAAGTGAATCACATCTCACCTTACCCAGTGCATCACAGGTTCTCCCCTATTCTTTTTTATTAAATTTTCACATATTTCAACATACTAGTTCAAAATGGTGAATGGTTTTTGCCCACCATCAGGGAGTACAGTAGGATACATTATACAGTATCAAAAGGTAAACCCATATGAACTCATCAACAACATATTCCCCCCACCCCACTCCTTTACATCTTAGCAATAATTGTACAGAGTGGTGAGAGAAAGAAATAGTGGTGATCACCATACTTATGTCTTATCATTCAATATCAGACTATGTACTGTTACGATCCTGCTTACGGAGCCCATACCGCAAGCAAGCCTCTCACTCACCTTGGCCCAACGTCTTCGTGCAGTCTAGGCTGCCCCCGGTCCGTCACTGCCGCTCCTTGTGGCCCAACGCTGCTGGTTACAGCAGGAGGGGCCACTGTAGCTCTTTGCGGCATGAGCCGCCACTGGGATACCTCCCTTTCATGGCGGAGTGACGCCACCATCCTTCACCTTTGTGGCATGGAGCCACCGCTGTCTTCATCTTCTTCGCGGCATGGAGCTTCCGCCGGGATGCCTCATCTTCGTGGCGTGGAAGCTGCTGCCGGGATATCACTTCATGTGGCTAGGGGCCGCCATCAATGCTCCTCTTTGCAGCCCTGGTGCCGCCGCCAACTTCCTGCCTCCCAGCCTCTTCTAGACGTGGGCACGCACCTCTCCACTTCATTTAAAGGGCCAGTGGCAGGAAAGGCCCACGGCCCCACTGGATGATGTCATCAGTCCTTGCCCTTGTCCAGCCCTATAAAAGGGCTCAGCATTCACTCCTCGGGGCCTTCAAATCCAAACTTCACAGTTGCCTGTGCTCCTCTTCCAGTCAAGGTCTTCCGTGGTCTTCTCATGTCTTGATGGCTTCTTGTTTGATGTTCCTGGTCTCCTTCATCCTGATGCTCCTGGTCCTGTTCCTCGTTGGAGCTCCTTCATTGTCTCTCTGGTGACCTGATGTTCCTTGTCCAGAAGTTCCGATGTTCCTTGTCCAGAAGTTCCTGATGTTCCGAGTTCCAGTGCCTGTGTCCTAGTTTTTCCAGTTCCTGGCTCCGGGTATTCCTGCCTAGCCTCCACTGCCGGATTGCACCTCCAGATGACCATCCTGAGGATAAATCCGTATTGACCCGGTTCCTGTTCCTGGTCATTGGTGCTGCATCGGAGATGGATCCTTGGGCTGAGGTGAGGTTGACACAACCCATAGGCAAGAACCTACGAGTCCCCACTGTCGGCAGGTGGAGTGGGATGATAGGCAGAGGCCACTGGAGCTTCACCTATACCAGCCCTCATACCCCGCGGATTGAGCCTTTGGGTGCTGGGGCCGGGAGGACTTAGGTGGGCCTCAAGATAGGATAGTAAGAGAAGCTGGTTCAGCCCAGAGACAGCAGGCAAGGGATGGAATAGTCCCACTCTGGACTGGGTAAGGTTCTGGAAACTCGAGCGCCAATGAAACAAAGGCAGACTGGGGGTGCTCGAGCAAAGATAGGCCAAAACCTAGTAAGTCCACATCCATGGAGTAGACTTGAGTCAGGGCCGGCATCAATCCAGGGGCTGTGGCAAGCAATGTTGAGGTCTGATCACGGAGATAGTTAGTAGTGTAGTCAATCAAGGCTGAGGTCAAATCAAGGAGAAGTCAATAGCGTAGTCGGACGAAGCGGTGGTCTAGGTCTGAAGATAGGCAATACGTGCTCAGGCAAAGCAGAGGTCTGGGTCTGGAGATAGGCTGTAGCGTAGTTCCAGCCACGGTTCCTTCATAAAGATCATCGATGCATGCACACCTAGGGAGGGGCACTGCGCAAGTAGTGGCATCTCTCCGCGGGCCACGCGGAAAGCCCAATGAGTATTGGCATCAGGACCAGAAAAGCTGGAAGCTGCAGCGGGGCCGGAGGCACTGGGGGAGGCCCAAGGACGGAGTTGGCATACTCCAGCTCTTACGCCTTGAGGTCTTTTTGCCAATCTAGGGTACTGCGGTGCACCTCTCCTATGCTTTTGAAATCATGATATAACTCTTTCTGATTCTTGGTCTCTTTATATGTACCTTGGGATTTTTTTTTTTGCCACATTTTTTGCTTTATTCCCCTTCATGGTCCCTTAGGGTGATGATGCCACTTTCGGTACCTCTTGTGATGCCATCTAGTGTTCATGTCACTATTGCTGGCATCCTCTTTTTGCACCTTGGAGTGTTCTTCCTCCTCTTGCTGCTTCTTTGATCCTCTCTCATGGTGCTTTGGAGAATGCCTGCCAATGAGGGAAGCCTGGTACCCCTTTTCCCCTTTGTGGAGCCTTAGGCTAATATTTCTGCCACTTTAGATGCCACAGTCTAAGTACCTTGCAGTTCTTTCCCCCTTCTGATGATTTCTTCTCACAAGTTTCATTAGAATTGATATGAACATCACCATTCTGGAGCCCTGAATAGGTTGCAGTGCTTCCCTCATAGCTTTTAATGGATAACGAATAAATTAATGAAACAAACACTTTTTTCTTGTTTTGAAACTAATGAAACAAATTTGGGTCCCAATAAATTGAATAAAGAAACTGAAACAAATGTTTTCTTCTGCACATCCCTAGTATTGGTGAGTACCCAAATATGTGTCCTTTTTATAATATGCATGCACATATGCGAGTATGTTATAAAATATCACTGGTATGCTTAAGTGTGTGCCTAATTTTACAAGCTTGTGCACACAGCCACACAATGTCAGGTTTGAACCGTGCAAGTGAGGGAATTTTATAACAGGTGTGCATCCACGCCATGACCAGTTTTACCAATTTGTCCATCAGTTTCCCCACTCTACAGCTAGGTCCTTCCAAAACCCTGTGGTTCTTTAGTCTGCACTCCCCGCCAGTTAACCCAGATCCTTCAGGTATATAAAATAAATAAATAAATAAATAAACCCCTCGCAGATGCCTGTAACTTTTGTTTTTCTTAACTCACACCTCATTCTTGGCAGAAGTAAAGTTACACAGCACTGGACACGGGCGAGTGCCCAGGCCCATACATGCATGTCTCTTGGCTCCGCCCCAGAACATCCATGCCCCACCCAAACCAAGCCCCTTTTCCCCTCCAGTGCAAGATATGAATAGATTGGCACTTGTGTGAGCATCTGGGCGCCTTATAAATTCGGGTGGATGTGCTCATATCTCCCGATTTTGGCATGCGCCCACCTTTTAAAATTCACCTCTAAGTGCCTTATATGTAAGTAAACCCTAGTGACAATTTATATGGCATTTATTATTGCAATTTTCAAAAGCCCATTTACATGAATAAAGTGTATTTACATATATAAAACCAAGTTTTAAACATGTAAATGCTTCTGAAAATCAGATCCTTTCAACTGAATTTTCAGAAGAGTTAACACATGTATTAATATAGCATACTAACATAGCAATTTTCAAAAGCCGTTTACCATATTAAGTGCACATAATGCAGGTAAAACCTATTGACAATTCAATGACATATATTGTAGAAATTTTCAAAAAACCACTTACATTGGTAAAGGGCATTTACATATGTAAATCCCCGTTTTAAGTGTATAAATGCTTTGAAAAACACATGCACATATAATTGGAATTATCAATTTGCCAATACTTCCACCAGTTCACCCAGTCCTTCTCCAGTTCACCAAGATCCTTTAGAACAGTGCTTCTCAACCCAGACCTTGGGGCATACCTAACCAGTCAGGTTTTCAGAATATCCACAATGAAAATGCATGAAATTAATTTGCATGCACTGTATGCAAATCTATCTCATGCATATTCATTGTGGATATAATGAAAACCCGACTGGCTAGGCGTTCATTCCCTGAGGACTGCGTTGAGAAGCACTGCTCTAGAACTTCACCCTGAACTGTACCACTTCATCCAGACCTCCCTCCCAAAAATTGAAGACAAGTCTGATTTCACTTATGCGATTCAATTAACAGGTGTAAAAGTATACAAATAAAATTTGGTAATATATGAGTTTATCGCTTACAACATAGCAACTACAAGCATACTTCAGAACCTCACCCTGGAACATGCCTAGACTGTCCCTTTTTTCCCCATATAAAATCTACACATGAAATCTAAAATACATGTGTACGCTTATTGTTTATAAAATTGCATATATGAATGTACACGACACTTATGTGCATATATGCTATTTTTACGCCTGGAGCTCCTTTGAAAATTCACTTTACTTGTTCAGTATTTCTCTGGTTTTATCTGCTCGTCAAAAATATGGTAGCAGATTGAGGGGGGCTAACTTTCAAACTGTACCTTGGGATTAAGTCCATGGGAACTTTTTACCCATTGACTTCGCGCCAGTTTTCAAAGAGAAAGTGCATGTGTACTTTGACTTAGAAATTTACCACAAAAGTACCAGCAGACATTTGCCCCTGCTTTTTGAGCAGTGGGATTTCTTCAGAAAACAACACACACAGTCTTGAAAATACAATCTGTGTGTGCTATTTTCCAATCCTGCCCAAAACAAGCCACTGGGAATACCTCCCCTAAATGGAACTAAAAGTATTTATGTTGTGGCTCTATTTTTTGGTATCTTTTGGGTACTTGTAACACAAACTAGTCACTATCATGGACAGGATGCTGGGCTTGATAAATCTTGGTCTGCATGGCATCTTATGTTCTTACTTTGAAATTATAGTGATGTCTCTGGCTTCTTTATTGCACTATTCCACTCATCACTTGAACCACTTCATTTTTATCCTACATTCTGAAAACAAAGAAGGCTTATGAGTTCACTTTGTGTGTGTGCTTGGGGTAGACAGGGGTGTTTCTTTTGGATCCATATTTATCTGTGGACCCTGGACACATGCATCCTGAAAAGTAGCTTCCTGTAGTTCTGGGTGGAATTTCTTCTTCTTTCCTGTGGTGAATGCTTTTCTGTCTACTAACCCATTATCCATTCACCAACTGCTTTTCTCTGTCCCTGACCTCTCTAATAGGGAACATATAAAATATTAACTGAAAATGGATATTTGTGACACTTGATTGACTAAGTGATCCTGTACTCTAGAATCTATTCCAATCCCTTGAAGTCAATCCACAGCTTCATTTCAACTCCCTGAAGTAAAAAATGTCTAAGATTAGAGTCCTTTCAGGTAAGAAGTCTCTCATCAGCCACAGTTTCATTGTTAGAATTAATGTAATGCTAGAGTGGACATTATTGGTTACCACAGTGAGGTCTAAGTTAAATTAGAATACTTAGCCTCTCATGCTTGTGCCAAGAGCAAGAACACTTATGTTTAACATCTTGGTGACAGTCAACTTCCAGTTGAAGAAAGTCTGCTCATCTTTGTATGTATACTGCCACCTCAAGAGCATTTGTTGAGAACTGACTATCTGCAGGAACTCCATTTATGAACATGCTTATCAGCAACAATTGAACAGAGCACAGCAGAACCAGGCTCCCCCAATCAAATCTTCCATTCACAACTCCATTCAAAAACAAGCACTGTCCACCGCTGGACCTCATCATTGGAATTCACTACCCCCGGATCTACGCCAGGAACAATGCCATCTGTCCTTCAGAAAGAAACCGAAAACCTGGCTGTTCTCTCAAGCCTACCCTTAATGGGTCACTCCCCAACTAGTATTGACGCTCTTCACCTCCTCCCTATCACCTTCCTCCTCTCCTGGCCCTATAACCACTTCCCCCCTGCTCCCACCCCGTTCCCGGCCCTCCATCGCCCCTTCAGACGCATCCTCTGCCCCAATCCAAAGGATCTGTTATGCTC
Organism: Rhinatrema bivittatum; assembly: GCF_901001135.1. NCBI lineage: Eukaryota > Metazoa > Chordata > Amphibia > Gymnophiona > Rhinatrematidae > Rhinatrema > Rhinatrema bivittatum. The sequence continues at coordinate 237,079,985 of NC_042618.1, read as the reverse complement.
GAACTGCTTATTTAAATCAGCTGCTAAATCAGCACCCTATGCTGATCAATTGTTTTCTGCTATTTTACATTACCTCTTTAGTTGAGTTAGGTTAAACTAATTCTTTCTCTCTGATCCTGAATTTATACTCCCTGTTTATTGTAACTTTCTTTCTTCTTGTTAAATGGTTTTCCCCTGGTTCTGCTGTAAACCGGTACGATAAGACTTCGTCTTGATCATCAGTATATTAAAAGAATTTAAATAAATAAATAAAATAACTACTCAAACCACTGATCCTTAGTGTGGATGGCAGCCAACTAGGTTTTGCTAATCATTGCAAGAAAACTATACCTACATGCACACAGACTCTATCATGAGTATTTCTGTCTATGTGAAAATATAAGGAACTATCATCCATGCGTGTGAGCAGTTCTTTTTTTTTCTTTCTTCATGATCAAACAGAGCCAATGACCAGTTCCTGATTCCAGCAGCAAAGTTCCTGATCTGTGCTCTTCACAAAAACATGGATTCAGTTGACTTGGGTAGATAGTCAGACACAGAAAAACATTTCTTTTAAAGGTTGGCTTACCGTAGGTTCCTGTGATATGTATATCAGAGTTACAATAAAGTTACAGTACTTCTGGTTAGTCTCTTAAATCCTATTGTATTCCATACACATTTCCTGATAGTCAAGTCAGTGGCTTTCATATTGGTTTTTCTGCTTGACTTTGATTTACTTACCTACTTTCTCTGTCTATAACATTGTGTCATATAGGATCTAGAAGTATCTTTCACACTTCATTTCTCCAATATGTATGAATCTTACTTTAATCATCTATATATTGTCCATGCCATCTGTTTCTTGACTCTACTTATTTCAAGATCTTACAGATGCTTTTATTCATGTTTTTATTACTGCACCTCCATATTTTAAAGTCCCTCTACACACATCTAATTTATAGAAACATGCCTATTATGCTTACTAGTCCTTTTCAGGATGTTTGCCTGTAAGTAAACCACTGAGGACATTAAAACTCACCTCTGCCAAAGACCCTTTGATGGTGCAGAGTTTGTAGAGGATCCAGAGAGGAATGCATATCATTGATGAGACGGCAAGCAGCCAGCCCATCATATCACCCCACCAAGGGTAGACATATTTCTTGTTGTATGTCAGGGGTATGTATTTAATCACTGAGAAGAGGAAAGTTGCCTTGGGAAAAATAAGCGGAGAAAGCAAAAGATGTATTTATTTAATTTGTTGAAAGCAAAATGTGAAATGGAAGTTTTTGTTCCAATCTATTTCATTTTAAAGGCTTGGTAATTAATAGCCAAAGCTAGTAAATAACATTTGGAGAGGGCCTCTATTGTTCAACCCAAATGTCCCCACATCAACACATTATTTCAAAAAATGTACATGTAGGAGCAAGGCCCTGTAAAACAAAACTTATGACTATGTGGCTAACAAAAATGTCATCTCTGCTACAAGGCTGCATGGAAGTTGGCATTCTTCTCTGCCCAAGAAAAAAAACTGCTTTATACACAGATGAATAATGAAGACCCGTGTACCTGCAAATCCAGAGTAGGCTAGGCACCTATGTGGCAGGGATTTACAGCTTTGCTCCTCAAATCTATCAGTCAGCATTTGTGAACTTATCAGAAACATGTTTGCTTCAAAAGCCTGGTCAGTGTCACACTGGCCTAAGATTGAGCCACTTTAAAACAAAAATAAAACCTGGAAGTGTTGAACCAATTGGATTGCCCATCTGAAAGCTAAATGCTCTGCAGTAATGAACTAAGAAATCCAAATGAATCTACTAGATAAATGAAGCTTGACCGACGTGCCGCAAATGCGCAGTAGAGAGCAACTCTACCGTGCATGCGCGGGCAGCACGTCGGTCAGAGCTTGCCAGTAACCAAAATGGCGCGGCGAGTAGCATGAGCAGTAACGGCGGCAGCAGCGGCGGCGAGCAGTAACGGCGGCGGCGAGCAGTAGTGGCGGCGGCGCGAGGGAGGGAGGGACCTCCCCCGGAGATCTTCCATCTGCGCCATCCGAAGGGGTTGTGAATGAGGGGAGGGAGGAGGAAGTGACTGAGGGGAGGGGAGGGGAGGAGGGAGGAGGGAGGAGAGAGTGACTGAGGGGAGGGGGGAAGGAGGAGAGAGTGACTGAGGGGGGAGGAGAGAGTGGGGGAGGGGGGCAGGGAGAGAGTGACTGAGGGGAGGAGGGGAGAGAGTGACTGACAGGGGAGGGAGGAGAGAGTGACTGAGGGAGGGAGAGGGGAGGAGAGTGAGGGGAGGGAGGAGGGGAGGAGAGTGAGGGGGGGGGGAGGGGGAGGAGAGTGAGGGGAGGGGGGGGAGGGGAGGAGAGTGAGGGGAGGAGGAGGGAGGAGTGGAGGGGGAGGGAGACTAGAGGGGGAGGGAGAATGAGGGGAGGGAGGAGGGGAGGGGGAGGGAGACTAGAGGGTGAGGGAGAATGAGGGGAGGGAGGGGAGAATGAGGGATAAGGAAATGGACTGAAAAAAAAAATGTTAATGTAGCCTGTTGTTACGGGCTTAACGGCTAGTCCCTATATAAAGAGAGACAAAGGATTAGTTTTGTTCTTGGCCACGTGTAACATTTTCAAGGACTTTCATGTCTCTTCTGCACTCCTACTTTGACAGCCCACCTCCCTAAACTTTAAGAATGCACCTAAAGCTAGGATAACCCCAAATGCAGAACTGGTTAATCCAGCTACTTCTAGAGCAGTGACAAAGCACAGCAGCCCAGATGAGTCAAACAAAGACTCCGTTGCAAGGTGGGCATTTATGTTCCTATGGGTAGTAAGACTATTACATTGATAATTTCTAAGTGTAAGCTACAGTTGATTTGATATGATAGTATCTCACTGATTTTATAACAAAATATTTTCTTTTTGTAATACTTTCTGAATCTGCGATCTTTGTAAATCTGGCAACTAATACATTTATAGCAAAACGATCACTGTGTTAGTCCTGAAGAAATCTCTAATAAAATATCCATTATCTAAGACAGGGGTCAGTAACCTATGGCATGCGTTTTTAGTAGCACGGCAGTGGCAGTGCACTGTGACATGTTGCTAAATAAAAAAATGAGTGCAGATGCGGACCACCATCAGTACTGATTCAAGCAGGCAGCCCTGAGCCTCATATGCAGCCTACAGGATGATGATACAAATCTCAAATCCCTTGCACCAGCAGCAGGAGATGACATTCAATTAAACACAACTCCTGTTGCCATGCACTCCACAATCTGGCAGGCCACTGTAGAGACAGAAGAAAAAGAGAGCGAAAGAATATCCAGAGTTAACCAGCGGATCTGATCTCACTGGCAGCTGAAGAATAAGAGGCCCCGCCAGCTGCTGTGGAGCCCAATCTGCAGCACCACAGAGAAGAGGAGGATCCAGAGGTCGCCAATAGACTCCGTCACCTGGCGGCTGAAGAAGAGGCCCAAGCCTTGAGCATGTGAACCTATGCAAGTATTGTGAGCCGATATGGGTGGGTAGGTGTTTGCCTGGGTGTGGGTGTGGATGTGAGCCTGTGCATGTGTGTGGGAGACTGCATGTGGGAGAGGGAGAGAGAGCATGTGTGTGTGTAATTACATGTGAGAGAGAAAGCATATGTCTGTGTGATTACTTGGAAAGAAAGAAAGGAGCGTGTGTGAGTTTGCATGTGAGAGAGAGAGTGTGTGTGTGATTCTATGAGGGAGAGAGAACAAACGTGTGTGTTATTATATGAGGGAGAGAAAGCAAGTGTGTGTGTGATTAAATGAGGGAGAGAGAGCAAGCGTGTGTGTGATTGCATTTAAGGGAGAGAGCATGTTGTGTGATTGCATGTGGGAGAGATAGTGAGCAGGTGTGTGTGTGTGAGTGCATGTGGGGAATGACAGAGAGAGAGTGTGTGTGTGTGTGTGTGTATGTGTGTGTGTGTGTGTGCACATTGGAGAGTGTGTGCATGTGTGAGAGAGAAGAAAACATTTTTGAGCCCCCTCCTCCACCAACTTATTTATATGACAATCTCAGGGTGACTGGAAATCAAAAGTTCCCAGGTATGGAGAACAGGTTTTTTTATCCTTAGAAGTTTTAATTATTGGGTATTATTTGATATGTTTTCTGTTTTGAAATATTTTATTGGTGTTTGGAAAATGTTTAAAAATTTATGTATGGGAGATCATGTGATGTGGTGAGCGGGGACGGATGCGTCTGAGCCAGCTCTGGGTGCCTCATCCCTCAATCCGAGACAATCCACCTCTTTAACTGCCTCAAGACTAACAACAACCGACTTACCAGCTACCTCATATGTCGATTACTGCCTATATGCAAAGATCCCCTACTTTGATGCCTCCAAAGACTGCTAAAAAAGAAAAAGAAAAACCTCGAGTAATGGAGGCCAAGATGGCGGCGAGCACGGGTCTCGAGAGGGACAAAGCGCTACCACTCCAACCTGCAACACTGGAAATCAAAGAAGCAGTAATAGCGGCACTGGACAACAAATTAGCCCGTCTATCATCTCAAATCTCTTCGCTTCAAGCCTCTATATCAGAATTTGCTCCCTGTATCGACCAAGTCGAGGGACGGTCGTCAGTCCTCGAAGATGACATCCTCGGTATTACCCGCAAAATCATAAAGTTGGAAAAAATACTCAAGGAGCACGAAGATAAAATTGATGAACTCGAAAATAGATCCAGAAGTTCTAATGTGCGCCTAATCGGAGTGCCCAAGACGGTGGAGGAACAAGAGTTGCGTGGCCTTCTCCTCGAGTGGATCCCAGAGGTTTTGGGCCTACTGGAACTACAGGATATCCTGGAAATTGAGAGAGCCCACTGAGTAGGGCCGCGCCATGAAAAGGCGAACCGGCCGAGGACCGTAATCTTTAAAGTACTGAATTTTTTCCATAAACAACAAATATTGCAAGCGGCTCGAAAAAAAACCCAGGAGCTTCTCTTCCGGGGATCGCCCGTTCGCTTTGCATCGGATTATTCAGCAAAGGTATCTACACTATGGAGAGCGTTCTCCCCAGCCTGTGGTGAGCTAATAAAAAGGCATATACGCTTTTCTTTGTTTTTCCCAGCAAACTTAGGATATTTCACGATGGGAAATGGGCACAATACAAAACGCCAGAAACAGCACAAACATGGATTAATGCACTTTCAAACTCCTCTACCACTTGAAAGGCTATTTCCACGCTGAGATGAGGTGATGCAATGCAGACATTGGGATGTAGCACCAGTCACATCAATACATGATCTTCACAGTTGACCAGAGAAGTCAATAGGTTTCTAAGTTGATAGTTGGGGGGAGGGAGCAAAATTGCAGGGATTTGAGGTATGGTTTGTATTTTACAGGGAGGATGGTATCTGGGGGGCTAAGGCAATCACTGGTAATCTGCCCCTTGTATTGCTTTCTAGTAACTTACTATGCATCTGTCAACTTGACATGGGGGGAGCTAGGCTGGGGGCTCCCTCCTCTGCGACTCTCACATGCTTTACAGGCCTACTAACAAATGCTCCAGAGGATATAGGGTAAACACAGATTTTTGACCTGGAACATAGACAGCCTGGGCTCACCGTTAAAAAGAAAAAAAATGTACCAAGCCCTTAGGCGTTTTAAAGCTAACCTGGTATGCCTACAAGAAATGCACCTGAACGCCATGGAAAGCGCCAAATTGTGTAGGGAATGGGTGCAGACATGCTCTTTGCTCCTGCTAAAGGCAAGAAAGGAGGGTAGCAATACCGATAAGCAAAGACACAGATTTTGAGATAACAAAAGAAATACAAGATCCGGATGGGCGCTACCTTATTGTGCAAGGCCAGCTAGAAGGTAACCCCCTTACTATATGTAACGTTTATGCACCCAATGCCCAAGATCCTAGTTTTTACCAACTACTTATATCTCTTTTGATTACCCACATACAAGGTTCTCTATTGGTACTCGGGGATTTCAACAACACCCAGGATCCCAAGCTGGACAAATCACATATCCCCACGGGCTACAAACAACCCTTGACATCCGGAGTTCATTACGTAACCAAACACTTCCAACTATTAGACTTATGGTGAGTACTTCACTCAGAAGTAAGAGAATATACCCATGTCTCTCGGGCTCACATGACCATGTCACGAATTGACTATATACTCGCATCCCAAGATTTATTTCCAAAAATAGACAGGGTCCAATAGAAATTGCAGATCATATGCCAATATGGGTGGACCTCAGTCTCTACAATGAGAACCCTCCCCCCCCCCCAAACCTTGGTGATTCCCCAGTTATTTAGCAGGTGATAAGTACTTCCACCAATTCCTATACAAAAAATGGGATCCTTTTGCTCACAACAACTCCCAATACCAAGATAATCCCACACTGTTTTGGAAAACCCGCAAAGCAGTACTGAGAGAGAGGAGACATCATAGCTTATGTCTCCAATAGAAACAAGCAGCTGAATAAAGCCATTTTAGAATTGGAATTAAAAGTTCAAAATGCCAAATCCAACTTGGCGCACAATCCAACTCAGCAAAACAAGGAAATATATCGGGAATGTCTAAACACTGTGAACACTTCCTTACATCTCAGAGCTCAAAAAGCCTTAAAGATATACGAGCATTCCTTCTTTAGGTTTGGCAATAAGTCTACAATATTACTAGCCAGACTTGTCACTATTAGGTAATGGAGATCACACATCAAGGGCCTAAAAAATAAATCCAGAGAAATACTTACAACAAGTCCAGAAATTTGTGAAAACTTCAGGCAATTTTATGAAACCTTATATGCAGAGGATCAGGGAAACAACCTAGATGAGGACCAATTTTTTTATAATCTCCCACTCCCTAAGTTAACTGAGACACAACTGGAATACCTTAACTGCCCAATCTCTGCAGCTGAGGTCCAAAATGTAATCAAAACTGGAAAATCACACAAAGCACCAGGCCCAGATGGGTTCCCGGTGGACTTTTACAAAATACTATGTCACCAACTCCTCAACCCACTAACCCATTTCTTCCAAGATGCATGCCAGAAAAATGAAGGAACAGGTACAGGCAGAGGAATTGGAGGCTTGAGTTGCCGACCATACACTACTTGAAAGGGCAACTTCCCAGTGACCGAATGGGTGTGATTGCTGTAAGAGAACTCGGCCCAAGGTAGTAACGTTACCCAGTTGTTTTGTCTTTCAGTAGCAAAGATGTGCAGGAATGTCTTTAAGGAGTGATTCATACGTTCGGTTTGCCCATTACTCTGAGGGTAAAAGGCTGTAGACAGATTGAGCTGGACTCCAAATTTCTTGCATAACGCCCTCCAGTATCGGGTGGTAAATTGGGGTCCTCGATCCGAAAGGATGCTTTGTGGAAGACCATGAGTTCAGAGGATATGCTGTGTGAAGAGCTGGGCTAGCTCCGGTGCAGAGGGTAATTTGGGAAGTGGGACAAAGTGGGCCATCTTGGAGAAACAATCCACTGTCACCCAGATGACTGTGTTCCCCTCAGAAGCAGGCAAGTCCACCACAAAATCTGTGGCAATGTGGGTCCAGGGTTCCTTTGCGGCCAGCATGACAGACAGTGAGGGAGTCATGGGCCCAAACCAGAACTCTTTTTCGATGTCACAGGCTACTGTCTTCCCTAGAGAACTTACGACCATACTGGATAAGTTGATCCTCGCCGGATCCAGGATGTACTGAGGGAGTTCCCCCTCTCCCTCCAGCTCCGAAGTACGGGACAACGCATCTGCTCGGATGTTTTTGGATGCGGGTCGGTAACAAAGCATGAAGTAAAAGCGATTGAAGAAGGGAGACCAACGAGCTTGCCTGGGGTTTAGGCACTGTGCTTGACACAAATACTCTAGATTCTTACGATCCATGTAGACTGTGATAGAAGGAACAGCCCCCTCTAGCCATTGTCTCCACTCTTCAAATGCTAACTTAATTGCCAAGAGTTTCTTTCTCCTATACTGTAGTTACATTCAGCTGCAGAGAATCTTTTGGAGAAATACGAGCAAGGTAGTAGTTTTCCCGTACTGGAGCTCTGGCTGAGTACGGCACCTACCGCTATGTTGGAGGCATCCACTTTCACTATAAAAGGGTGTAGCGGATCTGGATGGTGAAGGCAAGTATCCAATAAAAAAGCCTCCTTAAGGTCCTCAAAGGCCTGACAGGCCGCCTTCGGCCATTCCATGGCATTGGCCTCCTTCCTAATAAGGGCAGTAAGTGGAGCCACCTTGAGGGAATAATGAGGAATGAATTGTCTATAGAAATTCGCGAATCCGAGGAAACGCTGTAAAGCTTTTATTCCTCTTGGGCGAGGCCAGTCTTTAATGGCTGACACCTTCTCTGGGTCCATATGAAACCCTGTCGCCAAGACAATGTATCCTAGAAAAGGAAGAGACTCTCATTCAAACATGCACTTTTCAAGTTTTGTGTACAGGTGGTTGTCCTTGAGAACTTGTAGCACTTGCTTTACATGCAGTCAATGAGACTCCAGGTCCCGGGAGTAAATTAGAACGTCATCCAAATACACTATGACTGAGGAATGTAACATCTCGCGAAGCACCTCGGTCATAAGATGCTGGAAGACTGCCGGAGCGTTGCATAGTCCGAATGGCATTACTAAATACTTGTAATGCCCGTCCCTAGTGTTGAAGGCAGTCTTCCTTTCATCTCCAGGACGGATCCGAAGCAGATTGTAAGCACCCCGCAGGTCACGTTTGGTGAAGATCTTAGCTCCTTGTAATCTATCCAAGAGTTCAGGGATTTACGGGGAGAGGATAACGATCCCACTTATTAATGACTTTTAGGCCTCTGTAATCAATGCGTGGCCTTAGGGAGCCATCCTTTTTCCCTACAAAGAAGAATCCCGCCCCTGCAGGTGACTTGAAGGGTCTGATGAACCCCTTAGTGAGGTTCTCAGAAATGTATTCTGACATGGCTCGTGTCTCTGGCAGAGATAAGGGATAAACCCTTCCTCGGGGCGGCATGGTTCCGGGTAATAGAACTATTGCTGTGGCAAGATCTCCGCCTTCTTTTTGGAAAATACGTCTGCAAAGTATGCGTAAGGCATGGGAGGCAAGACGAAAGTGTGCAGCAGAGGCACGCACGGAGTGCACGGAACCTTGAGGCAGTTGGCGAAGCAAAAGGAACTCTATTGCGCAATTTGTAATGTGTCCCAATGGATAACTGGAGAGTGTTGCTGCAACCGCGGTAATCACAGTACTACTGGGTGTACTACTCTCTCCAGGATCAAGAAAGAAATCTCCTCAGAATGCAGGACTCCGGTTTGGAGAGTGAGAGGAGCCATGGAGGTCGAGATACTTCCAGGGAGAACTGTCCCTCGGATAGAGGTGATACGCAGCAGAGGATTACGGGGAAGAATGGGAATCCGAAGTTGTTGCACCAAATCAGACAGAATGAAATTCCCACCTGCCCCAGAGTCAATGAAGGCGAGAGTTTCGAAGGACCCTCCAGGGTATTCCAAGGTGACAGGAACAGTACATTGAGGAGCAGAATTAACACAGCCTAGGAGCAGCTCCCCGGTACAGCCTAGGCTTTGGCGTTTTCCGGACGCTCCTTACATTGGGCTAGAAAGTGGCCTTTGTTGCCACAATATAGACATAAGCCCAGAGCTTGGCAACGTCGCCTCTCCTCTGCAGACAACGGTGTACGTCCTAACTGCATGGGCTCCTCCGTTGACATTTTAGGATGCGCTGCTCCTTGACCTGATGATGACGTCATGGGTCTGGAGAAAACAGGAGCCAATGGTACTGTTTGATGAGGCGGTCGTCCTTCCCTCGCCCTTTGCTTAAGGCGGCGGTCAATTCGCCCAGCCAAGTCGATTACTCCTTTGAGATTGTCAGGGATATCCCTGGCGGCCAACTTGTCCTTGATACGTGCTGACAGACCCTCCAAGTAGACTCCCCGCAGACTATCGTCACGCCACCCTACCTCCAAAGCAAGGGTGCAGAACTCAATTGGATAGTCTTCCAAAGAGCGGGGTCCCTGTCGTAACTGTAGTAGCTCAGACGTTGCTGTAGACAGGCGTGCGGGTTCATCGAAGGCGTGCTTGAAGTTAATTATGAACTGTTGCAAATTATTTAATAGCGGATCATTACGTTCCCACATGGGCGAAGCCCAACTCAGCGTCTTCCCATCCAGCACAGACAGAATTAAGCCACCTTTACGGAGTCTGCAGGGAACTGGCTAGGTAGGAGGGAGAACCTTATGTAGCATTGGTTCAAAAATGCCCGGCAGCCCTTAGCATCCCCAGAGTAGCGAGAAGGAGCGGGCAGTTGAGTTGGTGTGTTCACACTCACCACAGGAGCAGGAGGTTGCATGAGGGGTGGCTCTGGAGGCGTGGCATCCAAACGGTTTGCCAACCGTTCGATGGTGGCAGCCAGTACGTCCAGGCAGTGCTGCTGCTGCTGCAAGCGTTGGGCCATTCCTGGGATGGCCTGAAGACCAGAAATGTCCGCTGGGTCCATGGCCTTGCAAACTCTTGTGACCAGGGATGTGGACCCTTGGGCCGGCCGTGCGGAGATGAGTTGGAAGAACAGGTGAGCTCCGCTGTGACGAGGAGGCCGGGTGGGGGCTCGAAGTCAGAAGACCAAGTAGATACTTCACCCTGGAAGCCCGAGATCCCCCCAGGAGGAGCCCATGAGGATCCGGACTGCTGGGACTTAGGTGGATTCCCTGGAGACGACAGGCAGATGCAGGATACTTCACCCTGGAAGCCCAAGATCCCCCTGGGAGGAGCCCGTGAGGACCTGGACCACTGGGAATTAGGTGAATACCTTGGGATGAGGAACGGCAGCATGAAGACAATCCAAGTTCAGGGCAAGCGGCAACCAGAAGAATGAGAAAACGAACCAGAGCCAAAACCAGGAAAACTACCCGGAGGAAGGGCACGGCTGGAACCTGGAACAGCAGACTGAAGCAGGAGCAGAAACAGGAGCAGGAGTGGAACTGGAACTGGAGAGAAGGTAGGATAAGGAGCAGCAACTATCACTCACCAAGAGTCGACCACTTTGCAAGGCAAAGGTTTTTGGTCAGACGCCGGGTTTAAATCCCTGCCGGCGTCTGATGTCATCGCTGGGGGCTGGCTGCAGTTTCGCGCCAGAGCCACTTTAAAAGGTCCCCCCTTGCCCGCGCGCACCTATGAGGGGCGGAGCCAGGACTCGGAGCTCGGCGGCGTCTCCCTCGTGGAGACACCGCTGCGGAGAGGCTGAGTAGGCCCAGAGGATCCCGGAGCCTGCGGCTGACTCCCTTGGGGAAGGAAGAGGTAAGGACCCGGTCGCGAACCTCGTGACCGGGACCACAACACTGGCAGCATATGTGTCAAAATTGTGGGACCATGATATCCCCCTGGACACTCTAATTTGGTTGCTGGGCCTTTACGGGGACAAACTACTGGACATTGATCTGCCCCGACGATCATTCCTGGATAAGGTCACTTTCTCTGCAAGAACAGCTATCTTGGCCCAATGGATGGTCCCCACCTCTGCTCTGTTCCCAACCTGGAAACAAATTGTCAACAAATTATTAGTTATGGAATGCTTCACAGCCCAGAAGATGTCTCCAAAAAGACTCTCACAAACATCTTCCATAGGGGGAGAGTATCTCACAACTTTGCTAAAGGACTATGTCCATGCCTGGTTGGACTGTTGCTCTTCCACAAACTAGCTGCGCTATAGAAAATAACCACTGTCACATCTGCATATATATGCTTGTACCTGTTCCTGTCTTTCTTTGTTTCCCTCCTTTCTTCTCCCCTTCTCCTTTCAAAGGTGTATGTTGGCTAACCAGGCCTAGGGCAGTGAATGCCTCTTTTCCTTTGCCTTATCTCCTTTACATTTTAGCTAATACCAAAGGAATCCACAGATGCCATACTCAAAGATAATTCAATATCATATGGGATATGATTCAACCATACCTCAATTGTTAGTTAGTTGTTGGGGTGGAGGGGTGGGAGGGTTGGGGAGGGAACTGGTTATATATAAAAAGTAAATCTATAACAAAGAACTATTGCAATGCTGTATCATGTTTCTATGAACCTGAATAAGTAAAATGTAAGAGAACTGCATTGTCAATAATCAGCAGCACATCTTGCTGACCCACATGTATGAATGCTAAATGTGCTATTGTTCTGTAATATGTGCTTTACAGTGCGAATAAAAAGTATTGAACCAAAAAAAATGTATGTATGAATTTTTAATTATTGGATGTTATTCTGTTTGTCAGCTGTTTTGAAACATTTATTCTTTTTATTGATATGGTTTTACTATTATGATTGATGTTTTATATGTCTTAATTTTGTTGTTTGATGTTTTATGAGGCATGCTATTGTTTCCCTTTTTTCATTGTTACACTGCATGCAGTGTTTCTATGTATACTTTTTTATGGTCACTTTATTCTGTATTTGGTGTGGTTCTGCATGTGGAACTGAGGTGAGGTATTCTGCTAACTAGCATGTAATTTCCATGTAGGGATCTATCGGAGCCTGGCTTCTTCTTTTTTCCTAATAGGGGGTGAACTATCAAGGAGTGGGGAGGGAGGGAGATATTTTTTCTTTTCTCCTTTTCATAATTTTGTTTTTACATGGGGGAAAACATATTAGTTTCAATCATATTTTTACATAACTCTTGAATATTTTAACTGAAAATTAATGTCAAAATGAATATTCAAGAGTTGTGTGAAAGGAAACTGGTGGATTAGGCTGCAGACCAGCTTGTAGTACTCAAGGACCAGAATTACCTACCACTTCAAAAAGGTTGCCTACTCCTGATCTAAGACAAACAATATTATCTTATTTTCTGTCAGCTCAGATCGGTCATAAAGGTACAGTTTATATGTTATTATATGCATCTGTCTTACACACACATGCAGGTAGGTATCATCAAATAATTTTCATTAAAATCTGATACCTTCACTCTTACTTGGACACAATTTATTTTCTCTATAACTCTTTTCTTAAAATTTTTGCTTCTTCATTCCTCTCTTTCATCAAACCATCCTTAGGTTCTTACCATGCACACTGCTGGCGTAATGAATAACCAACAGTATTTTATCAAAGGTAATGGCCTGTAGCCAATCATATCTTCAATGTTGTTATAGAAATTATTGGCACCTGTAAAATAGGGAAATATTTATCTGTTTAATAAGCATTTCAAAAAAACAGGTGGATTTGAAAGGACATGATATGGCTGAGTAAGGTGCTCAGAATGGACCGGGAGTTTTTTGTGGAGTCATTGTTCATTATAGATGAAAATTTGAACAGAAAAAGGGGAATTATCAAAAACGTTATGTGTGTAAATGTAACATACTATCATAGTGTGCATTACCATTTGATATTCATTGAGAAGCAAACTATATAAAACTTAGAAAGTCAGTAAAAACTTTGGGGCGGATTTTCAGAGCCCTGATCGCCTAAATCCGCCCAAAACTGGGCGGATTTAGGCGAGCAGGGCCCTGTGCGCCGGGAAGCCTATTTTACATAGGCCTACCGGCGCGCGCAGAGCCCCGGGACTCGCGTAAGTCCCGGGGGTTCTCCGAGGGGGGCGTGTCAGGGGCGTGTCGGGGGCGGGCCCGGTCGTCGCGGCGTTTCGGGGGCGTGTCGGCAGCGTTTTGGGGGCGGGTACGGGGGCATGGCTACGGCCCGGGGCGGTCCGGGGGCGTGGCCGCGCCCTCCGTACCCGCCCCCAGGTCGCGGCCCGGCACGCAAGAGGCCCGCTGGCGCGCGGGGATTTACGCCTCCCAGAGGGAGGCGTAAATCCCCCGACAAAGGTAAGGGGGGGGTTTAGACAGGGCCGGGTGGGTGGGTTAGGTAGGGGAAGGGAGGGGAAGGTGAGGGGAGGGCAAAGGAAAGTTCCCTCCGAGGCCGCTCCGATTTCGGAGCGGCCTTGGAGGGAACGGGGGTAGGCTGCGCGGCTCGGCGCGCGCCGGCTATACAAAATCCATAGCCTTGCGCGCGCCGATCCAGGTTTTTAGCAGATACGCGCGGCTCCGCGCCTGGAGCGCAAACAAAAGTAGGCTATTCGCGCTCCTTTTAAAATCCGCCCCTTTGGTTTTTAATCAGGCATTTGATAATATCATGTAACAACTAAGTGGACACAGTTATTCTATTAGTTTATGTATATCATTTATGATTTAATTTTTATTTCAAATTTAAATTTTGTAATTTATATTTTTAGATTGGGTTTATTGTTATGATTTTCTTTTTTAATTATTTATACTGTATTTCCTTCTGTTTTATATTTTGATTTTAGCTCCACTTATGTTTTATTGTACCTCCTCTTGGTTAACACGATTTACAGGTGACATATAAAGTTTTAATAGTAATAATAATAATATAGCAATTTTCAAAAGCCCATTTACATGTATAAAGTGCACTTACGTGTGTAAAACCTATTGATAATTCAATGGCATATATTGTAGCAATTTTCAAAAGTCCACTTATATGTATGAAGTGCATTTACATGTGTATAACCCAGTTTTAAGTGTGCAAATACTTTTGAAAATCAGGCCCAAAGCAAAGTGGGCAATAGGTTTGTTGTTGTAATAGCTTCCCTCTCCCAGCACAACCAGGGAAAGCCTTAAGAGAGCAGCATCCGTTAAGCTAAAAATATCTCATGATGTTTTATGGAAAGGCCACTACACAATAACTCATAAGTGTGAAAGGAAGTCAATTTGAGCCAAGAGAAAAAAAATGGTTTCAGTTAAACTCATATGGTGCAATATATTTAGGGACCTTCGCTTTTAGATTTTATTTTTCCCAAAAAATTATCAGTATTTATTACAATCAATAAAAATAGGAGAAAATAATTGGGGTGGGGGAGGAATCAATTTTTTTCCACTGATTTTGTGCCATTTGGTTAGTTAAAATAAACATTGATAAATTCCTAAGGAAAATTAACAAAACTAAAAATGAAAGCCCCTATTTATTATGGAGGTAATTTTCAAAAGGATGTACACATGTAAAACAGCTTCTGAAAATTGCTGCTTTTACATGCTTAACTCCTTTGAAAACTGACTCCATAGGCAGGAACAGATTTAGGATTTTGGCACTTCTTGGCACTTTTGGTGTTTTCACTCCATATTCTGTAAGAATCTGTTACAGGGAGAGGAGAACTATGCTTTGCTGAATGAGCTTTAACAGAGCTGGATTAAAAAAATAATAATATTGGACTAGTGAAAGAAAACAATTTAGACATAAAAAGAAAAAATCTTTCACTCGAATGTAGCAAAATATTTAAATAATGTCTGAGATTATTTAATAAGGCTTTTGTGTGTCGGGTGTTGAAGAGGAACACAATTTTAAGTTTTATTTATTTATTTAAATTCTTTTAATATACCGATGCTCAAGACCAGGTCTTATCTTACCGGTTTACAATAAACTAGGGGGTGAACCAGTTAACAAAGAAAGCAAAAGTTACATTATAACAGGGAATGTGGAACTAGGCTGTTAGAAAAAAGGAAAGGTTAAACAAGATAAGTTTCCTGATGGTTCCTTTTCTTTAGAAAAGTATGTCCAGTTATGAAAAGCTTCAAATTTTAAGAAAATAAAGAAAAAATTAAAAAGTTTAAGTAAATATCAAGAATAGAAATTAATAAAAGAGTTATGGATAGGTGGAGTTTTTTTGACCAATGATTACAAAATAAAAAAACACTGACATTCATAGTTCGATAGAACAAGTTTTGTCATGAGTCTGAGGTCATTTTCCTCCATTTTTAAAATATTTAGCATAATCCCAGACATTATTGAAACATTTTGCTACATTAGAATGAAAGGTAAAAAATCTTAGCCATCCTGCTGCCCAAAATGTTTGCCACCCTAGGCACAAGCATAATGAGTGCTTTTCGACAAATCCAGGGCTGTCTATAGGGCTGAATTATCAAAAGGTTCTATACATGTTAATGCACTTTACACAGATAAATGCGCTTTTGAAAATAACTACAATATAGGTTACTTTTACCCACATAATTCCTTTGAAAATGACTTCCATTGTGTTCACATCTAAGTTAATTCATAATGCCATTGTAGGTCAAATCAATGCCAATATACTTCAAGGGATTCTGTACATTAATGGAAATTGTACCACCGTTCAGCAAATTCCCTATTGTCATTTTATGTTCAAACTATTTATTAAACATCGTCAATATACAAACACTCCCCCGGAGTACAGTGGTTTCTTATGCACTCTGAAGTCAAGACATAAACTACATATTACAGTATATATTTTACTTCTTATATTCCCCGCCGTAACCCTGTCCCTTCCCTCTATAATCACATATTGGTAAAACAGGCAGCAAAATTGTCATGATAGAGAAATCTTTAGTGGCTGTCATTCCACAACTACATATGAAGTATACCATGACCAAGGATATGAATTTGTCAGTAATAACTTTAGTATATTTCATGGGAAACAGCTAAAAAGCTAAATTTACTTACGGGCAAATTTTCAAAGCCTGGCACGTGCACAAATACCCGGAGATACGCGCGTGGCTGCGCCCTGCACACGCTGAGTGCATTTTAGAAATGGTGCGGCCACACGCATATCTCCTGGTACGCTCAGAAATGCCAGGCCATTCAAAAGGGGCGGGCCAGGAGGCATGGCGGGGGCTGGCAGGGACAGTGCCATTTTGTGCTGTCCTGGGGAAGCGCGTGCCATCATCTAGCTGGCGCGCACAACTTACTTCTGCTCCTTAGAGCAGGTAAGTTGAAAAACAAAAACATTTAAAGGAGTTAGGGTGGGTTTAGGGGTCGGGGAGGAGAGGGAAAAATGTAGGAAGGGTAGTTAGGGGAAGAGGGAACAGAGAAAAGCCTACTAGAGTTGTTTTTTAAAAAAAAAAACCTGACACACGTGAGAGGCCATCTGCTCGCAAATGCATGCATGGATATTAAAATCTGGCACACGTGTGTGGACCATTGAAAATCTAGATTTTAGATTGTGAAACATACTTTTATTTATGACAAATTTTCTCTGATTGCTATATGAGACACCACGAGGTCCATATTCAGTTGCTGTGCTAGTTAGCTGGTTATACCTAACCAGCTAACTAGCTTTGTATATTCAGTAGCGCAATTGCACCACTGAATATACTCAGCTATCTTAAAGTAGGCTAGTTATTTATAACCAACCTGACCAGAGTATATCTGAATATCAGAGTTAGCCAGTTAACTTATCTGGCTAACTCCACTCCTCCCCTGAATGCCTCCCGCCCACTCCTGGAAAGCCCCTAAATTAGGTCCAAGCAAACAAACTGGTAATCGATCCAGTTGGATGTCAGCAACAACACAGATAGCTGGATCGGTGTAAAACAAGATTTTTTATGGGCAAACTTCAATAAAATCTGTGTTTGCTGCTAAGCCCCTAAATTATCCAGAATTTAGAATTATGTAGGATCTATTCAGATACAGGTTGAATATAGTTGGGGAAGCAATTTAGACAGATAACTATTACATTATCAATCTAAACAGCGTTTGAATATGGATCTCCAAGTTTTTTTCATTTCATGTTTTTTGACCAAACAGCAGATTCCACAACTTCATCCACCTCTACCTTGCAAGTTGTGTTTTTTTAAGATGATTTTCAGAATTAATATATGAACTTTCCTGGCCATTTATATATTTTCAGGGGAAACTTTAACTAACGTATCCACTAGTTAGCTACGATACCTCACAATCACACCCATGTGGAGAAAACATCCCTAGTCCTGTATGCTGTCACCTGAGTACTCACCATACACCCATCCAATGCAGATGGTTTCAAAAATAGCAACGAAAAGCAGACACATCCCACTGGCAGCATAGTAATCAAAGAGCTGGAACACGTACATTCCACCCTACAAGGCGCAGACACAGGAAGGGGGAGAAAAAGGAAATTGGAGTCAATTGCAAAACAACAATGTATATATGAACCGCAAAAAGATACAGAAGGAATTGTGGAGAGGGACCAAATTAAAATAAGAGGGGGGAAAACAGAGAAACAGAAGGAGGAAACAAACAAACAACAGACAATGACACTCAGAATAAGAAATGACATCCTGAAGAAAAAAGAGGAAAAAAAGAACATTAGAGAACCACAACGCAGAAGGAGAGAAAGAAATGTGGGGACATAATATTAAATAAAATGCGTGGACAGCAGAACACTTTTTGATGGGGAGGTGGGGTGTCCAACCAAACTCTGCCCTCAATTCCACCTACGCTCCATCCACATTCCCATTACTAATTAATTAAATTTTATTTACAGTTAATGTCATTCTATTTTACAAACATTTTTTGCATAAATCATAGGGCCGGATTTTGGAGCATTTACGTGCGTAACCGGTGTTACGCGTACCGGGCCTATTTTCAAAAGGCCCGGCACGCATGTAAGTCCCGGGGCTTTACTAAAGGGGCGGTCCAGGGGCGGGGTCAGAGGCTCCCGGCACAGCAGCCATTTGCCGCTGTGCCAGGGATCGCGCGCTGAAGTAAGTTTGGAAACAAAAAAAACAGATGAAAAAGGTAGGGGAGAAAGGGTGGGGGAGGTAGGGGAAGAGAAGAAAAGGGAAAGTGGGAAAGTGGGTTGGGGGTAGGGAAGTTCCCTCCGAGACCACTCCGATTTCGGAGCAGTCTGGTAGGGAATGGGGGAAGGCAGCGTGGCTCAGCGCGGACAAGGTGCACAATTGTGCACACCCTTGCGCGTGCCTGTGCGCGCATGTTATAAAATCGGGCGTACATGTGTGTGCCGGGTAGCGCGCGCACATGTATGCCCGCTCGTACATTTGAAAATCTACCCCACAGAGTATAATTATTCATTCCTGGACCAATTATAAGCATGATGCTAGAAAACCAGACATAGTAGTAGAAGAGAAACCAACCAAAACAGAACAAGCCAAGCTACTATAGATCTCGACATAGAAACTACATGCTAGCAGAATACCTCACCTCGGTCACATATGCAGAACACAGACAAACCCTCACCAAAAACAGAATAAAGAGACTATAGCAAAGGTACCAACAAAACCTGTACTGGAAACTACAACAAACTAGTCTCTGTATGTAGTCCAACAATGGAAAAACAGAAACATCACCAGTCCTAAGACATCAAAGTACAAAATTAAAAAAAATATAAAACAGTTATAAAAGTAAAAAGATACTAACAAAAATATTATTTGAAACCAGCTGACAAATATAGCATTCAATAATTAAACTCTTATAAAAATGTGTAAGAAGTTCCAAAAAATCAATTAAATAGTTCAAAAAAGCAGACACATGAAATAACACCCAATAATTAAAACTAAAACTAGTAAGAATAAAAGAAATTTGCCACTCTCCATGCCTGGGAACATTTGATTTTCAGTCACCCTGACATTGTTGTACATTAAGGGGCGGATTTTCAGAGCCCTGCTCGCGTAAATCCGCCCAAAACCGGGCGGATTTACGCGAGCAGGGCCCTGCGCGCCGGGAAGCCTATTTTACATAGGCCTCCCGGCGCGCGCAGAGCCACGGGACTCGCGTAAGTCCCGGGGTTCTCAGAGGGGGGCGTGTCGGGGCGTGTCGGGGGGCGGGCCCGGTCGTCGTGGCGTTTCGGGGGCGTGTCGGCAGCGTTTTGGGGGCGGGTGCGGGGGCGTGGCTACGGCCCGGGGCGGTCCGGGGGCGTGGCCGCGCCCTCCGTACCCGCCCCCAGGTCGCGGCCCGGCGCGCAGGAGGCCCGCTGGCGCGCGGGGATTTACGCCTCCCTCTGGGAGGCGTAAATCCCCCAACAAAGGTAAGGGGGGGGTGTAGACAGGGCCGGGCGGGTGGGTTAGGTAGAGGAAGGGAGGGGAAGGTGAGGGGAGGGTGTTAGAGGATTCCCTCCGAGGCTGCTCCGATTTCGGAGCGGCCTCGGAGGGAACGGGGGTAGGCTGCTCGGCGCGCGCCGGCTATACAAAATGATAGCCTTGCGCGCGCCAATCCAGGTTTTTTAGTAGATACGCGCGGCTCCGCGCGTATCTACTAAAATCCAGCGTACTTTTGTTTGCGCCTGGAGCGCAAACAAAAGTAGGCTATTCGCGCGCCTTTTAAAATCCGCCCCTAATTGGGGGAGGAGAGGGTGAATAAACTTTGCCTGCGCTCTCTCTCTCATATACTCACACTAACACACACACATGTTCATTCAGTTGTTCATATATGCTCACACTCTCACACATACACACTCTTCTTCCCCTCCGGAATGCACAAATTTTAGCAGCTTCCATCATCAACCCAGAAGACTACTCTTTCCTCTCAGGGTGTGGATCAATGCTGCTTCTGCTCCTTTCTTCTGGCCACATGGGCCAATGCTGCTCCTGATCCTTCCCTCTCACTCACCCACCCCCTTCATTCCCCTTTCCTTCCCCTTTCTTTTCTTTTCCTTCCCTCCCCTTCCCCCACACCCACTCCTCCTCCCTTTCCTTCCCTCTTACCAATGTCTCCTTCTTTTCCTTTTCTTTCCTCCCCTCTCATCCCCTTCCCACTCACCCACTCCTTTTCTTCTCTCCTTCTCACTACCTTCCCTCTCACCCACTCCTTTCCCTTTCCTTCCTTCCCCTCTCACCCCCTCCTCCTCTTTCCTTCCTTCCCATCTCATTCATCCCCTTCCCTTCCCCTCACTCACTCCCCCTTCCCTCTCTCTCCTCACTCACGCTTCTTCTTCTCACTCCTTTCTATTTCACTTACTCAGCTCCTCTCCTTTCCTCCCCTCTCTTCTTAGTAAGAAGGAAGGAGAGAAAATGAGAGCTGAGTGCATGAGGGAGATAGGAAGGAAAGGAGGAAGGAGGAAGAGTAAGCACCAGCAGGCGAGGAGAAGGAGGTGGCCAGAGACACTCAAAGCCACAATACTCTTACTCTTTCACAACGGAGGGTGAGTGAGGGAATTGGGGCAGGGGCAGCAGTAATGGCAGCAGTATGTCAGGAGTGACATGGAAATTTTGGGGGGGTGCCCTGGCCCCCTGGATGCCCCCGTTCCAATGCCTTTGATAAAAGATTAAAGGAATCATCAATGAAAAGTGAGTAGAGATGAGGAGTAAATGATATGAACCAATTTATTCAACAACATCATGGTAAATCTATTTCAAAGACATATAGTCTTCCGAAATAATTTCTTATGATACTACTTGCTGGAAATGCTTTAAAAATATACCAAAGTTGAAATCTGCCTTTTAAATCAAACCATAAGGTACATGCATATGGAGAACAAGGATGGGGCAAGAGCAAAGGGAGGAGAGGGGATGAGAGTAGACGAAGAGGGGCACTGTAGCTTGAAAGGGCAGAAATAGAGTTGGGGGAGCAGAGAAGAAGAAAACAAATAGTTGCTGAGGATAGGTAAGGGAGATAGGGATGGAAAAGAAAGAAGAGAAGGAAGTCAGAGTTGAGGATAGAATTGGTAAGCAGGAGCAGGAACTTAGAATTGGGGATCGTAGCAGGAAGTTGATAAGAGATGAAGGCTATGACACAGATGAATGGTGACATTTGTCTGCAATATTGTGAGGTAGAGGCTGTTTGAGTTTGAGTGATGCTGTGTAGGTGTAGGTGTGTGTGTGACACAGAGAGACACAGAGCTGTGTCTGTATTTATATCTTCCTATCTTCTAACAGTTATATAGTGCAACCAAAGTTAATAGTGATCTGTTGCAAAGCTCAGCTATTGTGACTTGAGAAAGTCAGTCTTGTATAATTATTTTTAACTTATTATACATCTGTACTACAGTGTATATCGATGAAAAAAGATAAAACAAGTCTCTTTTGCATTTATTTGTAATTTTCTTGTTTGAATGCCTCAGTATTTTACTTAAATGAGTAGACTTGATCAATGACATCATAATTTGTGAGTCAAGTTTTCTAGTTTCATTGAAGCATCGTACCAGCTCCAGCCACTGGAGGTCTCTGCTGCCCACTCAAACTGCTCTCCTCAGCAGCAAGTGGACAACATGGTGAAGAAGTGCCCTATTTTTCATGTTAATAAGATCTGCATTTAATAGAAGTAGGTTATAACCAATTAGCCACCTTACAAGAAGAGATATTCTATAGCCCATACTCCTACTGCTCCCTGGATCTCATTTTGATGCACACAGCTTCCTTAGGGCTACCAAAGACTCCTAACTTTGGATTTTCAAGGTACTGTTCTTATGAATTTCTTACTTGGCAGAAGTTCAAGCATAGGCCTATATTTAATTGTACATTTGGCTAATACATTTCAGTTTGAAGACAAAATGATACATTTTGCTTTTAAGCTAAAAATACCCTGCCTATCCATTTTATGTGTCTTAAATTTCAGTTTCTATTAAGAGCTTAATTTTCAAAAGGGATTTCTGCAGGTAAAGTAGTGCTTAATCTGCAGAAATGGCCCTTTAGAAAATTGTGTGAGCGATATGTGCATAAAATAATACACACACACACATCATATGCATGTACATATACATGCAAGGGGAGAGGCATTCCAAGGGGCGGAGTCAGGAGCAGGGTTGGGATTTACATGCATGCTTTTTGATTCATAAATTCTCTCGGCACAACTATGCGCACCAAATAGCAGGTATAATGGTATGCATGTAGTTATGTAAACAAAATATAAAACAAGAATATACTGGTGTAACTTATATAGCACCCTACTACCGAATTTTGTTGGACCTTTCAATCTCGAGTCAGGATTTATAAACAGACTCGTTCATGATAAAGGGTCACTTTACTTTTTTATTTTACTAACATTTCTATTTGATGCATCTTATTTGTATATTTTTAATTTTTCATAAAAATTCAAAACCCAAAAGTGCTGATGGATATGCAAATAAATATGGCAAGGCAATTCACTCGGTCACAATCCCAAGAGTTTTAGTGTATTTTCTAGTACTTATCGCCAAACAAGAGTTCCGAGGGTCCTGACATGGCCATGTTTCGGACCAAAGTCCTGCTTCAGAGGAACTGGTCCGATAATCCAATCCGAAAATATATATCAATCCGTCATTACGCTGCTCATTCCATCAGCATCTTAAAGCGGTTAATCCTGTGCACATATTTTCTGCATGCGGTCTGAACTCAGACACGCATAGTTTAAACAATGGCGACACAACCGGAAATGTATAGGCCTCCACCGGAAACACGTCTACAGCTGAAGTTCTCCATCAGGTCCTCTACTTCCCAACAAAAGGATTAACTGAAGTTCTCCATCAGGTCCGATGCAGACACGCATTGTTTAAACTATGCGTGTCTGAGTTCAGACCGCATGCAGAAAATATGTGCACAGGATTAACCGCTTTAAGATGCTGATGGAATGAGCAGCGTAATGACGGATTGATATATATTTTCGGATTGGATTATCGGACCAGTTCCCCTGAAGCAGGACTTCGGTCCGAAACATGGCCATGTCGGGACCCTCGGGACTCTTGTTTGGCGATAAGTACTAGAAAATACACTACAACTCTTGGGATTGTGACCGAGTGAATTGCCTTGCCATATTTATTTGCATATTCATCAGCACTTTTGGGTTTTGAATTTTTATGAAAAATTAAAAATATACAAATAAGATGCATCAAATAGAATTGTTAGTAAAATAAAAAAGTAAAGTGACCCTTTATCACGAACGAGTCTGTTTATAAATCCTGACTCGAGATTGAAAGGTCCAACAAAAATTCGGTAGTAGGGTGCTATATAAGTTACACCAGTATATTCTTGTTTTATATTTTGTTTACAAATCAGTATACTAGAATACACTTTTTGGTGTGTGTGGGTTGTTTGTGATTGATATCGTTATGCATGTAGTTATGCCAGGATAATTTTCAAAGTAGTGTTCTATGTGTACTTTTGCTCTGCAAATTAATGTAAAGTCTGCAACTAAAAAGTTCCTTCAGACTTTTCACCCAATGAAAATTATCACCTACATTTTCTCTTTACATTTTACCAGGTGCTAAAGGCACAAGGTTGAAGTGCATCTCGAAAATGTGTTAAAATTCTTTATTGCACATTCCTGGTGTGAGTTGTTTTCCTCTCTCTCCATGTATTGAATAGGTACTTAATAAAAGCATCATTTTTTACAAATTCAAGTCTAATCTCATGTACCATGAAAACAATCATTACATAGGATGCATCTCTTCTCCCTTCACCTTACCTTTTAAACTCCTGCCCCAATGGAATCTGGCATGGATTTTTTTTTTTTTTTTTTTTACAAACAGTAAAGTAATGGAAAAGTTCTACAATTCAGCACATGGGGAGCTTAAGAAAAAACAACATTCTTGACAACCTGGTGACACTTAGCAACTTAAAATTCCTGGCCTATTTCTTCTGCTTTCAATGTAGTCATTTTCCTGTTCTCGCTCCCTTGCTCAGATCCAGTTTTCTCGTGGTACATTTCTAACCGTACATGAGACAAAATTAGTTTCCTTCACTGTACCTCAGTGAGCATGGCCAGGCCAATTAGATAGGAAAAAATGGAGATGAACAAAATCAGGATCTCCCTGCGGTTCTTCTTCCGGAATATGTTAGGGTACATGTCGACCACGGCTGTCGCCAGGCTCTCAACACAGACAAACTGAAAGGATATCAAGGCAAAGAACCATCAAAGTCCTTCTTTCAGCCATCATGTTAGTAAATCAATGACTCTCGCTTTTCTGTTTATTTGCACGACATCTTATCTCAGATGAAGCGAGTCGGGCAGCAAGATATTTGTGATTTGCTTAGTCTGAGATGAGATGCCCTGCAAGCAAACAAAACTGAAAAGAGCATCAATCAGATTTTATGGATAAGTACATGCATGCCCTTCGGGCACTTACCGGTATATACTTGACACTTGTCTGAATTGGGCATATGAGACACTTAAAGGTGAATTTTAAAAGCCCGACACGTGCATTAATTAGGGGATACACGAATATGTCGGGCTTGAGCACCCTGAGTGGATTTTCAAAGCCGGCTGGATACGTGCATTAATGCTACAGTGTGTACATTTTGGAAATTTTTAAAAAGGGTTGGGCATGGGCTGGACTGGGCATGGGTGTTTCGTGGCGTGAAGCTGAGATGTTCACATAAATACTTACGCAATCTGGGGTCTGGGGGCACGGTGGCGGTTTGGGGCGGGTCCAGGGGTGGTCTGGGGGCGGATCCTGGGGCGTGACGGCGGTCCGGTGGTAGTCCCGAGGCCTCCTTCGTTGCAACCGGCCAGGGCAGGCATAAGAAATAAAATAAGGTAGGTGGGGGATTTAGGTAGGGCTGGGGGGTGGGTTAGATAGGGGAAGGGAGGGGAAGGTGGGGGGGGGACAGAAAAAAAGTTCCCTCTGAGGCTGCTCCGATTTCGGAGCAGTCTCGTAGAGAATGGGGAAAGCCATCGGGGCTCCCCTAGGGCTCGGCACGTGCAAGGTGCACAAGTGTGCACCCTCTTGCGCTCACCGACCCCGGATTTTATAACATGTGCGCGACTGCGCATATGTTTTAAAATCTGGCCCTAAATGAATAGATCCCAAGCTATGAATCCTTATTGATTAATAGCACTTTATGGGCTTCTGCTCTAGGAACTTAACCAAACCTTTTTTAAACCCAGCTATACTACCTTCCATAAGCACATCCTCTAGCAATGAATTCCAGAGCTTAATTATGCATTGAGTGAAAAAGAATTTTCTCTGATTTGTTTTAAATGAACTACTTACTAACTTCATGGAGTCTGCCTAATCCTTGATTTATCCAAAAGAGTAAATAGCCTATTCACATGTACCCTTTCAAGTCCTTTCATGATTCTATAGACCTCTATCATATCCCCCCTCAGCCGGCTCTTCTCCAAGCTGAACAGCCCTAACTTCTTTAGCCTTTCCTCATAGGGAAACCATTCCATCTCCTTTATCATTTTGGTCACCCTTCTCAGTAATTTCTCCAATGCAACTATGTCTTTTTTGATATGCGGCGACCAGAACTGCACACAGAATTCAAGGTGTAGTCTCACCATGAAGCGATACAGAGGCATGATGACATCACCATTTTATTCGCCATTCCCTTCCTAATAATTCCTAATATTCTGTTTACTTTTTTGACCACCACAGAACACTGAGCCAACAATTTCAAAGTATTATCCACTATGACGACTAGATCTCTTTCCTGGGTGGTAACTCCTAATATGGAACCTAACATCATGTAACCACAGCAAGGGTTATTTTTCCCTATATGCATCACCTTGCACTTGTCCACATTAAATTTCATCTGCCATTTGGACACCCAATCATCCAGTCTCACAAGGTCCTTCTGCAATTTATCACAATCTGTTTGAGATTTAACTACTCTGCATAATTTTGTATCATCCGCAAATCTAAGCACTTCACTCATTGTGTCCCTTTCCAGATCATTTATAAATATATTAAAAAGCACCGGTTCTAGTACAGAACTCTGAGGCACTTTACTGTTTACCTTTTTCCACTGTGATAACAGATTAAATATCCTGTTCTCTGTTTCCTGTCTTTTAACCAGTTTGCAATCCACAAAAGGACATCACCTCCCATCCCATGACTTTTTAGTTTTCTTAGAAGCCTCTCAAGAGGGACTTTGTCGAACTCCTTCTGAAAATCCAAATACACCACATCTACTGGTTCACCTTTGTCCACATGTTTATTCACCCCTTCATAAAAATGTAGGAGATTTGTAAGGTAAGATTTCCCTTAGGTAAATCAATGCTGGCTGTGTCCCATTAAACCATGTCTATCTAAATGTTCTGTGATTTTATTCTTTATAACTGTTTCCAAAATTGGCGCACATATGCATGCTGCCAAGCTATTTTATAAGATGCGTGCATATATGTGCACAAGTTATAAAATATCTGCATCCCTGGGCGCAGGCCAATGAATTTGCTCACATGTGTACCTGCGCGCCGGTTTGAAAGGCTCTTATTACTGATAATAGTGATTGGAGAATAATTAACGTTACTTAAAAATGGCATTTGAAGATTTTGTTTCCTAAGAAAATTATTTAAAATAAGTCTCATATATGACGCAATTTTGTGTTTTTCTTTAAACTGAGTTCTCTGAGTTTGAGTTCTCTTCCTCTCACCATCTCTAAAGGATCATTTACTAAGATGTGATTTTTCCCCTCAGAGGGGGAAATACCATTGGGATTTACTAAACACCCTACCTGGTTCCTAATTTCCATCCTCTGACCTTGACTCCTCTACCCTCCTCCCCTGTTCTTCAGACCCACTCTAGCCCAACACTCTCCCCAGGCACATCTTTAGCAACCTGATGGCCTGACAGCACCCGGAACGCCTCCTAGGATCCAGGACTATCGCCGTCTGAAATCAAAATGCTACTGGCTGCCCCATCACATGGTTTCAGTCAGCGACAGGCCTAGAGCCTAAGGGACATATTAGGCCCTGCTAGGCCACTAGATCATAAATGCCTGGGGTGGATGGGCTAGGGTGGGTTAGAAGGGTGGGCGCCTCAAGGCCAGAGGGTGGAAACTTGGAGCTAGTGAGGGCTTTTATAGCAAAGAGACAAGATTGTGAAGGGTGGGGAATTTGCCATGTGAATTATACATTATTTTCTTTTTCCCATTAGGACTTCCTCTAGATGTGGTGGAGGTCTCACAAGACCCCCGGGGAGGGTGTTTGATCAGGCTGCTAAGATCCTTCAAGAAACTGCCTGGGGGCATTGGGATGCTCCCAGGAAACGTTAGTTACAACACCAGAGTGATAGCTAAATTTCAGGAAAATAACATGGCTTGCAAATATTTGGGCAAGCTGTGTTATTTTATTATCATAGAATTTACTAGTAATGAGCTGCTTTGCATGCATTTGCAAAGAAGTTCATTAACATGTTCACAATATTCGAGATAAAATAACACATGGTATTTTTAATACCATGCGTTATCACTACTGCAAGGCATTTACCATGCAGAACATAGCATTAGGCTTCTCTCTGTAAGCCAAACTCTCTTCTGGAGGCATATCTACCTAATATCCAGTCAGGTTTTTAGGATTGTCACAGTGAATATGCATGAAATATACATTGAGATCCAGCATTTGTAAATCTGACTAGTTAAGTGTGCTTCCAGAAGAGAATTGGGAAATAATGCTCTAAAACCATTACATGCTGCTTAGGAAATACCCCTAAGAGAGGTAGTTCAGTTTTACTGACTCAGAAGCAAGTTTAATTGAACTACTTTTCCCATTTTCAGAGGATGTGTAGTGATATAATATAATATAAATGTACCTACATAAATAATATAGAATAAAATAACTTTGGTAATACAATATTCATTTCTGTGTGTCTTATGGGTGGATGCATACCCAAGAGGACTCCTGTTTCCTACTCAATGGTGCCTCAATATCCCACTGAGCCCAGCTGAGAACTGTAGCTCCTGATAAGCTCAGCAATGGTTTATAATAATGTTTCCCAATCACCTTCTGGAAGTACACCTAAACAGTCAGATTTTCAGGATATACATAATGAATATGCACTAGATACTGTAGACTTACATATACTGCGACTCAATGTATACAAAACTATCTCATGCATATTCATTGTGGCAATCCTGTAAACCTAATTAGATACTAGGTAGATGTGCCTCCAGGAGAGGGCTTGGCTTAGAGAGAAGCCCAATGCTATGCCCCAGGGGACAGCCCTGAATCATAGAGAAACTAACACTTTATTTAAAATGTACCATCTCCTGTAAGGTTTGTATTTGGGTTGCAATTACTCACCTTTTCAAATCCGAGTTCAAGGTGAGTTATAGTTCAGGTACAACTGCCTACAACTGTATGACCTGGAGTTGAAAACTATCGAATTAATCAGTGTTTAGGTCAGGCAAGTTTATATGCCTCTGTAAGAACTTCAATCACTGGCATTTTAGAAGGAGGAATTATTTTATTTCATTAGATTTAGCACTTGCTCCACATACCACAGTACTCCGGGAGAGGTGCAGCAAAAAATAAACAACCTAACATAAATCTAGCATACAGTATTAAAATACATAATCCAAAATAAAACAGACAGACAATTAAATAAAACAGTTTTAGAACAAGTATCACATAGACCAAGCATTAAGCAAAGCAAATTACCATCAAATTAAATAAAAGCTTTGGTAAACAAAACGTTTCAATGCACTTCCTAAATGTTAAATAATAGAGATGTGAATCGGAACCGGAATCAGTTCAGTTCTGGTTCCGATTCAAATCGTGCATTTTTTTTTCATCCGGCCCGATCGGTTTTTTGGTTTTTTTTATCAGCTGCGTCCGATCCGATAAACAAAAAACCCACCCCGACCCTTTAAAAAAGCTTCCTTAGCCTCCACCACCCTCCCAACCCCCCCCCCCCCCCCCAAACGTTTTAAAATTACCTGGTGGTCCAGCGGGGGTCCCGGGAGCGTTCTCTTGCGCTCGGGCTGTCGGACAATAAACAAAAAACCCACCCCGACCCTTTAAAACCGCTCCCTTAGCCTCCACCACCCTCCCGACCCCCCAAAAAAGTTTTTAAATTACCTGGTGGTCCACTGGATGGCCTGCGCCATTTTTAAAGATGGCGCCAGCTGTCCAGTGCTCCTACCATGTGACAGGGGCCGGCCAATGGTACGGTTACCCTGTCACATGGTAAGGGCAAAGGGCCATCGTCGCCATTTTTATTAGTGGCAGCCGACGGCCCGAGAGCGGGAGATCGCTTCCGGGGCCCACTGGACCACCAGGTAATTTTAAAACATTTTTTGGGGGGTCGGGAGGGTGGTGGAGGCTAAGGGAGGGGTTTTAAAAGGTCAGGGTGGGTTTTTTGTTTATTGGCTGACAGCCCGAGTGCAAGAGAACGCTCCCGGGACCCCCGCTGGACCACCAGGTAATTTTAAAACATTTTTTGGGGGGTCGGGAGGGTGGTGGAGGCTAAGGGAGGGGTTTTAAAAGGTCAGGGTGGGTTTTTTGTTTATTGGCTGACAGCCCGAGTGCAAGAGAACGCTCCCGGGACCCCCGCTGGACCACCAGGTAATTTTAAAACGTTTATGGGGGGGTTGGGAGGGTGGTGGAGGCTAAGGGAGTGGTTTTAAAGGGTCGGGTGGGTTTTTAGGTTGTGTCCTAACTCCCATTAATGTGCACTAACCCGATTAACGATTTTTTTCACGATAAATCGGTGGAATTTCTATTGTATCGCACTCTTTAACGATTAATGACGATATTTTAAATTGTCAAAAAACAATTCACATCCCAATTAAATAATCAGAAGCTGTCCAGGCCTGATCAGGAAACTGATCCCTGTCTGTAACTAAGTCAGTGAGATGCCATTAATTAGTGAGCACAGTTAAGAATCACTGGACCTTATTCTAGAAAAACATTTCCTCATTCTTTGCAGTTGGAAAACATCTCTGTTGACTAAGACCGAATTGTGTTTGAGCATCCCTGCTATTATAGAAGTTTTACCTGACTATCCAGTCCCAGCAGAACAATCATCAGAAAAAAGAAACATGCCCAAAGTGGTGAAAAGGGCATCATGGCGACAGCTCGTGGATATGCAATAAATGCCAGGCCAGGCCCTGCAATGACATCAGGAATTATGTGAGAAAAAGCCAACAAAAGTCTGAATATGTTACCAGGGCAAGCCTCCAAGTGGTGGAGGTGGTTGGTGGGGTCTAACTTTATAACTGTGTGTATTGGTACAAAGTCTGCAGTTTTCACTTTGAAAATTAGTCCACCAAAACATCCCACACACATTTACCCCTGCTCATTTTTGCAGGCAGTTTTTTCCACAAGAAAAATTACATACATATTTTTGAGAGTTCTAAAGTATGTGCATAAGTGAAAGCCCCTCTACAACCCTACCCCCTACCCCCGAGAACATCTCTGCTCACTGCGGGTAAAGTTACACGTGAAGTGGCATTACCCGCACATAGGGAGGGCAATTTTCTAAAAGCCTCAAGTATCAGCCCTGGCCCTTTATAAAATTAGTTCAATCCCTGACATATTTTGCCTGCACAATCCAGTATTGCTGCACTTCTTTGGGAGTCAAGGTCGCTTGTGCTCTGCTTGGTACCTGCTTCTTGCCAAGAGAAGAGAGGAGGCTGCTGTCTGTGGGGCCCATGCTGCCAAAAGAGGCTCCTGTAATCGGCCAGGCCCGTGCAGGAAATGAATCTGCTGCTGTGGGTCATGCCTGCACGGCCGAAGGAAACTGCTGCATTAGCCAGGCTGCATAGCTGAAGACAGAAGTCTGTTGTTGTCTGCACCACTGAAGAAAAGAAGCTGCTGCTATATGCAATCTGCATGTTTTGGGGAGAGTGCGTGACTGTGCGTGTGAGAGCATTTGTGAGAAAGAGATAGAGTGATTGAGTATGTACTTATATGTGAGAACATGTATGTGTGTGAACAGATAGCATATGAAAAAAAGGGCATGTATGTGTTTGGCGATTTTGATATGAGACTCTGCACGATTGAGGATTTAAAGTTCCTGAGGCAGCATGTACTTAAGAACAGGTTAATCTGAAGCTGCGATAATCCCGCACCTATGGAACTACATATCCCAGGATTCCTAGGGGGCAGCCTGTAGGCTGATGTCACCAGTGAACGTCTGATCAGGGAGGAGGGCCCCCCCCCCCATCTTGGTACTATAGGCTGAAATTTTCAATGAACCTTGGGGAGGAGGACCGCTCAGCTGAGCCTAGGTTAGCTGCCACAGAGCAGCTCCTGGAGGATGAGAAGCCTGAGCCAGGGAGGAGGAATAGCCTAGTGGTTAGAGCAGTGGGCTACGAACCAGGAGACCAGGTGCTCCTTGTGACCTTAGGCAAGTCACTTTACCCTCCATTGCCTCGGGTACAAACTTAGATTGTAAGCCCTCTGGGGCTAGGGAAATATACCTACAGTACCTGAATGTAAACCGATGTGATATCTCAGATTGAATGTTGGTATATAATAAATAAATAAAATAAATCTTTGAGTTAAGTTACGTTTGTCTTTTGAGTAGTTCTCCAGTGAAAAGGAAAGCATGGAACCTGGGGTGTTGGGTAATTAAAGTGGAGTTTAGCTGTGTAAAATGCAGCAGAACTCCTGTGGAAACTAAAACATTAAACCCAGTATGTTAGTTGAATAGAAGCTAGGTTCAGCTGGGGAAGAGTGCAGCAACGCTAACGTAGAAACTAAGGAATTGAACCCACTGTGCTTGTTAACTGAAGCTGGGTTTGGCTGGGTAAAAATGCAGTAGTGCTCTGGAATTAAACCACTTTGTTAGTGAAAATGAAGCTTAGTTTTGCTGTCTAAAATGAAACTGTGTTCCTGGAAAAGTTAAAGACAAACTCTGGGGGTTGAAGTAAGTTTGCTACAGCTAGTCAGCCTGGGCTGAGTAGCTGTAGCAAAACCATTCCCAAGGATTATGAATGCTAGATTTAAATATTCTTATTACTTGATTTGTATGGTAGGAGCAAGACCCTGTAGCAAAGCGAGCTCTTTGATTATGAATCAGGGATAGTGATTAACTGGGGCTAAGGTTGTGCATCCTAATAAATAGAAGCAGAGTATTCCAATGTACATATGACACTGTGTTACGGTCCCGGTCCCGTCACCTACCTCGGGGCTGGCCCGGGCCGCTGCAACACCTCCTCGGCCGGCAAGGCCCATCCCGGCCTCTGCCGTGGTGCTCCCTCCTCGAAGGAGATGCCAGCAATCCACCACGCCTGGCCCTGCCCCCCAGGTGCTCACGCGCGCAGGGGCTCCAGATTTAAAGGGACCAGCGCAGGAAGAGAGGGAACAGCCCACAGATGACGTCAGACGCTGCAGGGGTATTTAAACCCTGCAGCTAGGCCTATGTCTTGCCTTGCAATAAGGTTCACTCTTTGTTAGAGTTACTAGTTGCTGCTTCCGACTATTGGCTTCTGACTTAGGCTCGTCCACTGGCTTCTGACTCCAGTTTTCGTCCACTGGTTCCTGTCTCCAGCTTTCTTCCAGGAGGCCTCGCCTAAGTCCAAGCGGCTCAGGTCCTCATGAGCTCCTCTTGGGACCGAGGGCTTCCAGTGGTGAAGTTCCAGTTGGCCTCCTGGCTTCAGCTCTACTCGTCTCTATCCTCTGGAACTCTTCTTCAGACACGACCCACAGAAGACCGCATGTAAGTCCAAGTGGCTCGGGTCCTCACAGGCTCCTCCTGGGGGGACCTCGGGCTTCCAGTGGTGAAGATCCCTCCAGTCTCCTGCCCTGTGCCGTCTCCTGGCTTCGACTTCCACTGTGGGTCTTCCCACGATATGTCATCATCTATCCCAGCCGGCTCAAGGGTCCACGAATCCAAAACACTGCTGGTGAACAGAAGCTAGCCCTAAGTGCCATGGTGTCATCTATGAAGGGTTAAAGGGGAAAAGGTTATGTGATAGTCTTCTGGAAAGTGCCCTGTACAATTTATGTTTTGGGAAGAACTGGTGATTTTGAAGTTCCTGCAAAACTGCCTAGAAAGATGTACTAAAAAGGTGTTTAAACCTCTAGCTTGTGAGTCAGTGAGACTTATTGGGGCTGAAGGGAACAAAGAAGGTATAACAGAGGTCCAGGCCCAGGCAGAACCCTTCCTTTGTTTTCAAGAGGTCTCTAAAGACCCAGGTAGACCTAGGCTAGCATTTAGGGTTCCATGCTTTCACAGTGCACCAGTCCCATGGTACCTATCTAGGAAGAATCAGCTGGAACTAGGGCATGCTGATCAGAGGTGTATTAACCTCTCAAAGCTAACGAGATCAAATAACTCCAATCCTCTTACCCAGAATGCACTAACTTGCCCTCAGACTCCATCATACCACTCCAAGGCTGGGCATCGCTCGTTACAGTGTGTTAGAGAGAAAGAGAATGTATGTGAGCATCTGAAAAAGCATGCATGAAAATGTGTGTTTGAGAGAGAGCATGTGTGTGTGAGATAGAGAGAATATGTGTGTATGTGAGTGAGAGAGAGAGAGCGAGAAAGCATTTATGTGTGAAAGAGATTCTGGCCCAAGGAGAAGGCTGCTTCTGCTTGCACATTCTGAAAAGAGAGAGAGCATGTGTGTGTGTGTGTGTGTGAGTGTGTGTGTGTGTGTGAGTGTGTGAGAGTGTGTGTGTGTGTGTGAGAGTGTGTGTGTGTGTGTGTGAGAGAGAGAGAGAGAAACATATGTTTGTGTGATAGAGAGAAATCACATTTGTGTGTGAGAGCATGAGTGACAGAGCATATATGTGTGTGTGAGAAACAGCATATGGGTGAGAGTGTGTAAGCATGTGTGACAGCATGTGTGTATGTGTGACATAGGAAAATGTGGGAGGGAGGTTCTGGAAGCCAAATTTAGGCTGAAGTCCAGAACCTCCAGGGTAGTGTTCTCTGAAATGCTTTCTGTTCCATGCACAGGTCCCCAGAGGCAGGCAGAGCTCTGGAGCCTCCATGTGTGGATGAGATGATGGTGCAAAGAAGAGGAATTTCGATTTTGTAAGGAACTGGGGAACATTTTGGGGAAGGGGGAGTCTTTTCCGAAAGGATGGACTCCACTTTAACCAGGGTGGAACCAGGCTACTGGCGCTAACCTTTAAAAAGGAGATAGAGCAGCTTTTAAACTAGATCAAAGGGAAATGCCGATAGCCGCTCAGCAGCGCATGGTTTGGAAGGAGGTATCTTCAAAGGATACTAATGAAGCATTAGATTTAGGACATCCCAACTGAGAGGTTCCAATAGAAAAGTAGTCCAAGTGCCTATAATGACAAACTCACCTGAGCTAAAAGATTCCAATTTATCCCTGTCAACTAAAAAGCAGAATGTTAATACAAACAAAAAAACACACTTTGAAATGTTCATATGCTAATGCCAGAAGTCTAAGACATAAGATGGGAGAATTAGAGTTTTAGCAGTGAATGATGACATAGACTTAATTGGCATCTCAGAGACATGGTGGAAATAGGATAACCAATGGGATAGTGCTATACCGGGGTACAAATTACATTGCAATGATAGAAAAGAGCATCTTGGCGGGGTGACGCTTTATGTCCGGGATGGCATAGAGTCCAACAGGATAAAAATGCTGCATGAGACTAAATGCACAATCAAATCTTTATGGGTAGAAATCCCTTGCATGTGGGGAAGATATAGTGATAGTAGTATACTACTGTCTACCTGGGCAAGAAGGTGAGACAGACAGTAAAATGCTAAGAGAAATTAGGGAAGCTAACCAAATTGGTAGTGCAGTAATGGAGATTTCAGTTACCCCAGTATTGACTGGGTAAGTGAAACATCAGGACATGCTAGAGAGATAAGTTCCTGGATGGAATAAATGACAGTTTTATGGAGCAATTGGTTTAGGAACAGATACGAAAGGGAACAATTTTAGATCTAGCTCTCAGGAGTGCAGGATTTGGTGAGAGGAGTAACGGTGGTGGAGCCGCTTGGCAATAGTGATCATAATATGATCAAATTTGAATTAATGACTGGAAGAGGGACAGTAAGTAAATCCATGGCTCTAGCACTAAACTTTTAAAAGGGAAACTTTGATAACATGAGAAAAATGAGAATTCATTGCCAGAGGATGTGGTTACAGCAGATAGTATAACTGGGTTTAAAAAGTTTTGGATAAGTTCCTAGAGGAAAAAACATAAACTGCTATTAATTTAATAAGCAATAATAGCTTGAGATTTATTAATGTTTGGGTACTTGTGACTTCGATTGGCCAGTGTTGGAAACAGGATATTGGGCTTTATGGACCCTTGGCAGACCCAATATGGCATATCTTATGTTCTTATGTGATAGAGAGCATTTGTGTGTGTGAGAGACCCTGGCCCAAGGAGGAGGCTGCTTTTGTCTGCATGTTCCAGGAAAAGAGAGAAACAGCATGTAAGAAAGCATATATGTCTGATAGAGAGAATGTGTTTTTATGTGAGAGAACATATTGTTACGACTGTTGCTGCCTGATGTCTCCACTCCGCCCTCCTTACCTCTTTTGCGATTCCTCCCACGGTTGATGGACGTCTGGCTGCTGCGGCGTCTGCCTGCCGTCCTCTCCGGCGTCCCCGGTCCGGCTTGGGCGCTGCATCCCGCCATGTTCAGTTACCGAGGATCTCAATTCACGGCAAGTTTCTGGAGGGCCTTGTGCAAGTTATTCGACATCTCTCTAGACTACACTTCAGCCTATCATCCACAATCAAATGGCCAAACAGAACGGATGAATAGAACCTTAAAACAGTTCATTCGAGCCTACGTGAGCTGCCGTCAGAATAACTGGGCTGAACTGTTACCTTGGGCTGAATTCGCCATCAATTCTCATCCAGCAACATCAACTGGATCAACACCTTTTAAAGTGGTATATGGATGCTCTCCACACCGCCACTTCCACTGAAGTTCTCAGTGACGTCCCCAGCAGCTCAATCTACTGCTGATGAAATCCATAACCTGTGGACTCAGACGAAAGACATGCTAGTTAAAGCGAGTGACCGTGCTAGAAGCTTTATAACGCTCACCATTCTCAAGCGCCTGTCTTCAAACCCGGTGACAAAGTCTGGTTATCTACCAAACATCTCAGACTGAATTTACCCTCCACTCGTTTTGCTCCTCGCTACGTTGGACCATTTCCAATCCTCCGACATCTTGGCAACATCACTTACAGTCTGAAGCTACCACCTGGACTAAACATCCACAACGCTTTTTCACGTTCACTCTTGAAACCTCTCAAACTCAGTGAATTCTCTTCCAAGACTCAGGAACCATCTCCCATCAATGCAGAAGATGATCTAGAATTTAAGGTCGAAGAGATTCTTGATGTCCGAAGATGAGGCAAAACACTTGAATCCTTCTTTCTTGGGAAGGTTTCGGCCCCGAAGAAACTCTTGGAAGCCTCAGGCTAACACCCTTAATACAGAGGTGCTCCGTCATTTTCACCTCACGCATCCTTGAAGCCTAAACCTGGTACCCCGCAGAGGAGACCACCCTTTGAAGGGGGGTACTGTTACAACTGTCGCTGCCCGACATCTCCACTCCGCCCTCCTTACCTCTTTTGCGACTCCTCCCACGGTTGATGGACGTCTGGCTGCCGCGGCTTTTGCCTTCCATCCTCTCCAGCGTCCCCGGTCCGGCTTGGGCGCTGCATCCCGCCATGTTGTTCAGCTACCATAGGGCGCACGTGCCGCGCGGCCCTGCTTCTTATTCCTTCTTTGGCGCGAACCTCAGGGGAGTCCCCCTGTGATGACGTCACGCATCCCAGATACAAAAGCCTACTCTGTTTGCTATCTAATTGAGTTAGCAAGGGATTCCTTACGGATGGGATTCGCTCTCCGCACCTAGCTACTCTGCCTCTCCTTAATTGGGCTTACTCTATCGGGGTACCTGCTCCTCGGGGGCCTCTCTCTTTTCTTTCAGGTCACTGTCTGGAACCGGTACTCGCTCCTCGAGGGCCCATGTTCCCGGACTCGCTGCTGAGCTTCACTTCTGCTTGCAAGAAACTGCTGCCTACACCATCAGTGTGTTACCAACTATTCCTCAGAGCTATTACCTGGAACCAGGTACGCGCTCCTCGAGGAGCTGCCTTTATTCAGCTGCTGTGTTATCTTCCGGGAGAAACCGCTGTGTGAGTAATCTACCAATGAGGGCTCTATCCCAGAACCCAGTGTATGCTCCACTGTACTCACTATCTCAGTTTCTCTTCCACTACAGCACAGCTATTGAGGGATCGCTTGTTCCAGTGCCCTGAGGGACTACAAGCCCAGCCGGGCTTCATCTCTACTCACTACTGCCACCTCTGGTGGCTTCTCAATTCTGTTTAATAAAAGATAATTCTGTGTTGTGTGTCTAAAGCTGAGCCTGACCTGTGGCCCCTCATGGAACTTCCCCCATGGGCGTGGTCAGCAGCCACAGTGTCCAAGGGTCCACCCAAACCTTACAAACAATAACACATATGAAAGAGAGAAGAGCATGTCTGTGGAGCATGTGTAAGTGAATGGGTATTTTGGAGGTTGTGTGTATGATAGAAAGAAAGGAGAAAGTTGAGGATTTTATAACATCATATCTTGATGCAGTCTTAACAGCCAAAACATGTGCCACATTTGAGTTGATAGAATTGTTACAGCTGATATCTGTCTTCATTCCATCTTGAAGTTAAGTTTCAGGTAGTTAAGTTTTCAAAAGCTTGGGGAGATTTGTTTGCCACATTTTCATAAGATTATTTGACTGATTGTGTTTCCCTTTATAAATCTTGCAGGGGGTACTGCCTGTGTTCGGCATTCTGAAGTCTTCTCCTTGATTTTTATGAAAATTATTCATAATCATTAGCAATGTTTTTAAAATGTCTTTGGGGGAGGAGGTTTTGTGTATATTTGAAACTTCATTCCCTTACCTCTTGATTATTGTTTGGTTTTCTCCAAAATCTAAAAGAAAGAACAGCTTTTCTCTCCCACCCTACCTCTGTTCTGGTAATTTGCCTTACTCTCATTGTTCACCCCCTAGGATCCTGGCCTAGTTCTTCTACCTTGGTTCTCTCTGTTGCATTTGGCGACCACAAGCCCACCCCATGGCTGGCACACCTTTAGTGCTCCCGATGCTGTGGTGAAGGCGCGGGGAAGTGGCCTTAGGTGCGTGTATGCTTGGCGGGCTTTTTAAGGGCCCGCAGCAGGAAAACTCCCACGATTGCCGACCCACCCCCCCCCCCCCCCCCCCATCCCCCCCCCCCCCCCCCCCCCCCCCCCCCCCTCTCCCCCCCGATGATATCAACAGGGCATGGGTATTTAAACCTAGGCCTGCCAACTCGGACACCTCAGCAACAGGTCCTGACTCCTGGACTCATTGGACTTCTGATTCATTGGCTTCAGATATTTTGTTCTCTTCTGGATTGACTCCTGGCTGACCTAAGATCTTGTCTGGACTTTGCTAGTCTTCTGCCTGTCCCAATCCCTTGGCTCTCTCCATTCTTGCTGCTTGCCACCTGCCCTGACCTTTGGTACCTCTTGACTCCACCTGTGGTCTGACTGACCTTAGCTTTGTACCAACGACTCTCAGTGGATCTCCAGCCTGCATCGGATTCTTCACCATCCAGACACTTGCACCTAAGTCCAGCCGGCCCTGGCACCCAATGTCTCAACCTGCAGGGAACAAGGGCTGGTATTGATGAAGGTCCTGTTGGGTCTCTGCTCCAGTCAGGTCCATCTGTCGACAGTGAGGGCATGCAGGGACTCCTCCCTGCAGGTAGTGCCAACCTTTGCCTTGACCCAAGGGTCCACTACCATAACACTCTCCTTTGTTTATAATGGGGTGTTTTTGCCTCCAAATAAAATGTAAGAAAATTATACAAGTTTTCTCCCTATCTCTTTACTTGGCTCTATGCTTTTGTGACTTCCCAGCTTGCTCATGGCTGGGATAACACCTGCCATTATGGGTACCATTTTTCTGCTTTGCAGTGCCTTAGGAAATTCATGCCACTGTTGGTGTTGCCTTTGCTGCTCTTTTGGAGCTTTTCTCTCGCTTTGGGCTATTCATACAACTTTGTGGTT
Organism: Rhinatrema bivittatum; assembly: GCF_901001135.1. Classification (NCBI taxonomy): domain Eukaryota; kingdom Metazoa; phylum Chordata; class Amphibia; order Gymnophiona; family Rhinatrematidae; genus Rhinatrema; species Rhinatrema bivittatum. The sequence goes on along the minus strand of NC_042618.1, from coordinate 237,040,640 downwards.
CCCTTTGCCCCCTCATGATGCCTGGGAGATTTTGATGCCTCTAACCTGTTTTTTGATACCCTGCTTGCACTCTGTGCCTTGGAGGGTTTGATGCTTCTGTGCTATTTGTGATACTCTGCCACAGGGGCAGCTCAAGGCAACCTGCTGCCTGAGGGGAGGGATGAGACAGTACCATCTCCTTCCTCTCCCTCTCTCTCAAATCACAGTTACAGGTCAAATCATCAAGAAGGGCAAGGGTTGGTTGTCTCTTTGTAGTCTGGCCCTTTCGGTGATTTTAAATGCTTGCAGAAGGGGGAAATCAGGAGTCAGAGTTCCAGAGGAGTAGCAGATAGTATGGATGTGCATTGATTTTTTTTCATGTCATTTTTTTTTGTGTTGTTATCTGTTTGATTTCATTTTTTTAAATGGTTTATGGGTGTTTATTTCTGGTTTCCCTAATTTCAGAGTTAGTGCACACTAACGGGACTTAGTGCACGCTAATTCACACATGCTCTCTCACACACAGATGCTCACACATGCTCACAAACATGCTACTTCTCGCAGACGCTCACACATTCTCACACTTGCTCACAAATGCTTTCACATATGCTGTTTCACACACACACACACAAAGATACTCTCACCACACACAGATGTTCCCACATATGTTCACACACATAGTCTTTCACACACAGAAGCTTTCAAGCACATACAGATGCTCACATGCTCTTTTACACACAGACAACCACATGCTGTCACCCACACGCACATGCTTTCTCTTATATACACCCATTCATATGCTGTCTCACAAACACACATTACACATTCCCTCTAACTCACTGACGTGCTCTCTTCCTTTTTTTTTTTTTTTTTTGGTTGCTGGCAGGACTTCATCTCTGCCGTTGGCAGGTTGGGCTCCACCATGAAGTAAGACCTTGCTCTCCTCCTCCTGCTGCCGGTTAGATTGGCCTCTGCTGGTGGCACACAAGGCTTCATATGTCTTCCTCTTCCCTCTGGTGGGTTGGGCTCCACTCGTGCAAGGCCTGCTCCCCTCCTCCTCCTGCTGCCAGTGGTGTGGCAAGCAAGACTTGCAGCTCTCCACCGGCAGGTTGGGCTCTACCAGTGGCACAATGCCTGCTCTCCTCCTCCTACTGCTGGCAGGCTGTGTTCCCTGGTGGTGCACAAGGCCTGTTTTCCTCCTCCTGTCACCAGTGGGTTTGGCTTCTGCTGGCAGCTTACGAGTCCTCTTTTTTTGATTCACCAGCAGGGGTGGGACCCCACCAATGTTTATCTAATATGTAATCTGGTGGCAAGGTGAGGTAGCCACTATGAATTTTGGGGGCACTTTTTTTGCCCCCAAATTTGGCCACTTGAGGCGGCTGCCTCACCCTGCCTCATTATAGAACTGCCCCTGCTCTTCCCAAATCTATACCTTGGACTTTTGATGCCTCTGTACTGTTTGTGATATCAAAAGTCTATGTGTTGGGAGTATTGATCTCTCTGTGCTATTTGCAATACCCCACTCATGCTCACTACTTTGGGTATTTTAAGGACTCTGTGATGTTTGTGATACCTCACCTGCACTCTGTGCCTTGGAGCTTTGATTCCTCTATCTGTTTGTGATACCCTGCTGATTTGATGGTTCTGTGCTGTTTTGCAATACTGGTTTTGATGGCTGGGAGTGTTTGTGATACCCCTGACTAAATTTTATGCCTTGGGGTTTTGATGCCTTGCTGCTGTTTATAATATCCTATTCACACTCTGCTACTTTGGGGATTTTTGATACCTCTGTGCTGTTTAATAGCTTGCTTGAATTCTTGCATATTTTATGCCTCTATGCTGTTTATAATACCCCCCACACACTGTGCACTTTGAAGATATTGATGCTTCTGTAATGTTTGTGATACTGGTTTTGAGTTTCTGAAGGTTATAATGTAATAATAATAAGACCATTATAACATAATAATATATGTTTTTTAGTTCCTTACTATTACAATTGTAATAATAATAATACACCTTAGTCCTATTATTCTCCGTGTTAACATGTAAACGATGTGATATACCCAATGAATGTCGGTATATAAAGCAAATAAATAAATAAATACTATTTGGGATATCCTGCTAAATCTCAATACCTTGGTGGTTTTTAATGCCTCTGTGTTGTTTTCTAATACCTTACCCGTACTCTGTACTTAGGGGTTTTGGTGCATCTGCCCTATTTGTGATACTAATTTTGATCCCTCTGTTTATTTGCGATACACCACCCATACTCTGCACCTTGGTGGTTTTGATGCCCCTATGCTTTTTGTGATTTCCTGCACTGTTTGATTGGAGGTTTTGATTCTACTCTATCTTTCTATCTTACTTTGTTTTCTTCCATCTTACTTCTAATATGGTGCGTATGCTATAATTTCAGAGGCAGATTACAGTGAAACACCACTCTGAGCCTTACCTATATCTTCTTTGTTTCTTAGTTTATGTGTATGCACAAGAAATCAGCACACATACACAGTGTAAGAAATATGTTGCATGCATTGTGAAAAATGCTGGGGGTGGTATTGTATTGTTCAACTGTGATATATCACATAGGTTAGCCAGCAAGTAGATATATGTGCCGCTGCCAAACATTTTAACTCTCCTTGTGAAGTAGTGCCATTCTTCTTGCTGCACTTTCCATTTGTGATTTCAATCTCCAATGCCACTACTTCTACTGCTGTTGCTTCAAGCTACTCTTGGTACCTTGGTTCTGCCTCTGCTCCAGCTGTATTTGAGTTCTTTTCAAATTACCTTCCTTCAGTAATTGCAATTCTTGGCCTTGCACTGGCAATCCGATACTTTGCACACTTGCAGTGCCACTCATGGATCCTTGAGCCCTTTCATGCCACTCCTGATACTGCTTTGCCACTCTTGGTGCCTTGGATTTTGATGCTATTCTTCCTCCTGCCTCAGCCCTCGTTGTATATTTTGGGGCCTTGCTGCCACTCTTCTTTTTGCATTGCTCTGCACCTGCCATTTGTAATTATAATCTCTAGCACCACTGCTGCAGCTGTTGCTTCTCCAAGCCACACTTGGTACCTTTGGGTGGTTCTACCTTAGCTCCAGCTGCTTTGAGGTTCTTTTAAAATTACCTTCCTTATTGTACTTGATGACTTTTGGTCTTACCCCGGTAATCCCAATGCTTTGTACACTTGCTGTACCATTCATGGACTTTTAGGCCCTTTGTGCTACTCATAAAACCGCTTGCTCTCTTGGTATTTTGCTTTTGATGCCATTCTTCTTCCTGCCTCAGCCCTCACTGTACATCTTAGGGTCTTGCTGCCACTCTTCTTGCAGTATTGTTCTGCATCTACTCTTTGTGCTTTTAATGTCTAGTGCCAGTGCTGGAGCAGCTGCTGCTCTAAGCAACTCTTGGTACTTTGAGTGCATAGTGAACTATTTACAATCAGATGGCTTGCTGAACCTGATGCAACATGGATTCACCAGGGGAAGGTCTTGTCAGACAAATCACTGACTTTTTGATTGGGTGACTAGAATTGGATTGAGGAAGAGTGGCTTGATGTGATCTACTTGGATTTCAGCAAAGCTTTTTATACAGTCCTGCATAGTAGGCTTGGGTATAAAATGAGAAGCTTTGGAGTGAGCACCAAGGTGGTGGCATAGATTACAAACTGGTTGAAAGATAGGAGATAGCATGTAATGGTAAACAGAACCTACTCTGAAGAGTGAACCATATTAAGTGGAGTGCAACAGTGATCAGTATTGGGACCGGTTCTGTTCAATATCTTTGTGAGTGACATTATGGAAGGGATAGAAGGTAAAGTTTGTCTGTTTGTGGATGATACTAAGATCTGCAACAGAGTGAACATGCCTGAAGGAGTAGAGAGAATGAAAAGTGATTTAAGAAAGCTTAAAGAGTGGTCGAATATATGGCAGCTGGGATTCAGTGCCAAGAATTTCAGAGTCATGCTTCAGAGTTTGGTAATCCGAAAGACCTGAATGTGATGGGGAGTGAAATACTTATGTGCATGGACCTTGGGGTAATAGTATCTGGTGATCTGAAGATGGTGAAGCATGTGATAAGGTGATAGCTAAAGACAGAAGAATGCCGAGCTGTACAGAGGAATAATCAGCAGGTGATAATGCCCTTGCATAGATCTTGTAGAGGCCTTACCTGGAGTACTGTGTTCAGTTCTGGAGACCATATCTCAAAAAGGATAGAGATAAGATGGAGGCAGTCCAGGGAAGGGTATCCAAAGGGTGTGGGGGTCTGTATCAGAAGACTTATGAGGAGAGGCTGAAGGATCTAAATATGTATACCCTAGAAGAGAGGAGATGCAGGGGGAGACATGGTACAAAACCTTCAGATACCTGAAAGGTTTTAATGGTACACAAACTTCAAATCTTTTTCATCGGAAAGGAAACAGTAGAACTAGGGGTCATGAAATGAAACTCCAGGGGATGTCTCAGAACCAACAACAGGAAATATTTCCTCACAGAGAGGGTGGTGGATGCTTGTAATGCCCTTCTGGAGGCAGTGGTGAAAAAGAAAACAGTCAATGAATTCAAAGAGGTATGGGATAAACACTGTGGATCCCTAAAGGCTAGAGCATGAAAATGAAGAGGAGGGTGCATGGGGTAACCCGAATGGAGAGGCAGTTACTACCCTTAATAGACGGCATGGGGATTACTACCCTCAACCAAAAGCTTTGATGCTTTTGACACAACTGCAACATCGCTCCCCGCTTTGATGGCAGGGGGGAGGGGAAAAAAATAAAAAGGGAATTAGATACAATCGAGAACCAACATGGGCCCTGACTTTTATGGGTTAGGCTACTGACATGTAGAACATAGAGAAAAAACAGAGGACTGCTTCTATGGCCAATTCCCAAAGCAAAGAATACCAAGCAGCATTGTCTGAATTATCAAGAAGGCTCCTTATCTAGTAAAAATGTTGCTAGCAGTAATTTGGTATGGGTTTGAGTGTTGCTTGGTTTTGATTGTAAATATTACTACTCTTATCATAAGGATTGGAGGTAACTGTATGGAGCAGAGAAGTTACCACCCTTAAGAGAAACATGGAAGTATCCTGCACAGAACAGCAGATACTACCATAAGAATCTTGGTGGGCAGACTGGATGGACCATCTGGTCCTTTTTTACCATCATTACTATATTTTTTTCTTTTTTTCAATTCTTTATTTATTGCTTTTAAAATCATTCAAAACAACAATATATAGCCAATTACCCATATCATAGCTCCTGATTGATATTTTATACGAAAAGGAAAAACAATCCCATATCAGTATCTGTTTTCTCAATCAGCCACTTATATTAGGCAAATATAAAGTAAAATCTTTATATTTCTTTGAGCGTTAATTTTAAGGTTAAACTTACAAGGCAAACATTTTCTAGGACCCTTACTTTAATATTACTACCGGATTTATACCTCTAAAAGGGTTTTGAGATCTAAAATGGCCTCTAGCTTCTTTCATTTTATGTGGTTCTACCTCTGCTCTGGCGTTTTACAGTTCTTTCAAAATTCACTTTCCTTACAGTCCTGGCAATGCAGACCTTACCCAGTTATCTTTAACAGTTTCATGTTCTTTTGGA